>NC_080539.1:15705000-16360000 GCF_028640845.1 Ahaetulla prasina
TCTATCTATATCTATATCTATATCTATATCTATCTATCTGTCTATCTATCTGTCTATCTATCTATATAATAAATATGAATAGAATAGAATAGAATTTTATTGGCCAAGTGTGATTGGAGTCTTGGTGCATATGCTCTCAGTGTACATAAAAGAAAAGATACCTTCATCAAAGTACAACACTTACAACACTTAATGATAGTCATAGGCTACAATTACGCAATCAGGAAACAATCAATTACAGTATAAATCGTAAGGATACAAACAACAAAGTTACAGTCGTAAGTGGAAGGAGAAGGGTGATAGGAACGATGAGAAGATTAATAGTAGTGCAGATTTAGTAAATAGTTTGACAGTGTTGAGGGGATTATTTGTTTAGCAGAGTGATGGCGTTCGGGGAAAAAAAATTAAATGTTGTATCATTAAGTATTAAATTTGTATCTTATGACTATCATTAAATGTTGTAAGTGTTGTTCCTTGATGAAGGTATCTTTTCTTTTATGTACACTGAGAGCATATGCACCAAGACAAATTCCTTGTGTGTCCAAGTACACTTGGCCAATAAAAAAAAATCTATTCTATTCTATTGTGCTGTTCTTTAAAGTCAGGCCTCTTTTTAAAGGGTCTGTATCAGCATCAAAAAATAAACACAGCAAAATCCGAGATGCAATGAACTTCAGAATAATGTTTGAAACTTGCATCATTGCAATATGTGGCATGTAGCTGATTCAAAAAAGACAATTTACTTCATAGGAACATTATAGAATTTGGATGGGAATCATCATGTCCCAACGGGAGATTTAAAACTCCCTTCCATTGGTTTTCTTTTGGAATTGCCCTAACTGTTTATAATAATAATAAATCCTCCTTCCTTCCTTCCTTCCTTCCTTCCTTCCTTCCTTCCTTCCTTCCTTCCTTCCTTCCTTCCTTCCTTCCTTCCTTCCTTCCTTCCTTCCTTCCTTCCTCAAAGAAATGCAGATTAATAAGAAATAAATTACTAAAATAAAATCAATCTATTGTGTGATAGAAGTTCTTCTCTGATAAGAGAAAAACAATGTCTACATTTATGGTTGCCTGGAAACTATAGAATTTTTGTTTGAAACAGAAAAAAATGCATTTATGACCTGTGGCTTTTGATGATCAAACAACATGGATAATAGAAAAAGTGTGTGTTTTATTATAGTCATAAAGTACTGTAAAATTTATCCCTATTGGGAAGGATTGCGGCTATTAAAATGAATGTGTTACCTAGATTTTTGTTTCTGTTCCAGATGATACCAATAATTAAAAAGGATAAAAATTTGGAAGACTGGCAGATTGGGATTAACAAATTTATATGGCAGGGTAAAAAGGCGAGGGTTAAAATGAAAATAATACAGGACTCATGGGAAAGAGGTGGTTTAAGAATGCCTAACTTTAAATTATATTATGAAGCAGTAGCCCTTTCAGTAATAAGTGACTGGTTTAACTTAACAGAGGAAAGAATTTTGAATATAGAAGGTTATGACTTGTTATATGGATGGCATGAGCATTTATTTTATGAAAAGAAAGTGCATAGGGCTTTTAAGAATCATGTGTTGAGAAGTGCTCTTTATGGTCTGGAAAAAATATTCCTATAAATTAGATTACAAGATTCCTATATGGGCGAGCCCTAGACATGCAATAGAGAATATAAATATAGAACAGAAACAGGAAATGATTACTTATAAAGAACTTTTGTATGCTGAAGGAGGTAGATTGCAATTAAAATCATTACAGGTATTAAATGAAGAAGGGAGGAATTATACTTGGTTTCAATATGGGCAAATAAGTGCTAGATGGAAAGAAGATCAAAAAATTGGTATAATGCAAAGGGAGGAAAATTTAATAAAGCAAATTAGAAATCAGACCCAGGAGCATATAAAGAGATTGTATAATGTGTTGCTTGAAATAGATTCGAAAAGGATTTGGTAAAGGATTGTATGATAAAATGGGCACAGAATATTCAGGAACCAATAATGTTGGAAACATGGGAGAAAATTTGGGTTAGAAATGTTAAGTTTACACAAGCACAGAATTTAAGGAAAATTTTTATAAGATGTTTTATAGATGGCACTTAGATCCCAAAAATTATCATGTATGTATCCTAATATCCAAGCGAAATGTTGGAGGTGTGATTGTGATGATGCTACATATTTTCATATTTGGTGGACTTGCAAGAAAATTAAGGTCTTTTGGATAAGAATTTGGTGGATTATTCAAAATGTACTGAAGAAGAAGATAAAGTTCCTGCCACAATTTTTCCTTTTGGGAATTATAACGGATTGTACAGGGATTGAGACTAAATTGATTCTGAATTTAATAACAGCAGCAAGACTGTTGATTGGACAATACTGGAAGAAGAAGAGATACCTACAATAGAAGAATGGATATTGAAAGTTATTAATTTGGCTGAGATGGCTAAAATCTCAGCTTTTTAAAAGACAATACGCAGGAAAGATATTTAATTGAATGGAAAAATGGATTGATTATCTACAAAACAGATATCAGATTAAGAACATCAGATTGCCTTTGAATAATTAGAAAGTTATTTTATGTAATGGAGAGGGGTTGGGAGATGAAAAGCTTTGGATGTGGTTATTTGGATTGGAAGGAAAATTTTATTCTATGTTTGGTTTATGTATAACAATACCTTGTGATTGACCGGAAGGGGGGAAGGAGTTTTTTTTTTTTTGGGAGGAGGGGAAAAAGGGGAAAAAATGTTCCTTCCCCTTCTCTTTTCCCTTCTTTTCCTTCCCTTCCTTCTTCCTTCCTTCCCTTCCTTCCCCTTTCCCTTCTCTTTTCCCCCTTTTCCTTTCCTTTCCTTTCCTTTCCTTTCCTTTCCTTCCTTCCTTCCTTCCCCTTTACCCTTCCTTCTTTTTCCTTCCTTCTTTCCTTTCCTTTCCTTTCCTTTCCTTTCCTTCCTTCCCTTCCTTCCTTCCTTCCTTCCCCTTCTCTTTTCCCTTCTTTTTCCTTCCCTTCCTTCCTTCTTCCTTTCCTTTCCTTTCCTTTCCTTTCCTTTCCTTCCCTTCCTTCCCTTCCTTCCTTCCTTCCTCCTCCCTTCCCCTTTCCCTTCCTTCCTTCCCCTTCCCCTTTCCCTTCCTTCCTTCCTTCCCCTTTCCCTTCTCTTTTCCCTTTCCTTTCCTTCCCCTTCCCTTTCCTTTCCTTTCCTTTCCTTTCCTTTCCTTTCCTTCTTCCTTCCTTCCCTTCCCTTCCTTCCTTCCTTCTCTTTTCCTTTCCCTACCCCTTCCTTCTTTTTCCTTCCTTCCCTTCCTTCCTTCCCTTCCTTCTTCCTTCCCCTTTCCCTTCTTTTCCTTTCCTTTCCTTCCCCTTCCCTTCTTTTTTCCCTTCCCTTCCCTTCCCTTCCCTTCCCTTCCCTTCCCTTCCCTTCCCTTTCCCCTTCTCTTTTTCCCTTTCCCTACCCCTTCCCCTTCTTTTTTCCCTTCCCTTCCCTTCCCTTCCCTTCCCTTCCCTTTTTTCCTGTCCTGCCCTGCCCTGCCTTTCCCTCTCTTATTAATTTATATTAGCTTTTATGTTCTCTTTAAAACTTTTAGTAAAATTTATATTTAAAGCAAAAGGCTGAGCCCAAATATGCTTTGCTTTATTAAATAATCTCCAGCCTATTGAATAAACCCCACCCAGTGGGACATTTTGTAAACATAGCAAATGATTCCTATTCTAGGAACAAAACCCCATACCAGAAAGATCTAGATTTAGAAAGGACCAACTGCGCAGGGCGCTGGAGGAACATTCCTGCCTGGGCAGGGGGTTGGACTAGAAGGCCTCCAAGGTCCCTTCCAACTCTGTTGTTATATTATATTATAAGAAGGTGCTTCAGGCAAAATCAAGTCTACCTAACTGGTTCAGTAGCATTCACCTAGACCAGATTAAAATGTCCTGTTTCCACGCTTTGTTGAACAGATCAAATGGTGGATTTCATACACCATGCTGTGCCATGAACCTTGTTTTAGAAGTTACAAAGGGTTGGGTTCAGAATTCCTGTGAAACCAGAACTTAATTCATTTTTAAATGACTTGGGGCAATGTGTGAACTCAACCTGCTGTTGATTGTCAGTGTTCCAGGCAGGAATGGGTTCAACTTCAACTTCACCCTGAGATATATAGGGGGGTCAAGCAACAGCTTCTCCTTCAAAGCAGATCTTCTACCGCTGAGCTATAGCTGCTTTTCAGCATTTTCAGTGAGTGTGTGTGTGTGTGTGTGTGTGAATTTGCTCTCTGACATCTTTAAGGAAAAGTCTCTTGACAAGCAAGGCTGAGAAAGATTTCTGCTGGTGTCTTGATATCAGCCACAGAAAGCAATACAAATAGAATAGAATAGAATAGAATAGAGGAATAGAAATGAGAAGAGAAGAGAAGAGAAGAATGAAAATTAGAATAAAAATAGAATAGAATAGAATAGAATAGAATAGAATAGAATAGAATAGAATAGAATAGAATAGAATAGAATAGAATAGAGGAATGGAAATTAGATGAGATAAGATGAGAACAGAATAGAATAGAATAGAATAGAATAGAATAGAATAGAATAGAATAGAATAGAATAGAATAGAAAAGAATAGAATAGAATAGAATAGAATAGAGGAATAGAAATGAGAAGAGAAGAGAAGAATGAAAATTAGAATAAAAATAGAATAGAATAGAATAGAATAGAATAGAATAGAATAGAATAGAGGAATGGAAATTAGGGTAGGGTAGGGTAGGGTAGGATAAGACAGGACGGAATGCAATGGGATGGGACGGGATGTAACAGAACAGAACAGAACAGAACAAAACAGAATACTTTATTGGGCCATGTATGATTAGGAAAGAATTAGTCTCCGTTGCAGAAGCTCTCATTGTACATGCAAAACAACAGAGTAATAATAACTATAATAACGATACCAATAAGAAAAAGTGGTAGAAAAGATAAGAAGGATAATAGTAATGTAGCCATACTGCATGGGTAAATATGCTTAGACATAAGGCGGTACTGTGGGAATTAGGTGTTCAGCAGAGTCGTGGCATGAGAGAGAAAAAATGTCTCTGTGTCTAGTTGTCTTGGCATGCAATGTCTTATTGTGCCATCCCAAAGGGAGGCAGTTGAAACAGTTTACGTCCGGGATGTGAAGGGTCTACATCTTCTCAGCCCTCCTTCTGAGTCATATAATATACAGGTCCTCAAGTGCAGGCAGACTGATTGCAACTGTTTTTTCTGCAGTTTTAATCAGGGATGGGCTGCTGGGGGTTCGCAGGGGTTCGGGAGACCCTCTAGCTAAGATTCTGTGCAGTTTGGAGAACCCCCAAATCCCACTCCTGGCTGGCCCTCCCACCCCACCCCGCCCCTCCCCTCCCAGGAGTCCCCACGCAGCCCAATTTGGATGCAGGTAAGTGCAGGGCAAACACAGAGTCTCAGGGAGAGCGAAAAATGGGTCTACCAGACAGTGGTGGGTTTCAAATTTTTTTACTACCAATTGTGTGGATGTGGCTTGGTGGGCATGGCATGGGAAAATAATGTAAAATCTCCATTCCCATCCCACTCCAGGGGAAGGATACTATAAAATCTCCATTCTCTCCAAAATCCAGGGGGAGGTTACTGCAAAATCCCCTTTTCCTCCCCATCAGCTGGGACTCGGGAGGCAGAGAATAGATGTGGGCAGGGCCAGTCAGAATTTTTACTACTGATTCTCCAGACTACTCAAAATTTCTACTACCGGTTCTCCAGAATTGGTCAGAACCTGCTGAAACCCACCTCTGGTACCGGAAGTTCGGGAAGACCGGAAACGGACCCGTTTCCAGCCTCCAGAGGGCCTCCGGCGCCTGGGGAGTCCATTTTCGCCCTCCTGGAGGCTCCAAAAAAGCCTCTGGAGTCCAAGGAGGGCAAAAACACCCTTGCTATGGTGCAGGAGGCCAACTAGGCCACGCCCACCCAGCAACTGGGCAGAGAACCCCTTGCTAAAATTTTTGAAGCCCATCCCTGGTCTTAACTACCTGTCGGTGTTTGTACCTGTCCTGTTTGGTTGCTGTACCAAACTAAACAGTTATAGAATCCCACCCCTTCCCACCACCTCCAATGTTACACTACATAAATATATTAATTTAATAATGAATGTAATCAATTAAAGACATTTGGCTCAATGGACAATGGACTCAAAGTGTTGTGTCTGCGCCCCCCGAGCCGGGCCTCCTGCCAGAAAGTGATTTGGAAAGTGAGGGGGACGGGCCGTCAGGACTTACCTCGGGAGCACCGGCTTCCCTGGCTCAGCTCCAGGAGCCAGAGGCAGGCCAGATGGAAGAGATAACAAGGCCTCTGTCCCCTGACTCTTCCCCCCCAGGCCACGCCTCCAGACCCAGTTGATGGCAATCAGGCCTGGCTAGACCCTAGATTTCGTAGGCAGGAGAGGCGGGAACAACAGAAGCAGGGGTGGAGCAGGCCTAGGAAGTGCTGAGTCATGGAGCCACACTCCACAGGATATAAAGGCAAGACTCTCCATGTCATGTGATTCTAGAAATCCCGAAAGTACCTTCGGCGTGTTGGGCAAGCAGAGTATGTCTAGTACTTGCTAATTGTTCCGAACCGACTACGTCATATCCACCCAGCATACAATTACTCGCTTTTAGGTCATCGGAGTAGATTCGTTAATCGGGTCAAGCCTAATGGCCTGAGCCCGTGTGGTCAATGAATACTCATCGTCAAGATCAATTTAGATCCGAAGGTGATCCATCATGATTGCACTTTTAAAGAAAAGCCCCTGGGTAAATAACCAATTTATGCCACCCCTAGCAAGAGCCTGACTCCACCTCGGATGACTTGGGCAAAAGTTTGCACAGTAAGGACCTACTCCTAGTCCCTAGCAAAGGAGCTGGAGTCCAAAAAAAATAGTCACCGATCGGCTAGAAAACAAATCTCATTCCCATGAGGGACGATCATAAAACAAGTATCCTAAAAACGCACCATTTTTGGAAGGGACCTTAGGCACTCTTCCCTAGTTTCACCTTAACCCCCATTTTAGTGTCAGCCCAGCAGGAAACCCAAATTTAAGAACACCATCTCCTGTCAGCTGATTTGATAATAGAATATGCAACAGCTTTAACAACATTTTCTTAAAATTTCCAGTGTTGGAGCATTCACAACTTCTGAGGCAAGCGTTCCACTTTAATTGTTCTAACTGTCAGAAATTTCCTAGTTCTAAGTTGCTTCTCCTTGATCAGTTTCCATTTCTTCTTGTTCTACCCTCAGGTGCTTTGGAAAATAGCGACTCTTCTCTCTTGGCAGCCCTGAGATATTGGAACAGCTATCATGTCTCCCTAGTCCTTCTTTCTAGACTAGTTCCTGCAACTGTTCTTCTATGTTTTTAGCCTCCAGTCCCTAATCATCTGTTGCTCTTTCTTTTCTTTCTAGAGTCTCAACATCTTTTTACATTGGTGACCAAAACTGGATGCAATATTCTGCTTTATAAGGCATTATCACTTGATCTTGATTCTATCCCTCTGTTATGCAAGATTGTTGGCTTTTTGGCTGCCTAAAACAAATAATTTCAACACTGTCAAATATTTACATCTGATACTATTGATCTTCTCATGTTATAATCTCCTTCCACTTATGACTGTATGACTGTAACTTTGTTGCTGGTAATCCTCATGATTTATATTAACATAACATAACATCAGAGTTGGAAGGGACCTTGGAGGCCTTCTAGTCCAACCCCCTGCCCAGGCAGGAAACCCTACACCATCTCAGTCAGATGGTTATCCAACATTTTCTTAAAAATTTCCAGTGTTGGAGCATTCACAACTTCTGAAGGCAAGTCGTTCCACTTATTAATTGTTCTAACTGTCAGGAAATTTCTCCTTAGTTCTAAGTTGCTTCTTTCTTTGATCAGTTTCCACCCATTGCTTCTTGTTCTACCCTCAGGTGCTTTGGAGAACAGCCGACTCCCTTCTCTTTGGCAGCCCTGAGATATTGGAACTGCTATCATGTCTCCCCTAGTCCTTCTTTTTGTTAAACTAGACATACCCAGTTCCTGCAACCGTTCTTCATATGTTTTATCCTCCAGTCCCCTAATCATCTTTGTTGCTCTTCTCTGCACTCTTTCTAGAGTCTCAACATCTTTTTTACATCGTGGCGACCAAAACTGGATGCAATATTCCAAGTGTGGCCTTACATTATAAAGTGGTACTAACACTTCACGTGATCTTGATTCTATCCCTCTGTTTATGCAGCCCAGAACTGTGTTGGCTTTTTTAACAGCTGCTGCACACTGCTGGCTCATATCTAAATGGTTATCCACTAGGACTCCAAGATCCCTCTCACAGGTACTACTATTGAGCAAGGTACCACATATACGGTACTGGTGCATTTTGTTTTTTTGGCCTAAATGTAGAACCTTACTTTTTTCACTGTTGAATTTCATTTTGTTAGATAGCGCCCAATGTTCAAGTCTGTCAAGATCTTTCTGTAACTTGAGCCTATCTGAGTGTTGGCTATTCCTGCCAGCTTGGTGTCATCTGCAAATTTGATGAGTTCCCCATCTATCCCCTTGTCCAAATCATTGATGAAGATGTTGAAGAGTACTGGGCCTAAAACAGAGCCTTGGTACTCCACTGCATACCCTCCATGTGGATGTAGTTCCGTTGAGGACTACGTTGAGTCGGTTGGTCAGCCAGTTACGAATCCATCTGGTGGTGGTGCTGTCTAACCCACATTTTCTACTTTATCTAGTAGTAGGTTATGGTCTACTTTATCAAATGCTTTACTGAAGTCCAAGTAAATTATATACAGCATTCCTCTGGTCTACTAATTTTGTCATTTTGTCAAAGAATGCGATAAGATTAGTCTGGCATGATCTGTTTTGACAAACCCATGTTGGCTTTTGGTTATTACTTTGTTTGCTTCTAGGTGTTGTGATTCGTTGCTTGATTATCTTTTCCAGAATCTTCCCGGTATTGAGGTCAGACTGATAGGTCTGTAGTTTCCTGGATCTTTTTCTTTTTTGAAGATGGGAACTACATCAGCTCTTTTCAGTCCTCTGGCAGCTCCCCTGTGCTCCAGGATCTTTGAAAGATATAGTTCAGTGGTTCTGAGATCACGTCTGCCAGTTCCTTCAGAACCTTGGGGTGTAATCCATCCGGTCCTGGTGATTTGAACTCGTCTAGGGTAGACAGGTGTTCACTTACCATTTTCTTCCCTATTTTAACTTGTGTTTCTAATCTGTTTTTTAGTGCTGTTTTGATAGGTTGGATTGTTTTTCCTTTTGTGTAAAGACAGATGCAAAAAATGAGTTAAGTAGATCTGCTTTCTCCTGTTGCTTGTCATCTTCTTGCCACTTTCTCCCAGCAATGGGCCAATTGTTTCCTTGACTTTTTTCTTGTTTTTAACATGTTGGAAGAAGCTTTTTTTGTTATTTTTACTTTTAGCCTTTGTTCATTGTGAGCCTTAGCTTTCCTCACTTCATCTTTACAGGCTCAGGCTGTTGCTGATATTCTGCCTTAGTTATTTGCCCCTCTTTCCACTTTTTATATTTGTCCTTTTGTCTTTCAATTTGTCAGATAGTTCTTTATGCATCCATGCTGGTTTCTTTTGTGATCTACTATTTTTCTTCTTCATTGGTATTGTGTTAGACTGTGCTTTTATAATCTCACTTTTCAAAATTTTCCAAGCTTCTTGAGTTGTTTTCCCCATGAGGATTCTCATCCATTGAATCCTTCTCAAGATCTCTCTAAGTTTGTTGACATTAGCTCTCTTAAAGTCCAAGACTCTAGTTTGACTTTGTTCTACTACTTATTTGCTAATGTTGAATTCCAATATTGCGTGGTCACTTGAAGGTTCCTGTAGCTTCAACACCTTCTATCATTTCATCTCTGTTAGTGAGAATTAAGTCCAATATGGCTGATCCTTGTCGCCTTCTCTATTTTTGGGAAACAAAGTTGTCTGCTAGGTTTGTTAGGAACCTGTTGGATCTTCCACTTGGTGCAGAGTTTGTTTCCCAGTTGATGTCAGGGTAGTTAAAATCATTACTACTGTGATGTGCTTCCTACATGAGTTAGCTGACTAGCAAAAGTTCATCTACTTCCTCTGTTTGGTTGGGTGGCCTATAGTATAGACCTATGGCAATATCGTTTTCACCCTTTTATATTGACCCAAATACATTCAAGATGATTTTCATCATTGTTGTGCTCTATTTCTGTAGAGATGTAGTTATTTCTTATATATAGTGCAACTCCACCTCCTCTTTTATTTGGTCTATTTCTTTTAAATAATTTATATCCCTCTAGCTGTATGTTCCATTTGTCAGTTTCATCCCACCAAGTTTCCGTAATGGCAACAATATCATATCTACCCTCATTTACTTGGTTCTAATTCACCCTGTTTATTCCTCATACTCTGTGCATTGGTGTATAGACATTTGAGTCCATTTGGATTGATCTTGTGTTTACTGTCTACATAACCTGTGTTGACTACTTTCATGCCACCTGTTGGTTTAGTGCACATGGTATGGCACTCACTGTTAAATGCTTGGTTTTGCTTGATAGCATGGTTGATAGTCTTACCCGACATCTATGTTACATGCACTGATAACCCTTTTAGTTTTCAATTGGGGACAGAAATTTTCTATATCAGTTAATTCTCTGTCCCCACTGTTCAGTTTAAATGTTTATCCAGAAAATCTGTGAATGTATTGCTAAGTAACTCAGTCCCTTTCTTTGATGGATGCAATCCATCTCTTTTACAATTTTCATTGGACCAGTTGCAGACATCATGACTAATAAAACCAAAGCCTTCCTTTTCACACTCCTTTAGCCACATTAAACTCACTACATGCCTTTTTTGTTCCTTATGTACTGGTAAAACCTCTGAAAAGTTAAGCCTACAACCTATGCTATTAAGTTCATACCCTAAGCTCTGGAAATCATTCTGCACAGAAAGCACATCCTTTTGGGACAGATCATTTGTGCCAAATGTATATTCAACATGAATCCTTACTGGCATTCTTGACTATCTTAAGAATAAGCTCTTGTCTCTGCTGGCAGTAGCACCAGGTAGACACCTGACGTCTTTCAAAACCTCCATATCCTTTCCTAAATTTACATCCCTTACAATTGAATCACCAATCAGAAGGTGGTTTCTCTTTTTGGATACCTTGCTCTTCTTGTGTGACCGATCTGTAATACTTGATACACTTTTCAAAGTAGGTTCACACTTTTCAAAGTAAGTTCTTCATCTTGAACCATAATCCCTTGATTGTTTGAGTTATCAGTATCACAACTACCTTGATCTGTGCTTTGTATTGATTGTTTCCTGATTACTTATTTGTACCCTATGACTATCATTAAGTGTTAAATTTGTACCCTGTGATTATCATTAAGTGTTGTATCATTAAGTGTTAAATTTGTACCCTGTGATTATCATTAAGTGTTGTATCATTAAGTGTTAAATTTGTACCCTATGACTATCATTAAGTGTTAAATTTGTACCCTGTGATTATCATTAAGTGTTAAATTTGTACCCTATGACTATCATTAAGTGTTAAATTTGTACCCTATGACTATCATTAAGTGTTGTATCATTAAGTGTTAAATTTGTACCCTGTGATTATCATTAAGTGTTAAATTTGTACCCTGTGATTATCATTAAGTGTTAAATTTGTACCCTGTGATTATCATTAAGTGTTGTATCATTAAGTGTTAAATTTGTACCCTATGACTATCATTAAGTGTTGTAAGTGTTGTACCTTGATGAAGGTATCTTTTCTTTTATGTACACTGAGAGTGTATGCACCAAGACAAATTCCTTGTGTGTCCAATCACACTTGCCCAATAAAGAATTCAATTCAATTCAATTCAATTCAATTCAATTCAATTCAATTCTATTCTATTCTATTCTATCGCAAGATCTCAAATGGATAGCTAACATCAAAAACATCATTAAAAAAGGACAACAAAGAATGTTCTTTCTGCGCCAACTCAGCAAGCTCAAACTGCCCAAGGAGCTGCTGATCCAATTCTACAGAGGAATTATTTAGTCTGTCATTTGCACCTCTATAACTGTCTGGTTCGGTTCTGCAACCCAACAAGAAAAACACAGACTTCAGAGGATAATTAGAACTGCAGAAAAAATAATTGCTACCAACTTGCCTTCCATTGAGGACCTGTATACTGCACGAATCAAGAAGAGGGCCGTGAAAATATTTGCAGATCCCTCGCATCCTGGACATAAACTGTTTCAACTCCTACCCTCAAAACGATGCTATAGAGCACTGCACACCAGAACAACTAGACACAAGAACAGTTTTTCCCCGAAGGCCATCACTCTGCTAAACAAATAATTCCATCAACACTGTCAGACTATTTACTGAATCTGCACTACTATTAATCGTTTCATAGTTCCCATCACCAATCTCTTTCCACTTATGACTGTATGACTATAACTTGTTGCTGGCAATCCTTATGATTTATATTGATATATTGATCATCAATTGTGTTGTAAATGTTGTACCTTGATGAACGTATCTTTTCTTTTATGTACACTGAGAGCATATGCACCAAGACAAATTCCTTGTGTGTCCAATCACACTTATTTATTTATTTATTTATTTATTTATTTATTTATTTATTTATTCATACTTTTATACCGCCCTATCTCCCTAGGGACTCAGGGCGGTGTACAGCCATATAAAAACCACATAAATATACAAAGTAAAACATTAATCTAAAAAACTTATTAAATAGGCCAAATATTTAAAATAGACATATAAATAATAAAACCCGGTTAAAATTTAGATTTAAAAATTTAAAAATATTAATAAAACCCCAAATTAAAATTTGACACTATTATGCCAGTCCCGCTTGAATAAATAGGTGTGTTTTGAGCTCACGACGGAAGGTCCGAAGATCAGGCACTTGACGTAAGCCAGGGGGAAGTTCGTTCCAGAGCGTCGGTGCCCCCACAGAGAAGGCCCTGCTCCTGGGGCCGCCAGCCGACACTGTTTGGCGGACGGCACCCTGAGGAGACCCTCTCTGTGAGAGCGTACGGGTCGGTGGGAGGCATAAGGTAACAGCAGGCAGTCTCGTAAGTACCCAGGTCCTAAGCCATGGAGCGCTTTAAAGGTGGTAACCAAAATCTTGAAGCGCACCCGGAAAACCACAGGAAGCCAGTGCAGGCTACGGAGTAGTGGTGTTACGTGGGAGCCACGAGCGGCTCCCGTTACCACTCGCGCAGCCGTATTCTGGACTAACTGTAGCCTCCGGGTGCACCTCAAGAGCAGCCCCATGTAGAGAGCATTGCAGTAATCCAACCTAGATGTAACCAGAGCGTGAGTGACCGTGCATAAGGCATCCCGGTCAAGGAAGGGACGCAACTGGCGGACCAAGCGAACTTGGTAAAAGGCCCTCCTGGAGACGGCCGCCAGATGTTCATCAAAGGACAGCCGTCCATCCAGGAGGACGCCCAAGTTGCGGACCACCTCCTTTGGGGCCACTAACTTGCCCACTAACTTGGCCAATAAAAAATTCTATTCTATTCTATTCTATTCTATTCTATTCTATTCTATTCTATTCTATTCTATTCTATTCTATTCTATTCTAAAAGACCCTCATGGCAGCCTTGAGGATGAACGCTTCCTCATTCTAAATGAGCCTCAGAGAAAAAGAAAAGAAAAATAATAAAAATTTAAAAAGAAATGAAGAGGGCTTGGATTTCTTATCATTAGAAATGTGGAAAGACAATTCTTCTGTGTCTTATACAATGCCCAGCCTTCCGCTATGTTATTTCTGGCTGGATTCGTTTTTTTTGTTGGGGGAAGAGCAGTATTAGATTGAATGCTTGATGCTAAATAGTGCTTTTGGAAATACATTCATGCTGAGCTGATGGCCGGGTAGGCTGCTCAATACATTGGAAGGTTAGCAAGATCAAACCCCTCCCCCACAAAGCTGGAGCTCAGTGTCAACTCCCTCAAGGAAATCGTTTTTCTCTAATTGCCCACTTCCCGAAGAAGAATAAAAATAGTGCCTTCTCAACTGCTTTGCTGTGGCATAGACAGATAATATTTGCAATTTATTTATTCCCTGCCTCTATCATTATTTTTATTAATAACTCAAGGCAGCAAACTGTTGGAATAAATGTCCATCTGGGTTCAGTTCCAAGTGGGGAGAAACACTGGAAACATGTTTGGAAAGATGGTTTTAATGGTGGACAGGACAGCATCAGTGATGGGTTTCAAAATTTTTTACTACAGGTTCTGTGGGTGTGGCTTGGTGGGTGTGGCAGGGGAAGGTTACTGCAAAATCCCCATTTCCTCCTGATCAGCTGGGACTCGGGAGGCAGAGAATAGATGGGGCTGGGGCCAGTCAGAATTTTTACTATCGGTTCTCCGAACTGCTCAAAATTTCCGCTACCGGTTCTCCAGAATTGGTAGAATCTGCTGAAACCCACCTCTGGACCGCATGGTTTGAGGTCCTGGGCAAAAAAGAGCACATGGATTGGGGGGGGGAGAGAGGGGGGGGAGATACATACCCTCTGTTCAGCTTTGAAATTGAGCTTGTATTCTGATTTGTTGCCAGGCACCCATGTGGCCATGCAGGGGTAACTTTGTAGGTTGTCCCAAGCTTGGTTGACTCTTGTTGGGTGATGATGTAATGAAGGGGCTTTGGGCAATTCCTACTATGGCTCTGCCTGAAGGAGGTAGATTTTTGTTATGTAGAAGACTGGCCCAGGCCTTAATGGCCAATTGACAAAGGGGTGGGTGGGGCTGAGCTTCTGCCTCCCTTTTAGGGGAAATATTCTGCCCTTTTAATATTTCCTAAAATATGTCATTTTCCTAGGAGAGGGGTGAGTGCTAACTCCCTACAGAACATACCTAATACTCATTCCTCTCCCCATAACGGCAACCCTGTGAAGTAGGTTGGGCTGAGACTGACTGACTCAGCCAAAGTTACTCAACTGGCTTTTATGCCTAAAGTTGGATTAGAACTCACAGTCTCCTGGGTGATTGGCCCAAAGTCACCCAGGCGGCTTTCATACCTAAGGCAGGACTAGAACTCATGGTTTGTAGAATCTGCAAAACTGTAGAATATTTGGCCTCTCAGCTATAGCTTAGATCAGTGTTTTCTAAAACTTGGGAACTTTAAGATGTGTGGACTTCAACTCCCAGAAATCTCCAGCCAGCCATGACGGAGTGGAATTCTCCATGCTATCTGGGAGTTGAAGTCCACACATCTTAAAGTCCCCAAGTTTAAGAAATAGTGGCTTGGATGGTCAGCAGTGGACAACCCATATAAATCAGATGTGCATTTTGGGTAAACTCTGTTTGGTCCCTAATGCTGCAAACAAAATACCTCATTCAGAACTTTTGCATATCCAGGCTCTGTTTGGTGGCTCATAGACCTGGACTGTATAAATTGACAGAACCACTAGATGGTAGTGTAGAAAAAGAAAATTTTTTGCAGCCTCTAGATTTTACACCCAATATTGTGGTTCTAACAAACAACCCCAAATTTAAGTGCTATAAATCCCACAAGTTCTGGTTTGTTTGTTTTTAAAAATTTGGGATCATGGGAAAGATTGTGCATGAAACCGTCTCCCAAAAATTAAGTTCTCTGTCTCTAGGTGGTGGAAGAGGGGCTGCCACAAAGAAGGGGGTGTCAAGCTATTCTCCAAAGCATCTGAGGGCAGAACAAGAAGCAATGGGTGGAAACTAATCAAGGTGAGAACCAAGCTAGAAATAAGGAGAAATTGTTCCAGTGAGAACAATAAACAGAGGAACAAGTTGTCTCCAGAAATTGTGGGTGCTCCATCACTGGAGGTATTCAGAAAGGGATTCGACAGCAATTTGTCTGGAATGGTATTGAGGGAAGACCCCCCACCTCCTAGAAGAGTGAAATATTTTGAGAAATATTAAAAAGGAAGAATATTATATTTCCCTAAAGGAAGAATGGAGGAACATGCTCTTGGAGACAGAAAGAGAGAGACCCCACCTTTCTTAATAGCATTCAGCAGATATTAAGAAAGACTGGGCCATCCTATCTACAACACAAAAGACCTCCAGCTTCAGGAAGATGGGATTAAGACATCACCCTCCAGGACACAATGGGATTAACTCACTAGCAGCAGAACTCACTATATTGCACAATCTCCTAAGGACATTGCATCAGCCAAGCTTCAACCAAACCTGGGAGCTCAGACAAACTCCTAGGATTTGTACATGGCACCATCGATATGGCACCAGCCAATAGAATACATGATCCTGCACAGGAACAGGAAGCTCAAGTTCAAAGCACAAGAGTGGGTATAAATATCCCTCACTCTCAACTCCATGTAGTCAGGTGCCCAGAACTCTGTTCTGTCTTTTTTTAAAAAATTTATTTATTTTATTTACATTTATATCCCACCATTCTCCGAAGACTCAGGGCGGCTTACAGTGTGTAAGGCAATAGTCTCATTCTATTTGTATATTTACAAAGTCAACTTATTGCCCCCCCCCCCCAACAATCTGGCTCCTCATTTTACCTACCTTATAAAGGATGGAAGGCTGAGTCAACCTTGGGCCTGGTGGGATTCGAGCCTGCAGTAATTTAATAACAGGCTATCTTACAGCTTGAGCCACCACGGCCCCTGAGCCACCCACGGCTGTCTGGGTTCTGTTTCATTAAACCATCTTTCCAATCAGCCTCCCTGTTTCCAGTGTCTCTCTCCTGGCTTGGAACTGAACCAGCTGGATGTGTCTCCCAACAGTATAGGGTCTCCTGCTTGAGCAGGGGGTTGGACTAGAAGACCTCCAAGGTCCCTTCCAACTCTGTTATTCCGTATAGCTGCTATTATGGAGTGTTAAGATATAGAACCATATCAACAGAGAGCTTTCTGCTCAAACGGATGATTACAAAAGAAAATGAGTAGACTGTAGTATTGATTTCCTGAAAGTTTGCTTCTCTTCTTGTTAAAGTATGTTGGAAAAGAAATTGAGTCCTTTTAAACCAAGAAAAAGAGATGGTGGGTGGTGAGAGACCTTACCTTTCCAAAAGCAAGGACAGGTTTGGTCTGATGATTGAGGCACCAAGGCAGAAACCTGGAGACCGTGAGTTCAAATCAGGGGTGAAATCCATTTTTTTTTTACTACCGGTTCTGTGGGCGTGGCTTGGTGGGCATGGTGTGACTTGGTGGGCGTAGCTTGGTGGGCATGGCCAGGGAAGGATACTGCAAAATCCCCATTCCCTCTCCACTCCAGGGGAAGAATACTGCAAAATCCCCATTCCCACCCCCATTCCTGGGGGAAGGATACTGCAAAATCCTCATTCCCACCCCACTCCCGGGGGAAGGATACTGCAAAATCTCCATTCCCACCCAACTCTGGGGCCACGTAGAGGTGGTATTTGCCGGTTCTCTAAATTACTCAAAATTTCCACTATACAGTTCTCCAGAACCTGTCAGAACCGGCAGGATTTCACCCCGGTTCAAGTCCTGCCTTAGCCATGAATGCCGGCTAGGTGACTTTGGGCCAATCGTGCTCTCTCTCTCTCTCAGCCCATCCCACCTCATAGGGTTGTCATCGTGAGGAGAAAGGTGCATGTGGTATGTGTGCTGCCTTGAGTTATTTATAAAGATAATAGAGGAAGAATAAAACACATCTAAATAACGAATGTCAGAAAGCAATGCCCGGAGCCAGCCCATCCTGAGCAGCAGTGATTACAGCCAGCAGGGGTTTTATTTCTTTATTTAATCCTATCCGCACCCCCCCCTTTTTTTTAAAAAAAAAGAAGATATAGATTTTGGTTCTGCTGGATTTGAAGCAAGGAATGGGAGGAAGGAAATTAACCCTGGGTCAATATCTAATAAATATTTCCTCTAGGCTGGTAGGTTACTTGAAAAATTTATGTGGGTTAGTGGACACCCCCCTCATCTAAGATTTTCTCTAGCAAACTGCGATTCTGTTATTGGAGGAAGGTAGTTTTTAATTTATCATTTATCAGATTGTTTTGGAGAGAGCGAGGTCTGGTGTTTTTTTTGTTGTTGTTGTTTTTTGAAGTTTTAGGAGTGTTCTGTTTAATTGTGGCTTTATTTTTAAATGTAATTTGGTGCTTTGTATTGATTGTTTTCCTAAACATAAATCTTTAAAAAAATCTGCTTTACTTTTCTGTTATACGAACACTCAAGCAATAAATAAATAAATAAATACACAACCTAAAACATAGGAGAACTTTCCTGACATTGAGAATAGAATAGAATAGAATAGAATAGAATAGAATAGAATAGAATTTTATTGGCCAAGTGTGATTGGACACACAAGGAATTTGTCTTGGTGCATATGCTCTCAGTGTACATAAAAGAAAAGATACGTTCATCAAGGTACAACATTTACAACACAATTGATGGTCAATATATCAATATAAATCATAAGGATTGCCAGCAACAAAGTTACAGTCATACAGTCATAAGTGGAAAGAGATTGGTGATGGGAATGATGAGAAGATTAATAGTAGTGCAGATTTAGTAAATAGTTTAACAGTGTTGAGGGAATTATTTGTTTAGCAGAGTGATGGCCTTCGGGAAAAAACTGTTCTTGTGTCTAGTTGTTCTGGTGTGCAGTGCTCTTTAGCGTTGTTTTGAGGGTAGGAGTTGAAACAGTTTATGTCCAGGATGTGAGGGATCTGTAAATATTTTCACTGCCCTCTTCTTGATTCGTGCAGTATACAGGTTCCCAATGGAAGGCAGGTTGGTAGCAATTATTTTTTCTGCAGTTCTAATTATCCTCTGAAGTCTGTGTCTTTCTTGTTGGGTTGCAGAACCGAACCAGACAGTTATAGAGGTGCAAATGACAGACTCAATAATTCCTCTGTAGAACTGAATCAGCAGCTCCTTGGGCAGTTTGAGCTTACTGAGTTGGCGCAGAAAGAACATTCTTTGTTGTCCTTTTTTAATGATGTTTTTGATGTTAGCTGTCCATTTTAGATCTTGCGATATGATAGAACCTAGAAATTTGAAGGTTTCTACTGTTGATACTGTGTTGTCTAGTATTGTGAGAGGTGGAAGTATGGAAGGGTTTCTCCTAAAGTCTACCACCATTTCTACGGTTTTGAGTGTGTTCAGTTCCAGATTGTTTTGGTTGCACCACAAGGCTAGTGGTTCGACCTCTCGTCTATATGCGGATTCGTCATTGTCTCGAATGAGACCGATCACTGTTGTGTCATCTGCGAACTTCAGTAGCTTAACAGATGGATCGTTGGAGATGCAGTCATTGGTATACAGAGAGAAGAGAAGTGGGGAGAGCACACAGCCTTGGGGGCCCCCTGTGCTAATTGTACAGGTATTTGATGTGATCTTGCTTAGCTTCACCTGCTGCTTCCTGTTTGTTAGGAAGCTTGTGATCCACTTACAAGTCTGTTCCGGTACCTGTAGCTGGTTTAGCTTAGTTAGAAGAATGTCTGGAATGATGGTATTGAATGCTGAACTAAAGTCTACAAAAAGGACCCTTGCATGGGTCTTTGGAGACTCAAGATGTTGTAGGATGTAGTGCAGAGCCATGTTAACAGCATCATCTGTTGATCTATTTGCTCGGTATGCAAATTGCAAGGGGTCTAACAGCGGATCCATGATGGTTTTCAGTAGGAAAGCACTAGCCTTTCAAAGGTTTTCATGACTACAGATGTTAAAGCAACTGGTCTGTAGTCATTCAGTTCCTTGATGGTGGGCTTCTTCGGCACTGGGATAATAGTAGAGCATTTGAAGCAAGAAGGAACATAGCACATCTCTAGTGATTTATTGAAAATATGGGTGAAGATGGGGGCCAATTGGTCAGCACAGACTTTTAAGCAAGAAGGAGTTATCTCAATTAGTCAGTGGAACAGCTTGTCTTCAGAAGTTGTGGGTGCTCCAACACTGGAGGTTTTTAAGAAGAGATTGGACAACCATTTGTATGAAATGGCATAGGATCTCCTGCTTGAGCAGGAGACTGGACTAGAAGACCTCCAAGGTCCCTTCCAACTCTGCTATTCATTGTTGCCAGAGATTGCCAGGAACTGGATATGTCTTGTCTAATGAAAAGAAGGACTAGGGGTGACATGATAGCACTCTTCCAATATCTGAGGGGCTGCCACAGAGAAGAAGGAATCAACCTATTCTCCAAAACACCTGAAGGCGAGACAAGAAGCAATGGACGGAAACTAATCAAGGAGAGAAGCAACCTAGAACTAAGGAGAAATTTCACTAGGCTTACCTTCATAAGTTCTGGGTGATCCATCACTGAAGCTTTACTAGAAGAGATTGAACAGCAATTTGTCCAGAATGATATAAGGTCTCCTGCTTGAGGGAGTTGGACTAGGAGACCTCAAGATTCCTTCCAACCCTATTGTTCTAGAATTCTAAAATGCTGAAAGGCAACAGTGAAGTATTGGAAGAGATATGTGTGTCCTAGCCAGTCTTCCCAGAAGTTCTTAAAGCAGGGGTGGGCTTCTGGGGTTCGCAGGGGTTCAGGAGCACCTCTAGTTAAGATTCTGTGCAGTTGAGAGAACCCCCAAATCCCACTCCTGGTTTATCCTGCCCACCCTGCCCTGCCCCTCCCAGGAGTCCCCAAGTGGCCTGTTTTGGACGCAGGTAGGTGCAGGCTGTGCGCGGAGCCTTGGGGAGAGCAAAAAACGGGCCTACAGAAGTTCGGGAAGGCTGGAAACGGGCCCGTTTACAGCCTTCAGAGGGCCTCCGGAGCTTTGGTATGCCATTTTTGCCCTCCCGGAGGCTCGAATAAAGCTTCCAGAGCCCAGGGAGGGTAAAAACACCCCCCACGCTGTGGTGCAGGAGGCCAACTAGACCACACCCATCATGGCCACGGCCACCCAGCAACTGGGCAGAGAACCCCTTGCTAAAATTTTTGAAGCTCACCCCTGTCTTAAAGCAACCATTGATCTTCAGGAGTGATCATATTGCCTCATGTTTAAAGAAGATTAAACAGTTAATTCAGCTGGATTTGACACACAGGGAGCTCCATGGTATTCTTTGCCCAAGGCTGCAAAACATTTTGGACGAGCCTTGGGAGCTGACACAATTAACGATGTTTGTGTAGACTCCATGACTGCATGATAATGCGAGGGCATGAGTGGGAAACGCCTGGAAAATTAACCTTCCAGCTTGCAACGAAGGATTTCTCTGCTATTGAAATGTTGGAAGGCTCCCGTTTTAGGAGATTAAGTTCATCCGTCAGGTAATATTTGCTGTATATATTTTTTGTTCAAGATGGACAAAACCCAGGATATTAAAGAGTCCGAGATTGAAATCTCTGATTTTTTTATTCAGTATCCCCACCAAAGGGATCTTTTGTCTTTTCTTGGCTAATTTTTTTTTTTTTTGCTTTTATTAGATTCTCTTACAATAATGAGCCTAGAGACGATACCCTAAGCATACATTTACTTCCAGTGTTACTAGTTTGTAGATCATTTCAAGGAGAAGCAATGAGTTTTGGAGTCCTTTATTTGGCCATAGAAGGAAGGTAGAGATGTCATTTTGTCACCTGGGTTAGTAAAAAGGAGATAGAAATGGACTGCCTAGAGAAGCCCCTTTATTACAAGTCCACTCTAGTCAAAAGCCGCCACCTTCTATTTTGCTGGCTTCTCCACAAATGGCCCTATAAATAAAAAAATACTTTCTATTAACCTGATAACCTGATTAAACAGAGGGAATTTGTTTAACTCCAAACAGCTCTAGACCTGTTTTAGGCTGAGGGAAACCACCTCTCCTAGAAGAATGAAATATTTTGAGAAATATTTAAAAAGGCAGGATAAGATATTTCCCCTAAAGGAGAAACTTGTTTCTAAAGAAAGAAACCAGCTCCCTGCCCCCAGCAGATATTTGGTTCCCATTAAGAAGTACTGGACCAACCTATCTACAAAACAAAAGACCTTCCGCTCCAGGGTGATGGAATTAAGACATCCAGGACATAATAGGATTATCTAGCAGCAGAACTCACCACATGGCAGAATCACCTGGGGACAATGCATCACCCGCCAGGCTTCAACCAAACTTGATTCAGACAACCTGCAGGGTTAGCTATGACCCTGACCACAGCCAATAGAATACATGTCCTTGAACAGAAACAGGAAGCTCAAGGGCAAGGCCCAAGAGAAGGTATAAATAACCCCCATTCTCAACTCCATGTGGTCAACTGCACCAGGACTGTGTGCTTGGTGATCCTGTTCACAATTAAACCCTCTTTCCAATCAGCTTCCATGGTTCCAGAGTCTTTCGCCCGGCTTGGAACTGAATCAGATGGATATTTCTTCCCACAGGGCTAAAATTAACCATCAACTATTTGGGTTTGTTATCCAAGTTAATTAACTGGGTAAGGATGTCTCTATTCTCTGTACACACTCTCTTATTTAATTAGGTTTTGGTCTGAATGGGTAAGAGGGCCGGGAGATTTCTCCCAAATATAGAAAACCTATATAATGCTTTTAATTCTCCCTCCCGCCATTAATGAAAAGACCATATCACTCACATAAATATACATCAGTTGAAACTGTTCCAACATTTTTCATTAGAAGAGTGCATTTCCAGGAATTGGGGAGGGGAGGTAATCAGAAGCCAGGCTTTGGAAATGAGAGGGGTCTGTTTTAAAGTCATTGAAATCAGGTAATAAAATGACCCAATAGTGACATTTCACGTATAGGAATTACGTGTCCTATTAGCTTCTTGAAATGGCTTTCAAGAAAGCTAAACAGCTTTCGCCCCCCCAAAACAGAGAACTAGGCCCGCTAATTCTAAGCCAATTAAAGTAACATTTGATAGCACTGTGGTTCTGAATAGGTGATGAATTTAAAGCTTGCCCTGGAAACGGAGAAGGGATGAGTAAGCCTTTAAGGGAGGAATTTCAGAAAAGACAACTCAGTCCATCCGGAGAAGGAAGCTCAAAATAATCCCACCTTAATTCTGTTCGGTATAAAATGGAGTAAACTAGGGATGTCAAACTCATGGCGTCACATCGCTGTCACATGACGCTTCACGATGTTTTTGCCATTTGTGGAGCTGGGGTGGGCGTGGCCTGTGCATGACGCATCCAGCCCGCGGGCTGCCAGTTTGACACCCCTGGACTGGAAAGACACTCTGACAGGCTTTTGAGATTCTGTAGTTAGATCCTACAAAAATACAGGTAGTCCTCAACACAGGTCCTTATGACTACAACCGGAACTAGTATTTCCACTGCTAATCAAGGCAGTTGTTAAGTGGATTTTAGGACCTTTTTTGCCATGGTTTTTACAGAGGTGGGCTTCACATAATTTAACAAACGGTTCGCCTGGCGCAGAACTGAAAATGTGAGCGCGCAGCTTCCAGCACATCTTCTCGGGCAGCTGCAGTGAGTAGAGCAGGCGAGGCGCGGAAATCAGCTGGGCTGCGTGGGCAAGACGAATGAGCCAGAGGCTGAGATATATAGGACGGGATAGCTCTGAGGCGGGTGGGTGGGCCCAGCCGGTGGTTGGAACTACCAGTTCGCCCAAACCGGTCCAAACCGGCAACAGCCTACCTCTGGGTTTTTAAGTGAATCACTGCAGTTGTTAAGTGAATCACTGTGGCTGTTAAGTGAATCAGTGCAATTGTTAAGTGAATCACACAGTTATTAAGTGAATCTGGCTTCCTCTAGTGCAGGGGTGTCAAACTGGTGGCCCATGGGCCGGGTGCGTCATGTGCAGGCCACACCCATCCCAGCTCCGCAAATGGGAAAAACATCACAAAATGTCACAGGATGGCAACATGATGCCGCAAGTTTGACACCCATGCTCTAGTGACTGTATTTGTTGGACGCTGGTTGGGAAGGTCACAAATGGCAATCACAATTACCGAGTACCCATCTTTTGATCATGGACCCATGGGGATGCTGCAATGGTCATAAGCCTGAGGCCCAGTCATAAGTCAATTATTTTTCAGTGCTATTGTTAAATGACTGGTTGTAGGTTGAGGACTGCTTGTAAACAACCATCCTTGGGATCTTTGCTGCTCCTGTTTCTTGACTTGGCTTGAAATGACAGAATAGAACATTCCAGAAGACCGGCTTGACTTATGACCTTAACGGAGCCTGCCTATCATGGTTATAAGTCGTGATGGTCATAAAACATATCGACCTGATTTTATGATTATTATTTTTTTGGTAAAGGGCCATTGTTCATTAACTGAATGCCGCAATCTTTAAGTGAACCAATGTTTTGTGATGGATGTGGTTTGATGAAAACCAGTTTCCGGCAAAACCATGTTCGTGGAACGGTGGGATGCTACAAATGACCCTAAATAGGGCCTGGTTGTTGAATACTTGATGTTTAATCACATGACTGTGGGGAACAACTATTGGAACTTTGAATCTGGGTCATAAGAAGTCTCCTAGACAGTAGGTCTGTCATAACTCTGAATGGTTGCTAAGCAACTGGTTGTAAATTGAGGACTATCTATAATCCCTCCTTCAGTGTTATCCCTACAGTAACCAAAAGAGATAGGCTTTTCTTCTTCTTGTGCCATATCCATCATCGGATGTTGGTGATCCTATTTTTATCAAGAACCGCATGAAAAAGTGCTGCTGAGTTTTGTCCAAACCAGTCCCTTAGATTTTAAAGCCATGATGTTCTTCTTCTGCTTGGACCATGTTTGCCTTCAATCTTTCCTTGGAGGATTTTTCTGGGTGTCGCATCACATGTTCAAAATATTCTAGCTTTTTAATGGTTTTGATGATTTCCCTTGCCTTTCCCAGGTGGCTTATCACCTCCCCATTTCTGATTTTGTCAAACCAATTTATACGTAACAGCCACCTGTAAATCCACATTTCAAATGCTTCTAATCTCTTCAAGTGGTTTTCTGTCAGAGACCAACTCTCCATTCTGTAGAGATCGGTTAGGCTGACTTAATTTCAGGGGTGGGCTGCCGGGGGTTTGCAGGGGTTCAGTAGAACCTCTAGCTAAGATTCTGTGCAGTTCGGAGAACCACCAAATCCCACTCCTGGCTGGCCCCTCCTACCCCACCCCATCCCTCCCAGGAGTCCCCACGCGGCCTGTTTTGGATGCAGGTAAGTGCAGGGTGTGAATGGAGGCTTGGGGAGGGCAAAAAACAGCTTACCGGAAGTTCGGGAAGGCCAGAAACGGGCCCGTTTTCAGCCTGCAGAGGGCCTCCAGAGCCTGGGGAGGCTGTTTTCGCCCTCCTGGAGGCTTGAGGAAAGCCTCTAGAGCCCAGGGAGGGCAAAAATGACCCCCCCCCAACATGGTGCAGGAGGATAATTAGGCCACACCCACCATGGCTGTGCCCATGCCCACCTAGCAACCGGGCAGAGAACCCTTGCTAAAACTTTTGAAGCCCACCCTTGCTTAATTTATCCAGTAGGTTTCTATGGCTGAGGGTGTCTTTGCAGCCCAAGTCCAACCTTCTGTGTTAGCGGTCATGCAGCATTGCAGGTCCCTCACACTTGATCTGAGCCATTGGACTTTCCCTTCTGATGTAGAAAGCTTCCTGTTGTGGCTCCCACCTCTGAACCTGGCCCCATGCCCGAAAGTGCCTTGGAGCCGGGCCTGCTGCCAGAAAGTGACTCAGAGCCGGGCCTGCTGCCAGAAAGTGATTTGGACAGTGAGGGAGAAGGGCCGTCAGGACTTACCTCGGAAGCACCGGCCTCCCTGGATCAGCTCCAGGAGCCAGAAGCAGGCCAAGTGAAAGAGATAACGAGGCCTCCTTCTCCTGACTCTTCCTCCCCCAGGCCACGCCTGCAGACCCAGCTGACAGCAATCAGGCTTGGCTCAATCCCAGGTTTTGTAGGCAGGAGAGATGGAAGAGATAACGAGGCCTCCGTCCACTGATTCTTCCCCCCCCAGGCCACGCCTCCAGTCCCGGCTGATGGCAATCAGGCCTGGCTGGACCCTAGGTTTCCTAGGCAGGAGAGGCGGGAACAACAGAAACAGGGGAGGGGCAGGCCTAGGAAGTGCTGAGTCATGGAGCCACACCCCACAGGATATAAAAGGCAGCAAGAGCTGGTGTGTCTCTTTGTATCAGGCAAATCCACGGATTGACTAGAGCTGAAGGTTGTGACTCACCAGCATCTTGGCAGCTATCGAGGGCTCTTGGCAGACGCTGATTCTTTTGCTGCCAGAGCTGATAAGAGCCGGCTAATTAAGCCATCGTTTGGACGGATGTGAGGAGGACATAACACTTCCAAATGAAACCACAAGCCAGAACAAAGCCTGAAGTAGTTTCACATAAGCTTCCAAAACAATCTCTTTCTCAGGAACAGCATATGGTGGTCGGTTCGATTGCCCCCAGTGAACCCCCTGAGACTTGGGAAAGATGCCATCCTGATAGGATCATTGATTGAAGGCTCAAAAATTTGCAGGGAGGTTTTTTTGACGCTACATTCTCTGCTCTTCTAGAATTTTAGACCATGTCCTGTGTTTCCAAACCAGCCCTATTCGGTATGGAACTGAAATTTTTTATTTAACAAGAGTGCAATGAAGAATAACAATGATGCCATGTTCACAGATGCGCCCTGTTGTTGTCGGGAACGGAAAGTTTTCTGAAGGAGGACAAGCAGAAGTTTGACAGTCAAGGTCAGTTTTCTGTTTTCCCCGTGCCTGTAGTGCTTGAGTAGATGTTTATGGCCATGCCTAGTGTTCTTGAGCAATTGGCAGAACTCCAAGTTCTTATTTGTACAGTGCATTATTTGAAATGACAAATATATGTAATAATCCATTCAGAACAATAACACCTTCTCTGGAGAGTTGGTACTTAGCACAGAAGAAGGCTTCTTTGTCTTTGTTGTACGGTTTCTAATAGGTTTCTTTGCTTTTTTTCAGATCAAATTTCCAGATTTGAGGATGGAGCCAAGCAAGTTTACATATCTACAGCAGATTTTTCCTGCTGTGGTGTCCCCACTGTGGAATCTTCTCCCCCAAGATATAGGGTTGGCCTCATATCCCTTGAGCTTCTGAATGTCCCTCAAGACCTGGTTAGAATAGAATAGAATAGAATAGAATAGAATAGAATAGAATAGAATAGAATAGAATAGAATAACAGAATTGGAAGGGACCTTGGAGCTCTTCTAGTCCAACCCCCTACTTAGGCAGGAAAACCTACACCACTTCAGTCAGATGGTTATCCAACATTTTCTTAAAATTTTTTAGTGTTGGAGCATTCACAACTTCTGCAGGCAAGTTGTTCCACTTATTGATTGTTCGGTCAGGAAATTTCTCCTTAGTTCTAAATTGCTTCTTTCCTTGATTAGTTTCTACCCATTACTTCTTGTTCTACCCTCAGGTGCTTTGGAGAATAGTTTGACTCCCTCTTCTTTGTGGCAACCCCTGAGATATCGGAATACTGCTATCATGTCTCCCCTAGTCCTTCTTTTCATTAAACTAGACACACCCAGTTCCTGCAACCATTCTTCATACGTTTTAGCCTCCAGTCCCTTAATCATCTTTGTTGCTCTTCTCTGCACTCTTTCTAGAGTCTCAACATCTTTTTTACATCGAAGCGACCAAAACTGGATGCTGTATTCCAAGTGTGGCCTTACCAAGGCATTATAAAGTGGTATTAATACTTCACATGATCTTGATTCTATCCCTCTGTTTATGCAGCCTAGAGCTGTGTTGGCATTTTTTGGCAGCTGCTGCACACTGCTGGCTCATATCTAAATGGTTGTCCACTAGGACTCCAATATCCCTCTCACAGTTACTACTATTGAGCAAGGTACCACGTATACTGTACCTGGGCATTTTGTTTTTCTTGCCTAAATGTAGAACCTTACTTTTTTCGAACAAGGCCTGGGGAACTCCAAGCGATGGGTGAACCCATGAGGTGGCTTCCTTATTATTAATATCCCTCCATTAGTCCTCAAATTACAACCATTCATTTAGCAACAGTTCAAAATTACAACCACACTGACTTATGACCAATCCTCACACTTAACAGCCATCACTGTGTCCCCCAAGGCGACATGTTCAAAATTCAGATGCTTGCCAACCAAGCATGTATTTATGGTGCTTGCAACATCCCGGAACTGCCATTTGTGTCCGTCTCATGTAGCTTCCAACAATTGAAGTCAATGGGGAGGAAGCCAAATAGGCTTAATGTCCTTTTCGTTTCTGGACTTCTAGTAGGCCCGTTTTTCACCCTCTGGAGCCTCTGGAGACTTTCCTAGAGCTACCAGGAGGGTGAAAATGCCCTCCCTCAGCCATCCAGAGGCCCTCCGGAGGCCGGAAACCGTCTGTTTTTCACCCTCCCAGAGCCTCCACGAGTGCCCTGCACTTACCTGGCATCCAAAACAGGCCGCGTGGAGACTCCTGGGAGGGGTGGGGCGGCATGCGCATGCACACGCGTCTCCCGCATGCATGGCAGAGACTTGAAAATCAGCTGGCCAGTGGGAGGCATGCGCGGTGGAACTGACCTAGGGTGACGGCTCGCTTGCCCACAGAAATGGCCACAGGTTTGCCATCACAGGTATTTATTTTTATTTATTTATTTATTTGTCAAACACAACAGTATATATAAGTATAAGCATGAAATAACCATACGAATTGGATACAATCAAAGGGAACATTAGGATAGGAACGGTAGGCACGCTGGTGCTCTTATAGGGTATAGGGTCTCCTGCTTGAGCAGGACTCTGTTATTCTGTTTCTGTTTATTTACTTACTGTTTTTACTGGATGGTTGTACGCTGTCCAGAGTCACATTCCATGAGATGGGCGGTCATATAAATTAGATAGATAGATAGATAGATAATAGATAGATAGATAGATAGATAG
Organism: Ahaetulla prasina; assembly: GCF_028640845.1. Classification (NCBI taxonomy): domain Eukaryota; kingdom Metazoa; phylum Chordata; class Lepidosauria; order Squamata; family Colubridae; genus Ahaetulla; species Ahaetulla prasina. The sequence continues at coordinate 15,733,748 of NC_080539.1, forward strand.
ATAGATAGATAGATAGATAGAGATAGATAGATAGAGATAGATAGATAGAGATTGATAGTGATAGAGTTAGATAGAGATAGATAGATAGATAGATAGATAGATAGATAGATAGATAGATAGATAGATAGAGATTGATAGATATAGATTGATAGTGATAGAGTTAGATAGAGAGAGATAGATAGATAGATAGAGATAGATAGATAGATAGATAGAGATTGATAGATATAGATTGATAGTGATAGAGTTAGATAGAAATAGATAGATAGATAGATAGATAGATAGATAGATAGATAGATAGATAGATATTGATAGAGATAGATTGATAGTGATAGAGTTAGATAGAAATAGATAGATAGATAGATAGATAGATAGATAGATAGATAGATAGAGATTGATAGAGATAGATTGATAGTGATAGAGTTAGATAGAAATAGATAGATAGATAGATAGATAGATAGATAGATAGAGATTGATAGATATAGATTGATAGTGATAGAGTTAGATAGAGATAGATAGATAGATAGATAGATAGAGATTGATAGAGATAGATTGATAGTGATAGAGATAGATAGATAGATAGATAGATAGATAGATAGATAGATAGAGATTGATAGAGATAGATAGAATAGATAGAGACAGACAGACAGACAGACAGATAGATAGATAGATAGATAGAGATTGATAGATATAGATTGATAGTGATAGAGTTAGATAGAAATAGATAGATAGATAGATAGATAGATAGATAGATAGATAGAGATTGATAGATATAGATTGATAGTGATAGAGTTAGATAGAGATAGATAGATAGATAGAGATAGATAGATAGATAGATAGAGATTGATAGATATAGATTGATAGTGATAGAGTTAGATAGAAATAGATAGATAGATAGATAGATAGATAGATAGATAGATAGATAGATAGAGATTGATAGATATAGATTGATAGTGATAGAGTTAGATAGAGATAGATAGATAGATAGATAGATAGAGTGATAGAGATAGATTGATAGTGATAGAGATAGATAGATAGATAGATAGATAGATAGATAGAGATTGATAGAGATAGATTGATAGAGATAGATAGAATAGATAGAGACAGACAGACAGACAGACAGACAGACAGACCAGACAAAAAGCTAGACAGAGAAACAGAGAGACCCCATGCTCTCAATCTGGTTGCAAACCATCACTCTGTTTGTTGGGCACAAAGCAATAGAGCAATTCATTGCAAATCTATTTCTTTTCCCCACTGGCCTGTAGTCCATGCCCCTCTTCGTAATGCCGATACGCTTGCAATAACAGGGAAGGTTGTAGACATTAGAAGGTTCTTAAAAGGGATTTAAGGTAAATTCGTAGCTAAAGCACTACCCAGAGGCTATCATCCAAATTCCCTCATTTGCAGGGCTTGGAAACAGTCTTGTGATTTAGCTTAAACCAGCACGTTCATTGTTGAATGATCTACTTGTTATGACTATTATTGGCCTTGTTATGAAGTCTCTGCATTGCTACTTATCAAAGAGGTTTACGGAAACCTAAGCTTTTAAATACTTCAGAATATAAATATATGTGCCGTTATTTTTGAAAGAAAGATTAAAAATAACAGGAAAAAGGATTTAAAAAAAAATGTTAGTGGAATTCTGTCCTATTTCCTTTTGCAGTGGTTCCTTGGGGTGGGGTGGGGACAAGGGAAAATGAACAATAACTGGAAGCACCTTTGTTTTAATCTAGTTCAACCAGTATATTTGCTATGCTTCCTTCTTAGTCACAACCAAATTTGTCAGGCAGAGACACAACACAGGAAGTTGCTTGATCCAATTTCTTATTCTCTTGCTCCAGGAATGGATGACAATGCACCAGCCGGGGCACTATAACTAGAATTTTACAATGGCAATGGTGGGATGCTATTTTATTTTATTTTATTTTATTTTCTCCTGCAAATCAAATCTCAGACAATTGGATACTAAACATAAGATAAAAACCAGCAGGCTGTTTGTAGAACATGGTAGCTGATCCTTCAAAATCAAAAAACAATGGCTACCAACCTGCCTTCCGTTGAGGACCTGTATATTGCACGAGTCAAAAAGAGGGCTGTGAAAATATTTATATGCCCCTCACATCCTGGACATCAACTGTTTTAACTCCTATCTTCAAAATAATGCTCAAGAGCACTGCACACCAGAATAACTAGACACAAGGACAGTTTTTCCCCGAACACCATCACTCTGCTAAACAAATAATTCCCTTAACACTGTCAAGCTATTCACTAAATCTGCATTACTATTGATCTTCTCAATGTTCCTATCACCCACCTCCTTCCACTTATGAATGTATGACTGTACCTTGTTGCTGTATCCTTACAATTTATATTGATTGTTTCCTAGTATGATTTGATTGCTTATTTGTACCCTATGACTATCATTAAGTGTTGTACCTTATGATTCTTGACGTATGTATGTTTTCTTTCTTTGTACACTGAGAGCATATGCACCAGAGACAAATTCCTTATGTATCCAATCACACTTGATCAATAAAGAATTCTATTCTATTCTATTCTATTCTATTCTATTCTATTCTATTCTATTCTATTCTATTCTATTCTATTCTATTCTATTCTCCTCCCCTCCCCTCCCCTCCCCTCTCCTCTCCACTCCACTCCTCTCCCCTCCTCTCCTCTATTCCATTCCATTCCATTCCATTCCATTCCATTCCATTCCATTCCATTCCATTCCACTCCACTCCACCCCACCCCACCCCACCCCACCCCACCCCACCCCACCCCACCCCACCCCACCCCACCCTACCCTACCCTACCCTACTCTATTCTATTCTATTCTATTCTATTCTATTCTATTCTATTCTATTCTATTCTATTCTATTCTATTCTATGTTTAGAAGCTGGAGTAGGAAGCTGGCAACTATTTCAAAAGTCTAGTGGCTGCAAGCCTTAGGATAACAATGCTGAGATATTGCTGAAGAGGGTAAATTTTTGAATATTAGGGAAAAAGGATGGCATATTTGTGTCTTTTCCTGTGTAAGGTTGAGAGTATCTTATAAAGACATGAATATGCCAAGACTTACATACCTATACCCATGAAAACCTACAAAAACACACACACACACACATATATATTTTGCACACTTTGCTCACATAAGAACAAAGCCAAAGCCTGAAGATGATGAGTGAGATCTCATCGAAACGTTGCCTAAATATTTCCAATCTTACATGGGAAAAGACCCAAACATACCAAAACCTGCATACATATACCCTTGAAAACATACGAATATATATATATATATATATATATATATATATATATATATATATATATATATATATATATATATATATATATATATATATATATATATGACCGTAATTGAGCCCAACATTTCTGTTGTTAAGCGAGATATTTATTAAATGAATTTTGTCCCATTTTACGACTTTTGCTGCCACGCTTGTTATAAATAACTCACTGTAGTTGTTAACTTAGTAACACGGTTGTTAAGCGACTTTGGCTTCCCCTTTGACTGTCAGCCTCCACTCCAATCTTCGTATACTTTTGAATGATTATATCAGTAGATAGAATGTGAAATGTTTATTTCTGTATTATAAAACTATTAAGGAAATGAGATGTATCATACCACCGTACGGGGTAAGGGAAAGGAGCCTATTAAGAGTGTCGGCTGACATAACAGTGTGGGAGGGGGGATTAACGGCTGATTGTTGCCAGCGCGGGTTTTTCCAACAGACACTGCATTCCTAAGATGACTGACAACTAGAGACCTGTGGAAGAAAATTACCACGAGGGGCCGAGAAGGAGCTGGCATTGGACCAGACCAGCCTGACCTCCTGAAGGAGGAGGGACAGTTGGGGGGATATGATATGTTAGCCATATTTTGTCTCAGATCCAACTTAGCTTGGCTGCTATCAAGACTGTAAATAGTAAAAGTACTTTTCTTTATTCCAAATGAAGTCAAGGTGAATTCTTTCCTAATTATAGTCGGAGGTAGCTTGTCAGAAGGTCGCAAATGGTGATCACATGACCCCAGGACCATCATAAATATCAGTCAGTTGCCAAGCATCTGAATTTTGGTCATCAGTGTGAAAAACAGTCACAAGTCACTTTTTTTCAGTGCCGTGTTACAATTTGAGGACTATCCGTAATAAGCCAATTGGCGGTTAATCCCATCTGTGTTATCTTCTCTTCTTTTATTCAGACAATTATATTGTGATTTCCTGGTCTCCCAACAACTACACATAGTCTTTATGATAACAATTGGGACTAGAACTTCTGTTACTAAGTGATGTGGTCATTAAGTGAGTCACACCCAATTTTAGGACCTTTTTTGCTGGGGTCATTAAGTGAATCATGAAACGAATCTGGTTTCTCCCATTGACTTTGATAATCGGAAGCTCACTGGGAAGATCTCACATGGCCATCAAGTGACAAGGGATGATACAATTGTCATAAGTACAGCCAAGCTCCTGAATTTTGATCACGTAACCATGGGAAACGGTAATGGTCTTAAATGCAAGGATTGGTCATAGGTCAATCTTTTCAGGGCTGTTATAATTTTGAACTGTCACTAAAGTAAAGGTTTTAAGTTGAGGACTGCCTGTAATGAAATACAGGTAATCCTTGACTTACGATAGTTCATTTAATGATCATTCAAAATTACAATAGCATTGGCCATTTCTCACACTTACAGCCCAGTGGTGGGTTGCTATCAGTTTTCCCCGGTTTGGGTGAACCAGTAGCAGCGGCAGCAGAAGACTCCACCCACCCGGATGTCATCAAGTAAGATCTGTGCATCAGTGGTGGGTTTCAAATTTTTTTACTACCGGTTCTGTGGGTGTGGCTTAGTGGGTATGACATGGCTTGGTGGACGTGGCTTGGTGGGCATGGCAGGGGAAGGTTACTGCAAAATCTCCATTTCCTCCCAATCAGCTGGGACTCGGGAGGCAGAGAATAGATGGGGGTGAAGGCAGTCAGAATTTTTACTACCGGTTCTCTGAACTACTCAAAATTTCCGCTACCGGTTTTCCAGAACTGGTCAGAACCTGCTGAAACCCACCTCTGCTGTGCATGTATAGAAGTGGCGCACGCGCGAGCGAACCGGTAGCAAAGGTAAGTGAAACCCACCATTCTTACAGCCATTGTAGCATCCCCTTGGTCATGGGATCAAAATTTGGAACTAGTTCCTATTTATGATGGTTACAGTGTCCTGGGGTCATGTGATCAATTTTTGCAAACTTCTGACAAGCAAAGTCATTGGGAAAGGCAGATTAACACAGTAACCGTGCTATTGACTTAAGAACTGCAGTGACTCGCTTAACAACAGTGGCAAGAGAGGTCATAAAATGGGGCAAAATTTATTTAACAAACACCTGGCTTACTAATGGAAATTTGGGGCTCAGTTGTGGTTGTAAATCGAGGATTACCTGTTTAAGTGTTGAGGTTATCAGGCATCTGGCAAAAGGAGGATGTGTTCTCCTTTTCTTCTTTATGTCCTGCATCTGGCAGACAGCTTTAAAATCAAATATAGTGCAGCCAGGGGTGAAATTCAGCAGGTTCTGACAGATTCTGGAGAACCGGTAGCGGAAATTTTGAGTAGTTTGGAGAACCGGCAAATGCCACCTCTGGCTGGCCCCAGAGTAGGTTTTGCAATATCCTTCCCCCAGAAGTTGGGAGGGAATGGAGATTTTGCAGTATCCTTCCCCTGCCATGCCCACCAAGCCACATCATGCCCATCGAGCCACACCCACAGAACCGGTAGTAAAAAAAATTGAATTCCACCAGAGTGTGGCTCTTTTGACTGCCATGTCTTTTGAGTTGGTGGGGACCAGCGGTGCTAATTCAACCTTTTGGGTATTGTGAACTTGTTAACTGTCTGCTTCTTTCTTTCCCTTGTCTACAGACAAAGTCAACAACCTAGATTTATATTATTTCCTGCTTACAATGATTAGCTTGATTCAGCTGCTTTAAATCTATGTTTGCTGTAGACCACATGACGCAGTTTCTCTAATGAAATTTGGAAAGCACCCATCACTGATTCTATATTATTGCTAACATATGTTCTTGAAAATAGATACCCTCTTTCCCTGAAAATAAGATCCAACTGGAAAATAAGCCCTAGCATGATTTTTCAGGATACTTGTAATATAAGCCCTACCCCCAAAATAAGACCCAGTTAAGATTGTCAACCAGAGGGATGCATTTAGTACCTTATTTCCCTGAAAATAATTTCTACCTGGAAAATAAGCCCTAATGTGTCTTTTGGAGCAAAAATTAATTTAAGACCTGGTCTTATTTTCAGGGAAACACATATATTTGTTGGAAAAAATAATGTGATTGAAAAACCAGTCTTTCAGATGCTGGAAATAGTAAGTTCATGTAGATATAGATGTCAGGCCTGAAACCATGAATGACCTGTGGTGATTTTTCAAAGTTGCATTCTTTATTGTTTCAGACCTGTAGACAGAATCTTGTCAGACTGAACACTCTACTCTCTGCATCTGCAATATAACTAAAGCTGCATGGAGCACAGAGTCAAAACAGAGCTTCAGAATTTAAACCGACCAGAATGAATAAAGTTGTTTCCTGCACAGGTTCACATGTCTTTGCTCCTCCTTTATGTCTTGTGGGAGGAGCCAATCATCTCCAAACCCTACTCCCTAGTCATCCCTTTTGTCTTAACTGTTCTTGCCTTCTGGCAGCTCTGCGCATGCGCGCACTGGGAACAGGCTCCCCCTGTTCTGCTTCCTTGCTGATGTCCGACTCCAGAGGCTCTGGAGGCAGCTCATAACTCCCAGATGGCCCTGGCCTCCTCTCTGCCTCTGATGCAGAGCCCTGTTCTGTTTCCCTTCCCCCAATACTCCCAGCAAAGAGTCCGTCAGAGGCCTTCCTTTTTTTCCCCTTTTATTTACATAGATACATGTCCTGGCCACGTCTACCCACGGGCCTGCCAAGTTTCTGGAGATAACGAGGAAATTATAGATAAGGCCAGAATTACTCACGAATATATTCTTCCCTCCATGAATTAGCTCGCGCCAAATTCATTGCTTTGTCCAAGACAAAAAACCAGGAAGTCCCGCCTCCTATTTATAGTCTCTGCAGATGTCACTGCATGACAATTATGACTTGGCTTTGTCCCAACTCTTCCGCTGCTGCGCACGCCGATCAAGCCTTCGTAATCTTGCGTCCCTCCAAAACTGTTCTTGGGGCGTTGCCAAATCAGAAGAAGGCCCGGGAGAATCAGGCCTTGCCGGCCCCTCCCTTTGAGTGGGTGCCAGGGAGGGAGAGGGCTCAAGAGAAGCAGGGCTTGCCAGGTCTTCTCCCTCATTTTCTGAATCATCCGAGTCCAGGAGTCTGGGTCCAGGAACCTGGGTCACAACACTATCCCTCACCGCAGGGCCCTTCCCCCGGGGCTGACGATCGGGATGCGGTCGGGCTGGGTTCTGCTCATGGAAGGCCTGCACCAGGTCAGGGGCATGAACGTCGGAGGCATCTACCCAGGAGAAATCAGTCCCGTATCCCTTCCACGCGATCAAATATTGGAAACGACCCTTTAGCCAGCGAGAGTCTCGTACGCTGTGGACTTCGTATTCCTCCGACCCGTCCTCGGCGACAGTGACAGGTGCTGTTGGGCACCGAAGGGGACTCGGTGTGGCCTCAGGAACCAGAAGGGACCGGTGAAAAACGGGGTGGATCCGCATGGATCGTGGCAGGGTCAGTCGGTAGGCTACCGGGTTGATGACTGCCTTGACAGGGAACGGGCCGATGAATCGGTGGTCCAACTTCTTTACCGGCCGGTCGGACGGGAGGTGTTTGGTGGAGAGCCACACCCACAGAACCGGTAGTAAAAAAAATTGAATTCCACCAGAGTGTGGCTCTTTTGACTGCCATGTCTTTTGAGTTGGTGGGGACCAGCGGTGCTAATTCAACCTTTTGGGTATTGTGAACTTGTTAACTGTCTGCTTCTTTCTTTCCCTTGTCTACAGACAAAGTCAACAACCTAGATTTATATTATTTCCTGCTTACAATGATTAGCTTGATTCAGCTGTTTTAAATCTATGTTTGCTGTAGACCACATGACGCAGTTTCTATAATGAAATTTGGAAAGCACCCATCACTGATTCTATATTATTGCTAACATATGTTCTTGAAAATAGATACCCTCTTTCCCCGAAAATAAGATCCAACTGGAAAATAAGCCCTAGCATGATTTTTCAGGATACTTGTAATATAAGCCCTACCCCCAAAATAAGACCCAGTTAAGATTGTCAACCAGAGGGATGCATTTAGTACCTTATTTCCCTGAAAATAATTTCTACCTGGAAAATAAGCCCTAATGTGTCTTTTGGAGCAAAAATTAATTTAAGACCTGGTCTTATTTTCAGGGAAACACATATATTTGTTGGAAAAAATAATGTGATTGAAAAACCAGTCTTTCAGATGCTGGAAATAGTAAGTTCATGTAGATATAGATAGATAGTGATAGAGATAGATAGATAGATAGATAGATAGATAGATACATAGATAGATAGATAGATAGATAGATAGATAGATAGATAGATAGATAGATAGATAGATAGATAGATAGATAGATAGATAGATAGATAGATAGATAGATAGATAGATAGATAGAGATAGATAGATAGATAGATAGAGATAGATAGATAGATAGATAGATAGATAGATAGATAGATAGATAGATAGATAGATAGATAGATAGATAGATAGATAGATAGATAGATAGATAGATAGATAGATAGAGATAGATAGATAGATAGATAGATAGATAGATAGATAGATAGATAGATAGATAGATAGATAGATAGATAGATAGATAGATAGATAGATAGATAGATAGATAGATAGATAGATAGATAGATAGATAGATAGATAGATAGATAGATAGATAGATAGATAGATAGATAGATAGATAGATAGATAGATAGATAGATAGATAGATAGAGATAGATAGATAGATAGATAGATAGATAGATAGATAGATAGATAGATAGATAGATAGATAGATAGATAGATAGATAGATAGATAGATAGATAGATAGATAGATAGATAGATAGATAGATAGATAGATAGGTAGATAGATAGATAGACAGATAGATAGATAGATAGATAGATAGATAGATAGATAGATAGATAGATAGATAGATAGATAGATAGATAGATAGATAGATAGATAGATAGATAGATAGATAGATAGATAGATAGATAGATAGATAGATAGATAGATAGAGATAGATAGATAGATAAGCCCTAGCATGATTTTTCAGGATACTTGTAATATAAGCCCTACCCCCAAAATAAGACCCAGTTAAGATTGTCAACCAGAGGGATGCATTTAGTACCTTATTTCCCTGAAAATAATTTCTACCTGGAAAATAAGCCCTAATGTGTCTTTTGGAGCAAAAATTAATTTAAGACCTGGTCTTATTTTCAGGGAAACACATATATTTGTTGGAAAAAATAATGTGATTGAAAAACCAGTCTTTCAGATGCTGGAAATAGTAAGTTCATGTAGATATAGATGTCAGGCCTGAAACCATGAATGACCTGTGGTGATTTTTCAAAGTTGCATTCTTTATTGTTTCAGACCTGTAGACAGAATCTTGTCAGACTGAACACTCTACTCTCTGCATCTGCAATATAACTAAAGCTGCATGGAGCACAGAGTCAAAACAGAGCTTCAGAATTTAAACCGACCAGAATGAATAAAGTTGTTTCCTGCACAGGTTCACATGTCTTTGCTCCTCCTTTATGTCTTGTGGGAGGGGCCAATCATCTCCAAACCCTACTCCCTAGTCATCCCTTTTGTCTTAACTGTTCTTGGGCGTTGCCAAATCAGAAGAAGGCCCGGGAGAATCAGGCCTTGCCGGCCCCTCCCTTTGAGTGGGTGCCAGGGAGGAGAGGGCTCAAGAGAAGCAGGGCTTGCCAGGTCTTCTCCTCATTTTCTGAATCATCCGAGTCCAGGAGTCTGGGTCCAGGAACCTGGGTCACAACACTATCCTCACCGCAGGGCCCTTCCCCGGGCTGACGATCGGGATGCGGTCGGGCTGGGTTCTGCTCATGGAAGGCCTGCACCAGGTCAGGGGCATGAGCGTCGGAGGCATCTACCCAGGAGAAATCAGTCCCGTATCCCTTCCACGCGATCAAGCCTTCGTAATCTTGCGTCCCTCCAAAACTGTTCTTGGGCGTTGCCAAATCAGAAGAAGGCCCGGGAGAATCAGGCCTTGCCGGCCCCTCCCTTTGAGTGGGTGCCAGGGAGGAGAGGGCTCAAGAGAAGCAGGGCTTGCCAGGTCTTCTCCTCATTTTCTGAATCATCCGAGTCCAGGAGTCTGGGTCCAGGAACCTGGGTCACAACACTATCCTCACCGCAGGGCCCTTCCCCGGGCTGACGATCGGGATGCGGTCGGGCTGGGTTCTGCTCATGGAAGGCCTGCACCAGGTCAGGGGCATGAGCGTCGGAGGCATCTACCCAGGAGAAATCAGTCCCGTATCCCTTCCACGCGATCAAATATTGGAAGCGACCCTTTAGCCAGCGAGAGTCTCGTCGCTGTGGACTTCAGATTCCTCCGACCCGTCCTCGGCGACAGTGACGGGTGCTGTTGGGCACCGAAGGGGACTCGGTGTGGCCTCAGGAACCAGAAGGGACCGTGAAAACGGGTGGATCCGCATGGATCGTGGCAGGGTCAGTCGGTAGGCTACCGGGTTGATGACTGCCTCGACAGGGAACGGGCCGATGAATCGGTGGTCCAACTTCTTTACCGGCGGTCGGACGGGAGGTGTTTGGTGGAGAGCCACACCGGTCTCCAACTGCCAGCGGGGCGTTGCCAAATCAGAAGAAGGCCCGGGAGAATCAGGCCTTGCCGGCCCCTCCCTTTGAGTGGGTGCCAGGGAGGAGAGGGCTCAAGAGAAGCAGGGCTTGCCAGGTCTTCTCCTCATTTTCTGAATCATCCGAGTCCAGGAGTCTGGGTCCAGGAACCTGGGTCACAACACTATCCTCACCGCAGGGCCCTTCCCCGGGCTGACGATCGGGATGCGGTCGGGCTGGGTTCTGCTCATGGAAGGCCTGCACCAGGTCAGGGGCATGAGCGTCGGAGGCATCTACCCAGGAGAAATCAGTCCCGTATCCCTTCCACGCGATCAAGCCTTCGTAATCTTGCGTCCCTCCAAAACTGTTCTTGGGCGTTGCCAAATCAGAAGAAGGCCCGGGAGAATCAGGCCTTGCCGGCCCCTCCCTTTGAGTGGGTGCCAGGGAGGAGAGGGCTCAAGAGAAGCAGGGCTTGCCAGGTCTTCTCCTCATTTTCTGAATCATCCGAGTCCAGGAGTCTGGGTCCAGGAACCTGGGTCACAACACTATCCTCACCGCAGGGCCCTTCCCCGGGCTGACGATCGGGATGCGGTCGGGCTGGGTTCTGCTCATGGAAGGCCTGCACCAGGTCAGGGGCATGAGCGTCGGAGGCATCTACCCAGGAGAAATCAGTCCCGTATCCCTTCCACGCGATCAAATATTGGAAACGACCCTTTAGCCAGCGAGAGTCTCGTCGCTGTGGACTTCAGATTCCTCCGACCCGTCCTCGGCGACAGTGACGGTGCTGTTGGGCACCGAAGGGGACTCGGTGTGGCCTCAGGAACCAGAAGGGACCGGTGAAAACGGGTGGATCCGCATGGATCGTGGCAGGGTCAGTCGGTAGGCTACCGGGTTGATGACTGCCTCGACAGGGAACGGGCCGATGAATCGGTGGTCCAACTTCTTTACCGGCGGTCGGACGGGAGGTGTTTGGTGGAGAGCCACACCGGTCTCCAACTGCCAGCGGGGCGTTGCCCGTCGGGAGCGGTCAGCGGACCGTTTGTAGTCCTCCTTTGCCCGATTCAGCTGCTGGCGTACCAACTGTTGGACCGCATGCAATTCCGTCAGGAAGGTCTGCGTTCGGGAACAGGAGAGTCCGGTGGTGCCAGAGGAAGAGCGCGGATGGTACCCCACATTGGCAAAGAACGGGTCATCTGAGTAGAGGTGTGCTGAGAGTTGTTAAAAGCAAACTCCGCCAGAGACAGGTAGTCGGCCCAGTTGTCCTGTTGCTGGTTGATGAAGCAACGGAGATACTGTTCCAGTATACCGATGACCTTCTCTGTACCCCCGTCGGTCTCCGGATGGTGCGATGACGACAGACATACCTGCACCTCCAACGCGGCCATCAGGCTCTTCCAGAAGCGGGCTGTGAACTGAACTCCAGCGGTCCGAAACCACCCTGTCCGGTAGACCATGGAGGCGGAAGATGTGCTGCAGAAAGAGGCGGGCGTTTTGCGGCTGTGGGCAGTCCGCGGCATGGGATGAAGTGTGCCATCTTGGTGAGCATGTCCACCACCACCAGCACCGTGGTGAACCCAGAGGACGGCGGCAGGTCTGTCAGGAAATCCATAGAGATCGCCCCAGGGTCTGTCGGGTGTCGGCAAGGGTTGGAGGAGCCGGGAGGGGCCCCGTGGCGGTCTTGGCTTGCCGGCACGGTACGCAGGATGTCACGTAGGCATGTATATCATGCCGCACTCGGGGCCACCAAAAGGTCCGTGTCACCAGGTGGAGGGTCTTGAAGAACCCAAAATGTCCTGCTGCAGGGTTGTCGTGGCACTGGGTCATGACGAGGGCTCGGAGTGGTCCTGTGGGCACATATAATCGCCCCCGAAACTTGAGTAAGTCCTCCTCCAAGGTCCAAGGAGCCGCGGGGCCCACCCCCGCTCTCCTTTGCTGCGACCAGGCGTCCTGGCGCTGCGCCTCTCGCACCTGGGCCCGCAAGTCCACTGGCTCCCGTGCTGCGGCCAAGGCTTCTGCCGCAGCACTGTCCGTGGAGGAAGGGGTCCTTGGCGCAGAGGTACTCTGGCTTGCGGACAGGGCATCCGCCCTCCGGTTGTGACCGCTGGGAATGTAGGTCACGCGGAAGTTGAACCGGGCAAAAACAACGACCACGGATCTGCCGCTGGTTTAACTTCCGAGCTGTGGTGAGGTGCTCGAGATTCCGATGGTCCGTTCGGACCTCCACCTGATGTCGGGCCCCTCCAGATGGTGTCGCCAAGCCTCGAATGCAGCCTTGATAGCCAGCAACTCCTTTTCTCAGATGGTGTAGTTGCGCTCGGAAGGATTGCGTTTCCGGGAGTAGTAAGCACAGGGAAAAAGTGTGCCACCATTCGCCGGAGCCTGTAGCAGTACCATTCCAAGAGCCACATTGGACGCGTCCGTCTCCACCACAAAAGGCCGGAGCGGGTCGGGATGCCTCAGGACGGGTTCCGTGACGAAGGCTTTCTTGAGGGCTGTGAATGCTTCTTGCTGCGGGGGTCCCCACCGAATGCAACCTTCTTCCTGAGGAGCTGGGTAAGTGGAGCTGTCAGTGTGGCGAAGCCGGGATGAAGGTCCGGTAGTAGTTGGCGAAGCCCAGTAGGCGCTGAACATCCTTCACCCGACGAGGGCTTCCCAGCTACACAAAGCTTCTACTTTACATGGGTCCATGGCTATGCCCTCGGGCGAGATGATATGCCGAGGAATTCTATGGAAGTCCGGAAGAAGACGCATTTCTCCAGCCGCATTGAGTTGTTGCTCCATAGCGTTGCAGAACCAGACTGACGTGTCGAAGGTGGCTTTCCTGGACCGGGAGTAAATCAGGATGTCGTCGAGGTAGATAACCACGAACCGATCCAACATGTCTCGGAACACGTCGTTCATGAAGTGCTGAAAACGGCGGGAGCATTGGTCAACCCAAATGGCATGACAGTGTATTCGTAGTGTCCGTATCGGGTGCGAATGCCGTCTTCCATTCGTCTCCTTCTCGTATCCGCACCAGGTTGTAGGCCCCGGAGATCGAGCTTGGTGAAGATCGTGGCCTCCGCAACCTTTCCAGTAGCTCCGGGATGAGCGGCAGGGGTAGCGATTCCGCACCGTAATGGCGTTTAGCCGGCGGTAATCACAGCATAGGCGCAAGTCCCTGTCTTCTTCTTCACAAAGAGGACCGGGGCCGAGAGGGACTTTGAAGGCGGATGAACCCTCGGGCCAGGTTTTTGTCCAGGAAGTCCCTGAGGCGGCCAACTCGGGCTCCGACATGGAATACAGGCGTCCCACAGGCAGTGGTGCGTTGGGCAGAAGGTCCACGGGGCAATCGTAGGGCCGATGCGGGGGTAGTCGGTCCGCCTCCTTCTCGCTGAACACGTCGGCGAAGTCCGTCAGCTCAGGAGGCAAGGTGATGGCAGCGGTGGGGACGTTCTGGCCGGCACAGGTGTGGCGGATGTGATCGACGCACTGCAGACTCGGGAAAGAGATGGCGTTCCGCGACCAGGCCACCTGAGGATCGTGGGTCCGAAGCCAGGCCAACCCAAGGACCAAGGGAAAATGAAGGTCCGCCGTGACATAAAACTGGATCGCCTCCTCATGGTCCCCAATAGCCAGGCGCAAAGGCTGGGTGGCGAATTTAATGGGGCCGGACACCAGTTCTCGTCCATCAATTGTCTCTACCTGCATCGGAGGGTCCACGGAACCACGGGACCGCAAACTGGGTCACAAAGGCCTGGTCGATAAAGTTTGTTCTCGCGCCTGAGTCCTCCAGCGCTTGCCCCTGGACCCCGTCCGCCTGGTCCCCCAACCTTATCCGTGTGTCCAGAATCAGATGCCGAGGGGGCCCAGAGTCTCCTTCCGCAACGCCCAGTGGGGGCTTAGTACGTGCCCGACCTAGGGTTTCCCCGAGGTCGGGCCTGCTCCGTTTCCCGATTGGTCACGCTGTGATTCGGGGACCGGCGTGCGTGCCCCACTTCGCTTTCTGGGGCAAGAAGCGGCGAAGTGGCCGGGCTCCCCACAGTACAGGCACAATCCCCTTGGCGCCTCGGTTCCGCTCCTGGGCTGTTAGGCGAGGTCTGGCGCTCCCAACTCCATGGGCTCTTCCGCAGCGGTTACAAAACGTGGGGCGACCCTGGGTGCTGGTGGTGCAGGAAGTGGGGTGCAGATGTCGACGGAGGGTCCCGGGGTGCGACGGGACGGTCGCCGTTGCAGACGGGCATCGAGGCGGAGACAAAGGGCACCAAGTTGTCGAGGGTCCGCGGCGCCCACGCGGGCCAGCTCGTCTTGCAATTCCTCTGAGAGTCCCTCCTGAACGCTGGCCCACCAGCGCTGCATCATTCCAGTCAGAGTCCTGGCACAAAAGACGAAATTCGCGATGTACTCCTGCAGGGGCGTTTCCCTTGACGGAGTTCCTTAAGGCGCCTGGTTGCCGTCAGCATTCGAACGGGTCCTCATACATGGTGCGAGGTGCTGCCAAAACGCTGTTGGTCCGCCAGCAGGGGCTGTCCTGGAGCAAGAGGGCGTGGCCCATCGAGCAGCCGAGCCGGAAAGAAGGTTAATCACGAAGGCCACCTTAGCCCGGTCGTCTGGGAAATCCTCTGGCCTCATAGCCATGTAGAGCTGGCACTGTCCCAAGAAGGTCGGGAACATCTCAGGCTGCCCAGAAAACTTATCCGCACGGTTATCGGGCACTTGCGGCGAGGAGGAGGAGTGGGAGGATGGGGGGCTGCAGGCACATTCCTGGCAGCAAGTTGGCCTGCCAAGTGAGCCACTTGCTGCTGGAGCTGTTGATTAGCCGCTGTAGCTGCTCTAACTGCTGCTGTACCTGCTGCTGATCCATCTTTGGTGGAAGATGTTTTAGTCAGGTCTTGGACAAAATGTTCTGTTTCCCTTCCCCCAATACTCCCAGCAAAGAGTCCGTCAGAGGCCTTCCTTTTTTCCTTTTATTTACATAGATACATGTCCTGGCCACGTCTACCCACGGGCCTGCCAAGTTTCTGGAGATAACGAGGAAATTATAGATAAGGCCAGAATTACTCACGAATATATTCTTCCCTCCATGAATTAGCTCGCGCCAAATTCATTGCTTTGTCCAAGACAAAAAACCAGGAAGTCCCGCCTCCTATTTATAGTCTCTGCAGATGTCACTGCATGACAATTATGACTTGGCTTTGTCCCAACTCTTCCGCTGCTGCGCACGCCGATCAAGCCTTCGTAATCTTGCGTCCCTCCAAAACTGTTCTTGGGGCGTTGCCAAATCAGAAGAAGGCCCGGGAGAATCAGGCCTTGCCGGCCCCTCCCTTTGAGTGGGTGCCAGGGAGGGAGAGGGCTCAAGAGAAGCAGGGCTTGCCAGGTCTTCTCCCTCATTTTCTGAATCATCCGAGTCCAGGAGTCTGGGTCCAGGAACCTGGGTCACAACAAGCCCTCTTCTGAGCCTTCCCCAGACTTCAAGACTGGCCCATGTTCCTCCCCAACCTCCTCACTGTCCAACTCTGTTGCCAGTTCTGCAGGCTGCCGGCGGGCCACAACAGTAGGCCTAAGTACAATTTTTTTTTTTTGCTGCAGTTTTTCTCTGTAATTTTTGTCACGTATGCCAAGAAAGTTAGAGTGTCCTCCTTTCTCCCCATTTGTCCTCCTTTCTCCCCATTTGTCCATATGCACCTTTGCCTGTTGAGATACCTGGCAACCCGACACCCATCATCACTATCTTTACCCCACCGTCGGAATTTCTCACCTGGATTCACTGAGGCTATGGAACATAAAATAATGGCGAGATCAAGCGTGTGTCAGAAGTAATGACATAAATAACTCAGCGTCTGCAAAAGAGAAGAGGGAAAAAAAGTACAGAGCTTCTCTTGATACGAGATGGGTCACTTTGGAATAGATGATTATTACCCAACTCAAAAGACTGCCTCTGGGAAGAGAGCTGAATGTGACCTTGCAAACTGCAGGGCAGGGATGAAAAATTGTGAAATTATGTAGGAATCTGTCAACAGCCATGGGTGCTCAGCAACAGTCATAAACGGGGATTGTTAGAAACTCAGGTGATACACTTCTTACTCTATGTTGTCTATATCCAGGGGTGGGCTGCTGAAGGTTCGCAGGGGTTCAGGAGAACCTCTAGCTAAGATTCTGTGCAGTTCAGAGAACCCCCAAATCCCACTGCTGGCTGGGCCTGCCCCACCCACCCCTCTCCTCTCCTCCCAGGAGTCCCTATGCGGCCCATTTTGGATGCAGGTAAATGCAGGGCATGTGTGGAGGCTTGAGGCAGGTGAAAAATGGGCCTACTGGAAGTTTGGGAAGGCTGGAAATGGGCCCGTTTCAGGCCTCGAGAGCCTGGGGAGGCCGTTTTTGCCCTCCTGGAGGCTCGAGGAAAGCCTCCGGAGCCCAGGGAGGGCAAAAACACCCCTTCCCGCTGTGGTGCAGGAGGCCGACTAGGTCACTCCAACTATGACCATGCCCACCCAGCAACCGGGCAGAGAACCCCTTGCTAAAATTTTTGAAGCCCACCCCTGTCTATATTAGGAGATGGAGTAGGGTAAGATGAACCTTAAGAGATTCTTCTAGGATTGCCAGAGAGAAAAGCAGACGTGAGACAATCTCAGGATATGGAAAAGGCAACAGTAAGGAATAGGTGATCCAGAGACAATGTTCATGGGTTATGATTCACAGAGCTTTAGTGGTCCATGAGGTGATTTCCATTACAGATACAAAAAAAATATATGCTTATTTTATTTATATCCCATCTTTATTATTTTTATAAGCAACTCAAGGTGGTGAACACATCGGATGCTCCTCACAAAGACAACTCTGTTGGGTTAAGAAAGTGGGAACTTGCCCAAAATTCTCAGCTAGCTTTCATGCCTGAGGCAGAACTAGAATTCATAGTTTCCTGGTGATCGGCCCAATGCCATCTAGCCGGTTTTATGCCTAAGGCAGTACTAGAACTCACATTCACCTGGTGATTGGCCCAAAGTCCCCAGCTGCTTTTCATGCCAAAGGCAAGATTAGAGGATCACAATTTTCTGGTGATTGACCAAAAGTCACTGAGCCACTTTTCATGGTTAAGGCAGGACTAGAACTCATAGTCTCCTGGTTTTTAGTCTTAACCATGCTTAACATTAGACCAAACCAGTTCTCAACCTAATACTCTTTTCTTCTCCTATTTTTCTCAGAACAACAATCTTATGAAATGGGTTGGGCAGAAAGAGAGTGACTGGCCCAAAGTCACCTAGCTGGCTTTCATATATCTAAGGCAGAACTAGAACTCGTGGTTTCCTAATTTCTAGCTGGTGGTCTTATCCACTAGACCTAGAGACGGTCTAAAACATTCTCAGAGAAAAGTGATACTTTTCCTCCAAATCTCATACCACTCATAAAATACTCACCTAACGTTAGGTAAAGGTAAAGGTTCCCCTTGCACATATGTGCTAGTCGTTGCCGACTCTAGGGGGCGGTGCTCATCTCCGTTTCAAAGCCGAAGAGCCAGCGCTGTCCGAAGATGTCTCTGTGGTCATGTGGCCAGCATGACTCAACGCCAAAGGCGCACAGAACGCTGTTACCTTCCCATCAAAGGTGGTCCCTATTTTTTCTACTTGCATTTTTACGTGCTTTTGAAACTGCTAGGTTGGCAGAAGCTAGGACAAGTAACGGGAGCTCACCCCGTTACACGGCAGCACCAGGGATTCGAACCGCTGAGCTGCCGACCTTTTGATCGACAAGCTACTTGATAGTACATCAGCTTCATCTTTAATTTTAATTCAAGGAATTTTTTTGGTGGAAAAAAGGTCTTGCTGAAAACCTGTTGGGTATCAAAGGGAGTGTTTGAGGTATTGTGTTGTCCATTCTAAACACTGTAGCCTCTGCAGGGGAGATTAAAGCTGTCAAGATTGGGGGTCAGAGGTATGTGCTTAAAGCCCCACCCCTTTTCTGTGTCCACCGATTTTACATGTGTGAAAGAATAGGGGGTCAACCAGTGGTGAAATCCTCTGCAGTTTGCCACCGGTTCGCTGTCCATGCATGCACAGTGTGCACCAAACGCACACTTTGCATGGAAAAAGGAGGCTTAGGAAGGTAAGTAGAACAGCGAGGGGGGGGAACAGTTGTGCCGCATGATTTAGATTCACTAGAAAGCAGGATTTCCTGCTTTCTAGCAAATATAAATTACGCGGCACAGCTGATCGTCGGAAATACCGGTTCATCTGAACCGGTAGTTTTTTTTTTTTTTACTACCGATTCATCCGAACTGGTAGCTTTTATTACTACTACTTTACCTGAACCGGTGTGAACCAGTAGCATTTCACACCTGGCTTCAACTGTACAATCATAACCATCATCTTCAATTTTTGGTATCCCTCCAGAGGTCTCCGCCATCGACACAAAAGTTGGAATAAAGCAGGGTTGTTGAAAAAGAGCACATACTGGATAGGAAAGGATTATATACATAACTTTTTTAAAGTTTTTAAAGGATTTTTAAATTGATATTTTTTAGATTATTTCATCTGTACGCTGCCCAGAGCCTTTCTGAGAGTGAAATGGGCAGTTTTAAAATTTGATTAAAAAAAATAAACTGTCACAAAATGTGTATATTTATTTGTCTTCTGTAGGCCAGTGGATCTGTATTAAACGGTTAATTAAACTTGCTGTTTTGATTGCTTCCACCAGTTAACTGGACTTGAAGCATTCTGTCAAAATAAAAAATCTTGGGCCACTGATAAATCACATTGCTGCTCCACTGAAACTGTGAATAGCCCATTAATGGATTGTAAATCAATAACACCTTTTCCAAAGTGGCTGGTTGATCCTGCTTAGTCTGTGTCATGCCCCAGCATATAACTTTTATATACTGTTCTTGCTCTCTAGCCTCATCTAGTGGCCAGAGGGACAAATACGCTCAAACATACAGTCTTTCTATACTGTTGTTGCTCTCTGTCCCCATCTAGTGGCCGGAGAGACAAATACCAAATATATTGTTTGAACCTGACCCCACCCCATTACCCATCAGCTCGCACTCTTAAAACAAATGCACTCTGGGAAGCCATACTTCATTTCCTTTAGCATTTGGAGAAGGCAGAAGCATAAAGAAGAATCCATCTTAATCTGTGGCACACGGTCATCCAAGGACAAACCCACATTCCACACACAGAGCATCACTGGTGAGATTTAGATTGCTTGTATTTATTAATTGTTATGTTCAGCAGTAACTCAATACTGCCTATCTTGCATTTGGTTCTCATTGCATGTATCCCTATTTTCCCCAGTTTCACCATGTCCTGTTCTTTCAATAAAACATTCAGATCTATGCACACAATCTGTTTTATTGGAGGATAGGTGGGTTAGCTACATGTCGAGCTGCACATAGACTAACATGTAGTGAGGACAGAACAATCAGAATGATTAGGATTAAGAGTAAACCCTGAACACCTAAATACATATGGGTGCCACTATGTAAAGATAAAGGTAAAGGTTCCCTTGGCATATATGTGCTACTCGTTCCCGACTCTAGGGGGCGGTGCTCATCTCTGTTTCAAAGCCGAAGAGCCAGCGCTGTCCGAAGACATCTCCGTGGTCATGTGGCCGGCATGACTAAACGCCAAAGGTGCATGGAACACTGTTACCTTCCCACCAAAGGTGGTCCCTATTTTTCTACTTGCATTTTTTACGTGCTTTCGAACTGTTAGGTTGGCAGAAGCTGGGACAAGTAACGGGAGCTCACTCCATTACGCGGCACTAGGGATTCAAACCGCTGAACTGCCGACCTTTCAATTGACAAGCTCAGTGTCTTAGCCACCGAGCCACTATAAGGTGCTCCTTAATTCAGTGCAAATCAATTGTCCTTTTTTTTTTTTTTTTTGCCATAGGGACATACATCTGTTTCAAATAATAAACACTTATAAACACTGTACTTCTCATTCTCCTTGACCACTTTGAAAAACCCAGATTTTGGGCCTTTAATTCTAGACCCTGAAGTCTTTTCAAAGAGGTCAAGGATTCCTGTTCTTTCCCTAACCCCAACCAAGAAACATTACTAAATAATGAGCTTTCACTGTGCAGAAGGTTATTTTAGTTTGACCCTAAGAAACAATTTAAAAAAATATCCCAATAATGAGAAAGACCTTCATGGAACTGAAGTGATGCTTCAGAATCTCCGCCGGTTAAAACAATGTTTTGAAATATCATATAAACTAGCATTAAATAAAAAATGCCTGACTTTCTTACCCTGTCTCTCTTTCTCTCTGAACTAACCAAACCCTGGGATTACAATCATGTCTTTAAAATTCTAAATTTGCCCTAGCTGTCCAAAAGGTTATTTATCCTGAACTAAGTAAATAACGGAAGGAAAAGGAGCCCAGTGAATAAAATGGTGCTTAGATTAAATATAAAGACCAAACTAATGACAACAAGGACACACAAACAGTGTTAGAATTCATAACGAAGATAATACTGGTAGTCTTCTGCTTATGATCACAATCGAGCCCAATTTTTCTGTTGTTAAGCAAGAACTGTTGTTAAGTGAGTTTTGCCCCATTTTACAACCTTCCTTGCCACCGTTTTTAAGTGAATCGCTGCAGCTGTTAAGTTAGTGACACGGCTGTAAAACGAATCTGGCTTCCCCACTGCAAAAGTCATAAATATGAATTGGTTGCCAGGCATCTGAATTTTGATCGTATGACCATCAGAAGTTGTTGCCAAAAAAGGTGTCAAAAAATGCTCCTAACTCACTTTTTTTCAGTGCAGTTGTAACTTCAAACAGTCACTAAATGAAAAGTTATAAATTGAGGATTATTTGTACTTATTAGTTGTTGTTAGTTGTGAAGTCGTGTCCAACCCATTGCAACCCCATGGACAACATTCCTCCTGGCTTTCCTGTCCTCTACCATCCTCTGGAGAAGGGGTCTCCAACCTTGGCAACTTTTAAGACTTGTGGACCTCAACTTCTAGAATTCCTCAGCCAGTAAAGCTGGCTGAGGAATTCTGGGAGTTGAAGTCCACAAGTCTTAAAGTTGTCAAGGTTGGAGACCCCTGCTCTGGAATCCGTTTACTCATTATATGACCAATTTTTCTAATTTGGAAATTCTGAACATGCCACTGTATTCTGTTACCAGAACTTCCACCATTGATTGATTGATTATGTCAAGTCTGTATCGATTCTTAAAGGCCCACATAGCTAGATTTTTCTCTAGGAAGATCTGCCCCCATCCACCTTGGTATGGAAGTTCTCTTCTCTTTCTTTCTATCTTTCCTAGCATGACAACCTTATCTAGAGATCTAGGTCTTTACATGGATTGATTGTTGATTGGATTATGTACCATCAGATCATTGTTTTTTCCTGAATGCCATCATTCTGCTTAACAATTAATTCCCACAACACTGTCAAATAATTTACTAAGACTGTATTACTATTATTCTTCTCTTCCTTACTACTCTTAATAATAATAATAACAGAGTTGGAAGGGACCTTGGAGGCCTTCTAGTCCAACCCCCTGCCGAGGCAGGAAACCCTACACCATTTCAGAAAAATTTTCATTTCATTTCAGACAAGCCCCACCAGGCCCAAGGTTGACTCAGCCTTCCATCCTTTATAAGGTAGGTAAAATGAGGACCCAGATTGTTGGGGGCAATAAGTTGACTTTGTATATAATATACAAATGGATGAAGACTATTGCTTGACATAGTGTAAGCCGCCTTGAGTCTTCGGAGAAGGGCGGGATATAAATGCAAAAAAAAAAAAAAAATGGCTATCCAACATTTTCTTAAAAATTTCCAGTGTTGGAGCATTCACAACTTCTGCAGGCAAGTTGTTCCACTTATTGATTGTTCTAACTGTCAGGAAATTTCTCCTTAGTTCTAAGTTGCTTCTCTCCTTGATTAGTTTCCACCCATTGCTTCTTGTTCTACCCTCAGGTGCTTTGGAGAATAGTTTCACTCCCTCAACTTTGTGGCAACCGCTAAGATATTGGAACACTGCTATCATGTCTCCCCTAGTCCTTTTCATTAAACTAGACATTCCAAGTTCCTGCAACCGTTCTTCATATGTTTTAGCCTCCAGTCCCGTAATCATTTTTGTTGCTCTTCTCTGCACTCTTTCTAGAGTCTCAACATCTTACTAGTATCTATCTCTTCCCACTTATGACTATAACCATGTTGCTTCTATCTTTCAATTATATCGTTTTTATTTGTTTCCTAGTACGATTTGATAGCTTATTAGTAACCTTGATTATCACTAAGTATTGTATCTTTTTATTCTTGATGAATATATTTTATTCTCCTTATGTACACTGAGAGCATACACACCAAAGACAAATTCCTTGTGTGTCCAATCACACTTGGCCAATAAAAAAATCTATTCTATTCTATTCTGTTCTGTTCTGTTCTGTTCTGTTCTGTTCTGTTCTGTTCTATTCTTGACACCTAGAGTCTACACAGGTAAATTTTCTCCATGATGATATGCCTCTAACCTGATCTTTCAGGTCTTCTAATGGGCACTCATGTTTTTTTTTTTTTTTTACATTTATATCCCGCCCTTCTCCGAAGACTCAGGGCGGCTTACAGTGTATAAGGCAATAGTCTCATTCTATTTGTATATTTTTTTACAAAGTCAATTTATTGCCCCCCCAACAATCTGGGTCCTCATTTTACCTACCTTATAAAGGATGGAAGGCTGAGTCAACCTTGGGCTGGGCTTGAACCTGCAGTAATTGCAGGCTACTGTGTTCTAATAACAGGCTTCTTAACAGCCTGAGCTATCCCGGCCCCATCACCACTATACCTGACTCCATCCACTTTCCTGCTGGCCACCCTCCTTTTCTCTTTCCTTCCAGCATTGCCAACATCAGAGCTTTTCCAAGAACTGAGTCATTGCATAATAGCAATAGCACTTAGACTTATAAACTGCTTTACAGCCCTCTCTAAGCAGTTTGCAGAGTTGGCATATTGCCCCCAACAATCTGGGTCCTCATTTTAACCACCTCAGAAGAATGGAAGGCTGAGTCATCCTTTGAGCCTGGTGAGATTCGAACTGCCAAATTGCAGGCAGCCGTCAATCAGCAGAAGTAGCCTGCAGTACTGCACTCTAACCACTGCACCACCATGGCTCTTAATAATGTGTTCTCCTCCTCATCAATGACTATTCATTCATTTTCAATTGGTCACTCTATGCATCAGCATTCTCACACCGCTTCCTTTGGATCCACCGTGGTCATCCCAGTGTCATCTTTTATATCAGAGTTCCCCAACCCTTCCTGTTCTGTGGACTGGTTTTGTGTGTGTGTGTGTGTGTGTGTGTGTGTGTGTGTGTGTGTGTGTGTGAGAGAGAGAGAGAGAGAGAGAGAGAGAGAGATGGGATACTTCTGAGCGAGTGGCAGGCAAGTGGGCCTGTGCAGCTCAGTGGTGGGTTTCTATCGGTTCGCCACAGTTTAGGCGAACCGGTAGTGGCGGAGGTGGGACGCTCTGCCCACCCAGCCGGATGTCATCACAGGCGCTCTGTGCACATGTGCGCTCACAGTTCCGAACCAGTAGAATAGAATAGAATAGAATAGAATAGAATAGAATAGAATAGAATAGAATAGAATAGAATTTTTTTATTGGCCAAGTGTGATTGGACACACAAGGAATTTGTCTTGGTGCATATGCTCTCAGTGTACATAAAAGAAAAGATACGTTTATCAAGGTACAACATTTACAACACAAATGATGGTCAATATATCAATATAAATCATAAGGACTGCCAGCAACAAAGTTACAGTCATACAGTCATAAGTGGAAAGAGATTGGTGATGGGAACAATGAGAAGATTAATAGTAGTGCAGATTTAGTAAATAGTTTGACAGTGTTGAGGGAATTATTTGTTTAGCAGAGTGATGGCCTTGGGGAAAAAACTGTTCTTGTGTCTAGTTGTTCTGGGGTGCAGTGCTCTATAGCGTCGTTTTGAGGGTAGGAGTTGAAACAGTTTATGTCCTGGATGTGAGGGATCTGTAAATACCACTACTGGTGCAGCACCATTTGTGCAAGTGATGGGTACACAAGACTGCTGCTCACACAAATGGAGCGTGCATGCAAGTGCTTACCGGCTGCTCAAGGAAGTGGGGATATGAGCATGCGCACCTTTGCCTCCCACTTCTGCAGCCCAGTTCCAACGAGATCTAGGCCCGGTAATGGGCCACAGTCCAAGGATTGGCGACCCCTGTGTTAGAGTTTGCAGCAATCCAGCCAGCACACAAGTAAATAATTCAGCAGGATTCATTTATATAAGAAACTTCTTTATATACAATACCCATGCAGCAGAAGCAAGAACCAGAACTCACAGTCTATAAGGATAGAATCAATAATCACAGAAGCTATAGAATCACAGAAACCCTCATATATATATACAGTTCCCATTGGCTGAATTGTTACCATGTCTATTCCAATTCATGAACTCTCTCGCACACTGACACCCTGCTTCATAGCGTCCAGCCAATGGGTACTAGTGACTTATGACCGTTTTCACACTTACGACCATTGAAGCATCCCCATGGTCAGGTGATCAAAAATCCAGATGCTTGACAACTGACTCATATTTACGACGGCTGCGGTGTCTTGAGGCCATGTCGCCACCTTCTGACAGACAAAGTCAATGGGGAAGCCAGATTCGCTTAGCAACCGTGTTATTAATTTAACAACTGCCGTGATTCACTTAACAACTCTGGCAAGAAAGATCATAAAATGGAACATAACTCACTTAACAATGGTGTCCCTTAGCAACAGAGATTTTGGGCTCAGTTGTGGTTGTAAGTCGAAGCTGCAGAAAACATTTTAAAAACACTGTCCAAGCTGTTCTGTCTACCTTGCCTGCGCCATCAAACATCTTGTGCTATCAAAACATCCTGAAGCAAAAATAAAACCACCTAATAATAATAACAATAATAATATTGTCTTTGTTGAAGGAAAAATGAAAGAAGTGGGGGGGGTAGTACAATACTTGGAACATTTTATTGTTTTATTAAGGAGGGAAAAGGAAGAGAAATGTTGTGTGATAAAAACTATTTCTTCTTGAGATGCAAAGCTTGAAAAGTGAATCTAGTTTCTCTTCTGCACTTTGGCTGCTGGCTTTATTAACTTGTATGTTCTGAAAAGAACTCCAGAGCCTATAGGATATTTATGCCTTCTCCCATAAAGACAAATATTACTTACAAGAAGGAAGGAGGAATTAATATAAAAAGGAGAAAGTTTCTGGCAGTTACAATCCTTTGACAAGGAAGCCGGCAGTTTAAAATCCAATTCTTCATAGTTAAGACCATTACACCAATGAAGGTAATTATCTGGGAAGAAGCAAGCAAGAAAAACCCCTCCAGAGTTGATGTCTTTAAGCAGAGATTAAGCACTTGATGGGGTTACCTAGTTGGGTAGTGAAACATCTCCAAGAAAAGAACCAAGCTCACAGAGTGCTAGGGACCCTGTACTATTTCAGACAAATGGCTATCCAACGTTTTCTTAAACATTTCCAGTGTTGGAGCATTCACAACTTCTGCAGGCAAGTTATTGATTGTTGATTGTTCTAACTGTCAGGAAATTTCTCCTTAGTTCTAAGTTGCTTCTCTCCTTGATTAGTTTCCACCCATTGCTTCTTGTCCTACCCTCAGATTCTTTGTAGAATAGCTTGACTCCCTCTTCTTTATGGCAACCCTGAGATTTTGGAAGACTGCTATCATGTCTCCCCTAGTCTTGCTTTTCATTAAACTAGACATACCGAGTTCCTGCAACCATTCTTCATATGTTTTAGCCTCCAGTCCCTAATCATCTTTGTTGCTCTTTCTAGAGTCTCAACATCTATTTTATGAAATGTTTGCATGAAGGAGAATTCCTTTCGTCCAGTTTTATGATTCTGTGTGGTAGTGATAGTGGTGCTCATTCAGAAATGAGATGCATTTCTGAAATATCCACAACTCTCAAGAAAATTCTATCATTAATTTGACCTGATGTGAGTCTTTCTTCAAAACTCACCAGGGGTATCTACAGAGTATGATAGAAACAGTCAAGATGGCAGCTGATTAAAAAAATTTTAATCAAACAAACATTACCGAATGATATAATAACGGAAGGGACTTTGGAGCAGTGGTGGAAGTCAAAATTTTTTACTACCGGTTCTGTGGGCGTGTCTTGTTGGGCACGGTGTGGCTTGGTGGGCATGGCAGGGGAAGAATACTGCAAAATCTCCTTTCCCTTCCCACTCCAGGGGAAAGATATTGCAGAATCTCCATTCCCTCCCCACTCCAAGGGAAAGATATTGCAAAATCTCCATTCCTTCCCCACTCCAGGGGAAGAATACTGCAAAATCTCTTTTCCCTTCCCACGCCAGGGGAAAGATATTGCAAAATCTCCTTTCCCTTCCCATTCCAGGGGAAGGATACTGTAAAATCTCCATTCCCTCCCCACTCCAAGGGAAAGATATTGCAAAATCTCCGTTCCCTCCCCACTCCAGGGGAATGATACTGCAAAATCTCCTTTTCCCCCCCACTCCAGCGGAAAGATACTGCAAAATCTCCTTTCCCTCCCCACTCCAGGGGGAAGGAAACTGCAAAATCTCCTTTCCCTCCCCATTCCAGGGGAAGGAGACTGCAAAGTCTCCATTCCCTCCCCGCTCCAGGGGAAGGATACTGCAAAATCTCCATTCCCACCCCACTCCAGGGACAGGAGACTGCAAAATCCCCATTCCCTCTCCACTCCAGGGGAAGGATACTGTTAAATCTCCATTCCCTCCCCACTCCAGGGGAAGGATACTGCAAAATCTCCTTTCCCTCCCCACTCCAGGGGAAGGATACTGCAAAATCCCCATTCCCACCCACTCTGGGGCCAGCCGGTTCTCTGAACCGGTCAAAATTTCCGCTACTGGTTCTCCAGAACCTGTCAGAACCTGCTGAATAGCACCCTGCTTGGAGGTCTTCTAGTCCAACCGCCTGCCCAGGCAGGAAACTCTACACCATTCCAGACAAATGGCTATCCAACGTTTTCTTAAAGATTTCCAGTGTTGGAGCATTCACAACTTCTGCAGGCAAGTTATTGATTGTTGATTGTTCTAACTGTCAGGAAATTTCTCCTTAGTTCTAAGTTGCTTCTCTCCTTGATTAGTTTCCACCCATTGCTTCTTGTTCTGCCCTCAGGTGCTTTGGAGAATAGTTTGACTCCCTCTTCTTTGTGGCAGCCCCTGAGATATTGGAACACTGCTATCATGTCTCCCCTAGTCCTTCTTTTCATTAAACTAGACATACCGAGTTCCTGCAACCATTCTTCATATGTTTTAGCCTCCAGTCCCCTAATCATCTTTGTTGCTCTTTCTAGAGTCTCAACATCTATTTTATGAAATGTTTGCATGAAGGAGAATTCCTTTCGTCCAGTTTTATGATTCTGTGTGGTAGTGATAGTGGTGCTCATTCAGAAATGAGATGCATTTCTGAAATATCCACAACTCTCAAGAAAATTCTATCATTAATTTGACCTGATGTGAGTCTTTCTTCAAAACTCACCAGGGGTATCTACAGAGTATGATAGAAACAGTCAAGATGGCAGCTGTGATTAAAATTAAAATTAAAATTAAAATTTTAATCAAACAAACATTACCGAATGATATAATAACGGAAGGGACTTTGGAGCAGTGGTGGAAGTCAAATTTTTACTACGGTTCTGTGGGCGTGTCTTGTTGGGCACGGTGTGGCTTAGTGGGCGTGGCAGGGAAGGATACTGCAAAATCCCCATTCCCACCAAACTCTGGGGCCAGCCGGTTCTCTGAACCGGTCAAAATTTCCGCTACTGGTTCTCCAGAACCTGTCAGAACCTGCTGAATAGCACCCTGCTTTGAAGTCTTCTAGTCCAACCCCTGCCCAGGCAGGAAACCCTGTACTATTTCAGACAAATGGTTATTCAATCTCGTCTTAAAATCTCCATTGTTGGAGCACCAACAATTTCTGGAGGCAAGTCATTCCACTGAATAATTGTTTTAATTGTCTAGGTTGCTTCTCTCCTTGATTAGTTTCCACCCATTGCTTCTTGTTCTGTCCTCAGGTGCTTTGGAGAATAGTTTGACTCCCTCTTCTTTGTGGCAGCCCCTGAGATATTGGAACACTGCTATCATGTCTCCCCTAGTCCTTCTTTTCATTAAACTAGACATACCGAGTTCCTGCAACCATTCTTCATATGTTTTAGCCTCCAGTCCCCTAATCATCTTTGTTGCTCTTCTCTGCACCCTTTCTAGAGTCTCAACATCTATTTTATGAAATGTTTGCATGAAGGAGAATTCCTTTCGTCCAGTTTTATGATTCTGTGTGGTAGTGATAGTGGTGCTCATTCAGAAATGAGATGCATTTCTGAAATATCCACAACTCTCAAGAAAATTCTATCATTAATTTGACCTGATGTGAGTCTTTCTTCAAAACTCACCAGGGGTATCTACAGAGTATGATAGAAACAGTCAAGATGGCAGCTGTGATTAAAATTAAAATTAAAAATTTTAATCAAACAAACATTACCGAATGATATAATAACGGAAGGGACTTTGGAGCAGTGGTGGAAGTCAAATTTTTTTACTACCGGTTCTGTGGGCGTGTCTTGTTGGGCACGGTGTGGCTTAGTGGGCGTGGCTTAGTGGGCGTGGCAGGGGAAGGATACTGCAAAATCTCCTATTCCCACCCCACTCCAGGGGAAGGATACTGCAAAATCCCCATTCCCACCAAACTCTGGGGCCAGCCGGTTCTCTGAACCGGTCAAAATTTCCGCTACTGGTTCTCCAGAACCTGTCAGAACCTGCTGAATAGCACCCTGCTTTGGAAGTCTTCTAGTCCAGGGGTCTCCAACCTTGGTCCCTTTAAGACTTGTGGACTTCAACTCCCACAGTTGAAGGACTCTGGGAGTTGAAGTCCACAAGTCTTAAAGGGACCAAGGTTGGAGACCCCTGTTCTAGTCCAACCCCCTGCTCAGGCAGGAAACCCTGTACTATTTCAGACAAATGGTTATTCAATCTCGTCTTAAAAATCTCCATTGTTGGAGCACCAACAATTTCTGGAGGCAAGTCTTTCCACTGAATAATTGTTTTAATTGTCTAGGTTGCTTCTCTCCTTGATGAGTTTCCACCCATTACTTCTTGTCCTACCCTCAGATTCTTTGTAGAATAGCTTGACTCCCTCTTCTTTGTGGCAGCCCCTGAGATTTTGGAAGACTGCTATCGTATCACCCCTAGTCCTTCTTTTCATTAAACTAGAGATACCCAATTCCTTGCAACCGTTCTTCGTATGTTTTAGCTTCCAATCCCCTAATCATCTTTGTTGCTCTTCTCTGCACCCTTTCTAGAGTCTCAACATCTATTTTATGAAATGTTTGCATGAAGGAGAATTCCTTTCGTCCAGTTTTATGATTCTGTGTGGTAGTGATAGTGGTGCTCATTCAGAAATGAGATGCATTTCTGAAATATCCACAACTCTCAAGAAAATTCTATCATTAATTTGACCTGATGTGAGTCTTTCTTCAAAACTCACCAGGGGTATCTACAGAGTATGATAGAAACAGTCAAGATGGCAGCTGTGATTAAAATTAAAATTAAAAATTTTAATCAAACAAACATTACCGAATGATATAATAACGGAAGGGACTTTGGAGCAGTGGTGGAAGTCAAAATTTTTTACTACCGGTTCTGTGGGCGTGTCTTGTTGGGCACGGTGTGGCTTGGTGGGCATGGCTTAGTGGGCGTGGCAGGGGAAGGATACTGCAAAATCTCCTATTCCCACCCCACTCCAGGGGAAGGATACTGCAAAATCCCCATTCCCACCAAACTCTGGGGC
Organism: Ahaetulla prasina; assembly: GCF_028640845.1. Taxonomy (NCBI): domain Eukaryota; kingdom Metazoa; phylum Chordata; class Lepidosauria; order Squamata; family Colubridae; genus Ahaetulla; species Ahaetulla prasina. The sequence goes on from NC_080539.1 coordinate 15,764,401, forward strand.
CAGCCGGTTCTCTGAACCGGTCAAAATTTCCGCTACTGGTTCTCCAGAACCTGTCAGAACCTGCTGAATAGCACCCTGCTTTGGAAGTCTTCTAGTCCAGGGGTCTCCAACCTTGGTCTCTTTAAGACTTGTGGACTTCAACTCCCACAGTTGAAGGACTCTGGGAGTTGAAGTCCACAAGTCTTAAAGGGACCAAGGTTGGAGACGCCTGTTCTAGTCCAACCCCTGCTCAGCCAGGAAACTCTACACTATTTCAGACAAATGGTTATTCAATCTCGTCTTAAAAATCTCCATTGTTGGAGCACCAACAATTTCTGGAGGCAAGTCTTTCCACTGAATAATTGTTTTAATTGTCTAGGTTGCTTCTCTCCTTGATGAGTTTCCACCCATTACTTCTTGTCCTACCCTCAGATTCTTTGTAGAATAGCTTGACTCCCTCTTCTTTGTGGCAGCCCCTGAGATTTTGGAAGACTGCTATCGTATCACCCCTAGTCCTTCTTTTCATTAAACTAGAGATACCCAATTCCTTGCAACCGTTCTTCGTATGTTTTAGCTTCCAATCCCTTAATCATCTTTGTTGCTCTTTCTAGAGTTTCAACATCTTTGAATGAATTAGGAACCAGAACACAGTGGAGTGGACATAGGAGTGGTATGTCTCCATCAGGGTCCCAGGTCAATTGGCAAAGCCGGGTCATGAGTCCCTTCTGGAAGGTCAAGAGAATAGGGGCTGATCTCAACTCAAGGGATGTGATCGGGGTGGGCTTCAAAATTTTTAGCAAGGGGTTCTCTGCCCGGTTGCTGGCTGAGTGTGGCCATGGTAGGCATGGCCTAGTCAGCCTCCTGCACCACAGTGAGAGGGGCCTTTCCTTGAGCCTCTGGGAGGGTGAAAATGGCCTTTTCAGGCTCTGGAGGCCCTTTCCCCAAACTTCCGGTAGGCCCATTTTTCACTCTCTCCGAGCTTCCGTGTGCGCCCTGCACTTGCCTGCATCCAAAATGGGCTGTGTGGAGACTCCTGGGAGGGGAGGGGCTGGGTGGGCAGGGCCAGCCAGGAGTGGGATTTGGGGGTTCTCCAAACTGCACAGAATCTTAGCTAGAGCTTCTCCCAAGCCCCTCTGAACCCCCAGCAGCCCACCCCTGGATATGATGTTCCAGATAATGGGAGCCATGGCAAAAAATATTCTTTTTCTAGACACTACCAGCTGGAATTCCTTGACTGATGTGGTCTGCAGCATACCCTTTCTGCCAGAATGAGTGGAGTAGGCTCATTGGTTTTGGTTCTTCTTTTCCTGTGACATGAAACCCAATAATCCTTGTTTGCAATAAGGTGCGATTCTCAGCATTATGCTCTTATCTTTTGACTCTACATGTTGTGACTCGTCCTCCCTCCTCCTCAACCGGGCCTTTTATCAGACTCCGAGTCTGATAATGAAGATGAACGGCCTGTCATGACTCCAGCCCCCGGCCCTGGCCCCATGCCCGGAGAGGATTCAAGGAGTGAAAGGAGAAGTCCAATAAACCTCACTCATACAGTGTGTGTTCCTTTGGCTCAGCCTTCAGAGCAGGAAGCCAGCCAGGTGGTGGAATTACCCGGGCCTACTCCCTCTGACCCCTCCCTTTCTCAGACGCTGACAGCAGATCCAGCTGAAGACAATTTAGAGTGGATGGACCCTCGCTTCCGGAGATTGGAGAGGCGACACCAACAGAAGGAAGGGTGGGGCAGGCCTGGATAAATGCTGAGTCATGGAGCCACACCCCACAGCCTATATAAAGGACCTGCTTTTGGCATTCCAACCTTGAGTCAAGCAAAGTCTTATCTAGTTTGCTGATATCGGACCCTATGCTAAAGTCACAACTTGGACTTTTGCCTGCCCTGATAAACCTTGAAGGAACTTGGCAAGCTGCAAAGGCTTCGTTGCCAAGTTTGTTACGGACTTCCTTGACTCGTTCGTCAGAGTGGGGGTGGGACACGACACTACAATAGCATCGAACCCTAAAAATGCAGATGGTGCGGTGGCCTAGAGGTAGAACTTTCACCTCACAATCAGGAGGCTGTGAGTTCGATCCTAGGTAGAGGCTGATATTTCTCTCTCTGGGCACACTGTGAATATATCTGCTGAACAGAACTCCGCATTGGCGATAGGAAGGGCATCCAGCCATTAAAACACTCTGCTAGCTCCATTCAGTTACCCAGACTCCACCCTGCAAGGGATTATGGGATTGTTAAATGAAGATGACGATTGAACCCTAAAAACCCTTCTAGTTGGAGAGTTTAACCTGGAGTCCAAATTTCATAGAACATTTTTTTGCCTGAGAAAATATTAGTCGGCTTAGTTAATTTGCAAAGAGTATGCCAACACAATAAAAGGGACATAAAATCTTAAAACTCTAAAAGCCAAATGATTAATAAAATGAATCATGAATTGTGTCTGGATAGGAATAAGTCAACCAGGCTTGTGGTATTAACTTTTTATTTTAGTTTTGTGTGGTGGTGTTTTATTATTTTGGTCTTTGACTGTAAATCAGCTGAGAAAATGCCTGTATTTGCTGCTGTTAGATCTCGATGGACTTAAAAGGCCATTTTACAGAGTATTCCAGGATCTTTGTTGTTTTAGTAATTGATTGATGACTGACTGCTTGATGGTGTGGCAATGCTCAGGAAAACCTCAAAAGGCCCAAAACATTTTGAGAGGTAGGCCAACAAGGAAAAGAAAAAAAGAATCGGGAAAAAGCGTGCTAGCCTTCACTAAAAATGAGTTCACAAGCGAAAAAGAAAAAAAAAAGATAGCTTTAAACAACTTCTCCTCCCCAGTGAATATTTGATGAAATGCTTTCCTGCGTACTTGCCAGCTCTCAAATTGGCTGAAGAATTCTGCTTGGTTCCTGACATCAGTTGTATCTTTCTCCTCTGTGCTTAGTCTTGAGGAAAGAGGTAAAGAGTAGAAAACCAGGAAGGAACTACATGGACACTGCAGAAGTCTCCAATCTCTTCAGGCAAGTAAACAATTACCAGACCTTGGGGAAAATGTCTTACAGAATAACAAAAGAGTTGGAAGGGATCTTGGAGGTCTTCTGGTTCAACCTCCTATTCAGGCAGGAGACCCTATACCCGTGATGCAGAGGTGGGTTTCAGCAGGTTCTGACCAGTTCTGGAGAACCGGTAGTGGAAATTTGGAGTAGTTCGGAAAACGGGTAGTAAAAATTCTGACTGGCCCCGCCCCCATCTATTCTCTGCCTCCCGAGTCCCAGCTGATCGGGAAGAAATGGGGATTTTGCAATAACCTTCCCCTGGAGTGGGGAGAGAATGGAGATTTTACAGTATTCTTCCCCTGTCACGCCCACCAAGCCACGCCCACCAAGTCATGCCCCGCCCACCAAGCCACACCGGTAGTAAAAAAAATTGAAACCCACCACTGCCGTGATGGCAAACCTATGGCACACATGCCAGAGGTGGCATGCAGAGCCCTCTCTGTGGGCACGTGCGCCGTTGCCAGCTGGTCCTCGGGTTTCCAGCATGCATGTTGGTCTTTGCACACACCGGAGCTCTGGAAACCCAAAGACCACCCGACCACCTGGTCTTCAGGTTTCCAGCATGTGCACATTCCAGTTTGGGCACTCAGTGCTGAAAGGATTCGCCATCACTGCCCTATACCATTTTAGAGAAGTGGCTGTCCAGTCTTTTCTTAAAAACTTCCAGTGTCGGAGCATTCAAGTGGCTCAGACTGCTAAGACAGTCTGTTATTAACACAGCTGCTTGCAATTACTACAGGTTCAAGTCCCACCAGGCCCAAGGTTGACTCAGCCTTCCATCCTTTATAAGGTAAGTAAAATGAGGACTCAGATTGTTGGGGGCAATAAGTTGACTTTGTATATAATATACAAATGGATGAAGACTATTGCTTAACATAGTGTAAGCCACCCTGAGTCTTCGGAGAAGGGCGGGATATAAATGCAAAAAAATAAATAAATCACAAATTCTGAAGGCAAACTGTTCCACTGATTAATTATTATTTTTTTGTTCTAACTGTCAGGAAATTCCTCCTTAGTTCTAGGTTGCTTCTCTCCTTGATTAGTTTCCATCCATTGCTTCTTGTCCTGCCTTCAGGAAAACAGTTTGGTTGCCGAATTCTTCGAATCTCATCACTTTCATCTCAATAAATCTTGCTAAAGAGTAGTTGGGACGATTGTATTTGGAAATAATCTTGGTTTAGGCAGTGCCAAGAAATCTGGCGCTGTCTAAAGAACATCTTTGCATTCCTTCCAAATTTCCCCATTTTTATTTTACACTGGAAATTTTTAAAAAAATGTTGGATAACCATCTGACTGAGATGGTGTAGGGTTTCCTGCCTGGGCAGGGGGTTGGACTAGAAGGCCTCCAAGGTCCCTTCCAACTCTGTTGTTATATTATAAATCTCAGCAGAAAATGCATGTGGCAAATGCCATTCCAGTTCATGTGAAAGGCACAGGTTGGGAAGCACAGTGTTAACCATTGTTGTATTCAATGAAATGTTTGACAGAGAGTTGCGTCTTGGCCCATAAATGTCAAAAATGCCCCTTATGAATGTCCTTCAGCTTTCCCAATTTTATTTCATCAGTGATAGGTTAAAAGAACTCCCCAGGCAAGTAACTTTCTTCCAGTCTCAGCCTCCCACCTCTGTAAAATGGGATGATAATGCCCAAAAGGTCACCTACATGATGTGAAAGTAGAACGAAATTGAAGGCACTGCCCACATATTGCTGTTTTTCTTCTACAATCCTCTTTGCTAAAGTCAAGCGGAATGCTAGACCCTCTATGTTTTTTAACTGCTTTCTGCAAATGGATTAATGATCACGAATACGTTGCTATCACTATGCAGTGCTCAGTCCCTTTTTCATCCCTATATTTCCCTTCTCCTCGACATTTTTCTTCTTACGCTCATCTTAGACTTCTAGCAGAGTTTTGGACCCGTAGTCACAAAAAAAAAAATTTTAAAAAATGAGCAGTTCCTTCCAATCTGGCATACAGAGATGACTATGCAGGGAGAGGGTACGGTCACATTTATTCAGGGAAGGTGAACTATTTGACTGATGGTGCTGTTTTTTTCACTGTGCTTATTTGCCAGATGAATGGCAAGGTATTACATGGAAGAATGCCAACCTTATGCCTTCCTCTCAGAAAACTCCCTGTTTGGCTGGGTTCACAAGACTAACTCTAAATTTGGGTTAAGAAAATGCAGCTGTTGCCTTCATATAATATTCCAACCCAAATAAACCATACTGTAGTTTAATATCCATCCATCCATCCATCCATCTTCTATCTATCTATCTATCTATCTATCTATCTATCTATCTATCTATCTATCTATCTATCTATTCTATCTATCTTTCCATCCATCTATTATCTCTCTCTATATATATATCTGTCTGTCTGTCTATCTGTCTGTCTGTCTATCTATCTATCTATCTATCTATCTATCTATCTATCTATCTATCTATCTATCTATCTATCTCTATTATTTATTTATCTTTTTATCCATCCATCCATCCATCTATCCATCATTATCTATCTATCTATCTATCTATCTATCTATCTATCTATCTATCTATCTATCTATCTATCTATCTATCTATCATCTATCTAATCTATCTAACTTTCCATCCATCTATTATCTATATATATATATATGTCTGTCTGTCTGTCTGTCTGTCTGTCTGTCTATCTATCTATCTATCTATCTATCTATCTATCTATCTATCTATCTATCTATCTATCTCTATTATCTATTATCTTTTTATCCATCCATCCATCCATCCATCCATCCATTATCTATCTATCTATCTATCTATCTATCTATCTATCTATCTATCTATCTATCTATCTATCTATCATCTATCTACTATTTCTCTCTCCCTCTCTCCCTCCCTCCCCTCCACCCCCTCTCTCTCCTCCTCCTCCTCCTCCTCTTTTTTTATTTTGTCACAACATAATGTTGACATAAAACAACAACACATCATATAAACATATATATAAGCAAAAGTATGCAACAACTATATTAATTTGATATAATGAAAGGGAACAATAGGACAGGAACGGTAGGCACTTTTGTGCTCTTATGGATGCCCCTTATAGTCCTCTTAGGAATGGGGTGAGTCCTCTTATAGTCCTCTTAGGAATGGGGTGATCTCCTCCTCCTCCTCCTCCTCCTCCTCCTCCTCCTCCTCCTCCTCCTCCTCCTCCTCCTCCTCCTCCTCCTCCTCCTCCTCCTGTCTTTGTCTAATCTATCTATCACATTTTGGAATCATGCATGTCCCTTACAGAGGGAGTCTGAGCAATATGTAAAACATTGAGACACTTTATGGGAGTTAAAATTTAAAAAGAGGCAAGGATGATTAAAAACAATGTTAACATTAATTAAAAAGTGACAGCAATGTCTTTAGGGTGCATGTTCCTCCATGCTCTCCAAGCAAGGACCCAGAGTCATGTTTTCACACCTTTTAGGAAGGCCAGGAAACAATGCTTGAGACAAATCATTAAGACTATTGTTGGGTTCTGTAATCGTATGTGGGAATGACCTTTGGGCCAGGAGGAAGAGTTGCAGATTAGGCAATGGTCAGAAAAGAGGCAGTGGAGTAATGGGGGCATGGCAAACATCTCAGAAGGAACCCTCCCTTCCTAGTTTGAACTGAAAAAATGAGGGGAGGGGAGAGCTGTACATTCAGATTTGCAAGATTCTATTCACGTAACCTGAATGGGGCATGGATGGTGGTTAAAGTTGCTGAGCTTGTCATCTGGAGAGCTGACAACCTGGGTTTGAGACCCAAACTCCTTGCCTTTTTCCTTACTCAGCTTCCTGCCCACCTAGAAGTTTGAAAGCATCACATGCAAGTAGATTAATAGGTACCACTTTGGTGGGAAGGCAACAGTGTTCCAGATACCTTTGACATATAGCCATGCTGGCCACATGACCACAGAAAATGTCTTCGGACAATGCTGGCTCTCTCGGCCAAGAAACAGAGATGAGCACTGTGACCTGGGGTCAGACCTGACTGGACATGGAAACCTTTACCTTTTTTTTTGGTCTGGATTGCTTTTCAAGACTGACAGGTACACAACTGAACTACACTTGAACTACAAACTACCCAATTGTAGTTTATCCTAGTCTAGCTTGTTTAGAGAACGTAACCATAGTGTATGAAAATATTATTGCTCACTTACAATAGGTCAAATTGCATAGTCCCAATCACTAATCCTTATCCAATAAAAGAGAAATTTTAGTGGAAGAAAATGAAATTAACCCTAACCCCCCAACAAACTCCTACTCTCTGTTATTCCATTTTGATATAATCTTAATTCTAACACTATTGCACCGTAAAGCAGGGCTCCATTTAAAAAGGAAAGGGGGTGGAAAAATAAAACGGGGGGAAAAGGAACTTTTAATTCTGCAATCAAATTATAATGCTTCCATGGAAACAAAGTGGAGGATGATATCACAGATTTGAATTGCCCTGGGATATAAGAGGACTTTGCATTTTCCCTTTGATGGAGTGCAATCAATTTTTAATATGGCTTCCTCGTAGTATGCCATAAATGTTATCTAACTATTCTGGGTTGTGTATCTAGCCGAGTACAGGCCTTGCAACCTAGCTGATTTACCCAGTCATTTCTGCCAAGATTTGGCTAAAGGTAAAGGTAAGGCACGATGGCTCAGCAGTTAGACGCTGAACTTGTCAGATGGAAAGCTGACATCCCAGGTTCGAGACCTGAGTGCAGCAGGATGGGGTGAGCACCCGTTACTTGCCCCAACTCCTGCCCACCTAGCAGTTCAAAAGTATGCAAATGCAAGTAGATAAATAGGTACCACTTTTGTGGGAAGGTCACAGCATTCTGTGCACCTTGGCATGCAGTCATGCTGGCCATATAATCATGGAAATGTCTTGGACCAGAGGCTTCCAACCTTGGCCATTTTAAGACTTGTGGACTTCAACTCCCAGCAAATTGCCAGGGTTGGAGACCCCTGTCTTGGACAACACTGGCTCCCTTGGCTAAGAAATTGAGATGAGCTTCACCTCCTAGAATCGGTCATGACTAGACAAGGGAAACCTTTACCTTTACCTCACAGGTGCTTTTTCAAAAGGCAACTGTGCTGTTTTCTTTTTTCTTTGAGGAAGAAGAACAAAACATTCACATCCAAAAAGCTTCAACAATTGTGATGATGATGGTGGTAGGAGGGAAGAGGAGGATTGGGGCTGAAAGTTGAGATTGGATGGTGTATGTGTGTGTGGGGGGGGGATGGAACTGATGGAAGGATAGGTTCCATCCCCCAACCATCCATCTCAGTCTGTCAGGGTTCCAAGTAACACCCCCAATGAAAGAAAACTCAGAGGCTTGAGCTTCCTCAAAGTTCCATTTTATTAGAGATGTCATATTGGCACATCTGGGAAAACCCGAATCTGAAAGCTTCCATGTTTTCCCCACCCGAAGGAAAGTCCAAGTCCCTCCCCAGCACCCACATGTCCATCACATGGTTCAATCAAAGCATCATCCCAACTAGAGATGCCTCTCAATCACACCCCTTCAGGTGCAGGGCTAGATGTCCTTGACTCTCTGAGAAAGGAATGTTATTATGACTACATATCACCCCCGCTCCCAGTTTCCCACAGTAAGAAATGTGGCAGGCCTGAAGGCCTAATGCAAAAGATGGCTTCTAGGCCTGACACTGTCCTTATCCTTCCACTTACCCCCACCCCCCATCACAACTGATGAAGTTTCTTGGATGAGAAGTGAAACGTTTTATTCTTCTTCTTCAAAGAAAAAAAAAAACCTATCCCAGTTGCCTTTAAAAAAAAAGCACCTTTGAGCTTTGACCTGGCTGACTGAGAATCTCCACAGACTTTGCCGTTACCTTGTCTGCCAAGATTTAGCTGGGAATCAGAAAACCTGAGGCAATTGCCTTCATTTGATTAATGTTCATTTGATTGTGATCCAATCCTCTTTGTTCAATCCTAAAATAATGTAAGCGATCTCTCAGCCACCAGGCTAACAAAAGGAGGCCATGTCTAAGATGGAAGCTGCGTGTAAGGCCTCAACCCTCAAAGGAACTCTAACTGACTGCTGTTGAAATTGCAAAGTTGCTTTCAAGTTAGTATTCTCTCTCGTGTTCTTGTATAGCAGAACGATTGTGAAAGATGCCTCTCTACCAAATGCTATAGATCAGGGGTCTCCAAACTTGGCAACTTTAAGACTTGTGGACTTCAACTCCCAGAATTCCTCAGCCAGCTTTGCAAAGCTGGCTGAGGAATTCTGGGAGTTGAAGTCCACAAATCTTAAAGTTGCAAAGTTTGGAGACCCCTGCTATAGATCTTACTGGATTCCCGTTTCCAGCTCAGAATTAAAGAATAATGGAATAACGGAAGAGACCCTGAAGGTCTTCTAGTCCAACCCCCTGCTTAGGCAGGAAACCCTATACCATTTCAGACAAATGGTCTTCTGAACTCTTCTTAAAAACCTCCAGTGTTGGGAGCACCCACAATTTCTGTAGGCAAGTTGTTCCACTGATTAATTGTTTTAACTGTCAAGAAATTTCTCCTTAGTTTTAAGTTTCTATGGAGAGTCTCAGTCATCCAGGTCACAATTGTCCCAAAGGTGCTTTTTCAAAGGGGAACTGGACTTCCTTGTTTTTCTTTGAAGATGTTTCACTTCTCATCCAGGATGAGAAGCGAAACATCTTCGAAGAAAAACCAAGAAAGTCCAGTTGCCTCTTAGTTCTAAGTTGCTTCTCTCCTTGATTAGTTTCCATCCATTGCTTCTTGTCCTACCCTCTGGTGCTTTGGAGAATAGATTAACTCCCCTCTTGCTTGTGGCAGCCCCTTAAATATCGGAACACTGCTATCATGTCACTCCTAGTTGTTCTTTTCATTAAACTAGACAGACCCAATTCCTGCAACCGAACTTTATATAAACTGGTAGTTTTAGCCTCCAGTCCCTTAATCATCTTTGTTGCTCTTCTCTGTATTCTTTCTAGAGTCTCAACATCTTTTTTACATTGTGGTGTTCAAACTTGGATGCGGTATTCCAAGTCTGGTGTTACCAAGAAGAAGTTCTAACTTCCCTTGTGGAGCACGGAAGAGAGAGATAACTGATTAGCAGGTAAATATGTAATGATAGCAGAGAATTGGAAATCGTTTGATCTTTGAATTATGTGCCAGGAGACACACTCTTATGAATACCCACTGGAAAGATTAACATTGATTTAAGCTAAATTAATTGAATGCAATATATATGACCTTTTTCATTGCAATGAATGGGGTTCCCTTCTGTCTCATTAAAAAAATAAGAGCTCTACCATTTAGTGGCAAACTTCAGAGGGACATTTGAAGTCCATCTGAAGCTCTGGGAAGCCACAGGTTCCCTCCCCCACCCAGATCAAACTGGATTATTATTATTTATTATTATTTCTTCAGAAATATAACCTTAGAGAATATTTTAGGTGCACCCCCCCCCAAAAAAATGGTGTTCCAATAAAATACTGTGCAAGTCTAAAATATTGTGGGCCTTGATTAGGACAAAGATAAGTTCTTTGGGAGGAGAAGTGGATTTTTTTAAAAAATTTTTTAGAAATTAGGAGGGTAGATTCAGTTTTTTTCCAGGGGTGAAATGCTCTCCGTTCTGACCGGATCACCTGATCTGGTAGTGATGGCGGTGGATGGTTCAGAGAACCGGTAGCAAAAATCCCTGCCCCCCCCATGCCCAGCTGAGCCGCGCGATCAGAGGTTGTTTTTTTTTACTTTTAAAAGCATTTTTTCTTCGGCCAAAAATTGCTTTTAAAAGTAAAAAAAAAAGCCTCTGATAATTGTGCAGCTCAGCTTTGATCGTCAGAGGCTTTTAAAAGCATTTTTTCTACAATCTCTTCGGCTGAAGAGGTTGTAGAAAAAATGCTTTTAAAAAGCTCTGGTACCTGAAAGACCATTCACAAAAAAGATATAAAGTGGAATGGAAAAATGGATAGAATATATTCAAAACAAATATCAGGCTAAAAAGTATCAAATAGCATATGAATGAGCAGAAAGTAATAATTGTATTTGTATACAGTATTCTTTTTTCTTTTTTCTTCTTTTATATGAAATAAGGGAGTTATGGTTCTAGGGGAGGGATGGAAGTTTATGAAATAATTAGCATATTTTAGCTTATGATTGGTAAATGCTATACCCTGTATTTGCTCTAGGAAGTCCGGGGGGGGGGTTGGGTGAAGGGGTGGAGGGTGGGGGTGGAGGGAGGAAGAGGGTAATTGCTTGTTAAAATTGTGATAAAACTTTTTAATAATAATAAAAAAGGCTCTGGTGATCCCAGCTGAGTTCCCTGACTTGATTTAAAAAAATTTAATTTACTTTTATGGGTTTTAAATTTTTGTAAATTTTTATAGGGTGTTATTGTATTTTAAATTTTTGGCCAATTGAATAAGTTTTTTAAGGGGTGTTCTTAATATTATATGTATTGTTTCTCTTTGTATTTTTATTCTGGCCGTGCATTGCCCTGAGTCCTTTGGGAGAAGGGCTGTATACAAATTAAAATATTATTATTATTATTATTATTATTATTATTATTATTATTATTATTATTATTATTATCATCATCATCATCATCATCATCATCATAGGCTTTTTTTTCTTTTAAAGGCAAAAAAACCAAAAAAAACTCCCAAAAAACAAAAAAAATGTTTTTAAAAGAAAAGAAAAGCCTCTGATGATCAGGCAACTCAGCTGGGATCGTCAGAGGAGCCTTTTAAAAGCAGAGGTTGTAGAAAAAATGCTTTTAAAAGTAAAAAAAAAAGAGCCCACGCACATCCAGTTATATTACCCCCTCCACCAAGCCACGCCCACAGAACCGGTAGTAACAAATTTTACATTTCACCACTGTTTTTTTCCCCTCACTTTTTGCATCATTTCCCCCCAATTTTTTTTGCAAAGAACATAATTCTGGAGATCCTATTTGTTCCCTTCCCATCTTACAACAGCCTTATGAGGTAGAATAGAATGAGGGACAATACATACATGAAACCCAGCAGTGGATTTGATAAGTCAGATAGAAATGAGAATGTAAGCTTCTCTTCTACTCCCACATGCTGGCTTTATCCAACAAACTAAATGCCTTGGTGATGATAAGTGAAACCCTCATCACCCTGATGCTAGATTACTATAATCCATTTTACATTGGGCTGCCTTTGAAGACTGCTCAAAAGCTGTAATTAGTGCAAAATGTGGCCGCCCCCTGTTGGTGGACAAGAGCCACTACAGGCACCTGGCAAAGGTTCTGCAGTCACCACAATGAATAAATTTCAGAGTACGGAATACAGATAGTCCTCGACTTATGACCACAGTTCATGGGCTGTGATAGCTCAGGCTGTTAGAAGCCTGTTATTAGAACACAGCAGCCTGCAATTACTGCAGGTTCAAGCCCGGCCCAAGGTTGACTCAGCCTTCCATCCTTTATAAGGTAGGTAAAATGAGGACCTAGATTGTTGGGGGGGCAATAAGTTGACTTTGTAAATATACAAATAGAATGAGACTATTGCCTTATACACTGTAAGCCGCCCTGAGTCTTCGGAGAAGGGCGGGATATAAATGTAAATAAAAACAAAACAAAACAGTTGAGCCCAAAATTTCTGTTGCTAAGTGAGACATTTGCTAAGGAAATTTTGTCTCATTTCATAGCCTTTTTGCCACAGTTGTTAAGTGAATCACTGCAGTTGCTAAGTTAGCAACACAGTTGTTAGGTGAATCTGGGTTCCCCGTTGACTTTGCTTGTCAGAAGGTGATCACATGACCCTGGGACACTGCAAGCATGATAAATACGAGTCAGTTGCTAAGCATCTGAATTTTGATCATGTGACCATGAGGGTGCTACGACAGTCATAAGTGTGAGAAACAGTCAATAAATTACTTTTTTCAATGGCATTGTAACTTTGAACGGTCACTAAATGAACTGTTATAAGCCGAGGACTACTTGTACAGTGCTGCTATTAGTCCGTAAAGCGGGTACATGGCTTGGCCTCTAGATTTCCTTAGAACCATCTCTATAAAGCAGGGGTTTCCACCCTTGGCAACTTTAAGCCTGGAGGACTTCAACTCCCAGAATTCCCCAGCCAGCAAAGCTGGCTGGGGAATTCTGGGAGTTGAAGTCCTCCAGGCTTAAAGTTGCCAAGGTTGGAGACCCCTGCTATAAAGCATTTTGGGAAAAAACACTTAAGGTTTCCCACACTGAAGAGGTTGTACAATGGGCAGTAGGTATGACCTTGAAGGACAGGAGGAAAAGCTGCCAGCAAGACAACAGCTAAATAAAAGGAATTTGAGTGGAGGTCAGAATTGCAATCCCAGAAATCTCTCAGACAAGACCCTCTTTAAATCCCATGAAGAGATGAAGGACGTTCAGACTTGCAAGATAACCCTTACTAACCTTATAATAAAAGTAGTGTGAGCAATTGCAACTTTTTCTTCCAAGATGCTTTTTCCAAAGGCAACTGGACTTGGTTTATCTTTGAAGATGAAAAACAAAACAAAACAAAACAAAGGAAGTCCAGTTGCCTTTGGAAAAAGCACGTTTGGGACAACCAGGACAGGGGTGGACTGCTGGGGGTTAGCTGGGATTTGAGAGAACTTCTAGGTAAGATTCTGTGCAGTTCGGAGAACCCCCAAAATCCCACTCCTGACTGGCCCCTTCCACCCCACCCACCCTGCCCCGACCCTCCCAGGAGTCCCACCCTGGCCCGTTTTTGATGCAGGTAAGTGTAGGGCACATGTGGAGGCTCGGGGAGAGCAAAAAAACAGGCCAACCGGAAGTTTGGGAACGCCAGAAACAGGCCCATTTCCGGCCTCCAGAGGACCTCCAGAACCTGGGGAGGCCATTTTTGCCCTCCCATAGGCTCAAGGAAAGCTTCCGGAGCCTGGGGAAGGCAAAAATGTCCACCTTGACATGGTGCAGGAAGTCAACTAGTCCATGGCCACGCCCACCCAGCAACCAGGCAGAGAACTCCTTGCTAAAATTTTTGAAGTCCACCTCTGAACCAGGACCTGGATGACTGAGAATCTCCATAGATACTTGTAACTTTGGTTTCCTAATATAGTCTACCCTGAACCTCAGGATCAGGTACCTAGGCTGGCAGGTTGATAAGGGCTAGCATCAGTATCTCAGCCCCTTTCTTCAGTTATGGTACCTCGGGACTCATTAATTTATTCTGAGAGGTGTGATGAGGACTAAAAACAACAAGTACTGAGTAAACCATGTAACTTACCATGCGACTTTTTATTTCACTGGCAAGAGTAATGAGTCACAAAGCAGCTGACACCAATAAATTCTACTTTGCATGTTGAGTACTGGGAGAAAGTTGAGCCGTGGTAGCTCAGGCTGGTAAGAAGCCTATTATTAGAACACAGCAGCCTGCAATTACTGCAGGTTCAAGCCCGGCCCAAGGTTGACTCAGCCTTCCATCCTTTATAAGGTAGGTAAAATGAGGACCCAGATTGTTGGGGGGGCAATAAGTTGACTTTGTAAATATACAAATAGAATGAGACTATTGCCTTATACACTGTAAGCCGCCCTGAGTCTTCGGAGAAGGGCGGGATATAAATGTAAATAAATTAAAAAAAAGAATACTGGGACAATATTTTTGCTCTCGTGTCGAGTACCTAATTCGACGGGTTTTGAAGCAATTGAGTACCAAGGTAGGACTATAGCTTTTCCCTAAGGATCAGCAAGGGCTCCCCTTCTTAAAGGGAGCTATTGAACAGAGATGTGTGCTGCCAGCAGATTAGATATCGGTAAGGATTCACATTCATCCTATTTTTAATTGTCTTACCAATTAGTTATTCTTATTGTTTAATTGTTCTTACATGGAAACCACCCGGAGCCCTACTGGCATATGGCAGATAAGGAAGACAGCAGATGAATGCACAACACACCTTATACCTAGCTCAGCAAAGCCCGGTGTTCATGTAGCATGGTCTTCCCAAACCAAGCAACTATATTGTAGCTTGATGTGTTGGGTTAGTTCTACACAACATGCTAAGACAATGCCAGCATTCAAGCATCTCATAACCTACAATTCCAATTGACCTTCCCCTAGTCTTCCTGGAATCTTCTCCTGACCTACTCAAAACTATGATGTGTTGCTAGTGTTACTTTTTCCCTGGTGTTTCCCACTAAAGAATATTTTTGTCCAGGTACTACTTGAGTCCATACTGAAACCTAGCATGGATGCTTTAGGCTCACGATCAGAAAACACACCCATTTCAGTCCAGGCGTGATCCAAGTGGAATTGGCTGTTTCATACACAGAATGGCCCATGTCCATCAGTGTTCGCCTATCCCGATAGAAGAGCCATGTTCGCACAGCAGTTAGATGCAGTACTAACTCACTGCTCATTCCAGGATTTCGATCCTGAGTGGCTCAAGGTTGACTCAGCCTTCCATCCTTCTGAGATTGATAAAATGGGGACCCAAATTGTTGGGGGCAATAGGCTGACTCTGTAAATCCACTTAGAGAGGGCTGTAAAGTATTGAGAAGCTGTATTTAAGTCTAAGTGCTATTGCTATCCTTATTAACTAAGATAGTTTGGTAGTACTTGACTGGGAGACCTCAATGGATGAAGACTGGGAATGGTTTTGGAAGAAGGCAATGACAAATGTCTTCTATGTTGCTGCCAAGACAATGGTATGGCTATGTCCATGTGCTCACCAGAAGTTAAAATCATCCTGGGGACGAGTTACCTTTTTTTAAAAAAAATATTTTTTATTAAGTTTTTTCACCCTTAAAAAAAACAAAAACAAAAAACAAAATGACAAAAACAACAACAACAAAAACACATTGAAAAATACACCACAAACATATTACATATTTTACAGCTCGTCATATCGGCGATAGTATATATATATTTTTAATCAGACCTATACATACTTATCCAATAGTTTATATTTTCCTCATTCCAGCTCAGTCAGATTAACAATCCAATTTATAATTTATAATTTAGATTTCTTTTTTCCAACCAATCATACAATTTATCCCACATTTATAATAATCCGACTCTTCCTTTTCCTTAATTTCTAATGTCATCCTATCCATTTCTGTACATCGTAAAATTTTTTGGATAATTACTTCCTCTGCTGGAACATTATTTTGTTTCCATGCCTGTGCTACAGTGATCCTTGCTGCCGTTAGTATATGAAGTGCTAGATATTGCAAAGATTTATCCATTTTTAAACTAATTCACAAAAGATAAAATTCAGATTTGAATTCCATTTTTAATTGGATAATTTCCTCTAGCCAATTTTTGATTTTTTGCCAAAAATTTTTTATTTTGGGGCACATCCACCACATATAGTAGTATGTGCCTAGCTTATATCCACATCTCCAACAGTTTGGTGGTAAATTTGGGAACATTTTGGCCAATCTTGCTGATGCCAGATGCCATCTGTGGAACATTTTGTACAAATTTTCTTTATAGGCTACTGCCATTGTTAATTTATAATTTCTATCCCACAATCTGTCCCATTTTTCTAATTCTATATTATGCCCAAAGTTTTTTGCCCAACAGATCATCGTTTCTTTTACTGTTTCATCTTATAGCTCTGTATATCTTATCATTTTACTCAAATCTGTGGTATTTGGATGTAATATTGCTTCTATGGTTGATAACCAGACTGGGACTTTGGTGTAGTGGTCTTTCTTAATTTTCCCCCAAACTTGTAAAAGGGCATTTCTTAATAGGTATTTTTGAAAATATGTATGGTATTTATTCTTCCCATCCCAGAGAAAACTGTGCCAACCAATCTGGAGATCATGGCCTTCTATCGTTAATACTCTTGTTTTGTAGTTGGATCCATTCTTTAAGCCATGTTAGCGCTGCGGCCTGATAGTAACGTTCCCAATTTGGGAGGCTGAAGCTGCCTCTCCTTCTACTATCTTGCAATATTTAGAGTTTTATACGGGGTTTCTTTCCTGACCAAACGAATTTTGATGTAATTTTATTTAATTGTTCAAATAAACTTTTCTCTAATTTATTTATTTATTTATTTATTTATTTATTTATTTATTTATTTATTTATTTATTTATTCGAATTTTTATACCGCCCTATCTCCCGAAGGACTCAGGGCGGTTCACAGCCAGATAAAAACATGCAAATAATACAGGTAAAATAATTTTACCTGTAAAAACAACAATTAAAAAAACTTATTAATTAGGTCGAATTAAAAATATCACTAGAATAAAATAATATAAAACCCCATTAAAAACTAAATTTAAAAACTAAAACCCTAGGCTAGCCCTGCGCAAATAAATAGATGTGTCTTAAGCTCGCGGCAGAAGGTTCGGAGGTCAGGAAGTTGACGAAGCCCTGGGGGAAGCTCGTTCCAGAGGGTGGGAGCCCCCACAGAGAAAGCCCTTCCTCTGGGTGTCGCCAGTCGGCACTGCCTGGCGGACGGCACCCTAAGGAGTCCCTCTCTGTGAGAGCGTACGGGTCGGTGGGAGGCGATCGGTGGCAATAGGCGGTCCCGTAAATAACCCAGCCCTATGCCATGGGTTTTATACCAATTTTTTTTTTTTTTTTTTTTTTTTCCAAAAAAAGTTTTTATTGGTCAAAAAAAAGGTTTATACAAATACATATCAGGTATGGTAAATTTTCATTTTTCTTATACCTGATAAGAATTTTACTCAAAATTTTAAACACATACAACAGCCATATGGCAAGCAGGTAATACGGAGTAGCTAAGTTTACCAATCTTACATACGCAATAAAGAAGGGTCAAGAATAATCAGAATATCATACGAAAGAGAATAAGTAAAACCAACACAATACCAAATATCTTTGTCACCTCCTAGTTTTGGATCTCAGAACTCTGGGTTCAGCCTGACCCAACTCCAGGGCCGCAACAGCGGCAGCTGCCTCCGCCCCATGGTCTATAACCTCCCCTTCTTCAATTCCTGGGTCATCTAATTCCAGGAGGGCTTTGTGTTCCTCCACGTAGGCCGCGGCCTCCGCAATTGTACTAATTTTTTTCGTAATGCCCTCCCGGGAAATCATCAATCCTCTGGCATCAGCCATCTGAAGCCTACTCCTTCTGGTACAATTTGCTTGACAAAAGTAATATTTCTTTCTCATTTCACGACCTGTCTGGGAATCTGCCTCAGAATGGCTATCTCCTGCCCCTATAAGTCAGTGCCCCACTCCTATGTTTTCTAAGAATTTCATCTCGTCTCTCTTTTCACAAATTTGACATGAACCTCTCTAGGAACTGCATGCGTGCGTGCATATTGTGAATTAACTCTATAAACTCGATCCACATCCCAATTCATAAAATCAACACCTCTCCCAAGAAATTCTCCCAACAGTTTAGTCACAACATCTCTCAAATCTTCTTGGTCCACTTCTTCCAGATTTTGAAACCTAAGGAAATAAGACATTTTATCCATCTGTAGTCCAAGCACAGCATTGCTTGTCGTCTCCCCTCTTTTCTGCACTGCCCGCATCTCACCCTCCAGACCTTCCACTTTCTGCTTATTTTCTGCTGAGACTTGTTGAGTATCCTTTAAGTCCTTTTGGATAGTCACAATTTCCGCTCTTATTTCATCCAGTTTCTTGTCCATGTGAGATAACTTTTCCAAAATTCTCCATTTCTCCAGCAGTTGGTCTCTGACCTTTGCCATTTAAAAAAATTTTCAAAGTCCTCAGGCAAGCACAGTATCCTTATAATTTCCTCCGGATCCACCAGGGGCACTCACAGGAGCAACGAGTCCAGAGTACAGTTAGTCAACCAGGAAACCGAAGGAAGTGATGTCATCAAGATTCTCATAGTGAAGGCGGAAGCTGGACGCCACCATTGTTCCCCAGAGGAGGGGCCTCAAACCCTCCCTCCTAAATTTCTCCATCACCTCTTCTCCAGAGCTCCACAAAACCGTAATCTTGTTATTTTAAGTTCTCCTCTCTCCAAAGTGATTCGTACTCCTTCCAGTCGCAGGGGAGGAAAACCCCCCCGCACTCCAGGGTACTCCACTCACGTTTGCCGATATCCCCTTCCCTTCTTCATTCCTCAATTCTTCTCCGTTCCCTGTTCACCACCAGGCTGCTGCAATTATAAATCCAAAGCCCCGGTGTCACTGGGCACAGCGGCCTAGGCGACGACCAAAATAATGGCCGCGGCCTGTGGCCTCCGAACCCCGCCGAGCCTAGGACGCGCCAGCATCGGTCCCCCCAGTCCTATATATCGGCTGGGAGACCCCTGGCGAGCCGTCCGTGCGGCAGGTGTCCTTTTCGGAACACCTGGCCCCTGAGGGCCTCGGCGGCGGCCGGATTCGGACACTGGAGGCAGGAGAAGCCTTCCAGACGTCCGTTGCCACCGGATACCGGAAGTCGTCCCGGTTTTATACCAATTTAATTGGTATAGTTTGAAACAGGTATAACAATCTGGGTAGTATATTCATTTTAATTGTTGAAATTTTACCAATCATTGATATTTGTAGTTTAGACCAAATTTCTAAATCCTTTCGGATTTTTCGTAGGAGTGTATCATAATTATCTTTTTTTATTGTAGTGCATTTTGCCGATATCAGTATTCTTAAATATTTAATTTTTTTGACTCTTGAAATCCCCACTTTCTCCTCTAATTTCTCAATTAGTTTATTTGTTAGGTTTTTGGTCAGCTTTTTAGTTTTATCCTTATTTATTTTGAGCCCTGCCACTTTGCCAAATTGATTTATATCTTCAAATAATATTTGTCCAGATTCTAGAGGGCTCCTCAATAATGAATACCAGATCATTGGCAAATGCTTGAACTTTCTATTCCTGTGATTTAATTTTTTTTTATTGAAAAAGTTTTAACAAACAAAAACATTTTTCCCCCTTCCCCCCCCCCCACAAAACCCCCCTCCCTTCCCCCCCCCCCGGCTTCCCACGTCAATCACAAGGTATTGTTATACATAAACCAAACATAGAGTAAAAATTTCCCTTCTAATCCAATTAACCTCATCCAAATCTTTTCATTTCCCAACCCCCCCATTACATAAAATAATACTTCCTAATTATTCAAAGGCAATCTGATATTTCTTAATCTGATATCTGTTTTGTAGATAATCAATCCATTTTTTCCATTCAATTAAATATCTTTCCTGCGTATTGTCTTTCAAAAAAGCTGAGATTTTAGCCATCTCAGCCAAATTAGTAACTTTCAATATCCATTCTTCTATTATAGGTAACTCTTTTTTCTTCCAATATTGTCCAATCAACAGCCTTGCTGCTGTTATTAAATTCAGAATCAATTTAGTCTCAATCCCTGTACAATCTGTTATAATTCCCAAAAGGAAAAATTGCGGCAGGAACTTTATCTTCTTCTTCAGGACATTTTGAATAATCCACCAAATTCTTATCCAAAAGGCCTTAATTTTCTTGCAAGTCCACCAAATATGAAAATATGTAGCGTCATCACAGTCACACCTCCAACATTTTGCTTGGATATCAGGATATATACATGATAATTTTTTGGGATCTAAGTGCCATCTATAAAACATTTTATAAAAATTTTCCCATTTTTGATTGTTTTCGGGGGAAGTTAGGAATTGATGATTGTAGGGGTATAATTAAGTTGGGATGAAATTTTTTTAACATATGTTTGTTTTATTTTTAACTATACCTTGTGTTCGTTCCGGGAAGTCGAGGGGAGGGGTTGTGAAGGAGGGGAGAGGGGGAAGGGGAAATTTTGTAAAACTTTTTGAATAAAAAAAAAAATTCCCTTAAATTCTGTGCTTTTATAAATTTAACATTTCTAATCCAGATTTTCTCCCATGTTTCCAACATTATTGGTTCCTGAATATTCTGTGCCCATTTTATCATACAGTCCTTTACCAAATCCTTTTCTGAATCTATTTCAAGCAACACATTATACAATCTCTTTATATGCTCCTAGGTCTGATTTCTAATTTGCTTTATTAAACTTTCCTCCCTTTGCATTATACCAATTTTTTGATCTTCTTTCCATCTAGCACTTATTTGCCCATATTGAAACAAAGTATAATTCCTCCCTTCTTCATTTAATACCTGTAATGATTTTAATTGCAATCTACCTCCTTCAGCATACAAAAGTTCTTTATAAGTAATCATTTCCTGTTTCTGTTCTATATTTATATTCTCTATTGCATGCCTGGGGCTCGCCCATATAGGAATCTTATAGTCTAGTTTATAAGAATATTTTTTCCAGACCCGCAAAAGAGCACTTCTCAACACATGATTCTTAAAAGCCCTATCCACTTTTTTTTCATAAAATAAATACGCATGCCATCCATATAACAAGTCATAACCTTCTATATTCAAAATTCTTTCCTCCGTTAAATTAAACCAGTCACTTATTACTGAAAGGGCTACTGCTTCATAATATAGTTTAAAATTAGGCATTTTTAGGCCACCTCTTTCCCGTGAGTCCTGAATTATTTTCATTTTAACCCTCGCCTTTTTACCTTGCCATATAAATTTATTAATCCCAATCTGCCAATCCTCCAAATTTTTATCTTTCTTAATTATTGGTATCATCTGGAACAGAAACAAAAATCTAGGTAACGCATTCATTTTGATAGCCACAATCCTCCCCAATAGCGATAACTGCAAATTTTTCCAGTCACTCATATCATTCTGAACTTTTTGCCATAGCAAGTTATAATTATTCTTATAAAGTTTCTTGTTCGATGAACTAATATAAACCCCTAAGTATTTAACCTTTTTTACCACCTCAAATCCTGTTATTTCCTCTAGTTTTTGTTTCTGTTGTTTACATATTTTTGATTATCACTTTTGTTTTATTCTGATTTATTTTAAATCCTGATACCTTTCCATATTTATCAATTGTTTCCAACAAAGATCTACTTGAATTTATAGGATTTGTTAAAGTAATCACTACGTCGTCTGCAAAAGCTCTAACTTTGTACTCATATTGTCTAATTTTAATTCCCTCTATTTTCGTTAACTCTCGTATTTTATCCAATAATGGTTCCAGAGTCAAAACAAACAATAGTGGTGATAAAGGACATCCCTGTCTCGTTCCTTTTGCAATCTTAATAACTTCTGTCAGACTACCATTTATTATAATCTGAGCTGTTTGCTCTCCATAAATCGCTTTAATTATTCTAACAAAACAATCTCCAAATTGCATTTTCTCTATTAATTTAAATAAAAAATCCCAATGCAATTGATCAAAGGCTTTTCCGCATCCAAAAAAATAAGTGCTGCTGAAGTATTCTTCTTTTCCAAATATTCCAATATATTAATAATCTGTCTAACATTATTCCTCATCTGCCTCCCTTTTATAAAACCAGATTGATCAGTATGAATTCTTTGTTGTAAAACTAACATTAATCTATTTGCTATTATTTTAACAAAAATCTTATAATCATTATTTAAAAGTGAGATCGGCCTGTAATTACCGGGTTTAGAGCAATCTTGCTCCTCTTTTGGTATCAGTGAAATAAAAGATGTTTTCCATGATGGGGGTATTCCTCCTCCTAGTTGTATCTGATTAAATAATTCTTTAAGTGGGCCTAGTATTTCATCCTGTAGTTTTTTATAATAACTTGCTGTAAGACCATCTGTATCGGGGGTACTGTGATTTAATTTTTAATCCTTTAATTTCTGAGTTTTCTCTAATTTGTGACATTAATATTTCTATGGATAGGATGAATAGTAAAGGGGACAGAGGACATCCCTGTTGTACTCCTTTTTCTATATTAAAGCTTTCCATATATTCACCATTTATAATTATTTTTGCTCTTTGGGTAGAATAAATTGCCCTAATCATTTATATGAAGTTTTTCCTCCAATCCATTTCTATTAATTGATTAATCATAAAGTCCCAGTTCAGGTTGTCGAAGGCTTTCTGTGTATTTAAGAATACCTGGGTAGGTTTCATCGTATTCAAAGGGACGAGTTACCTTTTTGCAGTGGGGAAATCCAAATATTTTTACTACTGGTTCTGTGGGTGTGGCTTGGTGGGTGTGGCAGAGGAAGGATACTGCAAAATCTCCATTCCCTCCCCACTCCTGGGGGAAGGATATTGCAAAATCCCCATTCCCACTCCACTCTGGGGCCAGCCAGAGGTGGTATTTGCCGGTTCTCCGAACTACTCAAAATTTCCACTACCGGTTCTCTGAACTGCTCAAAATTTCCGCTACCAGTTTTCCAGAATCTGTCAGAACCTGCTGGATTTCACCTCTGCCTTTTGGTCAGTGAAGGAGGTAACACCTAACTAACCTTCCTGGAAAAAGGCTAAGCAGAATCAGAACTGTTTACTACTTGACTGGCAAACCACTGCCAAGGCTACAGGCTAGAGCAATATTTTTCAGCCTTAATTATTTTAAGATGTGTGGGCTTCATCTCCCAGAATTCCCCCAGCCAGCACCACCTGGAGAATTCTGGGAGCTGAAATCCACAGGTCTTAAAGTTGCCAAGTTTGAACACCCTGATCTATACCCCTGATTCTCTGTGCTAAAATAATAATAATTGATTCATCCAATGCCAAACAGTTTATAGTTTAATATCAGAGAGTTAAAGGGGCAATTCTTTGCTATCTTAATCCTCATTGTATCTTGTCAGTTTCTCTGCCTTTCTAGGCTGGTATAAGATCTGTTGTTTTTTTCTGTATTCCTCCCAGTTGGCTTTGCTTTGAATTTTATTTTTATTGCATTTAATTGGTTGCTGGGTTTGAAATAACTGTTTGAAGTAACAGTAGTAGTTGCAGCAATAGTGATAGTAATAATTTAATAAAAATGAGAATACGATTTCTAGCAACATGCTTTTAGATCTCTGATTATATTTCACTCTCTTATTTTCATTGTAGGACTTGGATGGAATTTGCTTTATACTGCCCTTTCTATAATTTATTGGTCTAAATTAATAAATTCTTGGTAGTCAGGAAGAAAGCATGCATTTCTACAAATAGCTGTAATAAACTTGCATAGGTGTTACAATTACTTCCTTCTGCTGTTAGGAAAAAAGTTAAATTTCAAGGTTTTCCTTTTGAATCAATTTAATAATGATTGCTTTTTCTTTTTCTTTTTGGATTTCATTATTTCATTAATGGTGTCATCATTATTTTTGGCCACCAATCACCCAATTGGTAGGAAAGGGAATTTTAAATCTGAAACCAGCAAATAAATATAGGAATATTTATGGTTTGTATTTATTCACTGAACATTTGTAGTCTAGGGAGCATGATGGCTCAGCAGTTAGGGATGCTGACCTTGAAAGCTAACAGCCCGGGTTTGAGACCTGAGCATTGTGAGATGGGGTGAGCTCCCATCCTTGGTCCAGCTGCTGCCAACTTAGCAGTTTGAAAGCATGCAAATGCGAGTAGATAAATAGGTACCACTTTAGTGGGAAGGTAACAACGTTCCGTGTGCCTTTGGTGTATGTAGTTTCAACCTCGAAAATACGATCTACCCCGAAAGTAAGTCCTATCTTGATTTTTACACGTGGGCCCACTATAAGCCCTACCCCCAAAATAAGCCCTAATTAAGACCCCGCCCACTCCAGGGTACACGGGTAAAAATTAAGCTAGGGTGGGGATGGGGGTGGTGGAGTTGCCCTACTACTTACCTTTGGACTGTTACAGCCAGGCCTCACATACCCCGACTGGCCTATTTCTTCTGCAGCTGGCAAGGCTTTCCTGAAGGCCTCTACAGACAATAACAGAGCTCTGGATCAATCCAGAGCTCTGTTATCGGCTGTAGAGGCCTTCAGAAAAGCCTTACTGGTCACAGAAGAAATTCCTGAAGGCCTCTGACAGCAAAAAGGAGGCCAGGGATTATGCACGCAAGTGAGATGAGTCAGTGGAAGACCCCTCCTCCCAAAAATAAGACCTGGTGCCTTTTTTGATGGCAAACAAGATATAAGACAGGCAGAGGTGATATTTAGCCAGTTTGGACCAGTTTGGGCGAACCGGTAGTGGTGACCTGCAGGTGGGCCTGCCGATCCTCCCAGGCACAATCCCATCCTATATCACTGTGTTTTTGACATCGCATACATATGCGGATGGTGCACAACTGTGAATTGCTGTGGTTTGTGATGCCACACGCATGTCCCATGGTGTGTGACATTCGCACACTCACATTTTCGGTGCTAGGCAAACCGGTAATAACAATAAGTGAATCACACCTCTGAAGACAGGGTCTTATTTTCCTGGCCACATGACCATGGAAAATGTCCTCAGACAACACTGGCTTCCTCAGCCAAGAAACAGAGATGAGCACTGTGCCTTAGAGTTGGACGCGATTGGACAGGGGGAATTTTATTTGTGATCTCTTTCTTTTGATTGTGAATGCAGGTTTAGATGGGGGGGAGCATCTTCCTGAATCTGCTCTTATCACCTATGTTATCTTTGCCAATATTCCACTGAAGACTAAAGGAAGATAGACCTGTCTTAGAGGGACACGGTGGCTTAGTGGGTAAGACGCTGAGCTTGTCTATCAAAAGGTCGGCAGTTCAGCGGTTCGAATCCCTAGTGCCGCGTAACAGGGTGAGCTCCCATTACTTGTCCCAGCTTCTGCCAACCTAGCAGTTCGAAAGCACGTAAAAAATGCAAGTAGAAAAATAGGGACCACCTTTGGTGGGAAGGTAACAGCGTTCCATGTACCTTTGTCCTTTAGTCATGCCGGCCACATGACAACGGAAATGTCTTCAGACAGCGCTGGCTCTTCGGCTTTGAAACGGAGATGAGTACCGCCCCCTAGAGTCTGGAACGACTAGCACGTATGTGCAAGCGGAACCTTTACCTTTACCTTTAGACCTGTCTTAAACAAAACAAAAAACTTAAAGCCTGATGCTTTTCGTAGAGGGGTTAAAAAAAAAAAAGCAATGTAAAGGAAATTAGGTCTCTCATCCTGTCAAGAATCTGTGCGTGCTGCCATATGGCTTAATATTTTCATCTCTCTTACAAGTCTTTGGGGAACCGCGGCAAGTTTTTCATGCTTTCTTTCTCCATTTCAAACTCCAGGCTGCTCTCATCAATAAAAGATTTGCCTACGCGGTGAGCCTCTGATGAAAGCAGGTGCAACCACAGACTCTATAATTACTTGTTGAGGAGGAGAAAGGGATTAACGGAAGAAGAGGAAGAAAAGACAGGAAGTCAGGGTAATAAGCTTTACGTATCAAGTATTTAAGGGATTTTGAATTACAGCGCACACTTTGACTTAAGGGAGTAAAAATTGTCGATCACTTCGAAGGGATGAAAATACGAATACATTTTTTATTACTTTCCATCTCAGGGATGAAGTAGAAAAACAGAAGCACCTCTTGATTGATTAATTGATTATGTGCCATCATATCAGCGTTGAGCTTAGCAACTACATAGTAGGTAGATCATCAGGATAATCGGGCCCCAGCCAGGTCCTTTAAATCTTCCAATGGTGCTTCCATAGCTGTTGTAACTGTGGCCACCCACTTTACTCTTGGTTGTTCTCTTCTTCTCTTTCCATGTATTTATTTCAATTTTATTTCTGTCAAGGAATTACTAACTGAAATAGTTGAGCAATAAACAACAGTCTAATCAAGGAACCACTAAGAACACTCAGCCCCAACTCTGATAGGGCAAACCACTAATGGTTTGAGCAGAGAGCAAATCTCACTTCCTTCTAGCATTGATGATGTTACCTGGTTGGGCAATGAAACGTTTGCAAGCAAGCAACTGAGTTCAGACAATACCAAGGACCCCACAGCTCAATCTTGAGCTACAAATATTCTCTTCTATCAGAAAAAGATCTCTTTTCCTAGGACACATAAACTAGATGATAGTCCCTGGCTTACAGGGTCTCAAGTAGCCTGTCCATCTTCTTGAACATTCTCTGTCCCTCTCCCTCCCTCCCTATCATCCACCCACCCACCCACCCACCCATCTCAGACAGATAAAGATGGATAGTCTATCTATCTATCTATCTATCTATCTATCTATCTATCTATCTATCTATCTATCTATCTATCTATCCATCTATCCATCTATCTATCATCTATTAATCTATCCAGAGGTGGCTTTCCAATATTCTTACCGCTCGCTTTTGTGCATGCGCCTGACTTTCCACACATGTGCTTTGCTTATGCGTGTGCCTTCCACACCCACCCGCAGTCACTGCTACCAGTTTGCCCGAACCGGTCTGAATTGGCTGAATACCAACACTGAATCTTTCATCCATCTATCCAACCATCCATCTCTCTCTCTCTCTCTCTCTCATCTATAAAATTATTGGCTATCCATCTTACCATAGGGTAACCCTGGTTGGCTTATAGTTATATATACAATTAAAACATAAAAAATTAAAACATAAGGACACATGGGAAGGGTGGAGCTGGCTTAGGGGGACGTCCATCTCCACTGTGCTGTTCCCCCACTGGGGCCCCAAGCCAAGTGGCAGAGCTCTTTAGGCCCTTATGAAAAGATAGGAGAGTTGGGGACAACCTCACATCAGGGGGGTGGGGGGAGATGTTCCAGAGGGCAGGAGCAACAGCAAAGAAGACCCTCCTCTTGAATCCCACCAGCTGGAATAATCGGAGTGACAGGACCCGCAACATGCCTCCTCTGCTAGATGTGTTGGATGTGCCAGTCCCAGTGGGGCGAGATGGTCCCTCAAAAAACCTGGATCCATGCCATGAAGGGCTTTAAAGGTGATCACCAACACCTTGGCACTGGGGAAATTATAGATTTCTCTGGAGATGCCTTTTCACATAATATGTTTGAAGTGTAGTAATTTGAGCTTGGTTGCTTGTTCCTCAAGGGAAAATTCTGGACTGATTTTTTTTTCTATGATCCATGTGTTTGTATTCTTGTTTTCTGACCATGGTATTCTCAAGAGTCTTCTCCAGCACCCAAGTTCAAAATGTCAATACTTCTTTTCCTAACAGTTTATTTGTACATTTTCATTTAAGATACATAAGTGCTTTGTGAACAGTATATTGTCTGGGTCAGTTAGCTTACATAATAATACTTTTCCGCTCCTAATTTCTACCTCTATTATCCAGCCATTTATAAAAGAAGTTCCATGTTCAAAAATACTCTGTATCTCCTTTTTCCTTTATCTGTAATGTCAGATGTCCATTTCTGCACAATCTAATATTTTTTTAATTACATTTTCTTCTTTCAGGTTTCCTCATTTGTCCAATACTGTGCAAATACGATCCTTGCTGCTGTCAAAACATGTACTATTAAATACAAATTCCCCTTATCATTCTTTTCTGGTATTATACCTAACAAAAATATTTCTGGCTTATACTAATCTATATGCAGCTTTAACATTTTTTTTTCTAACCATGTATGTATTTTTGTCCAATATTTCTTTGCTTTCATACATGTCCACCACATGTAATAACATGTATCCAGTGTCTGATTACATTTCCAGATATTTGGTGGACATGGTAAGTGAATGTCAATACTTTTTGATCTTGTTTCTTCAAAGTCCAACTCGTGCTTCCATACAAGGTCACAGGGGAAACCATTGCCTAGACCAGGGGTCTCCAACCTTGGCCACTTTAAGCCTGGCGGACTTCAACTCCCAGAATCCCCCAAGCCAGAAAAGCTGGGGAATTCTGGGAGTTGAAGTCCACCAGGCTTAAAGTGGCCAAGGTTGGAGACCCCTGGCCTAGACAGTTGTGACCTTTGTAGGTATAGAAATTCTTGTAGCCTATGTGAAGCCTTTTTGAAGACTTCACTGCAACACTACAAAGTGACTGAAGTCTCTTGCTAATTGGTTCCCATACCGTTGATTATATGAAGCAGAAACTTTCTACCCCCTTGGTATCTTCACTGTCAATTTTAAGGGTGGTTGATGTGCTTGTTGACACGAATTTCCAATCTGTCATCCACAGGGTCATTCTCCAGATTTGCTGACATACTTCGGTTAGAACCTTACAGATTCTTTTTCTGTTATCAGGGCTATTCCTGTAGCCTTCTGACTTGGTAATGATCAGATGCTGAAGATCATTTTCTATTTCCAGGAGCTTTTTGTAAATAGGTAATTTCTCTTAAGGCATCTTGGATGTTGACATCTCAGCTGTGGCAGAATTTCAGCACAGTCCTTCACCTTAACTTGAATTTCTTTGGTATGCCATTGCTTCCTCCCCCCACTCCCCGTCCCCCGGGGCTGGGATAGAATGACTGGCCCAAGGACACCCAGTTCAAGGCAAGCCTAGAACTCAGAGTCTCCCAGTTTACAGCCTGATAGTTTACCCACTACACTAACTGGCTGTAACCATCATCATTATTGTCATCACCATCACTACCACTATCCAAACAACTATTTGGGGATATGTACAGCGGTGGGTTTCACATTATGTTATTACCGGTTCACAGTGCTTGTGCGTGCCCGCTTTGTGCATGCGTGCACCCAGTTCGTGCGCGAGCCTGCCTTCCATGCATGTGCCTGGCCTTCCGCGCATGCACTTTGCTTGCTCGTGCACTTTCTGTGCATGCGCCCGGCCTAAAAAACGCGCCTAAATAGGATGTCATAGAGCCAGGGAAGGTGGGCAGGTCCACTTGCAATTTCCGCTACCGGTTTGGGAGAATCGGTCCGAATCAGCTGAATACCACCTCTGGATATGTAGCACTGAGCAGAATCTCTGACTCAAAATCCCACCAGATCAAGTGAGGGTTGTACCTGAATCCGTAGAGTCAAAATCTAACATTGTACCCGCTCCAACTGTAGCAGTGTGTTCTTTTTTTAGAGAATTAACTGACTGTATCTACTGATAATTGAGGGACACGGTGGCTCAGGGGCTAAGACGCTGAGCTTGTCGATCGAAAGGTTGGCAGTTCAGCGGTTTGAATCGCCAGTGCTGCCGTGTAACGGGGTGAGTTCCAATTACTTGTCCCAGCTTCTGCCAACCTAGCAGTTCGAAAGCACGTAAAAAATGCAAGTAGAAAAATAGGGGCCACTTTTGGTGGGAAGGTAACAGTGTTCCGTGCACCTTTGGTGTTGAGTCATGCTGGCCACATGACCATGGAGACATTTTTGGACAGCATTGGCTCTTTGGCTTTGAAACGGAGATGAGCACCGCTCCTTAGAGTCGGGAACGACTAGCACATATGTGCGAGGGAAACCTTTACCTTTACCTTTTTTATCTACTGATAAATGCCATTCTTTCCTATTAAAAATCACCAACTTCATCTGCAAGTCAGTTGAAGCTATGCAGTCACAATGTTTTTCTTTTTTTGCAGGATTTAGAAATCAATTTTGTCTGAATGAATTCCTTTTCCAGGTGTTAGGTGATTCAGATTCCCAACATCTGGAGACAAAGGTGTCCTTAGGGAGGCAAGGGGTATCGGTGATGTCACATACTTTATGATATTATCATACTAATACTGAGTCATTTATATCAGAGGTCTCCAACCTTGGCAACTTTAAGCCTGGTGGACTTCAACTCCCAGAATCTGGCTGGGGAATTCTGGGAGTTGAAGTCTGCCAGGCTTAAAGTTGCCAAGGTTGGAGACCGCTGATTTATATGGTGATGTCATAAGCGTGCAATGCCATTTTGACATCACTGTGGATATTAATCAACTTTTATGACTGGAAATTGTAACGAAAATTCCAATATTCAGGTTGAAGAATCCATATTAGGGTGAAACACCCTGCATTTCTCTTTTTTGTTTAAAAATAACAGTTTTTATATAGCAACAAAGCCACACTAAAAAAGAAAATGGTTTATCTCCTCATTCCTTCTTATTTTTACTTATCTCAGCTACTTTTCTCTACCACTAACCTTGCTCATATGAGTTATGAACAAATTCAGGGACGAAACTCTTCTATTATTTATGCTTATTATCTCTTTAAAGCCAAGGCATTCCAAGATTCATAACTGGGATCCTTATTTGGAAATCTATACAAGATTTGACTTCTAAATCTTAGCCACACGTACCAATGGTTACTGTTTAATTCCATACCAGACACCAAGGATCTTATGAAAAATAAAGACTTAGTTCTTCTTTGCAAAAAGATGAATGCAGCACTTAATAGTCTCCACGTTAGCTGAGAAAAGTTGCTAAATTATGCATGGTTATATGTTTGGAGTCCTTGGCTTTCTAGGAGTGGGGGGGGGATGCTGGAGTGTGTGTGTGTGTGTGTGTGTTTGAAAATTGCTCCCAGTGGTCGGTTTCACATTATGTCACAACCGGTTCTCCACATGCGCGCACGCTCTCTTCATGCCCATGCACACCCGGTTTGTGTATGTGCCTGCCTTCTGTACATGTGTCTTGCCTTCCGTGGCGCTCATACACCACTACCGGTTCAGGCAAACTGGTTGGAACCGGCTGAATGCCACCTCTGATTGCTCCAGAGTTTTAGAAGTGCTCATGAAAATGATAAGAGTCAAGCAGGAAGACAAGGAAAGAGATAATCTTTCTCATATTAATCAGCAAATGGAAGCTGGCTTCAACCTGGGTTGAACAATTACCTGTTTCTTCTTCCTTAAAGACTTGGATACTTCACAGGTTACATTTCCATCAAAATATTGCAAAGGGTTAGAGAGAGGTGAATTCTGCTGACAAGGAAGGTAAGGTAAGGTAAGATTTCTAGGTGAAGGGGTTGATAATTGCACATGTCCTAGGTCAGGGCTGTCAAACTCAAGGCCTGGGGGGCAGATCTGACCTACAGGGTGCTTAGATCCAGCCCGAGGGCCCGCCCTAGAAACGGCAAAGGATTGGCCAACAGTGCCTCTGTTAGTGAAAATAGAGCTTGGGAGGGCTGTGGGCAGTCCTCCTGAGCTCCATTTTCACTGGCAGAGGGTTGCAGGAGGCTGTCGCAGCTGAAAATGGAGGTCACAAAGGCCATGTGTGGTCTTCCTGGGTTCCATTTTTTGCTGGCAGGGTGTTGCAGGGGGCTGTCATAGCTAGAAATGGAGCTCAGGACCCCGTTTTTGCGAGGCAGAATGCTCAGGTCACCACAGGTGCCCCTGACATGAGTGACATCGAGCTGGCCATGCCCATCCTGGTCCCTCGAGGTCAAACACAACCTTGATGCAGTCTTCAATGAAATCGAGTTTGACACCCCTGTTCTAGGTGGTTTAAGTCCAGATTAAACTATGCTTGTCTAATAAGAGAGCCCAGATAGCCAATATACTTACCATCTTCCCCTCATTGCAATACTAAAACTCGCTTTTTATGACCCTGTAATCCCTTAATTTGGGGTAGATTTGGGACGACTGGATGGAGCTGAGAATTTACTAGCCAGATGCCCTTCCTGATGCCTAAGGGGAGTTCACAGCAGATATTTTTTTCTTTGAGCCCTAAGAGAGAAACATTTGTCACTACCTAGGATTGAATTCTGAACCTTCCGAGTGGGAGGCGAGCAGCTTCACCAGTAGGTCACCGTGCCACTCATTCTCATTGCAATAATAATAGTTCAAAATACAAAGACCTGCAAACAGAAATAGAATGACTGCGGCAAAAGAAAACAATGGCAATACCAATAGTAATAGGTACCTGGGCACAGTCCCAAAACAACTAGAGCACCATTTGAATACCATTAGCATTGACAAATTCACCATCTGTCAGTTGCCATGGCAGCTTTATTGCTTACATCCTGTGACAATATCTCTAATACCATCAACATCTGCCTAGCCCAGATCTTTGGGAAGGACTCGACAGGTGGATGAAAATGTCAAATCCAGTCTGAACACCTGTCTGACTGCACAACAAAGCATAAATTACCAAAATTTTGCATGATACCCAGTTAAATGTGATATCATTGACCCCATGCAGGATTGCCAATTTTCGGAATCTTTCTTCCATGTTTTTCTGAACTGAGGTGGAAGTTGAGGAACCCTTCCATATCTTGTAAAAACTTTTTTTAATTTGCATTTATATCCCGCCCTTCTCCGAAGACTCAGGGCGGCTTACATTGTGTAAGGCAATAGTCTCATCCATTTGTATATTATATACAAAGTCAACTTGTATTGCCCCCCCAACAATCTGGGTCCTCATTTTACCTACCTTATTGTCGTGTCCCACTCCTCCGCTGACGGCCGGGTCAGGGAAATCCGAATCAGGTGTGCCTCTGCAGCTCTGCCAAAGTCCTAGCAAAGTCCTCAAGGCAGGCAGGAGACCAGAAAGTGACTTCAGCAAGATATGTTTAGACTTTGCCTGACTCAGAGAATGCCAGAAAGCAGATCCTTTATATAGGCCATGGGGTGTGGCTCCATGACTCAGCACTTATCCAGGCCTGCCCCTCCCTTCCTTCTGTTGCCTCCGCCTATCAAGTCTTCTGACGCGAGGGTCACTCCAATCGGCAGCTGTTGGTAATTGACCTTCCTCAGGCTCACATGCTGTGAAGGAGGGGGAGGGGTCTAGTTGCTCCGTTTGCCTGGGCATGGAGCCAGAGCTGGGGGCTGGAGATACTTGCTCTTCTTCAGCCTGTCTGGGCATGGAGCCAAGGCTGGGGCCGGGAGATGCCCCCTCCTCAGCCTGTCTGAGCATGGAGCCAGGGCTGGGGCCGGGAGGCATGCTAGGACATTCTTCAGCGTTCGGAAGCAGATAAGCAGGCCCCGGCTGTGGTGAGATTGGGCGAGACACAACACTTATAAAGGATGGAAGGCTGAGTCAACCTTGGGCCTGGTGGGACTTGAACCTGCAGTAATTGCAAGCAGCTGCTGTTAATAACAGACTGCATTAGTCTGTTGAGCCACCAGAGGCCCTTCAAAAACTTTGCATGATTTTACTTGACTTTGGGTGTCTCTGAGTTGTGTGCGCAGTGACTTCTAGGCCATTCTGTGAAATCACACCGTGGTGCTTGGAAGTAGAATATATAATTAATTCTCCCGCGTATTATTCTAACCTTTTATTAAAGTCAATTCCTGCCTTCAACTGCTACGACTTTTAAGAGGCAATGATGGAGGATCAAGTTTCTTTTGTAATTTCTCCTTTGCACTGGAATACCTTGCTTCGAAAACAGACTTATTAAAAGTGATAATGTATTTTTAAGAGAAATTCTCTAATGAAAAATGCATAACAATTCCATCGGTAATGTAGGAGGCACAACGGGGCGGCTGTGCATAGAAACAATGATTAAGACAGCCGGAGAAAAACTTTGAAACCGCCATGTCAAAGCTTTCAGAAAATTTGGCTACTCTAATGCTTCAAGAATGAGTGCTTGACTCACAGGCCATGCTTTGCAAAAGCATTCCTTTTGAACCTATATGGACAGATGTGAATTATGTATGTAGAACTAGCTTGGGGAAAAAAAATATTGTGCACATTAACAAAAATGCAAAGAAGAATTCCAAAAATCAAGATATATGCTGTCCTTTGGATTTTTTTTTTAAAATAGTGAAGTAATGTAGTCAGAATCAGAGGGTGAAAAGATGAGAATTTGAATGAAACCCAAATTTTATTTATCCAACTTCAGCTGTTACTAGTTGGCATATGTCCATGAGTAAAAATGCAAGCATCAAGAAGCTGTCTGTCTGTCCGTCCGTCTGTCCCTCTATCTACCCATCCCTCTATCTATCTCTATCTATCTATCTATCTATCTATCTATCTATCTATCTATCTATCTATCTATCTATCTATCTATCTATCTATCCATCCATCCATCCATCTATCCATCTATCCATCTATCCATCCATCCCTATTTAATCTCCCACCTTTATTCTTTTTATAAATAGTTCAAGGTGGTGAGCTTACCCAATACTACTTTCTTCTCCATTTAGTTGAGTTGAGTTTACTTTACTTTACTTTGCTTTACTGTCATTGCACATGTACAATGAAATTAAATGCCGTCTTCAGTGTACATTAGAATTTTATTGGCCAAGTGTGATTGGACACACAAGGAATTTGTCTTGGTGCATATGCTCTCAGTGTACATAAAAGAAAAGATACGTTCATCAAGGTACAACATTTACAACACAATTGATGATCAATATAGCAATATAAATCATAAGGATTGCCAGCAACAAGTTATAGTCATACAGTCATAAGTGGAAAGAGATTGGTGATGGGAACTATGAAACGATTAATAGTAGTGCAGATTCAGTAAATAGTCTGACAGTGTTGAGGGAATTATTTGTTTAGCAGAGTGATGGCCTTCGGGAAAAAACTGTTCTTGTGTCTAGTTGTTCTGGTGTGCAGTGCTCTATAGCGTCGTTTTGAGGGTAGGAGTTGAAACAGTTTATGTCCAGGATGCGAGGGATCTGCACATATTTATAACTATAAAAATAAAAACACATCCTTTACATTCTACATAATGGAAATTGAAATATATTGCACTATACTGTAGAATTCAGTATGGTTATTGCCCTGGGATAGAAGCTGTTTTTCAGCCTATTTGTCCTTGTTTTTATTATCCCGTACCATTTGCCAGATGGTAATAGTTCCAAAAAAGGTGCCCAGGATGAGATGGATCTTTAAGAATGTTTTGAACTTTCTTAATGCAGCGGGAACTATCAAGCTCTTCCAAAGTGGGGAGAGGGCAACCAATTTTTCCCCACAACAACAACCTTGTGAGGTGGTTTGGGCTGAGAAAGAGTGACTGGCTCAACCGGCTTTCCTGCCTAAGGTGGAACTAGAACTCACAGTCTCCTGGTATCTAGCCTGGTGGTTTAACTACTAGACCAAACTGGCTCTCTCTATCCATTGAAGCTGTTGTCTTTTGCCATCTCAAATGCTTAGGAAGGTAAACACTTCATAGATAACTAAATATAGGAAGGATGGATGTCGATCAGCTGCTTGATCAAAGCAAGTCTGCAGGAAAACACAACATCAAAGAAACGATTCTGTTTCACCTGCGGTATGCCAACTGCCAATTTGAATTGTCTGCCACCTCCCCACCCCAGATTTGCTAGTTATCCTTTGCCAAAAGTTTCTGGCTATTTTTCTTCTGTATTTGCTGAAATTAGGAAGCCTGTAGACTATCGCTGCATTCTGCATGACAAAACACAAGCCAATTTAGAATTCCCCCAGTTCTGCCTTTCGTCCTTTTCCTCATCCGACAGATGCAGTTAATTAAGGCTGACGAGGATAAATACCCAAAATTTGGTGGGTTGTTGCTTAAGCCTTGGGAGCTGTAGAGACGCGGAGCTTGGATAGAATGTGCTTCTGTTTGCCAAGGCAATTCTGCCAGGCATTTTTAGTGACTCAGAAAGCGTCTGGTAGAAGGAGCCATATGTAACATGACATCAGGAGCTATGCACAAACATGGACAGGTAGTCCTCGATATATGACCACAATTGAGCCCAAAATCTCTCTTGCTAAGCGATACAGTTGCTCAGTGAGTTTTGCCCCATTTTACGACCTTCCTTGACACCGTGTTAAGTTAGTAACATGGTTGTTAAATGAATCTGGCTTCCCCATTGACTTTGCTTGTATGAAGGTTGCAAAAGGTGATCGCATGACCCTGGGAGTCTGCAACTGTGTGAATATGGACCAATGCCAAGCATTCAAAGTTTGATCATGTGACATGTGGCTACTGCAACCGTCATAAGTGTGAAAAATGGTGATAAGTTTTTTTAAGTGCCATTGTAATGTCGGTCACCAAATGAATGGTTGTAAGTCGAGGACTATCTATAAACCAAATGCAGTGTTTCTGTGCAGTTGCGTTGCACAGAAAGAGGACAATATCTCGAATCATATATAAAATGAACAGCCCACTGTCTGCCTTTTTTCCACCATCATAGAAGACAAACCAACTATTGGGACAGACATTTACAACAAAACATAAACGAAAGTTAGTCACCACAGAAATGAGATGTTTGGGGAAAGCCGCTGGAGAGCACAACTTACTTTATGAGTGAATTCAGAAATCACATATAAAATGGACTCTGTTTGGAATAAAACAATATAACTGAGAACTGGTGCAATAAAAGTAACCCAGTTCTAAAGGTTGCTAAAACAAAGGAGATCACTGTAGATTTTAGAAAGTGCCGGCATATTGATACACCACTCAGAATCAGGGATGTCAACAGTATTAAGCAGATAACTAACAATTTGAAGCATGCAAACCAGTGTATGCATTTCCTGCATCGGATGAAGAAAGCACATCTTTCTCCTTCAGAACAGAACAGACTAACAGAGTTGGAAGGGACCTTGGAGGTCTTCTAATCCAACCCCCCTACTTAAGCAGGAAACCCTACATCACTTCAGACAAATGGCTATCCAACCCCTTAAAATCTTCCAGTGTTTGAACATTTACAGCTTCTGGAGTCAAGTTGTTCCACTGATTAATTGTTCTAACTGTCAGGAAATTTCTCCTTAGTTCTAGGTTGCTTTTCTCCTTGATCTTCTGTCCTGGCCACTTTTTACAGAGGCACGATTGAGAACATTTTAAAAGACTGCATCCCTATTTGGTTTGGTGGCAGCAGTGCCTCAGATAGAAAGTCCCTATAGAGAGTGGTAAAGACAGCCAAGAAGATTATAGGAAACTCCCTTCCTGTCAGCGTTCCAGAAAACCTCCTCTTGCAGAAAAGACTCCGAAGCAAACTTCTTTCAAAGTTCTTTTATTAGCATAGGTAAACTGGCACAACTGGATAAAATCCAAATCTAGGGATCCGGGTTTTTCCTCAGTAAGACAACCTCCAAAATCCCACCCTCCTTGACCCCTCTGCCGATCACATGCTCCAATCGCCAACCATCCCATCTCGAGACATTACTCCGGCCACTCCTTCTCCAGATGTAGGCTCAGCCTGATCTTGACCAGCAGGAAGAATGTTATTGTATCTAATGGGCCCCTTTACCAAATCCCCCCTCCTACTTTCCCACCCATGGGAAAGTGGCAGCATGGCCTAGTATGGCTTCCAAAGCTGATACTTCCTCTTATTCAGGATACTGCTTTTAAGTGCAGGGTGCTTAGAGTTCAAAGGATTGTTAAAGACCCCACACACCCATTTTACAGTCTATTTCTGTTGCTCCCCTCTAGGAGGAGGTTTCAAAGTATTTCTAGCAGGTCTACCAGATTATGAAATAGCTTTGTTCCCTATGCTATCCATCTAGTAAACTTGCAAGATTCATTTTTCTTACCATGTACATGTATAGATTTGAACTACACTGTGTTGTTTCTCTGTGTCATATAATATATGTGTGTATATGCCTAATTTTGTATTTACTTATTTATTTTGTCATGTTTGTATAGTGCAGGGGTCTCCAACCTTGGCAACTTTAAGCCTGGCGGACTTCAACTCCCAGAATCCCCCAGCAAGCAAAGCTGGCTGGGGCATTCTGGGAGTTGAAGTCCGCCAGACTTAAAGTTGCACAGATTGGAGACCCCTGATATAGTCCATTTTGGAGGTGTGACCTTTTGAGAGCTGTATGCAACGAAATTTCATTTTAATGTATGCTGATTTGTGTACATTCAAAGCAGGGGTGAAATGCTCCCGGTTCGGACCGGCTCAGCCGATTCAGTAGCGATGGTTCGGAGGACCGGTAGCAAAAATCCCTGGCCCCGCCCCCCTGCCTCTGCTGAGCCACACCATCAGCAGAGGTTTTTTTTTACTTTTAAAAGTTTTTCTTCAGCCGAAACATGCCTTTAAAAGTAAAAACAAACAAACAAACAAAAAACACCCTCTGATGATCACGGGGCTGAGCAGAGATCATCAAAACCCTTTAAAAGTTTTTTTAAAAAAACCCTTTTCAGCCGAAGGGGGAAAAAAAGAAAGAAAAAAACCCGAGGTTTTAAAAGCCTCCTCTGGTGATCCCAGAGGAGTTTCCTGATCCTCACAGGCTTTTAAACTCACTTTTTAACAGTCCACACTTACAAGAGCCCCCACCCATGCCCACCCAACCCCCCCTCCTCACTTACCTATAATTACTGCTCCTTTCGGGCTGGCAACGCCATGCTTTCTTCAGCTACTGAAGAAAAAAAAAAAGCTTGTTTTGACTTACTGCTTTGCTGAATGAGGAACTCTGGGAGTTGAAGTCCACAAACTAAGTTACTAAGGTTGGAGACCCCTGTTCTAAAAAAATAAATAAAAATAATAAAATAAAATATTTGTCCAGCTTTTTGAGACTTGGTGTGTTTCTGTAGTGTTTCACTCTAACTACACAAACACACAAAATCTCACAAAGCTGTATGTGGCATTGTGTGTGTGTGTGTGTGTGTGTGAGTCAGTTGTGTTGTGTGTGTGTAAAGAATGAAAGTGTGGGGTTCCTGTTTGTTGCAGGGGCCATTTTGGGTGAAGTGCAGCTGCTTTTACATTGTGTGTGGGTCAGTTGTGTTGTACTGTGTGTGTGTAAAGTGTGAAAGTTGGTTTTTGGTACCTCTTATTGTTTTGTATACCTTATTTATTATTTTTATTATTTATTGTTATTGGCCACGCCCACCCAGTCATCTGA
The DNA here is from genome assembly GCF_028640845.1 of Ahaetulla prasina. Taxonomy (NCBI): domain Eukaryota; kingdom Metazoa; phylum Chordata; class Lepidosauria; order Squamata; family Colubridae; genus Ahaetulla; species Ahaetulla prasina. The sequence continues at coordinate 15,803,693 of NC_080539.1, forward strand.
CACCAAGCCACACCCACCAATTAAGCCACGCCCAAAGAACCGGTAGGGAAAATTTTTAGATTTCACCCCTAATTCGAAGTGATGACAAACCTATTCTAATTTTATTCTAACTGAACATTTTTTTTATTATTATTTACATTTATATCCCGCCCTTTTTCCGAAGACTCAGGGCAGCTTACAGTGTATAAGGCAATAGTCTCATTCTATTTGTATATTTACAAAGTCAATTTATTGCCCCCCCAACAATCTGGGTCCTCATTTTACCTACCTTATAAAGGGTGGAAGGCTGAGTCAACCTCGGGCCGGGCTTGAACCTGCAGTAATTGCAGGCTCTGTGTTCTAATAACAGGCTCCTAACAGCCTGAGCTACCACGGCCCAGTATTTACAACCAGAATTGAGCCCAAAATTTCTGCTGCTAAACAAGGCAATTGTTAAGTGAGCTTTCCCCATTTTACAACCTTTCTTACCACAGTTGTTAAGTGAATCCCTGCAGTTGTTAGCCTGGTAACGCGCTTGTTAATCTGGCTTCTTCTTTGTCTTTGTTTGTCAGTAGGTGGCAAAAGCTCATCACGTGATCCTGGGACACTGCAACGGTCATAAATAAGAAACAGTTGCCAAGCATCTTAACTTTTGATCACCTGACCCTGGAGATGCTGTAACAGTCATGTGTGAAAAACAGTCATAAGTCACATTTTTCATTGCCGTTGTAATTTTGAACGTTCCCTAAACGAACTGCTTTAAGTCGAGGACTAACTGTACATAGAGGCAATCAGGAGCTGAGGCTTTGCTTTTAGTTGTACTGCTACCAATGACTTTATTTAACCTTTTGTGCTTTAATGTGGCCATATGGCTCGTCAATAAACAGCACTGGCTCTTGCAACCCAACAAAAACAGGCTGGAAAATGTTCTTTTCACTGCAGGGGAGTCGAGGTTTATAGAGCACTTTCCAGTTTACTTCTGCTGAAATGGTTGTTTTTGAATCTTCCACTGCGCCAACAAGCAAGTAAACATTTCTTTAACGTAACTAACCAGTGACCCAGGAAATGAAAGTGCAAATGAAAATGATCATCTGTGGTTCCCAATCTGAGTTTATTTTTGGGTGGCCGAAAAACTCTTAAAAGAACAAAATAACAGAGTTGTAAGGGACCTGGAGGTCTTCTAGTCCAAGCACCCACTCAGGTAGAAACCCAACACCATTTTAGACAAATTCCCATGGATCTCTTTTGGAAAAACCTCCAGTGTTGCAGCACTCACAACTTCTGGGGACAAGTCGTTCCGCTGATTAATTGTTCTCACTGTCAGGAAATTTCTCCTCAGTTCTAGGTTGGTTCTCTCCTTGATTAGTTGGGAGAGTAAGAGCTACTTAGAAGAAAAGAGGAGATGGGTGTGTGTGTACCACCTGTAATCATAATCAAAATCATAACTGACCCTGTTTGATGTAGTGGTTATACTAGCAGGAGAGAAACCGGGTGACATGAGTTCTACTCCCACCTTGAGCCCAAAGCCAGTTGGGCGACCTTGGGCCAGTTAGACTCCCTCAGTTCTCAGAAGCAGGCAATGGCAAACTACTTCCCAAAATCTTGCAAAGAAAATTGCAGGGTCTTGTCCACATAGTCACCAGGAATCAACTCTAAATTGAAAGCAAATAATAGTAATAAGTGGACCACCTAGTTAGCTGTTGCAGGAAGTTCACACCGACTGATTACCTACAATGAAATGACAAAATAGCAACAATTGATGCATCAAAATATTTGCAAGAAATATCACTTACCTGCAAGCAAGAACTGGTGGGAGTATATAGAAGAGATAAAATAACAGAAAATTAGGAAACCAAAGGACTCTGAAACTTTAGAATTCAAACAGTCAAGCATCTACCATTTAAGACCTCAGACTTAAGAATTGTTGATAAGAAAGACAAGAAGGTCTGGATAGTGGACATAGTAGTATTAGAGAAAGCAGAAGAGAACAGAAAGAACTGGAGAAGATCATAAAATACAAAGACCTGCAAATAGAAGTAGAATGACTACAGCAAAGGAAAGCAAAGATAACAGCAATAGTAATAAGAGCCTTGGATGCCATCCCAAAACAACCGGAACACCACTTGAACACCATCGGCGTTGACAAAATCACCGTCAGTCAATTGCAAAAGGCAGCTTTGCTTGCAACAGCTTACATCCTGTGGCAATACCTTTTAACACCACGAAACAACCACCTCTGCCCATCCCAGTTCCTTGGGAAGAACTCGATAGGTGGATAGAAATGCCAAATTCAGACTAAACCTCTGCCCAACTGTGCAATCAACCATAATAACTACAACAACTCCAGCTGTGGGTTTCATATATTCTTACCACTGATTCACCGCAGGCATAAACACTGGCTTTCCATGTGCACCTTCTGTGTATGCGCCTGGCCTTCCACGCATGTGCTTTGCTCGTGCGCACATCTTCCGTGCATGTGTCTGGCCTCAAAAACGTGGCTAAATAGGACGGCATTACGCCGGGAGGGGGGTAAGGGGACCTACCCACAGTCGATGCCCATCCACAGTTGATGCTACCAGTTCATCCAAACCGATCCAAACCGGCTGAATACCACCTTTGAACAACCCCCATAGCAGGGGTGAAATGCTCCCAGTTTGGACTGGATCGCCCGATCCAGTAGCGATGGTGGCTGGTGGTTTGGAGAACCAGTAGCAAAAATCTCTGCCCCATCCCCATGCCCAGCTGAGGTGCATGATCATCAGAGGTGTTTTTTTTTTTTAAAATGTTTAAAAGCATTTTTTCTTTGGCCGAAAATATGCTTTTAAAAGTAAAAAAAAAAGCCCCTGAAGATTGTGTGGCTCAGCTGGGATCGTCAGAACCTTTTCAAAGCATTTTTTTCTACAACCTCTTCGGCTGAAGAGGCGGTAAAAAAATGCTTTTAAAGGGTTCTGGCGATCAGGCAACTCAACTGGGATTATCAGAACCCTTTAAAAGCATTTTAACCTCTTCAGCCGAAGAGGTTGTAGGAAAAATGCTTTTAAAAGTAAAAAAAAAAAGTCTGCCACGCCCACCCACCACCACATTACCCCCACCACCACCAAGCCACACCCCCAGAACCAATAGTAACAAATTTTACATTTCACCCCTGCCCCATAGTGCTGGAAACCTACGTTCCCTCAGATCAGTGAGCAATGATTACGATGAAAGAAAAAAAAATTAAGTGTCTTGCTCATCTTAGCTTTTCAACTACTTTTTTTTTTTTTTGGGTGAATGCTTGAGTGTGCTCTGCAAGCTACACACTCAAGAAAATCTGAGTTTTCTGCACTTTTCTATTATTCCGGCTGCTTTCCAAGCAGACATTCTCAAGTCCTAGTGGGCCCTCTCGAGGCTTTTCTGAATTCATGGACGTTGAAAGTACCTCATCCCTGGTGAAGGGCCAGAGACAGGAGCGTGAGATGATTGCCTTGAAAGGCCCGCCTCTGATTTGCGATAGTCCAAGGAAGGTCGTTGCCTTCCTCAGAGACCCGGTTATTCACCAGCTTGAATCTCATTTCTTTCTATCTCAGCCACGTTCGAAGTCAGGAGTCATTGAAATGCACTTTAAAGAGGTCCTCAAAAGTTATTAGGGACGATAATTGAAGCGGATACTTTCTCATCTTCCATTTGGGACGGTGGTGAATCTGAGGATTTAATTACTGCCTTGGCAGCTCAGGAGCAATTGTGCTGAAATTATGTGCGGTTTCCACAACCCGGTTCGTCCTTCAGAGGGGTGGGGTGAGGTGGGGTGGGGAATAGAAGAGTTCCTTTTTTTTTTTTTTTGAAGCTCTTGTCTCCACTGCTATTTTTTTTTTTTTAAAGATGAAAAATAAAAGAACATTCTTAAAGAACCAAGGTAGCATTTTAGAATAGAACAGAATAACAGAGTTGGAAGCAGTGGTGGGTTTTAAATTTTTTTTCTACCGGTTCTGTGGGTGTGGCTTGGTGGGTGTGGCATGGCTTGGTGGGTGTGGCTTGGTGGGCGTGGCAGGGGAAGGATACTGTAAAATCTCCATTCCCTCCCCACTCCAGGGGAAGAATACAGTAAAATCTCCATTCCCACCTCACTCCAGGGAAAGGTTACTGCAAAATACCCATTTCCTCCCGATTAGCTGGGACTCAGGAGGCAGAGAATAGATGGGGGCGGAGCCAGTCAGAATTTTTACTATCGGTTCTCTGAACTACTCAAAATTTTTGCTACCGGTTCTCCAGAACTGGTCAGAACCTGCTGAAACCCACCTCTGGTTGGAAGGGACCTTGGAGGTCTTCTAGTCCAACCCCCTGTTTATGCAGGAAACTCTACACCACTTCAGACAAATGGTTGTCCAATCTCTTCTTAAAAACTTCCAATATTGGAGCATTCACAACTTCTGGAGGCAAGGTGTTCCACTGGTTAATTGTTCTAACAGTTCCTGTTCTGTCAGGAAATTTCTCCTTGGCTCTAAGTTGTTCTTAGTTCTAAGTTCTCCTTAGTTCTAAATATTTTAATATTTATTTTTTATAAATGATAAAGTCTTTACGCTTGAAGCTGAAGCTGAATGATCCTTCTTCTGCAAGGTTGGGTCTAAGAGCCTCACATGATTTCTTGGTTCACAAATTGGGGGTTTTCAAAGGCCTTTTGCTCCCAGCAGGCTTTCCTTTCCACAGAAGCCATTTTATCCTCTCTCCACCTCACATCCTTATTTACCTGACGGCGTTTTGAAAGTGCCTCAGTCTTAAAAAGTTGCTAGCTGGTGCACAGGAGCAATTGGAAACAGGCCGATGCAAAAGCAATTGAGATATAATACTGTGCCTCAGAGTTGTCATTTAATTGAGCCCTTTCTAGCCACTGGTAGGATCTCCATTCACCTCAGCTAGCTGTGGATTGTACATCCCATGCAGCGCCTTGTTCTTAGTAAAGGAGAATATTTGTAGCTCAGGGCAGGGGTGAAAATCACTTACCTTCACTAAGGTAAAGGTTCCCCTTGCACATACGTGCTAGCCATTCCCAACTCTAGGGGGCAGTGCTCATCTCCGTTTCAAAGCCGAAAAGCCAGCGCTGTCCGAAGACGTCTCCGTGGTCATGTGGCCGGCATGACTCAATGCCAAAGGCGCACGGAACGCTGTTACCTTCCCACCAAAGGTGGTCCCTATTTTTTCTACTTGCATTTTTTACCTGCTTTCAAACTGCTAGGTTGGCAGAAGCTGGGACAAGTCACGGGAGCTCACCCTGTTACACGGCAGCACTAGGGATTCAAACCGCTGAACTGCCGACTTTTCGATCGACAAACTCAGCATCTTAGCCCCTGAGCCACTGCATCCCTATATTACCTTCATTACCAGTTTGCAAATGTGAGCGCGCGCGCCTCCTCCACGCATGCACAGAACCTTCTGTGCATGCGCAGAGGGTCAAAAGCGGGACGTGATGACGTCTGGATGGAGGGGGGGTGGAGACTCCCACCACTGGCACTACTGGTTCGCCCAATCCAGATAGAACTGGCTGAATTTCACCCGTGGCTCAGGGTTGAAATGAAGGGCCCTTGGTGCTTCCTGAGCTTGTTTGTTTTATTGCAGATATTTCATTACCCGAACTAAGTAACATCATCAGTATTCTGATAATGTTACCTAGTTTGGGTAATGAAACGTCTGCAAGAAAACAACCAAGCTGTCGTGTCCCACTCCTCCGCTGATGGCCGGGTCAGGGAAATCCGAATCAGGCTTGCCTCTGCAGCTCTGCCCAAAGTCCTAGCAAAGTCCTCAGAGCAGGCAGGAGACCAGTAAGTGACTTCAGCAAGATAAGTTCGACTTTGCCTGACTCAGAGACTGCCAGGTCCTTTATATAGGCCATGGGGTGTGGCTCCATGACTCAGCACTCATTAAGGCCTGCCCCTCCCTTCCTTCTGTTGCCTCCACCTATCCAGTCTTCTGATGCGAGGGTCACTCCAATCAGCTGTTGGAAGTAAACTTTCCTCAGGCTCACATGCTGTGGAGGAGGGGGAGGGGTCTAGCTGCTCCGTTTGCCTGGGCATGGAGCCAGGGCTGGGGCCGGGGGATGCTCCCTTCTCTGCAGCCTGCTTGGGCATGGAGCCAGGGCTGGAACCAGGAGGTGCCCCCTCCTCTGCAGCTTGTCTGGGCATGGAGCCAGGATTGGGGCCGGGAGGCACACATTTCTCCGTGTTCGGGAGCAGATAAGCAGACCCTGGCTGCGGTGAGAGCGGACAAGACACAACACAAGCTCAGAAAGCACCAGGAGGTTTTATTTTGCCATGACGTTTTCTATGCTTAATCTTCCTCCCTTGTCTGCTGCTGCCTCAGGCAGAATAATAGAATAACCAAGTTGGAAGGGACCTTGGAGGTCTCCTAGTCCAACTCCCTGCTAAAGCAGGAGACGCTATATCAGTGATGGCTAACCTTTTTGCCATTGTGTGACAGAAGGGGGGGGGTTGCGCGTGCACATGTCCACACTCATAATTTTATGCACCCCACCCCCATGCATGTGCACATGACTCCCTGCTCCCCCCCCCCCCGCTCTCCCCCACTCCTGGCATGTGATTGGCCCAGTAGGCTCATTTTTCTCTCTCACCTGGCTCCAGAACCTCTCTATGTGTCTGGGGAGGGCAAAAAAACCTTCCCACCCTCCCGGAGGCTCTCCAGAGGCCAGAAATGGCCAATTTCCCAACTTCCGGTTGGACAGGAAGTGACTCCTAGAGAGGCTGGGGCCACAACGTTCTCTCACTGTAGAATTGTGTCAGGTGGATCAAGCAAGTCAATGTCTTGTTCATTCTTAGCATGCAGCCTGATGTCATCCATGAAGAGGAAGCGGCTGATATAGCAATAGCAATAGCACTTATACCGCTTCACAGTACTTTACAACCTTTTCTAAGCAGTTTACAGAGTCAGCATATGGCCCCCCCAACAATCAGGGTCCTCATTTTACCCACCTTGGAAGGTTGGAAGGCTGACTCAACTTTGAGCTGGTGAGAATCGAACTGTTGGCAATGGGCAGAGTTAGCCTGAAATACTGTATTCTAATCATTGCGCACCATAACTGATGGTGCTTAAATATATACATCTATGCTTATAGATATATAGGTAGTCCCTGACTTACAACTATTCATTTAATGACTAGGCACGAACTCATAGAAACACGAGGTAGAATAGAGTTTAAGGGCTTTTTTCCCACCCTGGTTTAGTCCGCACTTCTTTCGATTTATCCTTGTCCAACTGAATCACAGCAGTGCGGGCCACATATCTTGCTTCGGGCAGTTTATGTCTCTTACCTGGCTCCATTGATCTGATCCAAGAATTGTGGTGTTGATTTATGGAGCTCTCTAGATTTCCTTGGAGATGAGAGCACTCGCCGTTCCATTTTATAATCTGCTCCGTTTCGATCGTTCTGACAGCGGGCCTTCGCAAACGATTAAGGGGTTAGAATTTAGAGTCTCACCAGGCAGCGGCCAGGAGGGAGACGAGGAGAGACGCCTTCATGGACACTCTACAACAATTTGTGTTCCTCAGCTCACTCATCCACTGCCAGCAAGCACTGAGTGCATCTTCAACCATGTCTTTTGTGGTTGATCTTCAGAGTGCACAACCTGAACAGGTTATTCATACATTGACACACAAAAAAAACCAAAAACCCCACCCCCAAACCCACACCCCTTTGTCACTGTCTTGCTTTGTATCAGAAAAATATATTAGAAATGTAAAATTGGCTTCTTCTTCTTCTTCTTCTTCTTTTAATTTGCATTTATATCCCGCCCTTCTCCTAAGACTCAGGGCGGCTTACACTATGTTAGTAATAGTCTTCATTCTATTTGTATATTTATATACAAAGTCAACTTATTGCCCCCCCAACAATCTGGGTCCTCATTTTACCTACCTTATAAAAGATGGAAGGCTGAGTCAACCTTGGGCCTGGTGGGACTAGAACCTGCAATAATTGCAGGCAGCTGCTGTTAATAACAGACTGCATTAGCAGCCTGAGCCACAGAGGCTCTTCCTCTTCTTTTACTTCTTCTTTTTCTTTTTCCTCCTCCTCCTCCTCTTCTTCTTCCTTTTCCTCTTCTTCTTCTTTTATTTCTTCTTCTTCTTCTTCCTCCTCCTCCTTTCTCTTCCTTCCTCCTTCCTCTTCCTTACTCCTTCCTCTTCCTCCTCCTCCTCCTCTTCTTCTTTTACTTCCTCCTCCTCCTCCTCTTCTTTTTCTTTTTCTTCCTCCTCCTCCTCTTCTTTTTCTTTTACTTCCTCCTCCTCCTCCTTCTTCCTCTTCCTCCACCTCCTCTTTCTCTTCCTTTTCTTAACATAACATAACATAACATAACATAACATAACATAACATAACATAACATAACATAACATCAGAGTTGGAAGGGACCTTGGAGGCCTTCTAGTCCAACCCCCTGCCCAGGCAGGAAACCCTATACCATCTCAGTCAGATGGTTATCCAACATTTTCTTAAAAATTTCCAGTGTTGGAGCATTCACAACTTCTGAAGGCAAGTCGTTCCACTTATTAATTGTTCTAACTGTCAGGAAATTTCTCCTTAGTTCTAAGTTGCTTCTTTCTTTGACCAGTTTCCACCCATTGCTTCTTGTTCTACCCTCAGGTGCTTTGGTGAACAGCCTGACTCCCTCTTCTTTGTGGCAGCCCCTAAGATATTGGAACACAGCTATCATGTCTCCCCTAGTCCTTCTTTTTGTTAAACTAGACATACCCAGTTCCTGCAACCGTTCTTCATATGTTTTATCCTCCAGTCCCCTAATCATGTTTGTTGCTCTTCTCTGCACTCTTTCTAGAGTCTCAACATCTTTTTTACATCGTGGCGACCAAAACTGGATGCAATATTCCAAGTGTGGCCTTACCAAGGCATTATAAAGTGGCACTAACACTTCACGTGATCTTGATTCTATCCCTCTGTTTATGCAGCCCAGAACTGTGTTGGCTTTTTTAACAGCTGCTGCACACTGCTGGCTCATATCTAAATGGTTATCCACTAGGACTCCAAGATCCCTCTCACAGGTACTACTATTGAGCAAGGTACCACATATACGGTACTGGTGCATTTTGTTTTTTTGGCCTAAATGTAGAACCTTACTTTACTTCTTCCTCTTCTTCTTTTACTTCTTCTTCTTCCTCCTCCTCCTCGTCTTTTTTCTTCTTCTTCTTCTTCCTCCTCCTCCTCCTCCTCTTCCTCTTCCTCTTCCTCTTCCTCCTCCTCCTCCTCTTCTTTTACTTCTTCTTCCTCCTCTTCCTCCTCCTCCTCTTTCTCTACCTTTTCCTTTTCCTCTTCCTCCTCTTCTTCTTATTCCTCCTCGTCCTCTTCTTTTTTCTTCCTCCTCTTCCTCTTCCTCTTCCTCTTCTTTTACTTCTTCTTCCTCCTCCTTCTTCTTCCTCTTCCATTTCCTTTTCCTCTTTTACTTCTTCTTCTTCCTCCTCCTCTTCTTTTTCTTTTTCTTCCTCCTTTTCTTCCTCCTCCTCCTCCTCCTCCTCCTCCTCCTGCTGCCTTGACTAAAGAGAAAATTCATGGCAATGCAGCAAGAGAGTGCCTAAAGATTAGCATGATGAATTTTTAAGGGAATTCAATTTGGTGGGTTCTTTTATTTATCAGGACAAATTTCCTCACCAGGGCAAGATCAAGGGATATCGAACGCAGCTATAAAATGCCACTTGCCAAAGAGGGATTAGATGTCAGGGGAAGAATAGATCCTACTTGTACTAAAGTAGCCAGCAAACCTTCCAAGAATTCTGAATTAATTATCGTTCAAATGAGCTCGAGGCAAGGGAGAGGTGCAAAATTGATTGCATCTGACTATTGCTATGAATTTGCTAATGCAGTGCTGGGATCTGCCCTGCAGTTCTTCAGATGTTTTATTCTGGATTTTCCTATTCTCAGTGTGCTTGAGAATTTCTTTGAGATTTCTCTTGCAGGTGGTTTTGAGCTGGATTGACTCTTGGAAGAAACGATTGTTTTCCTTGTCATTTCTGTTTCATATCTTTCCCTTGCTTTAGCCATCCGGATTTCCTGATCTGAAAATGCTAAACTGAAGACGCTTTAGTTCAATCATACAATAAAAATACAGTTTATTGTGTCATTTTGGCTACCAGGTATAAGTAATCCTTGACTTACAATGGTTTGTTTAGGGACCAAAGTTACAACAGCACTGAAAAAAGTGACTTATGACCATTTTTCACACTTGCAACCATTGCAGCATCCCCATGGTCACATGCAGAGGTGGGTTTCAGCAGATTCTGACCAGTTCTGGAGAACCGGTAACAGAAATTTTGAATCATTTGGAGAACCGGTAAATACCACCTCTGACTGGCCCGGCCCCCATCTATTCTCTGCCTCCCAAGTCCCAGATGTCAGGAGGAAATGGGGATTTTTCAGTAACCTTCCCCTGCCACGCCCACCAAGCCACGCCCACAGGACTGGTAGTAAAAAAAAATTGAATCCCACCACTGGACACATGATAAAAAAATCAGATGTTTGGCAACTGACTCACATTTATGACGGCTGCAGTGTCCTGGAGTCATGTGATCCACCCTTCTGACAAGCAAAGTCAATGGGGAAGCCAAATTTAACATAACATAACATAACATAACATAACATAACATAACATAACATAACATAACATAACATAACATAACATAACATAACATAACATAACATAACATAACATAACATAACATAACATAACATAACATAACATAACATAACATAACATAACATAACATAACATAACAACAACAGAGTTGGAAGGGACCTTGGAGGCCTTTTAGTCCAACCCCCTGCCCATGCAGGAAACCCTACACCATCTCAGTCAGATGGTTATCCAACTTTTTCTTAAAAATTTCCAGTGTTGGAGCATTCACAACTTCTGCAGGCAAGTCGTTCCACTTATTAATTGTTCTAACTGTCAGGAAATTTCTCCTTAGTTCTAAGTTGCTTCTTTCCTTGATCAGTTTCCACCCATTGCTTCTTGTTCTACCCTCAGGTGCTTTGGAGAACAGCCCGACTCCCTCTTCTTTGTGGCAACCCCTGAGATATTGGAACACTGCTATCATGTCTCCCCTAGTCCTTCTTTTCATTAAAATAGACATACCCAGTTCCTGCAACCGTTCTTCATATGTTTTAGCCTCCAGTCCCCTAATCATCTTTGTTGCTCTTCTCTGCACTCTTTCTAGAGTCTCAACATCTTTTTTACATCGTGGCGACCAAAACTGGATGCAATATTCCAAGTGTGGCCTTACCAAGGCATTATAAAGTGATATAGTTCAGTAAATAAAGTATTTACTGAACATCTCTGTTACTAACTTAAGAACTGCAGTGATTCACTTAACAACTGCGGCAAGAAAGGTCGTAAAATGGAGCAAAATTCAATTGTGATCATAAGTCGAGGACTACCTGTAATTTAAAAAAAACAATGCTACATTGACAAAAATCAGTAAATCATTTTTGCAAAAGTCATTTGCCAAAGCAGGTTTTTTCACACAACCGAATGGGGAACCAGCAGGAAAAAAAAGGGTCCATTTTCCTGCATGATGCTAAAATGTATTCAATATTGCAATCCCAACCTGTAAGGCGGTATTGCATCACTCAGAAATCCGGAACCGATGTCCATATCTGGATACAAAACACTGCCTGTTAGAAAAAGGTCACAAAGAGCAAGTCACAAAGATTTTCTGGTTTCTTTTAAAACATCTCAAAGGACTGAGTGAATGAAATGATGCATAAAAACCTTTAGATTTGGCTCTGGCTGTATTTAGACAGGTAAGTGAGCTTCTGTTAGAAGCTATGTCCATTTTAGTTTGCACCTAAGTACTTCCCCAAGATTACTCAGATGAAGAAACACAACAGTTGATCCCCTATTCTTGGAAAACGCAGAATTCAGCTGTTGCTAGGGAACAATTACATCCTTCGGTTGAATTTTCTGCCTGTACACCAACAGATGTACCATATTCAACTGGCATTCAGCCATTTAAGAACAGATGTACATGGTGGTAATTATTTAGTAATAATGATTAATGGCCATTTCCATTAATAGGAACAGCCTATTTTTAAAATTTAAATATCCAGGTTAAATTAATTCAATCTGGTAGCCCTGTCACTAAATTATTGTGACAGCAAATTCTGTTAATGAATTACGTTATGTAGTCCTTCCTTCCTTCCTTCCTTCCTTCTTCCTTCCTTCCTTCCTTCCTTCCTTCCTTCCTTCCTTCCTTCCTCCCTCCCTCCCTCCCTCCCTCCCTCCCTCCCTTCCTTCTTCCCTCCCTCTTCTTTTCCCATGATTGTTTCTCCTTCCTTCCTTCACTCACTCACTCACTCAGTCTTTCATGTCCTCCCTCCCTCCTGCCTTCCTTCCTGCCTCCTTCCCTCCATTCTTCCCTCCTTCCCTCCCTCCCTCTTTTTTCCCATGATTGTTCCTCCTTCCTTCCTTCCTTCCTTCCTTCCTTCCTTCCTTCCTTCCTTCCTTCCTTCCCTCACTTATTCACTCTTTCATGTCCTTCCTTCCTTCCTCCTTCCCTCCGTCCTCCTCCCTCCTGCCTTCCTTCCTGCCTCCTTCCTCCATTCTTCCTCCTTCCTCCCTCCTCTTTTTCCCATGATTGTTCCTCCTTCCTTCCTTCCTTCCTTCCTTCCTTCCTTCCTTCCTTCCTTCCTTCCTTCCCTCACTTATTCACTCTTTCATGTCCTTCCTTCCTTCCTCCTTCCCTCCGTCCTCCCTCCCTCCCTCCCTCCCTCCCTCTTCTTTTCCCATGATTGTTCCTCCTTCCTTCCTTCCTTCACTCACTCATTTACTCACTCTTTCATGTCCTTCCTTCCTTCCTTCCTTTCTTCCTTTCTTCCTTCCTTCCTTCCTTCCTCCCTCCTCCTCCTCCTCCCTCCCTCTCTCTCTCTCTCTCTCCCTCCCTCCCTCCCTCCCTCCCTCCTTTCTTCCTAAGTTCAGGAGTGGGATTCTACCAGTTCGGACAAACCTGTAGCTCTGATGATCAGCTGAAAGTGAACCGGTTCACTCCAACAATCAGCTGCCCCCGCTGCCCCTGCACTTTACTTACCTGTATCTTCCTAGCTGATTAGCGCAGCAGAGCAGATTGCTTCGGCTCAGCTGTTTTAATTCCTTAGCACTAAGGTGGAAGGTGATTTTTCGTTGAACTGCACACGTGTGCATAATCAAACCAGTTTTTAAACCGGAAGGATTCCATCATTGGATGAGGTACAGACTTTGGAAACATGATAGCAAGCTCCTGAAAAAATTATTAATGACTTTGTTAAGGTAGAGTCTCTTTGACCAGTTTGTATTTATTTTCCTGTTGTTGTTCTTTTTTTTTTTTTTGCATTCCAGACAAAACTGTCATTTGTTAGTGGCTAACTAATTCTCTTCCAGCTGTTGCTTGTTTATATTTAATGTTCTTCCTGTTCCTTTCTCCGCTTCTTTGCAACTTCTTATACCTTCTTTCCTATTGAATCGATTTAAATATTTTTAGGGGGATTAGGTGGATTAGGGCCACTAATTTGGTGGCCCTAATCCCCCTAATCCTCCTAAAAATTATTTAAATGCATTCTTTGCCTTCTAATGATTCCAAATTCAGGTTAGCTTTCAGCTTCCTGCCCAAAAGTCTCAATCATTGAGCTCCTTCAATTTGTTCTACAGATTAGACCTGTTGCAATTCAGCTCAAAGAGTGCTAAGCCAACCCATCTTAAATTGCAAATAGGTCTCCTAAATCCATCAAAAAAGCAGGCCAAGGTTGTGATTCCCCCCATCCATCCCCGCCCAAAAAGCATCTATTTTCTCTTTTTTGAGCTTCCATTTTGGTGCAATAGTTGTTGAAAGTAATGACGGGTTTTGCATAACTCCATCTGGCACAAAGCTGTACTTTCTTCTCCACTAACCAACTTAATTAATTGAATGCGCAGCAGGGTGCTGTTCCCATTTCCTAGTTTTTCCTCTGCTTTTTTGAGCACCTTGCCATAGCTTCAACTATTGGAGATACCTGTGTTCCAAGATAGAATGTAGAATAACAGAACGCAGGTAGTCCTCCACTTACAACAGTTCATTTAGCGGCCATTCAAAGTTACAACGGCACTGAAAGATGTGACTTATGACCAATGTTGACAGTTACAACCTTTGCACCATCTCCATGATCATGTGATCAAAATCCAGAAGCTTATCAACTGGTTCATGTTCATGACCGTTACTGTGTCCCGGGGGGTCATGTCAGTGGTGGGTTGCTACTGGTTTTCCCCGGTTCGGGAGAGCCAGGAGTGGATATATATATATATATATATATATATATATATATATATATATATATATATATATATATATATATATATATATATATATATATATATATATATATATATATATATATATATATATATATATATATATATATATATATATATATATATATATATTTGTTTTCTGAGGTTTTCACGGGTGTTTGTATATAGGTCTTTGGTTGTTCGGGTTTTCTCCCGTGTAAAATTGGAAGTGTCTTGGCGACGTTTCGACGAAGTCTCATTCGTCATCTTCAGGCTTCAGCTTCGTGCTTCTGGGAGCAATGGCTCCCAGAAGCAAATATATATATATATTTGCATTTATATCCCGCCCTTCTCCGAAGACTCAGGGCAGCTTACACTATGTCAAGCAATAGTCTTCATCCTATTTGTATATTTATATACAAAGTCAACTTATTGCCCCCAACAATCTGGGTCCTCATTTTACCTACCTTATAAAGGATGGAAGGCTGAGTCAACCTTGGGCCTGGTGGGACTTGAACCTGCAATAATTGCAAGCAGCTGCTGTTAATAACAGACTGCATTAGCAGTCTGAGCCACAGAGGCCAACGCTACCTAATCGGGTGAGCCAATGCGAACCGGGAGCATTTCACCCCTGCTGTGTATATATGTTTACTTCTCTTCTGACATGTTCTCCTTCTACGCTAAATATTGATGTGACAGTGAACTGGTTTGCTCTGACCATCATCTGAGCCCTCCCACCTGCCCCTGCGCTATACCTACCTTTATTCTTTCATTTTCAACCCAGCTGAAAGGCGCAGCAAAGTGGATTGCAATGCCTCAACTGTTCAGCAAGTCAATGCGCGTGCGCAAAGTGAACCGGTGATAACACCGGTTAGACCCCACCACTGGGTCATAGAATAGAATAGAATAGAATAGAATAGAATAGAATAGAATAGAATAGAATAGAATAGAATAGAATTCTTTATTGGCCAAGTGTGATTGGACACACTTAAGGAATTTGTCTTGGTGCAGATGCTCTCAGTGCACATAAAAGAAAAGATACGTTCATCAAGGTACAACATTTACAACACAACTGATGGTCAATATATCAATATAAATCATAAGGATTGCCCGCAACAAAGTTACAGTCATACAGCCATAAGTGGAAAGAGATTGGTGATGGGAACGATGAGAAGATTAATAGTAGTGCAGATTTAGTAAATAGTTTGACAGTGTTGAGGGAATTATTTGTTTAGCAGAGTGATGGTGTTTGGGAAAAAACTGTTCTTGTGTCTAGTTGTGTGATCCCCTTTTGCGATTTTCCAACAAGCAAAGTCAATGGGGAAGCCAGAATTGCTTCACAACTGGATTATTAACTTATCAACTGCAGGGATTAATTTAACAACTGTGTCAAGAAAGTTTGTAAAATGGGGCAAAACTCACTTAACATATGTGTCCCTTAACAGCAAAAATGTGGGGTTCAATTGTGGTCGTAAGTCAAGGACTAGCTGTTAGAAGGGATCTTGGAAGTCTTCGAGTCCAACCCATTGCTCAAGGAGACCATATCCCATTCTGGACAAATGGCTGTCCATTTACCTTCTTGAAAACCTTCAGTGATGGAGCACCCACAACTTCTGGAGCCAAGTCCTTCCACTGATTCATTCTTCTCACTGTCCTGAAGTTTCTCCTTAGTTCTAGATTGGATCCTTCTTGAATGAACTCCCCCTGTTACTTCTTGTCCTGCTCTCAGGTGCCTTGAAGAAAAGATTGACCCCCTCTTCTCTGTGACATCCCTCAAGTACTGGAAGACAGATATCTTATCACCCCTAGTTCTTCTCTTCGTTAGATTAGACATACTTAGTTCCCACAATCGTTCATCATACAGTTTAGCCTCCAATCATCTTTCTTGTTCTTCTCCGCATTTTCTGTTCGGCAGCTATTTGTCTCTTTCCATTTGATGTCATGGGGAAGGGGCACATTGCAGCAAATTCAGACTGGCTTTTCTCTATGCTCCAGGAAGAGAGCTGACACCCAAGGTGGGCTGAAGCCCAAGTTTTGTCTGGCAAGCTTCCAAAATCCTTTCAATTCTTGTATCCTGGGAACCGAATATTGCCTGATCAGAAAATTGCCATTTGAAGCAGAACCAATGCATTAGGAGTAAGGTGGCTCATGTAATCCTTGGGTGCACATTTAAGTGTGTTGTTCTGATTCAATTCCCCC
Source organism: Ahaetulla prasina (assembly GCF_028640845.1). Taxonomy (NCBI): domain Eukaryota; kingdom Metazoa; phylum Chordata; class Lepidosauria; order Squamata; family Colubridae; genus Ahaetulla; species Ahaetulla prasina. The sequence goes on from NC_080539.1 coordinate 15,820,150, forward strand.
CCCCCATCATCTAATTGTACCACTATTCTGTTCTTTATTTACGAGATGGCAAGGACACAAGAAGCGAGCTGACCTGATATCTTAGGATCAGTTTCAATTCAACACTGATCCAGGACAACTTAAATATATCAATCAATCATATCCTGTTTGCAATCCCTGATTTCTAAATAAGATAGCTTAATCGTGCAAAATTCAACTGTTCAATTAGTCTAACTGGCTTCTTGATTACACACTCGCTCCGTGGTCCACTTGTGACAAATACAAACTCCTCCAAATATTTCTTCTAAATACTAAATCCTGTTTGCCGCTACTGTTTCTCAGTTTGCACATCATTTTTCCTCCCAAAGGAGACTTAAATGCTGAGCAATTCATTCATTCATTCATTCATTCATTCATTCATTCATTCATTCATCAAAACAGGACGTCCAAAGAACTGCAATGCAAAGATTGAGCAAAGGTCATTAAACAGACAAATTAAAAAGCTCCCCTCCTTCTGGAGGATTGTTAATGTGTACTTCATTGCGGATTCCTCCTCATCTTGCCTAAAATGGGAAGAAGTGCCTCTGCCCTGTATCAGTAGAGATGGAAAGTCTCTCTACCGGTTCTGTGGGCATGGCTTACTTGGTGGGCGTGGCTTGGTGGTCAGATGACTGGGTGGGCATGGCCAATAACAATAAATAATAAAAATAATAAACAAAGTATAAAAAACAATAAGAGGTATCAAAAACCAACTTTCACACTTTACACACACACAACACAACACAACACAACTGACTCACACACAGTGTAAAAGCAGCTGCACTTCACACATTTTCACAGCCAAAAAAAGCTCAAAAACCAACTTTCACACTTTACACACACACAACTCACTCACACACACACACACACACACACACACACACACACAAAATGCCACATACAGTTTTCTGAGATTTTTTGTGTTTGTGTAATTAGAGTGAAACACTACAGAAACACACAAAATCTCAGAAAGTTGCACAAATATTTTATTTTATTATTTATTTTATTTTATTTTATTGTGGACTTCAAATCCCAGAGTTCTTCAGCCAGCAAAGCAGGAAGTCAAAGCAAGCTTTTTTTTTTTCTTCAGTAGCTGAAGAAAGCATGGCGTTGCCAGCCTGAAAGAGCAGTAATTATAGATAAGTGAGGAAGGGGAATTGGCTGGGCATGGGTGGGGGCTCTTGTAAGTTGGGGCTGTTAAAAAGTGAGTTTAAAAGCCTGTGAGGATCAGGAAACTCCTCTGGGATCGCCAGAGGAAGCTTTTAAAACCTTTGGTTTTTTTCTTGTTTTTTTTCCCCTTTGGCTGAAGAGTTTTTTTTTCAAAAAAACTTTTAAAGGGTTTTGATGATCTCTGCTCAGCCCTGTGATCATCAGAGGGTTTTTTTTTTAACTTTTAAAGGCATGTTTTGGCTGAAGAAAAACTTTTAAAAGTAAAAAAAAAAACCTCTGCTGATGGTGCGGCTCAGCAGAGGCAGGGGGGCCGGGGTGAGGGATTTTTGCTACCGGTCCTCTGAACCAGCAGCTGCCAACGCTACCTAATTGGGTGAGCCGGTGTGAACCGGGAACATTTCACCCCTGCTGTGTATGTTTACTTCTCTTCTGACATGTTCTCATTCTAGCTAAATAATAATTGCCTAAAATGTAAAAGGTGGATGGATTTGGTTACAACGGCAATGGGACAGTGGTGGGTTTCTACCAGTTCGCCCCGGTTCGGGAGAACTGGTAGTGGCAGTGGCAGTGGTGGGAGGCTCCGTCCACCCATCCGGACGTCATCATGGATGCTCTGGGCATACATAGAAGTACTGCACGTGCATGTTCCCAAATCCGAACCAGTAGCGAAGGTAAGTGGAACCCACTAGTGCAATGGGGACATTGATGGGAGACTTGGAAGACCAGGTTAGGAACAGAATGTCATGGAGAAGATTCATCTGTGTGGTGACTGGAAGCTGAAAATGACTTAATGGCACATAATCAGTCAATGAATGAGTAAGTGAGTGAATGAATGAATGAATCAATCAATCAATCACTTCTGTGATAATAAGGAAAATGATGTCTCAGGGATAGTGACAAAAGGAACCATAATGTCAAGCACGGAAATCAAGAAACCCAAGCAATTCAAATGTATATAAGGGTTTGTTGCAAGCTTAAGCTCTCTACAAGAATTTGAACCACTAAAAGTCCAACCAAATTGGTGGTAGATACAGTAAGAGTCAATGGAATTCAAAGTGGGCTGAACTTAGATTACTTGTAGTGTTTGACTCCGCCTGGCCATCTCCTAGACCATGGGTCTCCAAACTTGGTCCTTTTAAGACTTGTGGACTTCAACTCCCAGAGTCCCTCAACCAGCAAAGCTGGCTGAGAGACTCTGGGAGTTGAAGTCCACAAGTCTTAAAGGGACCAAGGTTGGAGACCCCTGTCCCAGACGTAAGATTATACAGTATATATTTTCCACCCCAGACAAATAAGTGGTGGTTTTCAGTCAGTAGTGAATGTTGATTCCCTCCCTCTTTCCTTCCCCACGTCTGTCTCTTCTCTTCTCTTCTCTTCTCTTCTCTTCTCTTCTCTTCTCTTCTCTTCTCTTCTCTTCTCGAGACATGATAGCAGTGTTCCAATATCTCAGGGGTTGCCACAAAGAAGAGGGAGTTAAACTATTCTCCAAAGCACCTGAGGGTAGAACAAGAAGCAATGGGTGGAAACTAATCAAGGAAAGAAGCAACTTAGAATTAAGGAGAAATTTCCTGACAGTTGGAACAATCAATAAGTAGAACAACTTGCCTGCAGAAGTTGTGAATGCTCCAACACTGGAAATTTTTAAGAAAATGTTGGATAGCCATTTGTCTGAAATGGTGTAGAGTTTCCTGCCTGGGCAGGGGGTTGGACTAGAAGACCTCCAAGGTCCCTTCCAACTCTGTTATTCTTCTCTTCTCTTCTCTCCTCTTCTCCTTCTCTCCTTCCTTCTCTCCTTCCTCCCTTCCTCCCTTCCTCCCTCCCTCCCTCCCTCCCTGCCTCCCTCCCTCCTCCTCCCTCCTCCTCCTCCTCCCTCCTCCTCATTCTTTCTTATTTTCTTCACTCCCTCCTTTCCTTCCTTCCTTCCTTCCTTCCTTCCTTCCTTCCTTCCTTCCTTCCTTCCTTCCTTCCTTCCTTCCTTCATTTGATAAAATGGCTGCCCATATCCATCCTTCAATTCAGACATAACCCCATAAAGATCCTAGATTAAAACTATGGGGAGTAGTGCAGACTTATTAAGATTTTATAAAGGCAAACCATCTGGAGATATTTTATCCTCCCCCCCCCTTTGGTTATCAGCCACATAAGACTGCATGTTCTTCATGTTGCGAAGAGGGAAATAAATTATGTGATCTTTGTGAAGCATCTTTCATGGTGACACTTTTGGGCAGTGTCCAGAAGATGACTAAGTATTGTCATCTTTTGTTAGCTCTGAGGTACAGCAATTAACTCACACCACGAGCTTGTAAATGAATCTCAACAGCTCTCTGGGTCATGTCCCTCTGGAAATCAATGATCTTATTGACCCTTTTAATAGCCATCTGCAGCAATTCTTCATTGTTCTAAAATGATTAAAAATGTGCCAGAACTTCCCAAAGATTCACATCTCTGGGTAGGATGTATAATTGGTAGCTCAGATTACAGGTTGCCTTTGTGATTTAAAATAAACAGTAATGTGGAGCAAGATCAACTCAACTTCATGGATCTTACTATTAAGTAGATACTAGACAAGCCCATGACCTGTTGGGTCATCATTTCAGAGATATTTCCTTCCCTAAACAGAGAAACCAAATTAAAACAGGCAGGCAAAAAATAATCATTGGGAGTGTGAGCAAGTTCTTACTTCCTGTTGATTTCCCCATTGAGTTTGTGGGAAGCTGGTGGGGAGCATTGGAAATCTTCCTTACTTCCCTCCCTCCCTCCCTCCCTCCCTCCCTCATTCTTTCTTATTTTTCTTCACTCCCTCCTTTCCTTCCTCCTACCTTTTCCATGACCTCCCTCCCTCCTACCCTTCCGTTCCCTTCCGTTCCCTTCCGTTCCCTTCCCTTCCCTTTCCCTTCCCCTTCCTTCCTTCCTTCCTTCCTTCCTTCCTTCCTTCCTTCCTTCCTTCCTTCCTTCCTTCCTCCCTCCCTCCTCCTCATTCTTTCTTATTTTTCTTCACTCCCTCCTTTCCTTCCTCCTACCTCTTCCATGACCTCCTTCCCTCCTACCCTTCCCTTCCCTTCCCTTCCCTTCCCTTCCCTTCCCTTCCCTTCCCTTCCCTTCCCTTCCCTTCCTTCCTTCCTTCCTTCCTTCCTTCCTTCCTTCCTTCCTCACTCTTCCTATTTTTCTTCCCCCCCATTTTGCCTTTTCGATCCCCTCCCTGTAGACATCCCTGCTCATTGCCATAAATAACACATTATTATTTTATTATTATTGCTTATTCAATTAGCAATAATAATCTGAGATTTTTAATGCTTCTGCCCCTGCCAACATCGTAAATTGAAATGGAAATAGTACAGCGCTAGCAAAAATGATCCAATGCCAGAGTAATATGAATTGGAAATTAGTTCATCTAGCCACCTTTCCACAATCGGAACTTTACTAAATAGGTACAAAATACCAAACATTACAATCAAAGTGGGGCTTTGGAAAATGCCCCCTAACTTTATCTCTCCCCCCCCCCCCGCACACAAACAGTCTTCATTTATGCCACATTAAATTAAAAAAACAGTCACTATGATAACTCTTCAACAGTATATTTAATGAATTTCTCTGCATATTACAATTTGCCATCTGGAAACATACTTGCACGGTTTCAGCTGCCAGTCTTTTTGTGAAGGTATTGTTTCAATTTTCGAATACTTGGCAAATATGTATATATGAACCTATATCGCTGGGTTACTTGGTTGTTATGTCAACAAGCAGATATAATGACCAAATTTCAAGATTATTATGAGATTTAAATAAAGAAATTAGTTTAGTTTAGTTTTTAGTTTTATTAGATTTTTATACCGCCCTTCTCCCGAAGGACTTAGGGCGGTGTACAGCCAAATGATAAAACCACACAATGTACACATTAAAACAAAAACTTAAAACAAGCATATACATTAATGGCCAAAATTTAAAACAATCAATTTAAAACCCTAAAATTGATAAGTAAGTAAAATAAGTAAATTGATAAGTAAAATGAAATAAAACTTTTAAGCCAGTCCCGCTTGAATGAATAGATGCGTTTTCAGCTCACGGCGAAAGGTCCGAAGATCAGGCAATTGGCATAAACCAGGGGGAAGTTCGTTCCAAAGAGTAGGAGCTCCAACAGAGAAGGCCCTACCCCTGGGGGCCGCCAGCCGACATTGTTTTGCGGACGGCATCCTGAGAAGGCCCTCTCTGTGAGAGCGTACGGGTCGGTGGGAGGCATAGGGTAACAGCAGGCGGTCCCGTAAGTACCCGGGTCCTAAGCCATGGAGCGCTTTAAAGGTGGTAACCAAAATCTCAAATAAAATATGCCGGTTCTATCCGGCTCAGGCAAATCGATAGTGGTGGCTGCGGGAGGCTCCGCCCACCCACGCGGACATCATGACATCGCTTTTTTGTGACATTTTAAGCCTCTGCACATGCGCAGACGATGGTGCGTGTGTGCAGAGCACACACACGTGCAATGCACAAATATTGGCAAACCAGTAAGGAAGGTAAGTAAATTTCACCCCTGGCGAGGAGGAATTTACTTCCCTTTGTGTGGAATAGGTCCTGAATATACTTACTATTGTAGGAGAAGAAGAGGCAGAGCTGGAATGAGGGGTTAAATGTGTCATCAGTTTAGAATCATTGTGTTGTCACAAAAGACTTAAGTCCAGCCCTCTGTGAATTCCATTGATCTTTATCTAACACCAATGTAGCATTGACCAGTTAATTGACTAGATTCTTGTGTTAAGGTAAAGGTAAAGGTTCCCCACGCACATATGTGCTAGTCGTTCCTGACTCTAGGGGGCAGTGCTCATCTCCGTTTCAAAGCCGAAGAGCCAGCGCTGTCTGAAGATGTCTCCGTGGTCATGTGGCTGTCATGACTAAATGCCAAAGGCACACAGAACACTGTTACCTTCCCACCAAAGGTGGTCCCTATTTTTCTACTTGCATTTTTTATGTGCTTTCAAACTGCTAGGTTGGCAGAGGAGCTCACCCTGTTACGTGGCACTAGGGATTCGAACCACTGAACTGCCGATCTTTCGATCAACAAGCTCAGAGTCTTAGCCCACTGAGCCACCACATCCCTCATGTGTTAGGGGTAACAATAATAAACTTTTCTGTTTTTTGAACTCAATAAATGCGTCTGGTTATTGGCACTTGACAGCAATTTGCCTTTGACTAGCATAGTAGGATACTAAGGGTTAACAGTGCAGCTCACTTTGAACAAGATTTGAAAGCTATTTCATATGGGTGATCTCTTTGCAATTTGATTATACTTGGAAATCACTTTTAAATGGGGAAAGCAACAAATGGCGTGGCTTTGCAAGAATGTTAATTTAAAATGTAATCTTTCTTTTCTGTCTTAAGATCCGTGTGGGATTTATCCTACTAAACATTAAATGCCAAGACCTTTATGCTATGAGGCAATTTTATTGGACGCAATTTTGTCAAATAATAGAATCGCAATCTTGTTGGCAGAGATTAACTATGTGAAAGAGTCCTGTAAAAATGAGCTTCTTTTGTCCCATTTAAAGCTTTTATAGTAAGAATCAGTAGGGCATTACAGTATTTTTAGTCTGGGGCTGAAAAGTAATGACATCGTTCCAACAAAGTCAGCAGCAGTAGTGATCTTTTACAGAATTTGTTCTAGAAGGAATAAAAGTTGGGGGTTTTTTTTTGCACCATTCAGCATTGACCTCACTAGCCAATTAGCTTGGTTCAGCCAATTAAACCAAGCTTTCTCTTTCAATTAGCTTAGTTAGGTCATCCCAGGCTGAAACAATGTGATGAAATAGGCTTACAGTCGGGATGTCCAATCTTGGCAACTTTAAGACTTGTGGACTTCAGCTCTCAGAATTCCACAGCCAGCCATGCTGGATGGACTTCAACTCCCAGAATTCCACAGCCAGCCAATGTTGGACACTCCTGATTTATAGCATCATTCCTTTCTTTATATATTTTTTAAAATTTCATTTGTCACAACAGTATACAAACATCGATATAAAACAACAACGTATCATCTAAGAAAATATATATATATAAGGAAAATTATATATGGGGCCGGTTTAGCTCACGCTGGTAAAAGCCTGTTATTAAGAACACAGTAGCCTGCAATTACTGCAGGTTCGAGCCCGGCCCAAGGTTGACTCAGCCTTCCATCCTTTATAAGGTAGGTAAAATGAGGACCCAGATTGTTGGGGGGGCAATAAGTTGACTTTGTAAAAATATACAAATAGAATGAGACTATTGCCTTATACACTGTAAGCCGCCCTGAGTCTTCGGAGAAGGGCGGGGTATAAATGTAAACAAACAAACAAACAAAAGAATGCAATAACTATGTTAATTTGATATAATGAAAAGGAACAATAGGACAGGAACGGTAGGCACTTTTGTGCTCTTATGCACGCTCCTTATAGTCCTCTTAGGAATGGAGTGAGGTCAAAGGTAGATAGTTTTTGGTTGAAGATTTTGGGATTTTGAGTAGAGACTATAGAGTCAGGTAATGAGTTCCAAGCATTAACAACTCTGTTACAGAAGTCATATTTTCTGCAATCAAGTTTGAAGAGGTTGACATTAAGTTTGAATCTATTGTTTGCTCTTGTATTATTGCGATTGAAGCTGAAGTAGTCTTTTACAGGAAGGATATTACAATAGATGATTCTGTGTGTTAAACACAGGTCATGTCGGAGTCGGCGGAGTTCTAAGTTTTCTAATCCCAGGATTTTCTCTGATTGGTTAGAATACCAAGTGACTGTTCCTGAATAAAACAACAGGAAAAATAAAACATGCATATTGAAGGAGAGTAATTCACATGATTTAGGGATAATGTGAGACTGCTTCCGAAAGAAAAACTTTCAAATATTAAGTTCATGCCCCTAAACCAGGGGTCTGCAAACTTGGCTCTTTTAAGACTTGCTGAGGAACTCTGGGAGTTGAAGTCCACAAGTCTTAAAAGAGCCAAGTTTTCAGACCCCTGCCCTAAACCATCTGTGTAGAGCACTGGACATATTGGTCTCCTAACGTGCTATGAAGATCTAGATTTATTTGTTCCTTCCCCTCCAATCGCCCTTCAATGCACTCATCGTCTTTAAGACATAATTGTCACTTCTCAAAGGGAAGAGTCTCAGGAAGCAGAAGCTGGATACCACCCAAAATCTCCTCCTCCTTTTCCTTCCGATCTCTTAAGTAAGCTCTGAGCAACAACAGTGGCACGGACACCTGCAGTGGTTTGCGTTTCTCAGACCATCAGTGTTGGCTGCAGCCCAGAAGCAAATATTCACAGCCCATGAATGAGTCATTTGTCAGGATAGACTCCTGTCAACACTCGCCGCCCTCTTTCTGAATTTGGCAGGGATCCTGAGCCAGTTTGATACACACATGAATTTAATGATCTGATGGAAAAACGGCTGGAAGAAGAAGGAGGCAAAGATGGGCTGTTTAGTTCCTGAAGAGACAGAATGGATTTGAACCATACAGGACAGCTGATTTGGAAACGTCAGAGCAGCATATCTCAATCTCCATAAGTTTAAGATAATTCCCAGAATACCTTTATTTATTTATTTATTTGTCAATCATATGTAAGATAACATATATAAGATAAAAGTATAAACATAATTTGGATACATGAAAAGAGTAAGAATAAAAGGAATGTTAGGACAGGGATGGTAGGCACGCTGGTGCACTTATGCACGCCCCTTACAGACCTCTTAGGAATGGGGTGAGGTCAACAGTAGACAGTTTAAGCTTAAAGTTTTGGGGGGTTTGGGGTTTGGGGAAGAAACTACAGAGTCAGGTAGTGCATTCCAGGCATTGACTACTCTGTTACTGAAGTCATATTTTCTGCCATCGAGTTTGGAGCGGTTTACTTTGAGTTTGTATCTATTATTTGCTCATGTATTGTTGTGGTTGAAGCTGAAGTAGTCATTGATAGGTAGGACATTGTGGTAGATAATTTTATGTACTATGCTTAGGTCAGACTGAAGTTGGTGTAGTTCTAAGTTGTCTAAGCCCAAAATTTGGAGTCTGGTGGCATAAGCCAGCATGTTGGCTGTTTACTTTATTGTCTGAGTGATTTACGGTGTCAGCATATCGTTCCCAATGATATGAGTCCTCCTTTTACTGATCTGGAAGGATGGAAGGCTAAGTCAGCCTTGAGCCAGTCAGGATCGAACTCCAGGCTGTGGGCAGAATTAGCCTGCAATACTGTATTCTAACCACTGCGCCACAGAGGTCCTTTCCCACTACAAGCACATAATCCATGCAGGAGAAATTAAACTATATATTATTCCTGTCAAATTTATATCCAAACTGTGATCGTGTGCAGGATTCTGATTCCCATCTCCATCAAGTCAACCAAAGATCAAATCACCCTCTGGAAAAATAAAAGGCTGTGCACTTCTGCCCTATTCAATTTCCATCCATCCATCTATTTCTCTACATCTCTAGTAGAAATAACAGTTCATTAGGAACCGTGCCAAAAAGGAAGGAAAGGGAAAGAAGGAAAAAACGGAGATGAAAAGATACTCATGAAGGATAGGGTGATAAAAGACTAAACTTATAAAGTTTTCATTAAATCTGGAATCCAGCTGTATCATTAGCCTTAAATGAATTCAAAGCTTTCATTACTCTGTCCATTATCTGGAGTCCTTTGTAAAATATCATTATGGGGAGAGAAGAAGAAGGAAACAAGCGAGATGAAAATGCATTCGGGAGGAATAGGCCGTTTAAAGAGTAAAGTTATAAGTTTTGTCCACCTAATTTGTCCACCTAATGAGAAGGAAGGACTCACTGGAGAAGAGCCTAATGCTGGGAAAGATTGAGGGCAAAAGAAGAAAGGGACGACAGAGAATGAGGTGGCTGGATGGAGTCACTGAAGCAGTCGGCGTGAGCTTAAATGGACTCGGGGGGATGGTAGAGGACAGGAAGGCCTGGAGGAACATAGTCCATGGAGTCACAATGGGTCGGACATGACTTCGCAAATAACAACAACAGGTTTTGTCAAAAAAGATTCTCAGTCATCTAAGTAGACTTGTCTGAAAGTTGAGTCATGGCAACTGGACTTTTCTTGTTGGTTTGAAACATTTCAATGCTCCCTGAAGTAGTTTCTTCAGCCTGAACAAGTTGGTTAGGGGACCCTGCAGATATCCTCCAGAGAGGTTTCATTTCTCATGTAATCCGGGCAGCCGCATTAATGATTAATCAGAGAATTCGTTGGGATGTAAATGCTCCAACTCCTCAATCCTTTATTCTAGGTGGATTGTGAAGTGTAGCCTCCCTAATGAATTTTAAAGCTCTGGACATTTTCATTAATCTGGAATCTTTGAAGATATGTTGGTTTTCTGCTTCATATGCTTTACCCTCCCAGCTCTTCTGAATTAACAGATGGACTAGATCAGCGGTCACCAACTAATGGTCAGTGGATCACTGGTGGTCCACGAGAAAATGTTGGCGGTCCACAGAAAAATTATTTGCATTTTTTATTTTGCACTAAATCAGGGGTCCTCAAACTACGGCCCAGGGACGGATACATGCAATGAACGTTTGTGTTGCTGCAGAGAGTCTCCTCCTTCAAGGTCTTTTTGTGTGGGTCGGAGGATGGCAGAAATTCCAACTTGGGGTCTGCTTTGGCCTCCTGGTGCGGGACTATGGGCGAAGGCTGAAGGGAAGCGCCACTAGTGGCGAAGAGCTGGAGGACCTTGTTCCAATTGGACTGCATCATGGCCTGGAACTGGCTGACCATCTCAGCCTGCTGAGCCTCCAGGGGCTGATACCTGGCCTTGCACTCCCACAAGTCTTCCCTATACTTGGAAAGCCTATGCTTCTAGTCCTCAGTGAGGTACTTCTGCTGAGCCTCCTTCTTGGTCAGATCCAATTTGAACTGAGCCAGCTGTTTTGCCAACTCTTTCTCATGGTGGCTGCTTAGCTCCAGCAACTGCTTCCTGTTGGGGCCCTAAGGAGCCTGGGCGAGGAGGCAAGGAGTTGGCCACACCCACCCAGTCACATGACTACCTAACCACACCCACCCAGTCAGTCATTAGGCAGATCATATTAGTGATCCATGGGATTTAAAGTTATGAACTTAGAGGTCCCTGAGGTCCGAAAGGTTGGTGAACCCTGGATTAGATGGCCTTTGAGATTCCTTCCAACTCTATGAGTCAATGAGTCAATCAAAATGCTTTTGCAGATCTTTAGCAACCAAGCAGGGGTTTTAGTCCAAAGATGCTTTTTCAAAAGGTAACTGGATTTTGTTCTTCTTTCAAGACATTTTGCTTCTCATTCAAGAAGCTTCTTCAGTTCTGACTGGATGGTGGAATGTGGAAAGATTTATATTCCTTGCAGAAATCCATCCATCCTCCACCATTCAGTCAAAACGGAAGAAGCTTCTTGGATGAGAAGCAAAACATCTTCAAGGAAACCGCCAAGAAAGTTCAGTTGCCTTTTGAAAAAAACACCTTTGGGACAACCATGACCTGGTTGACTGAGAATCTCCACAGACATCAAGCAGGGGGTTAGACTGATAGCCGCTGAGGAACCTTCCAACTCCATGATGTTTTTTTTTTTAATTTTATTTTGTCACAACAGTATACACAAGCATCAACATAAAATAACTACATATCATATAAACATATATATGAGCAAAAGTATGCAATAACTATATTAATTTGATATAATGAAAGGAAACAATAGGACAGGAACGGTAGGCACTCTTGTGCTCTTATGCACGCCCCTTACAGACCTCTTAGGAATGGGGTGAGGTCAATAGTAGACAGTTTTTGGTTAAAGCTTTGGGGATTTTGGGAAGAGACCACAGAGTCAGGTAGTGTGTTCCAAGTGTTAACAACTCTGATACAAAAGTCATATTCTGCAATCAAGACTGAAGCAGTTGACATTAAGTTTGAATCTATTGTTTGCTCTTGTATTATTGCGATTGAAGCTGAAGTAGTCTTCAACAGGAAGGACTTTGCAATAGATGATTCTATGTGTTAAACACAGGTCTTGTCGGAGTCGGCGGAGTTCTAAGTTTTCTAAACCCAAAATTTCAAGTCTGGTGCTATAAGGTATTTTGTTGTTTTCAGAGGAGCGGAGAACTCTTCTTGTAAAATATTTCTGGACACGTTCAATTGTATTAATGTCATAGATGTGGTATGGTTTCCAGACAGGTGAGCTGTATTCAAGAATAGGTCTAGCAAATGTTTTGTAAGCTCTGGTTAGTAGTGTAGAGTTTTTGGAAAAAAACTTACGATCCTTTGGTGACGACACTGAGGCTTTTTAGGAAGGTGCTTCAAGTGTGTTAGAAAACAGTCCTTCACAATGTGTGATCCATTTTGCACAACGTGGAAACTAATTTCAAGTGAAAAGTTTGATGACTCCATGTTATGATTCGGTCAACCCTTTCTCAATAGCCTTTACAACATTTCTCATTATCCCATAGTTTCCTGCATGTCAATAACACTGATGGGAATTATGTGACTTTGATCATACTTTTTGACAGAGACAAGTGTCTTACTTGCCATTTGCTGAAATTTATGCTATTGACAATCTTTTCTCTCTCCCCCGCCCCACTTCCTGTGCCAAGAGGCATTCAGTCACACCGATCAATCCTCTGACATTTCCCCTTGAGCAAAATGTCAATAATATTGTCTCTTCCTCACTCTGGTAAATTAAACCTTTTGCAAAGCTAAGAAATGTTTGATTGGATCCCAGGGCATTATTGCTGTTCCTCCTTTTGCCAATGATTAGGCTGGAGAAATAGACATTTAAACAGAGCTTTGGACAGCAGATTTGATGGGCCTCTCATTGTTATCTCACTTCTTCTGCTCTTGGTTTCACTGGGACGTCAGAAGTCCCACTTCAAAAGTCATGAGCTATACTAAATCAAACCCTAAATGAGTCCATTGACGTTTAAGTCTTATTCAAGTAAAGTGAAGTGTATACGATCATTACTCTTGCCTTTGACCATTGCCTAACTTTGTGAATTAAAAATAACTAGGGTGTCAGTATAAGGCACCAGAAGATCACCAGGAACTGATAGAGAAGTTTCTTTATTGTGTTGGAAGAAATATCCATCTGGGTTCAGTTCCAAGTGGGGACAAAGACACTGGAAACATGGAGGCTGCTTGGAAAGATGGTTTAATGGTGGTCAGGATCACATGGCTTGAGTTCCTGAACAGAAAAGGGCTGAGCTGCTGTGCGCTCCCTGGTTTTATGCTTTTTCTGAGCTTTGAACTTTCTGGGGCACAGGAAGAGTATCCTGATTGGTTGTCAGACTCCCAGGTGGTCTAGGGGCCTTAGCTAACATTGTAGGTTGTCCCTCAAGCTTGCCTGAGCCTTGCCATGTGGTGAGTTTCTGTTGCTAGATGGGTCCTATTATGTTGCAGATGATGATGGCCCATTGACAAAGGTGGGGATAATGAGTTTCTACCTCTGACCCATTGACAAAGGTGGGGGGAAATGAGTGAGCTTGGCTGAGGCTTTAATGGCCCATTGACAAAGGTGGGGGGGGGAGACAGGAAGCTGCTTTGTCTTTAAAACATGTTTCTCCATTTCTGATCCAGGGAAATATATTCTGCCTTTTAAATATTTTCTAAAATATTTCATTCTTCTAGGAGAGGGGTGGGTGCTAAATTCCTACAATTGCTAGTCACCTATTAATAAGAATCTTGCCACATTAACTTCATTCTCTTGAAAACAACCAGTTAAGCACTCTAGGGATTTAGATTTTGTGTGTGTGTGTGTGTGTGTATTGCTTCCTACCCTAATTTTATTATTTATTTATGTATTTGTCAAGAACGTATTAGGTAATAAGTAGAAACATGGATTGGATACATAAAATAGACACAAATAAAAGAAACATTAGGACAGGGACGGTAGGCATGCTGGTGCTCTTATGCACACCCCTTACAGACCTCTTAGGAATGGGGTGAGGTCAGGGCTAAAATCCAGCAGGTTCTGACAGGTTCTGGAGAACCGGTAGCAGAAATTTTGAGCAGTTCAGAGAACCGGCAGCAGAAATTTTGAGTAGTTTTTGCGAACTGGCAAATACCACCTCTGGCTGGCCCCAGAGTGGGTGGGAATGGAGATTTTGCAAAATCCTTCCCCCTGGAGTGGGGTGGGAATGGAGATTTTGAAGTATCCTTCCCATGCCATGCTCACCAAGCCACGCCCACAGAACCGGCAGTAAAAAAAATTGGATTTCACCACTGGGTGAGGTCAACAGTAGACAGTCTTAGGTTAAAATTTTATTATTATTATTATTTTATTATTTATTATTATTTTTATTATTGTAAATAATAAATAATAATAGGGCCGGTGAATAGCGCAGGCTGGTAAAGCCTGTTATTAAGAACACAAAGCCTGCAATTACTGCAGGTTCAAGCCCGGCCCAAGGTTGACTCAGCCTTCCATCCTTTATAAGGTAGGTAAAATGAGGACCCAGATTGTTGGGGGGGCAATAAGTTGACTTTGTAAATATACAAATAGAATGAGACTATTGCCTTACACACTGTAAGCCACCCTGAGTCTTCGGAGAAGGGCGGGGTATAAATGTAAACAAAAACAAAAACAAAAATGTAAAAAAATGTAAACTGTAAAAAAATGTAAAAATAAATAATAATAATAATAATAAAATTTTGAGGGTTTTGGGATGAAACCCCAGTCAGGTAGTGCATTCCAGGTATTGACCACTCTGTTGCTGAAGTCATATTTTCTGGAAACGAGTTTGGTACTGTTCACTTTAAGTTTGTATCTATTGTGTGCTCGTGTATTGTTGTAGTTGAAGCTGAAATAGTCATTGATAGGTAGGACATTGTAGCAGATGATTTTATGAGCTATGCTTAGGTCATACCGCAGGCGGCGTAGTTCTAAGTTTTTGTGCTAACAAATCTAATCCTAACCCTAATCCTAACATTTAATTCAAAAGTCTTAACCTCCCCATTCAGCTGTAGATTCCATTACATAGGACCATTCAAAACTTCAAAAGAGTGTTTTGATTTGAGGATGCTTCACTCATGTTCTCCTGTGATTTTGATCACATGAGCATGGGGATGTTGCAAAGGTTGTAACTGTGAAAAATGGTCATAAGTCACTTTTTTTCAGAGCTGTTGCAACTTTGAACGGTCGCCAAATGAACCGTTGTAAGTCAAGGACTACCTGTATTTTTATTTTTAAGAAAGCTAGAACAGGATACTTTCTGCACTGGTTCCACAAAACGTCAGATCTTTGCTGGAGAATTTGGAGACCAGTTCCTACAAAACACCACAAATTCTGTCTTAGAATGTTAAGATATTTAAATTTAGTAGCTTGGACAATGGGCCTGAACACATAATTGATTGGTTGGAGAGTGCTGGCTCTTGTGTGAGGCAATCTACACTATGATTGGTTGATGTGGGTATAAAGGGGGGAATTCCCCTTTTTCCTCTGTGTCTTTTTCCTCTGTGTGAGGGGAAGTTTCCCTTTTTCCCGCCTTTTTCTTCTCTGTGCCCTGTGTGCTTTACGATTTACCGCATGATGCTCATGTTGGCCTGACTATCTTGTCTGCTGTAAATGTTAGAAGTTAAATATATTTCTTATATACTGTATATATATTCCTGTCAGCGTCTCTGATTTCATTTGGACACCTGCTGTGCAATTCCCTGACATAGAACAATTCATTCATTTCAATGTATTTGCCTCCAGCAATTTGCCTCTTTGCAGCAAACAGCCTGTTTCATTTTCATTTTCAGCATAGCCTGATTAGCACAAACAGCTGATTGTTGGTTGGATCGGCCTCCTGAAGATCAGCTGTTTCAGGCTGCAGGGATTGCCACTTCCGCGCGCCTCATTTTCCGGGGGCCGGCGAGGTGGGCGGGGCTACATTTGGTGTATAAGATGCACCCAAATTTTCACCCTCTTTTAGGGGGAAAAAAGTGCGTCTTATATTCTGAAAAATACAGTACTTGCTCTCTGGCTGGTAGACATCTTTAGGATACATGAATTAGGCAACTATGCATGGAAAGGAAAACAGAACATTCTTGATGCCAGGGGTGCATAACTGTAGCTTTTTTCATGTACGTAACGTTGCCATGGACGTAACGTTGCCAGGATTGTCTGTGAAAATCTGCTGGGAGTGGATCTCTATAAAGGCAAAAAAAGCTGGGTTGTTTTAAGCTCCTTGGAATATTTCCTCTGAATTGTATTTTCTAGTGTGGCAGATGGGATTAAATAATTAAATACACAGAGGATAAACATTCCAACTAGTTAAATTTAAATAGTTGTTTAGCTGTTTCCAACTCTTCGAGAATTGATGGACGTAATGTTGCCAGGATTGTCTGTGACTATCTGCTGGGAGTGGATCTCTATAAAGGCAAGATGGCAGGAGCAGAATTGTGTGCCTACACAAAAGGAGAAGAGCTTGCATCACAATTCTGCTTCTGCCATCTTTGTTTTAATGCCTCCAGTGGACACCACTGCCTTGAGGACATATACCTTTGTTCTTAGTGTCATGACACTACATCTGTGTTTAGATTTGTCATGGGGATCTTCCACATCTCTCTCTCACACAGTTCCAAGATGGTTTGCTTATCAGTCAGTGAGGATGCATCTTCAGATTAGACCTGCCATGTTAAAACCAGCCTGCCACTGAAGGTGGATCAAGGAGATCCAACAGGAACTAGTGTGGAAAGAGGAACAAGTCCCAAAGTTGCTTTTCAAAAGGCAACCGAACTTTTTTCGTTTTGAAATTGTATCGCTTCTCATCCAAGAAGTTTCTTCAATTCAGCTCAGTTCAGTTAACTTCTTGGATAAGAAGCAAAATATTTTCAAAGAAAACCAAAAAAGCCCAGTTGCCTTTTGAAAAGCATCTTTGGGACAACCATGACTTAGATCCATGATGGTGAACCTATGGCACGCGTGCCACAGGTGGCAGGCGGAGGCATATCGGTGGGCATGTGAGTGTTGGCCTAGCTTAGCTCCGGTGCACATGTGCGCGCCGGCCAGCTGATTTTCGGGCATTCCAGGGTCATTGGAAGCCTGGAAACAGCCATTTCCAGCCTCTGGAGCACCTCCAGGTGGGCGAGGAAGACCATTTTTGCCCTCCCCAGGCTCCAAGAAAGCCTCTAGAGGGCAAAAAAAAATGGGCCTACTGGGCCCATTGTGCCATCATGTGCCAAAAGTGGAGGAAACATGGGGGGGGGGTCACACACACAGCGTGGGGGGCAGAGTGCATTGAATTAAGGGTGTGGCCACGTGCATGCATGACCCCCCCCGTGACACACACCCCCACTTTTGGCACGTGACAGCAAAAAGGTTAGCTGTCACTGACCTAGATGATTGAGAATCTTCCTAGACAAAGTGAAATAAGATTTCCTTTGTGTGGACATTCTGATTCTTTTGAGTGAGGTCAGTCGCCTAACAATTGACTGGACCCTTCCCATCTGGCCACAGGTTCACATGTGCAATAGTGGCAAATATCTGTAGCTCGGGTGTAGGATGAGAGTGGAGGTTCGTTCTCCGAGCTTGTGGGTTGGTTTCTGAACGTTTCGTTCCCAGGCCAGGTAACATCGTCAGCTAGGGCTAGGTGTCTCCACAGCAATTTCCCCCCCTATTTCACAAAGTTGGTAGCCTCCACTGTCTCTGCAATCTACACTTTACCTTTGTTGCCAGAGGAGTGAAGAACAGGGACGGGGGCCTTACCCTCTTGAACATCTTGCCTGTTTTTCAAATACAGTGCACATTCTTCAAGGCCTTCCACCAGTGGAGAGCATCACTGCTGCCCCTGAAGCAGCAAGAAGGCAACAGGAGGCACATAATAAAGGCACTGATAAAGGAGAATATTTGTAGCTCAAGGATGAAATGAGGGGTCCTTGAGTCTCTCTGAGTTTTGTTTTCTTGCATATGTTTCATTATCCTAACTAGGTAACATCATCAGTGTTCACACTGAGCATTCAGTTCTGGTACCGCAATGGTTAGAATGCAGTACTACAGGCTACTTCTACTGACTGCTGGCTGCTTGTAATTTGGCACTTCGAATCTCATGGGCTCAAGGTTGACTCAGCCTTCCATCCTTCTGAGGTCAGTGAAATGAGGGCCCAGATTGTTGGGGGAATAGGCTGATTCTGTAAACCGCTTAGAGCGGGTTGTAAAGCACCGTGAAGCGGTAGATAAGTCTAAGTGTTATTGCTATTGTTCGGATAACAAAATGTCTGCAAGGAAACAAAGCTCAGAGAGCACCAAGGGCCCCTATCATAGTAAAGATCAGGATTAATCAGTTTAATTAAACAGCAGCTTTATCCCAGTCATTTCATAGTACTTGCTGTCTGCTGTCACCTAGTAGTTTGTTAAATCCATTCCAAACAGGGTTTCATCTTCCAGTTATATGTGTATAGCTGTCCCAGTTGTGAATGTTCATTTGGGTTTGTTTTTTTTTGGCAAGACACCCTTGACTAGGGTGTTATTTCTTTCCGTGGTGGAATATTATTTAATCTGATCCTTCATCTATGACCACAAGTCATGGTTCACCCCCAATTATTTTAATAATAGCAACATTAGGATGCCTAGGCTCCTTCCCCACCACAAGGACACAATCCATGCAAGAGAAGTTAAAATGATATTAATTCATCTCAGGTTTATATCCAGACTCTGCTCAAGTACAGGGTTTTGATTCTCATCTCCATCATCATTCAAAGGTCAAATCGTCCTGGACAAAAAATGGCTGCGCACCTTTTCTCTACTCATTCTCCATCCATCCATCCATCCATCCATCCATCCATCCATCCATCCATCCATCCATCCATCCATTTCCCTAACTCTCTAGAAGAAATCAGAATTCTTGATTAATTGTGCCAGGAAGGAAGAAAAGAGGAAGAAGGAAAGAAGGGAGATGAAAGGACACTCATGAAGGATAGGCTGATTAAAGAGTAAAGTTATAAAGTTTTCATTAAATCTGGGATCCAGCTACATCGTTAGATTAAATGAATTCAAAGCTTTCATTACTGCATCCATTGTCTCCAGACCTTTGTAAAATATCATTACAGGGGGGAGATTCTTTCTCTCTTAAAAAGACTGTCTCCCCCCCACCCCCACCCATTTTCCTTTGATGAGAGTTACAGCTCTATAATGAAGCAATTAAAACTCAGTGCTTTGAACTTTTGGGAGGTCATTGCTTGCATTGCAAAAGTCCTTTTTCCAGGGACTTCGACTTCAGATACTGACACCAGCAAAAGGATCTTCTCTGTTCTGGTGTCCTTGGGGATCTATTTTGGAAGGTTGCTTCAATCCCACAGGGAGCAATATTTTGATGGCCCCGGGCAGGCAGATTTCAACTGGGGTAATCAAGTAAAGAAGAAGAGGATTAAGAGTTACTATGGTGATGTAATGATGGGAAAGGGGAAGGATTACATCATTCATCGAGCAGTGATTTTCTGGGTTTAGGGTGGAACTATGTTTTTTTTTACAGGTAGCTCTCAATTTACAACTGGTCATGGACTACCTCAGGTTATGACCCAAACCTATAATGGTGCCAGTCCCCCCCCCCCGGCTCACTGTTACTTCGGTTGAAAAAATGCTTTTATATAATTTAAAAAAGCCTCTGATGATCACGCGGCTCAGCTGGGATCGTCAGAGGCTTCTAAAAGCATTTTTTCTACAACCTGTTTGGCCGAAGAGGTTGTAGAAAAAATGTTTTTAAAAGTAAAAAAAAAAAAAGTTGGCCACACCCACCAAGTCACATTACCCCCACTCCACCAAGCCACGCCCATAGAACCGGTACTAACAAATTTTATATTTCACCTCTGATTTTGCTGAATTTATTTATTGGATTTTTAAAATTTATTTATTGGATTTATTTATTGAATGTCTTATTTTGACAGAAGATTAAATTAAACCAGACATCTTGGACATTTCAAGTCAAAATGTTGAAATGTAGTGATGTTCCAGATTGAGTGGATGCCTCAGGGCAGAGCAGGGCCATTGTGAACAGATCTACTGCTGAAATTTGAACATCTTCAGAGACCATATTCAGTCATTTTTTTTCCATACAGTGTGGTAAGGCAAATAGCTGTAAAAATTAGGACACATTTTGCGATGGCACCAATTATAGAACAGTCGAATCGTCTGACCTGGCTCACAGTTGATTGTCCTTTCAGATGAGGAGCTGAAGAGATTAATATCCTCACAGGCTTTTCCAAAGTGTGTTCATAAATCTACACTTTCATCCCACAGACTGATTGTTTTGTAATTTTGGAAATAAATGTCTTTGAAGACTGGACACTTTTATGCCGCAATTTTTTTCCTCCTAAAAAATAAATAAATAATAATAATAAACCCTTTACGATTTTTATCCATGTACAGGTTTTGACACGGGAGAATTATTTATGGCATAGAGTTATTATTTCCAATGGTTTTAAAGCATCAATCACAACCAAGCAAAAATGAGTTCTATCATTTCATCTTCGTAACCAAAGCACAGAAGTTTGTTATTGAAAAACTGATATAAATATCATAAATAACCTGCTGCTTTAAGGAAAAGAAGAAAAAGGAGATGTTTGAAACCTTAGTTCTTACATGTATAAATACAGGTAGTCCTCGATTTATGGCCACAACTGAGCCCAAAATTTCTGTTGGTAAGTGAGACATTTGCTAAGTGAATTTTGGCCCCAAATACAACCTTTCTTGAAATAGTTGTTTTTGTGAATCACTGCCGTTGTTAAGTTAGTAACACAGTTGTTAAGTGAATCTGGCTTTGCTTGTCAGAAGGTCACAAAAGGTTTTGAGACACTGTCTTGGGACACTACAACTGTCATAAATACATGCCAGTTGCCAAGCTTTTGAATTTTCATTACATGACCATGGGGACAGGCCAAAAATCTTAAGTGTGGAAAATGGTCATAAGCTGCTTTTTTCAGGGATGGAATAGAATAGAATAGAATAGAATAGAATAGAATTTTTTATTGACCAAGTGTGATTGGACACACAAGGAATTTGTCTCTGGTGCATAAGCTGTCAGTGTACATAAGAAAAGATACATTCATCAAGAATCATAAAGTACAACACTTAATGATAGTCATAGGGAAACAGTCAATATAAATCTTAAGAATACCAGCAACAAGGTTACAGTCATACAGTCATAAGTGGGAGGAGATGGGTGATGGGAACAATGAGAAGATTAATAGTAGTGCAGACTTAGTAAATATTTTAACAGTGTTGAGGGAATTATTTGTTTAGCAGAGTGATGGCGTTTGGGAAAAGACTGTTCTTGTGTCTAGTTGTTCTGGTGTCGTTTTTAGGGTAGGAATTGCAACAGTTTATGTCCAGGATGCGAGGGATCTGTAAATATTTTCACAATATTTTTTTTTTTTTACTTGTGCAGTATACAGGTCCTCAATGGAAGGGAGATTGGTAGCAATTATTTTTTTCTGCAGTTCTAATTATCCTCTGAAGTCTGTGTCTGTCTTGTTGGGTTGCAGAACCGAACCAGACAGTTATAGAGGTGCAGATGACAGACTCAATAATTCCTCTGTAGAACTGAATCAGCAGCTCCTTGGGCAGTTTGAGCTTTCCGAGTTGGCACAGAAAGAACATCCTTTGTTGTGCTTTTTTGATGACGTTTTTGATGTTGGGTGTCCATTTTAGGTCGTGACATATGGTAGAACCTAGAAATTTGAAAATTTCATGTGGGAAAAAAAAAAGACAGATGCCTTTGAATGGTCACTAAATGAACAGTTGCAGGTTGAAGACTACCTGCATGTATATATTTAGATTTAGATTTGTTGAGTGAGGATGTTGGGCTTATGAACAAAAGGATTGCATAGAATTTGTAAGTGTTTCAAAGCATATGGGCACTCTGTGGGTTTAAAAATAAACCCACAGAGGCATTAGCGGAGCCTTGTTTTAGTTAAGCTAAATCTACAGTACTAAAATTGTGCTGCAAATAGCCTAAACAAACCATTGATAGTAAAGGCAATAGTCTCTTCCTCCTGGAACATAATGGCTTTTAATGCGCATAGTGGCATCCAGCCATTCCTATCCTATTGAGATTTTGTGACCTTGAAAGCAATTTAGGCTGCTAGTCCATTCATTTTTTTTTTCCTTCGGCATCTGTCTTCTCCACTCCCCCATATGAATATGAACAAAGAAAAACAGCCTTTACAAAATGCAAACAAAAACTAATCAAGTCACTAGGAACACGGGGCTGTAATTGCTTCACATCCCTTCCGATATTTACACATCTTTTCCCAGCAGGACTACTCAGAAACAAGCCTTGTTAAATTAAATACCACCAAGTCAGTTTGCAGAACGCATGTTGACAATCCAAGGAATCTTTGTTGCAGTCTTTGGAACTCCCTTGGCCACAAATGTTTTAAAAAGTGCAGCGTTGTTTCCCATAATTTCTAGGGAGCAGATAGGCCGAAACTGTAGGGCACTGTAAATTCCGAAAATGGATTTCACACTAATAATAATAATAATAATAATAATAATAATAATAATAATAATAATAATAATAATAATAATAATAATAATAATAATTTAATTTTTATACCGCCCTTCTCCTGAAGGACTCAGGGCGGTGAACAGCCAAGTAAAAACAATACAATATATTACAATAAAAACTATTTAAAAAACTTATTCAATGTGGCCTAAATTTAGATATAAAATACATAATATAAAATAACCCCATTTAAAAACGAATTAAAAACCCCTATCAAGCCAGTCCTGCTCGGAAGAATAGGTACGTCTTCAGCTCGCGGCGAAAAGTCCGGAGGTCAGGAAGTTGTCGAAGTCCTGGGGGAAGCTCGTTCTGAGAAACAAGCACTTTAAAACTCTCAAAGCAATCCCTACAAGCATGAGAGGTGAAACCAGAAAATGTTGACTCTGCTGATATACAGGTAATCCTCGACTTATGACCACAGTTGAGCCCAAAATTTCAGTTGCTAAGCAAGAAAGTTGTTCAGTGAGTTTGTGACCTTTCTTGCCACAGTTGTTAAGTGAATCACTGCAGTTATCAGATTGTTAAGTCAATCTGGCTTCCCCATTGATTTTTCTATCAGAATAGAGAGGGAAGGGTCCTTGGAGGTCTTCTAGTCCAACCCTCTTCTCAAAATATTTCATTCTTTTAGGAGGGATGATTGAGGCCTTTGAACTCTGGTGCTGGAGAAGACTCCTGAGAGTCCCTTGGACTGCAAGGCGAACAAACCGGTCAGTCCTAGAGGAGATCAACCTGACTGCTCTTTAGGCCAGATCCTGAAGTTGAAACTCAAATACTTTGGCCACCTAATGAGAAGGAAGGACTCACTGGAGAAGAGCCTAATGCTGGGAAAGATTGAGGGCAAAAGAAGAAGGGGACAACAGAGAACGAGGTGGCTGGATGGAGTCACTGAAGCAGTAGGCATGAGTTTAAATGGACTCCAGAGGAAGGCAGAGGATAGGAAGGCCTGGAGGAACGTTGTCCATGGGGTCGCGATGGGTCAGACACGACTTCACAACTAACAACAACTAAATTCTCTCTCAACCTTTAGATTAACAAAAATGGTTGCAAAATCGGGCATGATGACTCACTTAACAACCGCTTAGCAATGGAGATTGTAGGCGCAATTGTGGTCGAAAGACAAACTGCCTGTAAATGTGGCAGTGATTAGAATCTTAATAAACTCATTATCAAAGAAGCTAGGAAATGTTTCCTCCTAAGATTCTGGCTGTCTCCCAACTTAGCCTGAAAGTTACTGTACTGAAATCTACAAATCTCTTGCTTCCTTGAGCTCACCAAACTGCACGGGGGTTGACAAATTTGTTCTCGAGATGCTTTTATTTTTTTTTTGCATCTGCATATAAAACCCACAAATCTACCTGATCCTAGCCATTGAATCTTCTTTTGCTAAGCCCATGGGTGTGCATTTGCTTTCTGGAGAGAGATTTATTCAGAGAGATGGTAACTCTTGTCTTTACCGTACATGGACTGAGGAGAAAGCTGTAGCCTAATTATGAGAGGAAGAGCTGTTTTTCAGCAATATTGCTAGGTAGCATTGCAGTATTGTGGTGTAGCTGTGCAGCAACCCACACTTTGACACTGCTTACCCTGAGTTCTCCTAGCACCCCTTGCAAGATGCTACTGCCATCTTTGGCACCTGATGAGCAGAGAAGAAAGTGTGGGGGGAAAGAGAGAGATGGCGAAATAGAAGGAATGCAAGATTTTGGCTGGTTTCACCCAATGTGCTAAGCTGCAAACTTTAATTAATCACAGACAATTATTGTGCTCACGTAAAATACTTTGTCCCAATAGCGATGCTGTATACCGTGTTCTCCCAAAAATAATATATTAATATCTTATATTAATTTTTGCTCCAAAAGACTCATTAGGGCTTATTTTCTGGTTAGATCTTATTTTTGGAGTACTACAGTACTAAATGCAGCCATCTGGCTGACATTCTTAACTGGGGCTTATTTTGAGGGTAGGGCTTATATTACGAGCATCCTGAAAAATCGTGCTAGGACTTACTTTCCGGTTGGGTCTTATTTTTGGGGAAACAGGGCATGTATCAGTTAGAATGGAAAGTTCGTAGATGGGATTTTTGTTTTGGTTTTTGTGCCTTCAAGGCAGTGCTGATTCCTGGCAACTGCCTGGACAGATCCCTATGAATTCCTGGCAGGATTTCAGAAGTGGTTTGCTATTGCAGAGGAGGTAAATAATGAGTGGATCCAGATAGCTTAACTTGACTCCCGCCCTCTCAAAAAAGGGAGAATATAAGTACTATTACTATAAAGATAAGTACTATAAGTACTATATAAGTACTATTACTATATACTGCATTCAGTTTTGGTCGCCACGACGTAAAAAAGATGCTGAGACTTTAGAAAGAGTGCAGAGAACAGCAACAAAGATGATTAGGGGACTGGAGGCTAGAACATATGAAGAATGGTTGCAGGAACTGGGTATGTCTAGTTTAATAAAAAGAAGGACTAAGGGAGACATGATAGCAGTGTTCCAATATCTCAGGGGTTGCCACAAAGAAGAGGGAGTCAAACTATTCTCCAATGCACCTGGGGGTAGAACAAGCAGCAATGGGTGGAAACTGATCAAGAAAAGAAGCAACTTAGAACTAAGGAGAAATTTCCTGACAGAACAATTAATAAGTGGAACGACTTGCCTGCAGAAGTTGTGAATGCTCCAACACTGGAAATTTTGAAGAAAATGTTGGATAACCATCTGTCTGAGATGGTGTAGGGTTTCGTGCCTGGGCAGAGGGTTGGACTAGAAGGCCTCCAAGGTGCCTTCCAACTCTGTTGTTATTATTATTATTAAGATTGAATTCCAGTTTGACTAGAGAAGAGAATATGAGCGAATATATGAATGAATACACTCAAAGAAAAGCAAGCCGCTGCTGTCTGTGGAGATTCTCAGTCATTTAGGTCATGGTTGTCTCAAAGGTGCTTTTTCAAATGGCAACTGGATTTTCTTTGTTTTCCTTTGAAGACAGTTCACTTCTCATTGGCAGGAGATTTGGACAGTGAGGAGGTTGGGGAGGAACATGGGCCGGTCCTGGAGTCTGGGGAAGGCTCGGATGGGGGCTCTGAGTCAGAGGCAGAGAGGGGGCCAAAGCCATCTGGTAGTTCTTTGCTGCCTCCAGAGTCTCCAGAGTCTGACATCAGGGAGGCAGAAGAACACCGGGAGCCTGTTCCCAGTGTGCGCATGCGCAGAGCTGCCAGGAGACAGGAACAATTAAGGAAAGAGGGTCGACTTGGGAGTAAGGCTTGGAGATGATTGGCCCCTCCCATAAAACATAAAAGAGAAGCGAATGAGATGTGAGCTTTTGCAGGAAGCAATTAGTTCATCTGGCCGATTCAAGATTTGAAACTTCTGTTTGTGACTCGGTGCCAAGTCTGGCCTTGCACAAGAGGAAATTAGCTCTTTGGCAGTGTTCCACGTGAGATAGTGGATGTTGATAACTTTCCTCTGAAAGACTGTTTATCAAGCCTTGCGGACTGTAAATGAAAATAATTTACAGCCATATGAATTAAAAAGGTTTCCGGGACTAAGTTTGCATGGTTTAATTTTTAAGGAAGCTTAGAAATTAGTGTCAGAACACTCATCCAAGAAGCTTCATCCACCGATGAAGAAGAAGTGAAATGTCTTCCAAGCAAAACAAAGAAAGTCCAGTTGCCTTTTGAAAAAGCACCTTTCAGACAAGCACACTGGTGACAAATATGGACCCTATTTGTTAAGCCAGTAGGAGTTACCAATCTGGTCAATTTCCAAACTTGTGACCTTCGATTCCCAGACTGTTGTATGGCACTGAGGAAGGCCATTATATTTTGAGGAGTGCAGTGACAATTTTTAAGTTTCTTCCCCGTATTAAAATATTCTACAAATTTGGAATTCATTATGAGTTATGATGGCATCTAAAGCAGCTTGTTTTTCCCCCCACTCCTGCTAACAGATAAATCGTAACACAGCTCTCGTATTTAAGGAAGAACTCCCAAGATTACTTAAATTGGCATCTGCTTATTGGGACAGTTACCAGATATCTTAGAGATGTCAGAATCATAGAATTATAGAATAACAGAGTTGGAAGGGACCTTGAAGGTCTTCTAGTCCAGCCCCCTGATTAGAGAGGATGCCCTATACCAGTGATGGCTAACCTTTTCTGGACCGAGTGCCCAAAGGGTGTGCCTGAACCCCCAAAATGCAATGCGTGTGCGCCCCCTGCATGTACTCTGCCCCCCACGCATGCATGTGTGGCCCCTGCACACGTTCCACCCCTCTGTGCATCCATGCATGGCCTCCACATGCACTCCACCCCCCGTACATGCATGCATGGCCCCCTCGCACACACCCCTCCCTCCACACATGCAGGTGTGGCCCTCTGCACGCACCATGACCCCTGCGCATGCGCAGCAGAGACCTGAAGACCAGCTGGCTGGCGGGAGGCACACACACATGTGCAGTGGAGATGAACTAGCATGACGGCTCGTATGCCCATAGAAAGGGCGCTGTGTGCCACCTCTGGCACCCATGCCATAGGTTCGCCATCAAGGCTCTATACCAGGGGTAAAATCTAAAAATTTTCCCTACTAGTTCGGTGGGCGTGGCTTAATTGGTGGGCATGGCTTGGTGGTCAGATGACTTGGTGGTTGTGGCCAATAACAATAAATAATACAAATAATAAACGAAGTATAAAAAACAATAAGAGGTACCAAAAACCAACTTTCACACTTTACACACACACAACACAACACAACACAACTGACTCACACACAATGTAAAAGCAGCTGCACTTCACACTTCACACAGCCACAAAAAGGTCAAAAACCAACTTTCACACTTTACATACACATAACTGACACACACACACACACACACACACAATGCCACATACAGCTTTCTGAGATTTTGTGTGTTTGTGTAGTTAGAGTGAAACACTACAGAAACACACCAAATCTCAGAAAGCTGCACAAATATTTTATTTTATTTTATTTTATTTTATTTTATTTTATTTTATTTTATTTTATTTTATTTTATTTTATTTTATTTTATTTTATTTTATTTTATTTTATTTTATTTTATTTTATTTTATTTTATTTTATTTTATTTTGGACTTCAAATCCCAGAGTTCCTCAGCCAGCAAAACCAGCCAGCATGAGATTATCACTGAGGAAATAGATTAGCTAAGCAATTGATTCTGTCTGGCTGAAAGTGAAACTGGGGCTTTCGGGCTGGAAAAAAAGCCATGCGTTCATCAGTAATCAGGTAAGTGCCTTAGAATCTCTACTCTTACTTGTAGAAAACATGTTTTCTACAAGTAAGATTCTGCTGATGAGGAACTCAAGTGAGATCATCAGAGGAAACTTTAAATTTTTTTAAAAAAGTTTAAAGTCTCTGCCGATCTCAGCTGAGGGGCGGGATCCTCAAAGGCTTTTTTTTTTACTTTTAAAGGCCTGTTTCGGCTGAAGAAAAACTGGCTTTTAAAAAACTGGTTTTAAAAAAAAATATCTGCTGATGGTGCGGCTCAGCAGAGGTGGGGGCAGCGGGAGGGGGGCAGGGATTTTTGCTACCGGTCCTCCGAACCAGCAGCCATCGCTACCGCATCACGAGAGCCGGTCCGAACCGGGAGCATTTTACCCCTGCTCTATACCATTTCAGACAAATGGTTCTCCAATCTTTTCTTAAAAACTTCCAGTGTTGGAGCATTCACAACTTCTGGAGGCAAGTCATTCCACTGATTAATTGTTCTAATTGTCAGGAAATTTCTCCTTAGCTCTAGGTTGCTTCTCTCGTTGACTAGTTTCACTTGATCAGGAGTGCGCAATGTAAAGTCAGGTCATGCAATCGTGGTAGAATGTAAACAAGGTCATGAAGGTTTGGTATCAGATGTAAACAATCAACTTCTTGGCATATGGTCTGGTACAAGATAGGGATATGAAACATAGGTGTTACTCCTGGAGTTGGGAGCTTCGACACAAACATGATACTGGGTGACTTGGCTATTTTGGGGTGGGGTGGGTGTCTCTCGCTACTGTTGTTTCACCAAGGAAAGGAGATTTGTTATCATCTTGCTTAGTAACGTTATGCTTTTGTGGTCTTTTGTGCTTAAATCTGTCTGCTAAAATTAAAATCTTTTTACTGGTGTGCTTATTATCTCTGGATCTTCAAAGAACCAACTGTTTGGAGCCTGATGCTTGGCAGTACAAATGTTCAGCAATAATTACATTGGGTGGGGAATTTGGGAGCTAAGGCTGGATGCATAAGCATTTTACTGGACTGGTGTATCTTGGCAATTGCCATCTTGGCAATTTTAAGACATCTGGATATCAACTCCCAGAATTCCCATGGCTGGCTTGAGAATTCTGGGAGCTGAAGTTCAGATATCTTAAACTTGCCAAGTTTGAGAAACATTATGCTAGACCATTCGGCTAATGAAAGGAAAACTTTCAGCTATGCCAAAGCAAACAAAGACCCAAACCTACTTGAATCTATATCTCTTTTGTTAGCTAGATACTAGGGAAAATAACTTGGAAAACACCATATCAGTCTGTCCAAATTCCTTCCATGAAAATTACCTTAAAAGACGGGTTTTGAATTTTCAAAACCTTGGTTGTAATCAAAGACCAGACCCTGCTATGGAATCACAGGGACTCATCCAGTAAAAATAATTACTTATTTAAATATTGGATTCCTAGGCCATCAAATTATGTGGCACTTTACAACTAGTGTATGCCTGTGTATGTGTCTGCCTTCAAATCATTTTGGGGCTGGTGACTACTTGTACAAGTCCCTTGGAAAGTTTATTTTTTTGGATGTGGTTTGCCATTGCCTTCTTCTTCCCCAGGCTCAATTTGCAGTAAAAATAGCCATAACAATGACAATTAAATGTTTACAATAATGGCCATTCCATAATTCAAACACCCACGGTAACAGTTTGATTCATGGTAATGACCCAACTGAAAGGACCACGATGTAATAACAATAAAACATCTCCAGTAAAATTATAACAATGAAACATCCATAAAATATGGTTCATCATTCACAAATTTGAGAAAACAATCAACTACCAGAATTGGTTGAAGTCGCTTGGCTGTCAAAATATCTGCACAGTGGTAGACATTCAGATATTCTGGAGGTTGGAGGTTGGAATAATATAAGTAGTCCTTGACTTACAACTATAGTTGGGACCAGAATTTCCATTACTAAGTTATATAGTTCTTAAGAGAATCACACTAGATTTTACAACCTTTTTTTTGCCACAGTTGTTTAGTGAGTCTCATGATCATAAAGTGGATCCAGCTTCCCCCATTGCTTGTTTGGAAGCCAGCTGGGAAGGTCACAAATAGAGATCATGTGACTCCAAGATAATAGAATAGAATAGAACAGAACAGAATAGAATAGAATAGAATAGAATAGAATAGAATTTTTTTATTGGCCAAGTGTGATTGGACAAACAAGAAATTTGTCCTGGTGCATATGCTCTCAGTGTACATAAAAGAAAATATACCTTCATCAAGAATTCTAAGGTACAATACTTAATGATAGTCATAGGATACAAATAAGCAATCAGAAAACAATATCAATATAAATCGTAAGGATACAAGCAACAAAGTTACAGTCATAAATGGAAGGAGATGGGTGGTGGGAACGATGAGAAGATTAATAGTGGTTGCAGACTTAGTAAACAGTTTGACAGGATTGAGGGAATTATTTGTTTAGCAGAATGATGGCGTTTGGGAAAAAAACTGTTCATGTGTCTAGTTGTTCTGGTGTGCAGTGCTCTGTAGCGACATTTTGAGGGTAGGAGTTGAAACAGTTAATGTCCTGGATGTGAGGGGGTCTGTAAATATTTTCACAGCCCGCTTTTTGACTTGTGCAGTATACAGGTCCTCAATGGAAGGCAGGTTGGTAGCCATTGTTTTTTTCTGCAATTCTAATTATCCTCTGAAGCCTGTGTCTGTCTTGTTGGGTTGCAGAACCAAACCAGACAGTTACAGAGATGCAGATAACAATCTTGATTGCAGAAAATATGACTTTTGTAACAGAGTTGTTAACGCTTGGAACACACTACCTGACTTTGTGGTCTCTTCTCAAACTCCCAAAAGCTTTAATCAAAAACTGTCTACCATTGACCTCACCCCATTCCTAAGAGGACTATATGGGGCGTGCATAAGAGCACAAAATGCCTACCGTTCCTGTCCTATTGTTTTTGTTTTTGTTGTGACAAAATAAAATAAAATTTAAAAAAAATTGCAGATGTGGCAATTGTCATAAATGCACGCTGGTTGCCAAACTCCTGAATTACGACCACATGACTAGGAGATGCTGCAACAATCAAAAAGTGTGAGAACTGGTTGTAACTCCCTTTTTTTCAGTGCTGTTGTAACTTTGAGCAGTTGCTAAACAAATGGTTGTAAGTCATTGACTTCCTGTAGCTCTTCAGTTTGCTCATGAAGAGATTCAAGAAGTGACCTATGGTGGTGTATTGCTTAGAATGCAGTATTGCAGGCTAATTGTGGAATTCTGTTTTCACCAGGCTCAAGGTTGATGCAGCCTTCCATCCTTCTGGGATGGGGAAAATGAGGATCCAAATTGTTGGGGGCAAATGGCTGATTCTGTAAACCACTTGGAGAGGGCTGTGAAGCACTGTGAAGTGATAGATAAGTCTAAGTGCTTTTGCTGGACAGATAACATCAAAAACATCATCAAAAAAGAGCAACAAAGAATGTTCTTTCTGCGCCAACTCAGAAAGCTCAAACTGCCCAAGGAACTGCTGATCCAGTTCTACAAAGGAATTATTGAGTCTGTCATCTGCACCTCTATAACTGTCTGGTTCGGTTCTGCAACCCAACAAGACAGACACAAACTTCAGAGGATAATTAGAACTGCAGAAAAAACAATGGCTACCAACCTGCCTTCCATTGAGGACCTATATACTGCACGAGTCAAAAAGAGGGCTGTGAAAATATTTACAGACCCCTCGCATCCTGGACATAAACTGTTTCAACTCCTACCCTCAAAACGACGCTATAGAGCACTGCACAACAGAACAACTAGACACAAGAACAGTTTTTCCCCGAACGCCATCACTCTGCTAAACAAATAATTCCCTCAACACTGTCAAACTATTTACTGAGTCTGCACTACTATTAATCTTCTCATCGTTCCCACCACCCATCCTCTCCCACTTATGACTGTATGACTGAAACTTTGTTGCTTGTACCCTTACAATTTACATTGATATTGTTTCCTGATTGCTTATTTGTACCCTATGACTATCATTAAGTGTTGTACCTTAGAATTCTTGATGATCTTTTCTTTTATATACACTGAGATTGTATGCACCAAAGACAAATTCCTTGTGTGTCCAATCACACTTGGCCAATAAAAAATTCTATTCTATTCTATTCTATGGATAGAAAAAAATCTCCCTTGGGTTTTTCAGCCTCTGTGTAAAGCTGAAAAGCTTACATGCTCCAGGGAAGGGCGGTAATTTACTGTGCACGTCCTTTGGGAGGCTTGAAATGAAAAGTGCTAATGCTTCTTCTCCTCTAGGCTGGACAGCTATGAATCAAATAGAGAGGCACCATCCAAATGGGGGGAAGAAAAGCTGGCCATGCCTTTGTGACTTTAGCGTAAGAGAGGAGCCATAGCCCCAAGTGGGCAGCATAACAAGAGGTTTTCAAATATTCATCTCATTTATGTAAGCTATTTGGCAGCCAGGAAAATGGCCAACTAAAGGAAATGGTTGGAGGAGTCAACTAAATCCTAGCAATTGCTCCATATTCTGCCAATGGATTGGCAAATATACACAAAACTACATATAGGTAGTCCTTGACTTGTGACTGTAATTGGGCCCAGAATTATGGTTGTAACTCAAGGCATCAGGTGACATGTCAGTTTTTTTGTGTGTGTGGTGATAAACAAACACCACTGTTATTAAGTAAATCAGTTTTTCCCAATGGCTGTTTTTTGCTGAAAACTAGAATACTGGAAACTTAAAAATGTCACAAATTGCAATCATGTGGCCACGGGAAGCTACAAATGGATGTAAAGATTTTGAACCAGTTGCCAAATGCCCAAAATGAACATAGCAATACCAATAGCAATAGCACATACTTATATACTGCTTCATATAAAAGGGATGCGGTGGCTTAGTGGGTAAGATGCTGAGCTTGTCGATCGAAAGGTCGGTTCGAATCCCTAATGGGGTGAGCTCCCGTTACTTGTCCCAGCTTCTGCCAACCTAGCAGTTTGAAAGCACATAAAAAATGCAAGTAGAAAAATAGGGACCACTTTTGGTGGGAAGGTAACAGTGTTCCGTGCGCCTTAGGCGTTGAGTCATGCTGGCCACATGACCACAGATACATCTTTGGACAGCGCTGGTTCTTCAGCTTTGAAATGGAGATGAGCACCGCCCCCTAGAGTTGGGAACAACTCGCACGTATGTGCAAGAGGAACCTTTACTTTTACCTTTATATACTGCTTCCTAGTGCTTTACGTCCCTCTCTAAGAGGTTTACAGAGTCAGCCTTTTGCCCCCAACAATCTGGGTTCTCATTTTACTGACCTTGGAAGGATAGAAGGCAGAGTCAACCTTGAGCTGGTGAGAATTGAACTCCCGAATTGCTGATAGCTGGCAGTCGACAGAAGTAGCCTGCAGTACTACATTTTAATCACTGCATCATCATAGCTGGACGGGACCTTGGAAGTCTTTTAGTCCAATTCCCTGCTCAAGCAGGAGATCCTATACTATTTCAGACAAATCGTTGTTCAATCTCTTCTTAAAAACTTCCAGTGTTGGAGCATTCACAACTTCTGGAGGCGAATCGTTCCACTGATTAATTGTTCTAACCAGGGGGAAAATCTATTTACCTTCCCTACCGGTTTAGAAGTGTGCGTGCGCATGCCACATGCGATTTTAGACCCCCTGTGCATGCGCAGAGGGTAAAAAACAGATTATTTCCTGGTTAAAACCAGGAAGTAATGATGTCCGGGTAGGCGAAGCCTCGCACTTCTGCAGCTACCGGTTCACCGAACCACCCACCGCCGCTATCGGTTCACCCGAACTAGTGCGAACCGGTAGCATTTCACCTTTGGTTCTAACTGTCAGGAAATTTTTTCTTAGTTCTAGATTGCTTCTCTCCTTGGTTAGTTTACATCACTGCTTCTTGTCCTGCTTTCAGGTGTTTTGGACAATAGGTTGATCCATTCTTCTTTGCCGCAACCCCACAAATATAACCATGCGACTGCAATGGGTGGATGCAGCAGCGGTAACTTTAGAAAGAGGTCATAAGTAACTTTAGGGTGGGGAGTCCTTTGTAACTTCAAATAGATGTTAAGCGATCGGTTCTATGTTGAAGACTCCCTGTATATTTAAAAAAGCAATGCAGACTTTTTTTTTTGTCTCCTGGAACAGAACCATGTAGAAAGTATATCTATGCTGCAAAAGTATTCATTGGAGAACAGAACCTAATTAGTTGCACAAATACTTGTGCAAACTCTCCCTGCTAACTACACAGTTAGTCATTTGGGATAAACAAAACAACTAGCCAGATGTGAAGGTTACCCAGATGTGAAGGAAATAGGTGTGTGTTGGGGGAGAGAAGTGGAGAATATCATCTGGAATTTCCCATCCTTTATGTTTGTTTTGTTCCTCCCTGCAGCAGAGTGGCTTTAAAACACTCGTCTCAATTTACACACCCAGCATTTGCAAATGGAACCCTTTGTTATTTGTCACGGTGAGACATAAACGGGGTAATCAAAGGATTAAGAGCAATCACATTAAACTCTGCAAGTGAATGTTTACACACCACAGCCTATCCCGAGAGTGGTGAAGATGGCCATTTATAATGGAAACAGCGACAGTTTCCCTGTGCAGAGTATTGATTTAAAAGAGGGCTAGAAATGGATGGATTCTCACATAATGATGTTCCTGAGAAACCTGATTAGAAGCTGGCTTGATGCCTGGAAAACAGACTGAGGGTCCAGTTAAACTCTATCAAGTTTTGTTGCCTAGAAAACTGCAATAAGTGGAATGCTGAGTTGGCGCTTTTTTTTTTAACTTAACCCAAAGCAAAGGAGGGGAGTTGAAAATTAGCTGATGAATGTAGATAAGTGCTTGAAGGAGGGACAATGACCTGGAGGATTGCAATAAATGACCAGAGATCAATGGAATAGAGGTAGCTGTCCACAATTATGGCCACAATTGAATCAAAAATTTCTGTTGCTAAGTGAGACAACAGTTAAGTGAACTTTGGCCCATTTTGCGACCTTTCTTGCCATGTTTGTTAAGTGAAACACTGCAGTTGTGAAGTTAGTAACACGGTTAAGTGCATGGGATGCGGTGCCTCAGGGGCTAAGAAGCTGACCTTGTCGATTGAAAGGTCGGCAGTTCAGTGGTTTGAATCCCTAGTGCTGCCGTGTAACGGGGTGAGCTTCCGTGACTTGTCCCAGCTTCTGCCAACCTAGCAGTTCGAAAGCATGTAAAAAATGCAAGTAGAAAAAATAGGGATCACCTTTGGTGGGAAGGTAATGCAGCTTTGGTATTGAGTCATGGCGGCCACATGACCACGGAGACGTCTTCGGACAGCGCTGGCTCTTCGGCTTTGAAACGGAGATGAGCACCGCCCCCTAGAGTCAGGAACAACTAGCACGTATGTGCGAGGGGAATCTTTACTTAAGTGAATCTGGCTTCCCCATTGACTTTGAAGATCGCAAATGATGATCACGCGACCCTGGGACACTGCAACAGTCGTAAGTGTGGAAAAACAGTCATAATTCACTTTTTTCAGGGCCGTTGTAACTTTGAACAGTCACTAAATGAACAGTTGTAAATCAAGGACTATTTGTACAATTCTGAGGCATAGAATCAAGATGATGTGAAATATTAGTGCTGCTTTATAAAAACCTAGTAAGACCACACCTGGAATACTGCAATCAATTTTGGTCACCATACTACAAAAAGGCTGTTGAGACTTTGGAAAAAGTTCAGAGAAGGGCAACTGAGATGGTGAAAGGGCTGGAGATAAAAGCATATGTAGAATGACTGCAGGTTTTGTGTTTGGCTAGTCTAAAGAAAAGAAGAATTAGAGGTGACATGATAGCAGTATTTCAGTTTTGAAGGGCTGCCACAAAGAAGAGGGGGTCAAATTATTCTACAAAGCACCAGGGGGCAGGACAAGAAACAATGGTTGGAAACTGATCAAGGAGAGAAGCAACCTGGAATTAAGGAGAAACTTCTGAACAGGTCAGTGATGGCTAACCTTTTTGCCATCGCGTACCAAAAGCTGGAGGAGTGCAGGGGGCTCATGCGTGCATGTGGCCACACCCATAATTCTATGTGCCCTGCCCCCCACGCATGTGCATGGAATCCCCTTCCCTGTGCTCCCCCCGCTTTTGGCACACGATGGCCTGGTGGGCCCAGTAGGCCCTTTTTTCACCATCCCCAGGCTTTCTAGGAGCCTGAGGAGGGCAAAAATGGCTTTCCCCCACCCCCGGAGGCCTTCCAGAAACCGGAAATAGCCTGTTTGCTGACTCAACGGGCCGTTTCTGGCCTCCAGGGGTGTGGGAAAGGTTGTTTTTGCCCTCCCCAGGCTCCTAGAAAGGCTCTGGAGTCTGGAGAGAGTGAAAAACAGGCCTTCCCCACCCCCCTGGAGGCCCTCCAGAGGCCAGAAACAGCCTGTTTCCCGATTTCAAAAAATCAAATGGCTGGAATGTGCGTGCCTGCTGGAGCTGAGCTTGCATGCCCATGTGCCACCTGTGGTACGTGTGCCTTAGGATCGCCATCACGGGTATGGGTTCTCCTGCTTGAATAGGGGACTGGACTAGAAGACCTCCAAGGTCCCTTCCAGCTCTATTCTATTCTATTCTATTCTATTCTATTCTATTCTATTCTATTCTATTCTATTCTATTCTATTCTAATATTATGTAGTCCATAAAGCAGTACATGGCTTGGCCTCTAGATTTCTAGCACACACTCACAACCAGCGAATTAATGTGCTGATGCTGACTAGGCTAATGACGCTAGTCAGATGAATACTTGGTAGGCAGAGGCAGAATTTCCACCCCCCCTATTTTCTTCCCCAAAAACTAAGGTGCGTCTTATACTCCGGACCAACTTATACTCTGAAAAATACGATAGATAGATAGATAGATAGATAGATAGATAGATAGATAGATAGATAGATAGATAGATAGATAGATAGGTAGGTAGGTAGGTAGGTAGGTAGGTAGGTAGATAGGTAGGTAGGTAGATAAGTAGGTAGGTAGGTAAATAGATAGATAGATAGATAGATAGATAGATAGATAGATAGACAGACAGACAGACAGACAGACAGACAGACAGACAGACAGACAGACAGACAGACAGATGACAGACAGACACTATTCTGCCCATAAATGCACTCAGCTATCTATTAGTACTTAAAATATTGTGTGTGATGCATAAAGATGAAGAAACTTAAATTTGTAGCTTGGAGGATGGTAAGAAAACAGATCTCAGCAGCCTACTTACTTTTAAAAAAAAACTTGAACAGGAATGCGCATATCTGCCGGGTTCAACCAGTGAGTGATTCGTTTGAGTCTAGATTTGCCGTCAACAGGAACTGTTCCATCCTATTGATTTTTTGCTGCTGCCAAACCTGTCAGCGAATAGTGAGGAGTAAGCAAGGGGGAAAGAGGGCGATGGGATTCAGTGAAAACTCAGAGCTGTATCTTCACTATATTAAAGCCCAGCCGATAGCATATTTTTTAGGAAAAGCTGAGAGGAAGGGGGGGGGGAGACGTGGCCACGTCGTGAGGCAGATGGATGTGGCTAATTAAGAGGCTGAACTCAAGAGGGTGGAGGATATGGGCATAGCAGATAGCTATTGGAACAAAAGAATCTGAAACAATAGTATTTTAAGCTTACATACCACCCCATAGTGTTTTTCAGCGCTCTCTAGTTGGTGAATGAGGTAAGCATTAGTTGCCTATTGCCCTCAACCATCTGGGTCTTCATTTTACCAACCTCGGAAGGATGGATGGCTGAGTCAACCTTGAACCAGTCAGGATCGAACTCCAGGCGGTGGGCAGAGTTTGCCCACAATACTGCATTCTAACCACTACGCCACCGGGACAAAGTGTTTGCTTTGTTGCAGCAACAGCTATATAAGTAGTCCTTGACTTAGAACCACAATCGGGACCGGAAAATTCGTCATTAAGCAGCGTGGACTCACGTGACCTTGCCCGATTTCAAACTTTTTGCCATGGATGTTAAGTGAATTGCTGTGGTCATTAAGTGAGACATCACGTAATCCAGGGGTGGGTTCTACTTACCTTTACTACCGGTTCTTATTGTGGCCTCCCCCCGCATGCGTGCTTTTCTGTTCGTGTGCAGTTCACTTTGGATGATGTTCGGGTCAGTGGGCAGAGCCTCCCGTTGGTTTTACTACCAGTTCTATAGAATCGGTCCGAACCGGGGGCAACCACTACTGACGTGATTATGATTTTCAACCTGCCGTATTGGCTTCTTCATTGATTTTGCTTCTCAGAAGTTGACTGAGAAGATCACAAATGACAATCACGTCGACTTCTGGGATGCTGCGACTGCCATAAATGTGAGGTGATGGCCAATTGGAAAGATCACAATCACATTATTTGAGGACATTGCAAAGGTTGTATAAGGACCATCATAAGCCACTTGTTCAGTGCTGCTGTAACTTAGTGAGGGAAGTCACCCCTCCTTTTTTGTTCTTGTTAGTTGCAGCATCTTACAAGGGATTCTAGGGGAACTCAGGTTAAGGAAAACAGTGTCAAAGTGTGGGATGCTGCACAACTACACCGCAATACTGCAATGCTACCTAGGAATATCGCTGAAAAACAGCTCTTCCTCTCATAATTAGGCTACACTACAGCTTTCTCCTCAGTCCATGTACAGTAAAGACAAGAGTTACCATCTCTCTGAATAAATCTCTCTCCAGAAAGCAAATGCACACCCATGGGCTTAGTAAAAGAAGATTCAATGGCTAGGATCAGGTAGATTTGTGGGTTTTATATGCAGATGCAAAAAAATAAAAATAAAAGCATCTCGAGAACAAATTTGTCAACCCCCGTGCAGTTTGGTGAGCTCAAGGAAGCAAGAGATTTGTAGATTTCAGTACAGTAACTTTCAGGCTAAGTTGGGAGAAAGCCAGAATCTTAGGAGGAAACATTTCCTAGCTTCTTTGATAATGAGTTTATTAAGATTCTAATCACTGCCACATTTACAGCACTTCGTCTTTCGACCACAATTGCGCCTACAATCTCCATTGCTAAGCGGTTGTTAAGTGAGTCATCATGCCCGATTTTGCAACCGTTTTTGTTCATTTAAAGGTTGAGAGAGAACTTAGTTGTTGTTAGTTGTGAAGTCATGTCCGACCCATCGCGACCCCATGGACAACGTTCCTCCAGGGCTTCCTATCCTCTACCTTCCTCTGGAGTCCATTTAAGCTCAAATCTAGACAGCGTCTAGAGGGAGGGAGGTCTATTACCAACAGCTGCCGACTGGAGTGACCCTCGCGTCAGAAGACTTGATAGGCGGAGGCAACAGAAGGAAGGGAGGGGCAGGCCTGGATAAGTGCTGAGTCATGGAGCCACACCCCATGGCCTATATAAAAGATCTGCTTTCTGGCATTCTCTGAGTCAGGCAAAGTCTAAACATATCTTGCTGAAATCACTTTCTGGTCTCCTGCCTGCCCTGAGGACTTTGCTAGGACTTTGGCAGAGCTGCAGAGGCACACCTGATTCGGATTTCCCTGACCCGGCCGTCAGCAGAGGAGTGGGACATGACAGGCCTGGAGGAATGTTGTCCATGGGGTCGTGATGGGTCGGACACGACTTTGCAACTAATAACAACAACTACTACTGCTTCAGTGACTCCATCCAGCCACCTTGTTCTCTGTCCTCCCCTTCTTCTTTTGCCCTCAATCTTTCCCAGCATTGGGCTCTTCTCCAGTGAGTCCTTCCTTCTCATTAGGTGGCCAAAGTATTTCAGTTTCATCTTCAGGATCTGGCCTTCTAAAGAGCAGTCAGGGTTGATCTCCTCTAGGACTGACCGGTTTGATTGCCTTGCAGTCCAAGGGACTCTCAGGAGTCTTCTCCAGCACCAGAGCTCAAAGGCTTCAATCATTCCTCCTAAAAGAATGAAATATTTTAAGAAGTATTAAAAAAGTAGAATATTATATTTCTCCTAAAAGAGAAATGGAAATCTTAAGGGAGACAGAAACTCAGAGCTTCAGCTCCCTGTCCCCAGTAGATATTTGGTGCCCATTAAGAAAGACTGAGCCATCCTATCTACAAGACAAAAGACCTCCAGGCTCCAGGGTGATGGGATTAAGACATGACCCTCTAGGGAGACGACTTCCGGTATCCGGTGGCAACGGACGTCTGGAAGGCTTCTCTTGCCTCCAGTGTCCGAATCCGGCCGCCGCCGAGGCCCTTAGGGGCCAGGTGTTCCGAAAAGGACACCTGCCGTACGGACGGCTCGCCAGGGGTCTCCCAGCCGATATACAGGACTGGGGGGGACCGATGCTGGCGCGTCCTAGGCTCGGCGGGGTGCGGAGGCCACAGGCCGCGGCCATTACTTTGGTCGTCGCCTGGGCCGCTGTGCCCGGTGACACCGGGGCTTTGGATTTATAATTGCAGCAGCCTGGTGGTGAACAGGGAACGGAGAAGAATTGAGGAATGAAGAAGGGAAGGGGATATCGGCAAACGTGAGTGGAGTACTCCGGAGTGCGGGGGGGTTTTTTCTCCCCTGCGACTGGAAGGAGTACGAATCACTTTGGAGAGAGGAGAACTTAAAATAACAAGATTACCGGTTTTGTGGAGCTCTGGAGAGAAGAGGTGATGGAGAAATTTAGGAGGGAGGGTTTGAGGCCCCCCCTCCCTCTGGGGAACAATGGTGGCGTCCAGCTTCCGCCTTCACTATGAGAATCTTGATGACATCACTTCCCTTCGGCTTCCTGGTTGACTAACTGTACTCTGGACTCGTTGCTCCTGTGAGTGCCCCCTGGTGGATCCGGAGGAAATTATAAGGATACTGTGCTTGCCTGAGGATTTTGAAAAATTTTTTTTTAAATGGCAAAAGGTCAGAGACCAACTGCTGGAGAAATGGAGAGAATTCTGGAAAAGTTATCTAATATGGACAAGAAACTGGATGAAATAAGAGCAGAAATTGTGACTATCCAAAAGGATTTAAAGGATACTCAACAAGTCTCAGCAGAAAATAAGCAGAAAGTGGAAGGTCTGGAGGGTGAGATGCGGGCAGTGCAGAAAGAGGGAGACGACAAGCAATGCTGTGCTTGGACTACAGATGGATAAAATGTCTTATTTCCTTAGGTTTCAAAATTTGGAAGAAGTGGACCAAGAAGACTTGAGAGATGTTGTGACTAAACTGTTGGGAGAATTTCTTGGGAGAGGTGTTGATTTTATGAATTGGGATGTGGATCGAGTTTATAGAGTTAATTCACAATATGCACGCACGCATGCAGTTCCTAGAGAGGTTCATGTCAAATTTGTGAAAAGAGAGACGAGAGATGAAATTCTTAGAAAACATAGGAGTGGGGCACTGACTTATAGGGGCAGGAGATAGCCATTCTGAGGCAGATTCCCAGACAGGTACGTGAAATGAGAAAGAAATATTACTTTTTATCAAGCAAATTGTACCAGAAGGGAGTGGGCTTCAGATGGCTGATGCCAGAGGGATTGATGATTTTCCGGGAGGGCATTACGAAAAAAATTAGTACAATTGCGGAGGCTGCGGCCTACGTGGAGGAACACAAAGCCCTCCTGGATTTAGATGACCCAGGAATTGAAGAAGGGGAGGTTATAGACCATGGGGCGGAGGCGGCTGCCGCTGTTGCGGCCCTGGAGTTGGGTCAGGCTGAACCCAGAGTTCTGAGATCCAAAACTAGGAAGTGATAAAGATATTTGGTATTGTGTTGGTTTTTCTTATTCTCTTTCGTATGATATTCTGATTATTCTTGACCCTTCCTCATTGTGTATGTAAGATTGAAACTTAGCTACTTCGTTTCACCTGCTTGCCATATGGCTGTTGTATGTGTTTAAAATTCTGAGTAAAATTCTTATTATGTATAAGAAAAATGAAAATTTACCATACCTGATATGTATTTGCATAAATCTTTATTGACCAATAAAAACTTTTTATATATAAGACATGACCCTCTAGGACATATCTATCAGCAGAGCTCACCATATGGCACAATCACCCGGGGACATTGCATCACCCTCCAGGCTTCAACCAAACTTGATTCAGACAAACGTGACCACACAGGGCCCCATGGGACTCTGACTACAGCCAATGGAATATAATTCTTGAACAGGAACAGGAAGTTCAAGTGCAAAGCCTAAGAGAGGGTATTAAAAACCCCTCACTCTCAACTCCACATGATCAGCTACCCAGAATCAAACATGTTTGATGGTTCTGCTTCATTAAACCATCTTTCCAATCAGCCTCCATGCTTCCAGTGTCTTTGTCCCCGCTTGGAACTTAACCAGATGGATATGTCTTCCAACATTAGTTACTAAATGAACGGTTGTAAATCGAGGATTATCTGTAAATTAATAGTGCAATAAATACAGAGACTCAATTATGCTGAGCTGGTGACTAAATGGATATTGGCTTTAGGCAAGAGGTTTTTGGCAAATAGAAATTTGCGCATGAAATCTCTTAGCGGTTTCCCATCCAACCTCTAACCCCATTTGATCCTGCTTAGCTTTTCCAAATCATTCAAGGTTTGTTCGGTAATGGGCTGGTAGCACAATGCAACATCCACAAGAATGAATCCACTTCTGGTATGCCTCAAGGAAAAATAGAGAGCAGTCCACCCTAGTCATGCACAGATCAGCAGAAACCTGACTTCTTTCAGTGCGGTTTGTTGTTTGCAGGCTGTTCTATGTTGTTAAATTTCATAGCTAAGCTTTTTTTTTTTAAACAACCTCTAAATCTGCAGCTGCCAACGTACCCATTTTCTACCCTTTTCCTGACAATGAATGGATGCATTTTTCTATCCAAAGTCCATGCTGAACCCAGTGCTAAATTGGCACACTTGCATATTTTATATGCCATCTTCTCCAGTACAAAACTCCTGTCGATTTAGCCTAGGGGAATCTATTGGAGTTTAGCAAGATCAGCACCACAAAAAACAGATTAGGAACACAAGTTAAAATAGGGAAGAAAATGGTAAGTGAACACCTGTCTACCCTAGATTTATTTATTTATTTATTTATTTATTTATTTATTTATTCATATTACATCTCTCCGAAGGACTCAGGGCGGTTCACAGGCAAATAAAACATTTATGTACAAATTAAGATAACCATTAAAAACTTATTCTAATGCCAAATTATTAAAATATAAATATAAATATTAAAACCAATTTAAAACCCTATACATTTACAGCACTTCGTCTTTCGACCACAATTGCGCCTACAATCTCCATTGCTAAGCGGTTGTTAAGTGAGTCATCATGCCCGATTTTGCAACCGTTTTTGTTCATTTAAAGGTTGAGAGAGAACTTAGTTGTTGTTAGTTGTGAAGTCATGTCCGACCCATCGCGACCCCATGGACAACGTTCCTCCAGGGCTTCCTATCCTCTACCTTCCTCTGGAGTCCATTTAAGCTCAAATCTAGACAGCGTCTAGAGGGAGGGAGGTCTATTACCAACAGCTGCCGACTGGAGTGACCCTCGCGTCAGAAGACTTGATAGGCGGAGGCAACAGAAGGAAGGGAGGGGCAGGCCTGGATAAGTGCTGAGTCATGGAGCCACACCCCATGGCCTATATAAAAGATCTGCTTTCTGGCATTCTCTGAGTCAGGCAAAGTCTAAACATATCTTGCTGAAATCACTTTCTGGTCTCCTGCCTGCCCTGAGGACTTTGCTAGGACTTTGGCAGAGCTGCAGAGGCACACCTGATTCGGATTTCCCTGACCCGGCCGGCAGCAGAGGTGGGACATGACAGGCCTGGAGGAATGTTGTCCATGGGGTCGTGATGGGTCGGACACGACTTTGCAACTAATAACAACAACTACTACTGCTTCAGTGACTCCATCCAGCCACCTTGTTCTCTGTCCTCCCCTTCTTCTTTTGCCCT
Organism: Ahaetulla prasina; assembly: GCF_028640845.1. NCBI lineage: Eukaryota > Metazoa > Chordata > Lepidosauria > Squamata > Colubridae > Ahaetulla > Ahaetulla prasina. The sequence continues at coordinate 15,863,921 of NC_080539.1, forward strand.
CAATCTTTCCCAGCATTGGGCTCTTCTCCAGTGAGTCCTTCCTTCTCATTAGGTGGCCAAAGTATTTCAGTTTCATCTTCAGGATCTGGCCTTCTAAAGAGCAGTCAGGGTTGATCTCCTCTAGGACTGACCGGTTTGATTGCCTTGCAGTCCAAGGGACTCTCAGGAGTCTTCTCCAGCACCAGAGCTCAAAGGCTTCAATCATTCCTCCTAAAAGAATGAAATATTTTAAGAAGTATTAAAAAAGTAGAATATTATATTTCTCCTAAAAGAGAAATGGAAATCTTAAGGGAGACAGAAACTCAGAGCTTCAGCTCCCTGTCCCCAGTAGATATTTGGTGCCCATTAAGAAAGACTGAGCCATCCTATCTACAAGACAAAAGACCTCCAGGCTCCAGGGTGATGGGATTAAGACATGACCCTCTAGGACATATCTATCAGCAGAGCTCACCATATGGCACAATCACCCGGGGACATTGCATCACCCTCCAGGCTTCAACCAAACTTGATTCAGACAAACGTGACCACACAGGGCCCCATGGGACTCTGACTACAGCCAATGGAATATAATTCTTGAACAGGAACAGGAAGTTCAAGTGCAAAGCCTAAGAGAGGGTATTAAAAACCCCTCACTCTCAACTCCACATGATCAGCTACCCAGAATCAAACATGTTTGATGGTTCTGCTTCATTAAACCATCTTTCCAATCAGCCTCCATGCTTCCAGTGTCTTTGTCCCCGCTTGGAACTTAACCAGATGGATATGTCTTCCAACATTAGTTACTAAATGAACGGTTGTAAATCGAGGATTATCTGTAAATTAATAGTGCAATAAATACAGAGACTCAATTATGCTGAGCTGGTGACTAAATGGATATTGGCTTTAGGCAAGAGGTTTTGGCAAATAGAAATTTGCGCATGAAATCTCTTAGCGGTTTCCCATCCAACCTCTAACCCCATTTGATCCTGCTTAGCTTTTCCAAATCATTCAAGGTTTGTTCGGTAATGGGCTGGTAGCACAATGCAACATCCACAAGAATGAATCCACTTCTGGTATGCCTCAAGGAAAAATAGAGAGCAGTCCACCCTAGTCATGCACAGATCAGCAGAAACCTGACTTCTTTCAGTGCGGTTTGTTGTTTGCAGGCTGTTCTATGTTGTTAAATTTCATAGCTAAGCTTTTTTTTTTTAAACAACCTCTAAATCTGCAGCTGCCAACGTACCCATTTTCTACCCTTTTCCTGACAATGAATGGATGCATTTTTCTATCCAAAGTCCATGCTGAACCCAGTGCTAAATTGGCACACTTGCATATTTTATATGCCATCTTCTCCAGTACAAAACTCCTGTCGATTTAGCCTAGGGGAATCTATTGGAGTTTAGCAAGATCAGCACCACAAAAAACAGATTAGGAACACAAGTTAAAATAGGGAAGAAAATGGTAAGTGAACACCTGTCTACCCTAGATTTATTTATTTATTTATTTATTTATTTATTTATTTATTCATATTTGTATACCGCCCTATCTCCCGAAGGACTCAGGGCGGTTCACAGGCAAATAAAACATTTATGTACAAATTAAGATAACCATTAAAAAACTTATTCTAATGCCAAATTATTAAAAATATAAATATAAATATTAAAACCAATTTAAAACCCCTATACATTTAAAATCTAGTCCAGTCCTGCACAGATGAATAAATGTGTCTTGAGCTCGCGACGGAAGGTTCGGAGGTCCAGAAGTTGACGGAGTCCTGGGGGGAGTTCGTTCCAGAGGGTGGGAGCCCCACAGAAGGCCCTTCCTGGGCGTCGCCAGGCGACACTGCCTAGCTGACGGCACCCTGAGAGTCCCTCTCTGTGAGAGCGCACGGGTCGGTGAGAGGTATTCGGTAGCAGCAGGCGGTCCCGTAGATAACCCGGCCCTATGCCATGGGCGCTTTGAAGGTGGTTACCAAAACCTTGAAGCGCACCGGAAGGCCACAGGTAGCCAGTGCAGTCTGCGCAGGATTGGTGTCATCACGGAGCCACGGGGCTCCCTCTATAACCCGCAGCCGCATTCTGAACTAACTGCAGCCTCCGGATGCCCTTCAAGGAGCCCCATGTAGAGAGCATTGCAGTAATCCAGGCAAGGCGTCACGAGGCGTGGTGACTGTGCATAGGGCATCCCGGTCTAGAAAGGCGCAACTGGCGCACCAGGCGGACCTGGTAGAAAGCTCTCCTGGAGGCGGCCGTCAAATGATCTTCAAAGACAGCCGTTCATCCAGGAGGGCGCCCAAGTTGCGCACCCTTCCATCGGGGCCAATGACTGCGCCCCAACAGTCAGCCGAGGACTCAGCTGACTGTACCGGGATGCCGGCATCCACAGCCACTCTGTCTTGGAGGATTGAGCTTGAGCCTGTTTCTCCCCATCCAGACCCATACGGCCTCCAAACACCGGGACAGCACTTGATAACCGTTGGGGTGGCCGGTGTGGAAAAGTACAGCTGGGTGTCATCAGCGTACAGCTGGTACCTCACACGAAGCCACTGATGATCTCACCCAGCGGCTTCATATAGATGTTGAACAGAAGGCGAGAGAATCGACCCTGCGGCACCCACAAGTGAGGCGCCTCGGGCCGACCTCTGCCCCCTGTCAACACTGTCTGCGACCGATCGGAGATAGGAGGAGAACCACCGATAAGCGGTGCCTCCCACTCCCAATCCCCCAACCGGCGCAGCAGGATACCATGGTCGATGGTATCAAAAGCCGCTGAGAGGTCTAATAGGACCAGGGCAGAGGAACATCCCTATCCCTGGCCCTCAGAGATCATCCTGTGACCAAAGCTGTCTCAGTGCTGTAACCGGGCCGGAAGCCGGACTGGAACGGGTCTAGATAGACAGTTTCATCCAGGTGTAAGGGAAACTGATATGCCACCATACTCTCTACAACCTTCGCCGCGAAGTGAAGGTTGGAGACCGGACGATAATTACCTAAAACAGCCGGGTCCAGGGAAGGCTTCTTGAGGAGGGGTCTCACCACCGCCTCTTTCAAGGCGGCCGGGAAGACTCCCTCCACCAAGGAAGTGCTCGTAATTGCCTGGAGCCAGCCTCGTGTCACCTCCTGAGTGGCCAGCACCAACCAGGAGGGGCACGGGTCCAGTAAACACGTGGTGGCACTCAACCTACCCAACAACCTGTCCATGTCCTCGGGAGCCACAGGGTCAAACTCATCCCATAAAATGTCACCAAGACCACCCTCAGCCGTCTCACCCGAGTCACCGCAATTTTGGTCCAGACCATCCCGAAGCTGAACGATTTTATCGTATAGATAACCGTTAAACTCCTCAGCACGTCCCTGCAACGGGTCATCCCGCTCTCCCTGGTGTAGGAGGGAGCGAGTCACCCGAAACAGGGCGGCTGGGCGGTTAGATGAGTTCAAATCACCAGGACTGGATGGATTACACCCCAAGGTTCTGAGGGAACTAGCAGACGAGATCTCAGAACCACTGAACTATATCTTTCAAAGATCCTGGAGCACCAGGGAACTGCCAGAGGACTGGAAAAGAGCTGATGTAGTTCCCAACATCAAAAAAGGAAAAAAAAATTGATCCAGAAACCACAGACCTATCAGCCTGACCTCAATACCAGGGAAGATTCTGGAAAAGATAATCAAGCAATGAATCAGCAAACACTGAAAAGCAAACAAAGTAATAACCAAAAGCCAACATAGGTTTGTCAAAAACAGATCATGCCAGACTCAATCTTATTATATTCTTTGACAAAGTGATAAAATTAGTGGACCAGAGGAATACAATGGATATAATTTATTTGGATTTCAGTAAGATGTTTGATAAAGTAGACCATAACCTACTACTAGATAAAGTAGAAAAATGTGGGTTAGATAGTATCACCACCCGATGGATTTGTAACTGGCTGACCAACCGCACTCAATGTGTAGTCCTCAGTGGAACTACATCCACATGGAGGGAAGTATGCAGTGGAGTACCCCAAGGCTCTGTTTTAGGCCCAGTACTCTTCAACATCTTCATCAATGACTTGGATGAGGGGATAGATGGGGAACTCATCAAATTTGCAGATGACACCAAGCTGGCAGGAATAGCCAACACTCCAGAAAATAGGCTTAAGATACAGAAGGGTCTTGACAGGCTTGAACATTGGGCACTATCTAGCAAAATGAAATTCAACAGTGAAAAAAGTAAGGTTCTACATTTAGGCAAGAAAAACAAAATGCACAGGTACAGTATATGTTGTACCTTGCTCAATAGTAGTAATTGTGAGAGGGATCTTGGAGTCCTAGTGGACAACCATTTAAATATGAGCCAGCAGTGTGCTGCAGCTGCCAAAAAAGCCAATGCAGTTCTAGGCTACATAAACAGAGGGATAGAATCAAGATCACATGAAGTGTTAATACCACTTTAGTAAGGACACCTTGGAATATTGCATTCAGTTTTGGTCACCATGATGTAAAAAAAGATGTTGAGACTCTAGAAAGAGTGCAGAGAAGATCAACAAAATGATTAGGGGACTGGAGACTCAAGGAGAGAAGCATCTTAGAACTAAGGACAAATTTCCTGGCAGTTAAAACAATCAGTGGAACAACTTGCCTCCAGAAGTTGTGAATGCTCCAACACTAGAAGTTTTTAACAAGATGTTGGATAACCATTTGTCTGAAGTCGTGTAGGGTTTCCTGCCTAAGCAGGAGGTTGGACTAGAAGGCCTCCAAGGTCCCTTCCACCTCTGTTATCCAATTCTATTCTAAGAATGATGAGCATTCTCAAAAATTCTTCTGTTACCAGAATAACAGAATTAGAAGGAGCACTGGAGGTCTTCTAGTCCACCCCTCTGCTCAAGCAGGAAACCCTATACTAGATATTGCAAACAATGGTTGTCCAATCTTCTTAAAAGCCTCCAGTGTTGGAGCACCCACAACTTCTGGAGGCAAGTCATTCTACTGATTGTAGAATGTCAGGAACTGTCAGGAATTTCCTCCTTATTTCTAGGTTGCTTCTCTCCTTGATTAGATTCCATCCATGGCTTCTTGTCCTGCCTTCAGATCAGTGGCCGGCTGCTGGTGGTTTGGAACGGTTCAGGCGATCCGGCTGTTACAGGCGGTAGCAGCCCACCACTGCTTCAGATGCTCTGGAGAATAGATTGACTGCCTCTTCTTTGTGGCAGCCCCTCAAATATTGGAACACTGCTATCATGTCACCCCTAGTCCTTTATTAGACTAGACATATTTCAAGACAGCAAAGGAGAAACCTCAGTCAGCAATCATGACATTTGGAGGCTGGCCTGGGTTCAAACACAGGAGCTGGAAAAAAACACAGGCAAAGTGAAAGTAGCATTTAAGGAACATCCCAGAGACAAGGCAGATAGCAAAAGAATGTGAGTTTAAGATCCGTTAAGGTCAAAACCCAACCACTAAACATTGTACAAGCCTTAATAGATGAGACTGAGTCTCCTGAGACAATGCTTGTAGGATACAACACACACATACACACCCCAACACACTCGTAAATATGCAGCCTCAATCTCAGCTTCAGGCAATTCATAACACCACTGAACTCTAGATCTGGAAATGTCCATCAACGTAATCGAAGCCAATGTTTTTCAAACTTTGGCAAATTTATGATGTCATGTTATGGGTCATTCTGGACTTGAAGTTGCCAATTTTTAAAAGACTCATCTAAGTCAATTTCCTGCAGGAGTCCAAATTCAATCATCCCGGGTAGATTGTCGTCTAACTTCCGACGGAATATAATCAATAAAGAAAAGCATATTCTGGATTTTTGGTCATTCTATCAGCCTGTTGTAATGTTAGGCAATTTTCCCCCTTAACGTACAAACAGAATATCTCTTCCTGTAAGTCCAGTATTCCCTGTTTGGGATATGAGAAAATAGGCTTCGAGGTTCTTGTTTTTTTATTTTTTTTATTTATTAGACTTGTCTGTAGCTCATCTTGCCTAGAGGTGACTCTGGCCAGCTTACAAACATTAAACACCAAGAAAAACTGAAGCAATAAGTAATCACAATAGTAATAATTTACAATTATGAGATGGAAAGGAAGGGAGAAGGAGGGGTGGTGGTCTTGTCTTAGTCCATCAGCCACCTCCAGCGTGAAGGTGGCTGGGTGTTGGGGCTTCAGGCCAACTGTCAGAGCCAGGTCTTCAGACCCTTATGGAATGGCAGAATGATGGGTGTGAATCTCACTTCTGGAGTAAAATATTGCAAAGAGCAGGAACCACTGGTTGTCAGGGTTTCAATGGATGCCCTAATTAAATCATGAGCCTTGAGCCAAGCTTCAACAAAAATCCAATTATTTATTAGGAGCTTCATGTCGGCACATTCCAAGTGAAGCCAACTCTGACCCCATGTAATTTACAGCCCAGACTTGACCCTGTTTCCCCTTCCTCCCCAGGGTGTGTCATCAGTCACATTCGCCAATGGAGCAATTTCACGGGTTGTAGAGATAACTCCCCTTTGGCTGCTGTGGATAACCCTGGGAGACAGCCTTGAGAGAGATATGTCTGGAATGTACTTTGTTTTTGGCTGCTGTGCTGCTTCGCTGTTTTCCTACCCCCTTGCCTATGGCAACTTGAGAGCAAGCCAGGGATGCTTTGTGAGTTGACACGGGTCTTTTATGCGACATTCTACCTCCAGGTTTTCTCATGAGCCTTTCTTTAAATAAACAGTTTGCTGACAAAGAGGGTGAAACGCTTTCATGAAAGTTTGATTTTGGGGTTTTACTGATTAGATTGATCTGTTGTTATAGAAATGGCTAGTTCGTAATATTATGGAAAAGTAAAAAGTTGAGGTTCGATGTTAATGCTTTATTCCACTGCAACAGACAGAGTCAGAATCCAACACTTTTTTTTCCTTTTCTTCCTGCCCTCCTGGATCCTCCTGGAGAAGTTCTATCTGTCTATGAGGTCACTAAGAGTTGATACTAACTAGAATCACATAATCATCAAATGCTCCTCTGGGAAATGCGTCCTTGTGATTGCCCTCTGAGGATAGCCTTATTAACAAAATAACAGACTTGGAGAGGACCTTAGAGGTTTTTTAATTCAGTTCCCTGTTCAAGCAGGAAACCCTGTACTATGTCAGGCAAATGGTTGCCCGATTTCTTCTTAAAAACCTTCAGTGTTGGAGCACAACAACTTCTGGGGTGAGTCGTTCCACTGATTAATTGTTCTCACTGATAGGAAATTTCTCCTTAGTTCTGTGTTGCTTCTCTCCTTGATTAGTTTCTATCAATTGCTTCTTGTTCAGCCTCCAGGTGCTTTGGAGAATAGTTGGACCCCTCTTCTTTCTGACAGCCTCTTACATATTGATTTTCTGGGATGAGGATGTGATCTGTCCCGTCCCACCCCCCCCCGCAGTCCAGGAGACAGGAGCGATGACTTAATTAGCTGGCAACTATCAGCTCTGGCAGCAAACTAGCGAGCGTCTGCCAAGTGTCTCTGTTATCTCTCTTGATGCCGATGAGTCAGCCAGGAGACCAGGAACAAACAAGACTTCAGCTCTAATTCTCCCTCTAAGCAGTTGATTTGATTGCCACGAAGTGGTAGAGCAGCCCTTGCTGCTTTTATATCCTGTGGGGTGTGGCTCCATGACTCAGCACTTCCTAGACCTGCCCCACCCCTGCTTCTGTTGTTCCCGCCTCTCCTGCCTACAAAACCTAGGGTCCAGCCAGGCCTGATTGCCATTAGCCGGGTCTGGAGGCGTGGCCTGGAGGGGGGAAAGAGTCAGGGGACGGAGGCCTCGTTATCTCCTCCATCTGACCTGCCTCTGGCTCCTGGAGCTGAGCCAGGGAAGCAGGTGCTCCAGAGGTAAGTCCTGATGGCCCTTCCCCCTCACTTTCTGAGTCACTTTCTGGCAGGGGGCCTGGCTCGGGGGGCACAGACACAACAGGATGTGTCAAAATTTCAAGTATGTGACTACCCTGTTTCCCCGAAAATAAGACATCCTCTGATAATAAGCCAACATGCGCTAAAATAAGCCTTCCCCCTCCAAAAATAAGCCCTCCCCAAAAATATTTAAACACAGAGCTGGAAATCAGGTAAGATGACAAGAAGAGCCTCATCTTGCTCCATGTGCCCCAAAATAATAAGACCTCCCTGAAAATAAGGCCAAGTGCTTATTTTTGGGTTCAAAAAAATATAAGACAGGGTCTTTTTTGGGGGGAAACACGGTACAAGAGACAGCTATTCATTGGAATTTCTGTTTCAACTTGATCCAATTCATGGGCTAAGGTCCAAATTGGAATATCATTATCCTTTAGAATTTCTGTTAAAATTAGAATTTCTTCTAATTTTCAGTCCATTGTTTGGCTAATTGGGCGTTGTATGTTGCCTTTTAGAATATGAGCTTTTCCAGGAACAATAGATTTAGAAAAGTGCAGTTTAAAGGAAAAATGCATTTAGAACTACATATTGAAATGCAAGGAAGCGGAGTAGAGAGAGGAGGTGGGAAGGTAAGATAGAAGCAGACTGAAATGTGTTCCTGAATTAATGACTCAGTCTGGCCCATCCATTCCTATCTGGTATCAGTCTGAAATTCTTGAATTCCCAACTGGACAGATGTTGGGTGGGGCTTTTTTGTTTCTGTCGGAATATTCATGAACTGGAACGGAGACATGGTAACAAGGTCAGCCAATGAATAGGCATAGCAACTAAGTCAGCCAATGAGGACTATTTGGAAACTGAAACAGTTTAGAGTCTGGGGGTGGCTTAGCAAACAAGTCTGGTCTAGTCTTTGTGCTGAATTTTAACTGAAAGTCATCTCTGCTGTACTCTGTGTGTGTTTGTATTTACAATCTCTCCTCTCTACCACCTTGGTATTGTATATTTATCTTCATGTGTTATATTGTATATAAAGAGAAGTTAATTAATCCTGCTAAATCAGTTATCTGTGTGTACTTTTCCGGATGTGATTTCTGGAACAAACTCTGACAGTTTCCTTACTAAGAAACCTGACGGTCCATCCATCCATCCATCCATCCATCTATCTATCCCTTCCCTGGAGTTCTGTCGCTCAACAAAATCAGACTGAAATCCATGTAAATAATTCAATGCACTCTACAGTAGTTTGTATAACTCAGTGTTTCTCAACCTTGGCAACGTTAGAAGGTCTGGACCTCACTTCCCAGAATAGAGCTGGCTGGGGAATTCTGGGAGATGGAATCTAGTCTTCTTGCCAAAGTTGAAAAAGACTATCTATTCTGCTGTAAAAAAACGAAAAAAGAATATGCTTTCTTGTTATATTATCCTTCTTTCCCTGTACTTCATTACAAGAACTACTCCAACACCACCAATTTTAGATTTGACATCCGCCAGAAAGTTTTTTAATTTTTTTTTAGAAAAATAAACAAACAAGGAACAGATGACGTGCTTGCCAAATTGCCAATCTTTTTTAAAAATCCAATCAACATTATTCAACAATGTTCTCCCTTCTGTATACACTGCCAAGCCAACAGCCTTTCCTTTGACGGTAAGTATTTGAGTGGCAGCCCAAGTTGGTTGGAAAGAAAATGGAGTGTATGCTGAAATTTGGCCTTAGGGCTAATTAATGCTTTATTGTGGCAGATGTGTTTGTCATTTCCGTGCTGGTGTCTGTTCTGTGGAGTAGTGCAAGAGGTGTACTTGTGAGCCTCTGGCGATATGTGCAATTGTGTCATCTTAGGATCATTGGAAACTTGTCTGGATTGATGTGGGCATTGATGCGGACAGTAATTCTTTTGAATGAAGGCAGATATATGTGTCTCAGGATAATGTTGCAGGATTCAGTCTAGGTTGGTCACCAGGGCTAGAGGCTCAGTCTTCTGAGTTTTTGGATTTATGTTGGAGTCCATCCTCAGGGAACTTCTCTCTAGCAGAGTGTGTGCTTTGGGCTAATTTGTGTCTGGTATTTATATGGTGCCTAGTTGTGTGTGGCTTTTTAGTTGTTGATTGGGGTGTTGGCGGCTGGTTATGAAGTTGTTGCCTGTTGTTTCCTTGTGCTGTCAAGCCCTTGACTCCTAAGTACTTGATAAACTGGCGCAGGGGTGAAATTCAGCAGGTTCTGACAGGTTCTGGAGAACAGGTAGCAGAAATTTTGAGCAGTTTGGAGAATAGGTAGCAGAAATGTTGGGCAGTTTGGAGAACAGGTAGAAGAAATTTTGAGTAGTTTGGAGAACCAGCAAATACCACTTCTGGCTGATCCCAGAGTTGGGTGGGAATGGAGATTTTGCAGTATCCTTCCCCTGCCACGCCCACCAAGCCACACCACGCCCACCAAGCCACACCCAGAGAACCAGTAGTAAAAAAAATTGAATTTTACCATTAAACTGGTGGTAAGTCAGCATTCTTGTTGACTTGAACCTGTTTCCCAGGTTTCAATCACTTCCCTAGCTATTTTTGTACCTTCTCATCCAACAATCTTAGCTTCAAAATGGAATGTATCTTCTTGCTCACTGCAATGTGAAGTTACCAATGAGTTTGGGTCTCCTCATCTGACTGCTTGCTTGTGTTCTTGCAATCTGATGATCTCTCCTGCATCTAAAACCAAAGTTCTAAATATTGATCCTAAGGGGCCCACTCTGTCCATATGAACATTGTAGTATACACCCAGGGGTGAAATCCAGCAGGTTCTGAAATTTTGAGCAGTTAGTGGAAATTTTGAGCAGTTCGGAGAACCAGTAGCAGAAATTTTGAGTAGTGTGGAGAATTGGCAAATTCCACCTCTGGCTGGCCCCAGAGTGGGGTGGGAATGGAGATTTTGCAGTATCCTCCCCCCAGGAGTGGGGTGGGAATGCAGTATCCTTCCCCTGCCATGCCCACCAAGCCACACCACGCCCATCAAGCCACGCCCACAGAACCGATAGTAAAAAAAATTGGATTTCACCCCTGTGTACACCCTACATGTTCTTGCATTTGCAGGCAAAGAGAATCTCAACAACACTTCTTTAAATATTTACCAGATAACCCACAGCTGACTAATTTTGCACAACCCAATATATCATATCCTACAGTTTATAAATTACCATGGCTGGTATTTTGTGCCATGCCTGATTTTCTTTTCAGGTATAGAAGAAGGAATAGTAGAATCTGGATGAAGTTAAAAGAGGGATCAACCTAAAATCCCTACATAGGCACAAACAAACTAAGTCCAACTACCCTTGAATTCCATTGAATCTTCTAGCAGGTATTAAGCATTAGTTGAGTCTGTACGCCTAGTCTGTTTAGCAATAAAATCCATTTAATTGGACCTTCCCATGTGGACCTGGTATTTTGTGTCTGATATTAAGTAATGCATCAATTACATAATCTGGGGCTTTATAGTGCAACCATGGGGCTTCCTATCAGATTGAATTTTCTTGTTCTTCATTGTTGGTTTGTAATGAAACAGAACTGCCACATCTGGGTAGCAAAACATCAAATAATCACAAAATGGTGGGAAAGAGATACCATTTTTTCCTTTTTCTATTGCCTTCAGATTTTTACAGCCCAAATATAGAACTTCTAATATTGGTCATTAATCAGAAATCTAGGGCAATTTTCTAATTATTAGAGAATCCAAAGGCAGTATGGTTTAAATATCAATTGTTAGACCCTTCTGGTATTGTTGTGACCCAGGCCCAAGCAGGTAGTAGGAAACTCTGTCAGTGTAAAAACAAACAAACTTTATTTGAACAGCTGAGAATTACTTCATTCTCAGCATAGTTCAACTAAATTAAAGCAAATTCCTCCCAACACAAATTCCTCAGTCCTATCACCAACCTTGGTCCAATTAGGCAAACTGCCAAAGGCCTTTCTTGGCAAAAGTTCAGAAGACACCGATACAAAATAAATTCAACAAGACCAAGCTATCAATGTTGTTTTCTGGCAAAGAGCTCAAATGCCGTTGTTGGTCTTTTAAGCCTTATGGGAGGGGCCAATCATCTCTTGGCCCTACTCCCGAGTCGTCCTCTTTGCTTGAGCTGCTCTTGCCTTCTGGCAGCTCTTCTCATGCGTGCATTAGGAACAGGCTCCTCCTGTTCCTCTGCCTCACTACTGTCAGCCTCTAGAGGCTCTGGAGTCCGCACTCATTCCCCGATGGCCCTGGCCCCACCTCTGCCTCCAACTCAGAGCCCTCATCCAGGCCTTCCGCAGCCTCCAGGAATGGCCCACGTTCTTTCTCAGCCTCATCGCTGTCCAACTCTGTTGCCAGCTCTGCAGGCTGCTGGCAGACCACAACAGATATAGGGTTTCCTGCCTAAGCAGGGGATTGGACTAGAAGATTTCCAAGGCTCTTTCCAAACCTGTTATTCTGTTAACTTTGTTAATCTCTATGTCAGGGGTCCCTAACTCTCGGTCTGTGGACCAGCACTGGGCTGCAGCATGCCAGCAACAAGGACGGACAAACAAACAAAGCCCCGTCCGCGGGATGCAGGCAGCACACGAAACCACACACCCCTCCAGTTTGTTTAGATTTTTAGCTGTTTAGAATTCTTTATTGGCCAAGTGTGATTGGACACACAAGGAATTTGTCTTCGGTGCATATGGTCTCAGTGTACATAAAAAGAAAAGATACATTCGTTAAGAATCATAAGGTACAACACTTAATGATAGTTGTAGGGTACAAATAAGCAATCGAATCATACTAGGAAACAATCAGTTTCCTTGCCAGTTTTTTTCTTTTTTTTTTCTTTTTGTACTTAAGGAAGTAGCTAGCATTCAGCATGGAACCTATGCTATCTTTGTGGCTTTAGGACGAAAATGGGAGCAGAAGATAGTTTCAAGTTATCGTTGATGGAATGCTGAAAACATCTGAATTTTTCCTCAAAAATGTTTTTTCTCAGGTTGGTCTGAGTTGGGCTATATTTTGTTTCGAAATGAGATCAGAATCATTGACTGAGATGGGCAGCTATAGAAATTGAATACATAAATAAACAAACAAATAAATAAATAAAATCAATGGTTTTACTTTCAAATTATTTTATTTTATACAATCATAGAACTTAATGCTTGGAAGTCCCAAAAAATGGAATGGAATGGAATGGAATGGAATAGTATAGAATACAATAGAATTCTTTATTGGCCAAGTGTGATTGGACACACAAGGAATTTGTCTTTGCTGCATATGCTCTCAAGGTACATAAAAGAAAAGATACCTTCTTCAAGAACCATAAGGTACAACACTTAATGATAGTCAGGGTACAAATTAGCAATCAAGAAACAATCAATATCAATATAAATCGTAAGGATACAAGCAGCAAAGTTACAGTCATACAATCCTAAGTGGGAGGAGATGGGTGATGGGAACGATGAGAAGATTAATAATAGTGCAGATTTAGTAAATAGTTTGACAGTGTTGAGGAAATTAATTGTTTAGCAGAGTGATGGCATTTGGGTAGAGACTATTTTTTTGTCTAGTTGTTCTGGTGTGCAGTGCTCTATAACGTAGTTTTGAAGGTAGGAGTTGAAACAGTTTATGTCTAGGATGTGAGGGATCTGTAAATATTTTCACAGCCCTCTTTTTGACTCATGCAGTATACAGCTCCTCCATGGAAGGCAGGTTAGTAGCAATTGTTTTTTTCTGCAGTTCCAGTTATCCTCTGAAGTCTGTTTTGTTGGGTTGCAGAACCAAACCAGACAGTTATATAGGTGCAGATGACAGACTCAATGATTCCTCTGTAGAACTGGATCAGCAGCTCCTTGGGCAGTTTGTGGAAAAACCTCTCCACTGAACCAGTCCCTGGTGCCCAAAAAGTTGGGGGTGTGGGGGGTGGAGCACTGCTCTATATTACAAAACCTTATAAAAAGTGAGGCAAGGAGCAGTTCTTCGTGACTGCTATTCACTGTTAATTGACAAGCTTTGGTTGAATCAACATCTTTTCTTCTGACCTCCACTGATCATCTGATTCAGGGGTGGGTTCTACTTACCTTTACTACCGGTCTGCAGCGGGATTGCACACTCGCTTCGCTCGCTCACACTTGCTTCTGCACATGTGCAGAAGCTTCCGGATGATGTCGGGGTCAGTGGGCGGAGCTTCCCCCAGTTTTACTATCATTTACTACTGTTGTGTCTGCACCGCCCGAGCTGGGCCCCTTGCCAGAAAGTGACTCAGAAAGTGAGGGGGAAGGGCCATCAGGATTTACCTCTGGAGCACCGGCTTCCCTGGCTCACCTCCAGGAGCCAGAAGCAGGCCAGGTGGAGGAGATAACGAGGCCTCCGTCCCCTGACTCTTCCCCCCCCAGGCCACGCCTCCAGACCCGGCTAATGGCAATCAGGCCTGGCTGGACCCTAGATTTCATAGGCAGGAGAGGCGGGAACAGCAGAAGCAGGGGTGGGGCAGGCCTAGGAAGTGCTGAGTCATGGAGCCACACCCCACAGGATATAAAAGCAGCAAGGGCTGCTCTACCACTTCGTGGCAAGCAAATCAACTGCTTAGAGGGAGAATTAGAGCTGAAGTCCAGTTTGTTCCTGGTTTCCTGGCTGACTCATCGGCATCAAGAGAGATAACAGAGACACTTGGCAGATGCTCGCTAGTTTGCTGCCAGAGCTGATATTTGCCGGCTAATTAAGTCATCGCTCGTGTCTCCCGGACTGCGGAGGGGGACAGAACAACCGGTTCACAAGAACCGGTCCGAACCGGGGGCAACCCACCACTGATCTGGTTGTTTTTCATCTGGCTCAGCTTGAACTGTTGGAAAAGAAGGTGCCTTATCCTTTCTAACAAGACCAAAAAAAAAGTGCAATAAGCAAGGGCCTTCATCTTGGTTGGAGTGCTTTGGATCAATTGAACAAAGTGAGGCTGAATATATAGTGGTTTTTAATCTGGTGATGACTTGGAATTCTATTTTGTGAGATAAATCCTTTCAATTATAATCCTTTGCATACAGTCCCTGTGAAAGGGGGGGGGGAGGAAACCCCTCTTATCTGGGAAATTAATTGTAAAAGTGACTGGAGGCAGGAGCTGGCTTGCAATGGTTTTCTCTTGACTCTGCCCGGGTGGAAAAAGAAATTTCTTTCATTTGTGGTTTGATGTGATCTTTCCCGGTCCTTGGCTCTTGAATACAGGTGTGAAATGGACGGCATTCTTTGGCTGGGAAAATGTACATTTCTCAAGTTTCTGATCCAATTTGCAGCTTGCAAATGTATGCATAAAAATGAACAGCCGCCCACCCAGAACCTGCGAAGCACTACTCCTAAAAGGGCTGCAAGAGTCTGGATCCCTCTTGTCTTCTTTTTCTCCCAGGCAATTTGGCATCTTCCCACCCTCAGTCACTGGTCTAATGTCTCAGGGTCTCTTGCTCTGCCCTTCACCCTGGCTGTCAATCAGCCTGCTCTGGTCATTCACCTGGATGCCTCCTACTCACCCAGCTCAGTTCACCTCCACTTTCTTTATGTAGCAGAGGTGGGTTTCAGCAGGTTCTGACCAATCCTGGAGAACCGGTAGTGGAAATTTTGAGTAGTTTGGAGTTTGGAGAACCGGTAGTAAAAATTCTGACTGGCTCTGCCCCCATCTATTCTCTGCCTCCCAAGTGATCGGGAGGAAATGGGGATTTTGCAGTAACCTTCCCCTGGAGTGGGGCGGAAATGAAGATTTTACAGTATCCTTCCCCTGTCATACCCAAGCCACACCCACCAAGCCATGCCACACCCACAGAACCAGCAGTAAAAAGTTTTGAAACCCATCACTTTCTATAGATCCACTCACCTCTCCTTCCTTCTGGTGTGTATGGTGCTGCCCTCAAATCCCTGACTCACTCACTCATCTGGATCAACTTTATTCTCTCTCCCTCTCTCCTTGGATCATCTCTGTTCTGTTAAGACTCTAGAAAGAGTGCAGAGAAGAGCAACAAAGATGATTAGGGGACTGGAAGCTAAAACATACGAAGAACAATTGCAGGAACTGGGTATGTCTAGTTTAATGAAAAAAAGGACTAGGGGAGACATGACAGCAGTGTTCCAATATCTCAGGGGCTGCCACAAAGAGAGAGGGAGTCAAGCTATTCTCCAAAGCACCTGAAGGCAGGACAAGAAGCAATGGGTGGAAACTAATCAAGGAGAGAAGCAGCCTAGAACCAAGGAGAAATTTCCTAACAGTTAGAACAATTACCGTATATACTCGAGTATAAGCCGAGTTTTTCGGCACGTTTTTTGTGCTGAAAAACGCCCCCTCGGCTTATACTCGAGTCTACCCTTGCAGAGCCGACCCAGGGAGAGGGTTTTTTGCCCTCGGGAACAGCTGGGCCGGCAGGACGAGCCCAAATGCTGCCGGCATGTTTTGCCAGCTCGGCCGGCTCGTTTTGGGGCGGCGGCTGGCCTCCGGCGTTTTCTTCCGCCGCTTTTTGATGGCGGCGGCGGGGTGGTGGAGGGGCGGAGGCGGGCGTTGACATTTCGCCCCCTCTCACTCGTCCTCCCCTTGCCTGCGGTGGGGGCGGAGGGGGCGTTTGTCACCCTCGCCCTCCTCTCCGAAAAGCCGAATTTGAGTGCGAAGCGGCGGGGTGGGGGGAGGCCGCCGTGAAGTGCCGGCTGGGGAGCCGGGATTGGCTCCTGGACTCCCCAGCCGGCACTTCACGGCGGCCTCCCCACCCCGCCGCCGCACTCAATTTCGAGAGGAGGGCGAGTGAAACGCTGCTGGCGAGAGTGACAAACAAATAGAGTTCTTCGCTTGGCGTTTGTCACCTCGCCCTCCTCTCAGCCGAAATTGAGTGCGGCGGCGGCGGGGTGGGGAGGCCGCCGTGAAGTGCCGGCTGGGGAGCCGGGATTGGCTCCTGGACTCCCCCGCCGCCGCACTCAATTTCGCTTTCGAGAGGAGGCGAGTGACAACGCCTTCGGGGCGAGAGTGACAAACAAATAGAGTTCTTCTCGCCTTGGCGTTTGTCACCTCGCCCTCCTCTCCGGCGAAATTGAGTGCGGCGGCGGGGTGGGGGCCGCCGTGAAGTGCCGGCTGGGGGCCGGGATTGGCTCCTGGACTCCCCAGCCGGCACTTCACGGCGGCCTCCCCACCCCGCCGCCGCACTCAATTTCGCTTTCGAGAGGAGGGCGAGGGTGACAACGCCAAGGGCGTGACAAACAAATAGAGTTCTTCTCGCCTTGGCGTTTGTCACCTCGCCCTCCTCTCAGCCGAAATTGAGTGCGGCGGCGGGGTGGGGAGGCCGCCGTGAAGTGCCGGCTGGGGGCCGGGATTGGCTCCTGGACTCCCCAGCCGGCACTTCACGGCGGCCTCCCCACCCCGCCGCCGCACTCAATTTCGCTTTCGAGAGGAGGGCGAGGGTGACAAACAAATAGAGTTCTTCTC
The DNA here is from genome assembly GCF_028640845.1 of Ahaetulla prasina. Lineage (NCBI taxonomy): Eukaryota > Metazoa > Chordata > Lepidosauria > Squamata > Colubridae > Ahaetulla > Ahaetulla prasina. Next base: position 15,881,188 of record NC_080539.1, read on the forward strand.
GCCTTGGCGTTTGTCACCTCGCCCTCCTCTCAGCCGAAATTGAGTGCGGCGGCGGGGTGGGGAGGCCGCCGTGAAGTGCCGGCTGGGGAGCCGGGATTGGCTCCTGACCCCCAGCCGGCACTTCACGGCGGCCTCCCCACCCCGCCGCCGCACTCAATTTCGCTTTCGAGAGGAGGGCGAGGTGACAACGCCCTCCGCCCACCGCGGGCAAGAGGAGGACGAGTGAGAGGCGAAATGTCGAACGCCCCTCCGCCCCTCCGCCGACCACCGCCGCCGCCGCCATCAAAAGCGGAAGAAACGCCGGAGGCCAGCCGCGCCCAAAAGCGAGCCGGCCGAGCTGGCAAAGCATGCCGGCAGCATTTGGGGCTCCTGCCGGCACTTCAATCCCGGCTCCCCAGCCGGCACTTCACGGCGGCCTCCCCACCCACCCACCCACCCACCCACCCACTGCCGCCGCACTCAATTTCGGCTGGAGAGGACGGCGAGTGTGTCAAACGCCAAGGCGAGAAGAACTCTCTTTATTTGCTTGTCACTCTCGCCCTCCTCTTACTCGTCCTCCTCTCGCCCTCGGAGGCGGAGGGGCGGGGCGTCACATTTCGCCCCCTCTCACTCGTCCTCCTCTTGCCAGCGGTGGGGGCGGAGGCGTTGTCACCCTCGCCCTCCTCTCAGCCGAAATTGAGTGCGGCGGCGGGGTGGGGAGGCCGCCGTGAAGTGCCGGCTGGGGAGCCGGGATTGGCTCCTGACCCCCAGCCGGCACTTCACGGCGGCCTCCCGCCGCCGCCGGAGGGGCGGTGACAACGCCTTCATGGGCGAGTGACAAACAAATAGAGTTCTTCGCTTGGCGTTTGTCACCCTCGCCCTCCTCTCAGCCGAAATTGAGTGCGGCGGCGGGGTGGGGAGGCCGCCGTGAAGTGCCGGCTGGGGAGCCGGGATTGGCTCCTGGACTCCCCAGCCGGCACTTCACGGCGGCCTCCCCACCCCGCCGCCGCACTCAATTTCGCTTTCGAGAGGAGGGCGAGGGTGACAACGCCTTCGGGCGGAGTGACAAACAAATAGAGTTCTTCTCGCCTTGGCGTTTGTCACCCTCGCCCTCCTCTCAGCCGAAATTGAGTGCGGCGGCGGGGTGGGAGGCCGCCGTGAAGTGCCGGCTGGGGGTCCAGGAGCCAATCCGGCTCCCCAGCCGGCACTTCACGGCGGCCTCCCCACCCCGCCGCCGCACTCAATTTCGGCGAGAGGAGGCGAGTGACAAACAAATAGAGTTCTTCTCGCCTTGGCGTTTGTCACCCTCGCCCTCCTCTCAGCCGAAATTGAGTGCGGCGGCGGGGTGGGGAGGCCGCCGTGAAGTGCCGGCTGGGGAGCCGGGATTGGCTCCTGGACTCCCCAGCCGGCACTTCAATCCCGGCTCCCCAGCCGGCCTCCCCACCCCGCCGCCGCACTCAATTTCGGCGAGAGGAGGGCGAGGGTGACAAACGCCAAGGCGAGAAGAACTCTCTTTATTTGCTTGTCACTCTCGCCCTCCTCTTACTCGTCCTCCTCTCGCCCTCCTCTCAGCCGAAATTGAGTGCGGCGGCGGGGTGGGGAGGCCGCCGTGAAGTGCCGGCTGGGAGTCCAGGAGCCAATCCCGGCTCCCCAGCCGGCACTTCACGGCGGCCTCCCCACCCCGCCGCCGCACTCAATTTCGGCTCGAGAGGAGGGCGAGGTGACAACGCCCTCCGCCCACCGCGGGCAAGAGGAGGACGAGTGAGAGGCGAAATGTCGAACGCCCCTCCGCCCCTCCGCCGACCACCGCCGCCATCAAAAGCGGCGGAAGAAAACGCCGGAGGCCAGCCGCGCCCAAAAGCGAGCCGGCCGAGCTGGCAAAGCATGCCGGCAGCATTTGGGCTCGTCCTGCGGCACTTCAATCCCGGCTCCCCAGCCGGCACTTCACGGCGGCCTCCCCACCCACCCACCCACCCACCCACTCCCACTGCCGCCGCACTCAATTTCGCTTTCGAGAGGAGGCGAGTGACAAACGCCAAGGGGGGAGAAGAACTCTCTTTATTTGCTTGTCACTCTCGCCCTCCTCTTACTCGTCCTCCTCTCGCCCTCGGAGGGGGCGGAGGGGGCGTTTGTCACGAATACATCCCAATAAAATGCAAAGGTTTCAAAGCATGTTTTGGAAAAGCAGCGAGGGATGGGGGGAGAATGCTGCCTTGAATGTGAAAAAGCGTGGAAAACTCCAACTACAGTATAAAAAAACATTTGCACTCAGTACTTTTTATTTTATTTTATTTTTGCCAAGTTTTCCCCAGGGTTTTCCCCTATGGAAATTGGGAGGTGGGAGAAAGAGGTGAAAAGAAAAGCCTCTTGGAAAGCGAATCGGCAAGAACAAACAATTTCTCCCCGCCCCTCCGGCCGTCCTTCTCTCCCGCCAGTCACATGGTTCAGTTTTTTTCCAGGCTAACTATACTTTGCGTTTCACTTCCCCGAGTGAACATTGTAAAGTAAACAGTGAGCAACAGTGAGCAAAATTACGGTAATCTCCTCTGCCAAATCTATTCCCAAACACTCCCCCAACACCTCCGCTCCGCAAAGGCAAGAAATGAACGCCGAATCCGAGAGGGGGGCAGGAGGAGGAGGAGGAGGAGGAGAGATGGGGGCATTGCAAGCTAGGGTGGGAAGAAGGAGGAGGAAGAAGAAGGGAGGCAAAAGAAACCGACCCTCGCGCAGATCAGCAAATTAGCTTTCCTTCTCCAAACCAATTTTTTTTTTTAAAAAAAACCCGTTCTACCCAGAGCAAATGGCAAATAAGCAGCCCGTTTTGAGTCTGATTATTGTTTCGCGGTGGTTGCCCTCTCTGATCTCCTTGTACATGACAAGGCACCTCTAACCCAGCGCTTTGTGTTTGTTATTGGTAATTCTCCTCTCCCTTCTTCCATTGGAGTCCTCTCCCCTTTCTTTCCGAACGGGGCGGGCGATTTACCTTCTCTGCCTCTTTTTATTTTCCTGGAGGTGGAGGTGTATTCCTAAGGATGCCTTCAGTGCTGGGGAAGGAGCCGATCCATGGAGGGAGGGCGGCGCTGCCGAGAAGCCGCTGCTTACAGAGGCGAAAGAGCCAGGAGACCTTGGCATAGGTGGGCGGCTGGTGTAAGGCAGGGCAGAACCTTCGACCATAAGGATCCCGGGAGGTGGGGGACGAAGAGAGGCAGAGAAGGAGGGAGGAGGAAGGAAAAGAAAAGAAAGGGGAGTGAAAATAAGAGCAGTCCGAGCAATAAATAAATATTGCTGGGCTGCTTTCCAAAATCCTCAACACGGAACTAAAAGTTGCAAGTGTTTTGTGAGTTCAAACAGTCCCTTCAGACTAACACGTTTCATTAAAAGATACAAAGTTTGGTAAACTGAAGCTCGCTCTGTCCAATGCAAAAAATCATCATCATCATATAATAATAATAATAATAATAATAATAATAATAATAATAATAATAATAATAATAATAATAATAATAATAATAATTGTATACCGCCCTTCTCCCATATATTTGTAATATTAGCAGGAAGGGTTACAGCAAGGAAAATCAATACAACCCGTTCTAAGCCGAAAACACATTTATATAAAGAGACCTGAAAACGTATTTGTATAGAAACAAATGTACGGTATTTGTCTCTTGTGATGATGTGTTGCAGGGTTATAATTGCTGTGTGATAGTTACAGCATTTCCAGAAAACACAGACTGGAAAAGAAAAGAAAAGGGAACGGTAGGGAATGAAAATGGATGACTGTGTCATCCATATCATCAACCTTTTGTGAAGTGTATTGGGAAGCAACTTTTTAAAATAAGACCTTTTCTTGATCGTCTCCCTTATTAAAAAGGGGGCATTTGTCACTCTCGCCCTCCTCTCGCCTCTTGGCGTTTGACACACTCGCCCTCCTCTCACTCGCCCTCTTTTCGCCTTTGGAAAAGATAGCTTGCCGGTCCATGGGTCTCTTTGGACAGCTTTCTGGGGGTGATGGTTTCCTGATGGCAGTTGACGTCGTAATAATTTTTTTTTCCTGTTAGGAATGGATCCCAGTACTTCTAATCCTGGACCATCAAAACAAAAACGCAGGTCATACGAAGCTGCTTTCAAACTTAAGGTTGTGTCAAGAGCAGAAGAAAGCAATAACAGTATTGCAAGTAGGGAATTTTGTGTTGATGAAAAACAAGTAAGGGAGTGGCGGAAAATGAAAGCTGACTTGGAAAAGCTTCCAAAGGCAAAAAAAGCTCGACGTGGTTTAACGAGTCCATTTGGGGCTCTAGAGACTGAATTGCATGAATGGGTTATGGAGTGTCGTCAAAATGGTTACTGTGTAACACGTATGGAATTACGTGCCCTTCAAATGGCTAAAGAAGAAAAATTTAAAGTACCAGGCACTGAAAAATTTGTTGCATCAGCAGGATGGTGTACCCGCTTCATGAATAGGTTTGGCCTATGTTTGCGGCAAAGAACAAAGATTGCACAGAAGCTGCCAAAAGACCTTGATGAAAAAGTGATGTCATTCCATTTTGCTGACGATGTCAAACTATTTAACACCACCAACAATACAACTACCCTTCAAAAAGACCTTGACTTTGTATCTGAATGGTCTAAAACTTAGCAACTCCAAATCTCAACCAGCAACTGCTCAGTCTTACATATTGGAAAAAAGAACCTAAACACTAAGTACAAGCTTGATGGACATTACCTTACAGATGACCCTCACCCTGTTAAAGACCTTGGAGTTTTCATAGCAAATGATCTAAGTGCCAACGCCCACTGCAACTACATCGCAAAAAAGGCTTTAAGGGTTGTAAACTTAATCTTGCGTAGCTTCTTCTCCAGAAACACTACGCTACTAATCAGAGCATATAAAACATTTGCTAGACCAATTCTTGAATACAGCTCGTCTGTCTGGAACCCATACCACATTTCTGACATCAATACAATTGAACAAGTCCAGAAATATTTTACAAGAAGAGTTCTCCACTCCTCTGAATATAACAAAATACCTTATGCCACCAGACTTGAAATCCTGGGTTTAGAAAATTTAGAACTATGCCGCTTTCGACATGACCTGAGTTTAACTCATAGAATCATCTATTACAATGTCCTTCCTGTCAAAGACTACTTCAGCTTCAATTGCAACAATACACGAGCACACAATAGATTTAAGCTTAATGTTAACCGCTCCAATCTTGATTGCAGAAAATATGACTTCAGTAACAGAGTTGTTAACGCTTGGAACACACTACCTGAATCTGTGGTCTCTTCCCAAAATCCCCAAAGCTTCAACCAAAAGCTGTCTACTTTTGACCTCACCCCATTTCTAAGAGGTCTGTAAGGGGCGTGCATAAGAGCACAAGAGTGCCTACCGTTCCTGTCCTATTGTTTCCTTTCGTTATATCCAATTAATATAGTTATTACATACTCATACTTATATATATGCTTATATATTGTATAGTTATTACATGCTTATGCTTATATATACTGTGTGACAAAAATAATAATAATAAATAAATAAATAAAATAAATAGATAATAATTAGGGTTTTTTAAAAAAAGGGATTATCTATTACTTTAGCATGGAAGTAACATAGTATTTAACCAGACTCTGAAAGCACAATTTGAGCAAAATGGATTGTGAATTAATAGAACAGTTTTCTATGGAAATAGATTCCTCAGAGATATGACAACAGCAAACTCATTTTTGAGGGGATAGCTTTAATATAAAGGTAATCCTCAGCCTACCTCCACAATTGGGATCAGAGTTTCCATTGCTAAACAAGGCAGTTGTTTAATGAGTCATGCCCAATTTTTTTGCCATGGTTGTTAAGTGAATCACCAGCTGTTAAATGAACCATGTGGTTGTTAAGTGAGTCGAGCTTCCCCCATGGATTTTGCCTGTCGGAAGCTGGCTGGGAAGGCCACAGATGATAGTCACATGACCCAAGGACCCAAATTTTCCAAAGGACCCGAAGGCCAGACAAGGAATAATGGATGGAAACTGACCAAGGAGAGATTCAACCTAGAAATGAGGAGGAACTTTCTTACAATGAGAACAATCAACCAATGGAACAGAAGTTGCCTCTGGAAGTTGTGGGAGCTCCATCACTTGAGACTTTCGAGAAAAGTTTGGACTGCCATTTGTCAGAAATGGTATACGGTCTCCTGCTTGAGCGGGGGGTTGGACTAGATGACCTATAAGATTCCTTCCAACTCTGTTAATTTGCAACCATTGTAAATACCTGCCAGTTGCCAACTGCTCAAATTTTGTTCACATGACCATGCAAGGACCAGTTGTAAGTCCCTGTTTTCAGTGCTGTTACAACTTCAAACAATTGCTGTATAAATAAATTTCCCCTACTGGTTTGAGGGACCCGGTCTGAACCGGCTGAATACTACCTCTGGTGTGAAAGTACAAATCTCCTGCCATCTTTTTCACTAGGGAAGATCCAGCCTGAGCCTCTTTCTTCACCCATTATGTCTGTGGGCTAGGCCGTCTCTTATCTGACAATTCCCTAGGTAGGATCTCTTTGTCTGGTCTCTCAAGGTCTTTCTCATGTACTATTACTATTTTCTGACAATATCCCAAAAGCGCTTTTTCAAGAGGCAACTGGACTTTCTGGTTTTTCTTTGAAGATGTTTTGCTTCTCATCCAAGAAGCTGTTTCAGCTCTGACTGGATTGGTGGGGAATGGAAGGATTTATACTCCTTGCAGACAGCTGGGAAACAAAACAACCACTTCATAATCGCATGGTACAACATAGGAGGACAAACCCATCAGGACTAGATTCAGCAACCCATCTGCATTTGAAAGACAAAGGCCACTTTTTTGAAGACAGCAAAGCCACATTTTGGACAGAGAGGATCGCTGGTTTGAAAGAGGAGCTAAAGAGGCCATCTATGTCAAAAATTGAACAGCCCTCTCTCAACAGAGGGAGAGGAATATGACATCATCTATCTCCAGTCTACAACACAGTCCTTTCAGCAGTTCCAGGAAGGCTCCACACCCATTTGCACCACACAGGAGACCCTGATGACACAGATAAATTTCCAGGTTGCCTTAACCACCCACTAAAAGGATGCAAATGACCAGCTGTCTGCAAGGAATATAAATCCTTCCATTCCCCACCATCCACCCAGAGCTGAAGAAGCTTATAGAATGAGAAGTGAAACGTCTTAAAGAAAAACCAGAAAGTCCAGTTGCCTTTTGAAAAAAGCGCTTTTGGGACAACTATGACCTGGATGACTGAGAATCTCCATAGACATTTTCTGAGAATAGTGTGAACAGCCAGGAAAGCAAGCAAGCAAGGGCCTCTGGTGGTTCAACAGACTAAGCAGTCTGTTATTAACAGCAGCTGCTTGCAATTATTGCAGGTTCAAGTCCCACCATGCCCAAGGTTGACTCAGCCTTCCATCCTTTATAAGGTAGGTAAAATGAGGACCCAGATTGTTGGGGGCAATAAAAGTTGACTTTGTATATAATATACAAATGGATGAAGACTATTGCTTAACACAATGTAAGCCGCCCTGAGTCTTCGGAAAAGGGCGGGATATAAATTCAAAAAAAAAAAAGCAAGCAAGCAAGCAAACAAACAGATCATTGAACAAATCAATCCAGAACATTCATTTAAGGCCCAAATGATCAGGCTCAAATTATCTTATTCTGGACAATTCTGCAGATCTTGCTCTCAGAAGAAGCCCATAATGTGAAAGTTGGAAAGAAAAACCAGTCAGAAGCTAGGAAGATGGACTCATTGGAGAAGGATGTACTGTTGGGTGATGTGAAACACCAGGTTGGAGACAAATCACTCTTGAGTACAGATAGTCCTTGACTTATGATCATTTGTTTAATGACCGTTCAAAGTTACTACAGCACTGAAAAAAGTGACTTATGGCTGTTTTTTTTTTTCATAGGTACGACTGTTGCAGCATTCCACAATCATGTGATGAAAATTCAGATGCTTGGGCAACTGGCTCATATTTATGACTGTAGCAATGTTCTGGGGTCAGGTGATCACCTTTTGTGACTTCTGACAAGCAAAGACTGTGATTCACTTAACAACAGTGGCAAGAAAAGTTGCAAAATAGGGCAAAACTCACTTAACAACTGTCTTTCTTAACAGAAATGTTGGGCTCAATTGTGGTTGTAAGTGGAGGATTATCTGTAGGTCTAGATATGGGGTTACTAAGAATTGACATTGACTTAATTGTACATAAGTCAACCAATCAATCAATCCCCATTTAAAACAGTAGGAAAAAAATGTATCATGGCTTTTGGCAGGGATGAGCCCAGCCAAAATGACTATGCTACAACATGGCTTGGTGTTGGTAAGTGGAGTTAATTGGGTCCTGTTATTTTCCACCAAGGTATTCATATTTAGTTTGAAACCCTAATGCTGCGTAACAGGGTGAGCTCTCGTAACTTGTCCCAGCTTTTGTCAACCTAGCAGTTCGAAAGCACGTAAAAAATGCAAGTAGAAAAATAGGGACCACCTTTGGTGGGAAGGTAACAGCGTTCTGTGCGCCTTCAGCGTTTAGTCATGCCGGCCACATGACCACAGAGACGTCTTCGGACAGCGCTGGCTCTTTGGCTTTGAAACGGAGATGAGCACCGCCCCCTAGAGTCAGGAACGTGTGAGGGGAACCTTTACCTTTATTCATATTCAACATGGATGTATACCAGGGGCCTTCAAACTTGGCAACTTTAAGACTTCTGGTCTTCAATTCCCAGAATCCCTCATACAGCCAGCTAGGGAATTCTGGCAGTCAAAGGCCACAAGTCTTAAAATTGCCAAGTTTGGAGACCTCTGTTTCATGCAAAGTATATATCTAACAGTACTTCAGAAAGTTTGGTATTAAAACACGTCATTTTTTAAAAAAAAAAGTATATTAGGAATACTGCCAATGTAACAGGTGATCAGATGGAATAGAAGCTGAGGGCAGCCAATGTCTCAGCAGAGTTACTGGAATAGCTGCCCTTTCCTTCTCTGTGTTGCATTCTGAAAATAAAGGGAGAAACAAAGGCATCTGTTATCGAAGGTGACTCAGCAGAATTGGCGATCTGCATGTGGGTAAGTGGATGGAAGGAGAGGAAAGATCTGCAGGAATAGAAAGCTGGGGAAAAGCGGGACACACAAAACTCTCTGTACAACTTGGAAATAACTTTAAAAATAGATGCTAAGATCTGAAGTAGAAGTAGAAGGGGGCACGATGGCTCAGCAGTTAAAGACGAAGAGCTTATCAGCTGGACAACTGATAGCCTGGGTTTGAGACCCGAGCACCACATGATGGGGGGAGCTCCCATTCCTGTCTCAGCTCCTGCCCACCTAGCAGTCCGAAAGCATCAAATGCAAGTAGATTAATAGGGGTCAATCCCTTCAATGGAAAGGCAGCATTGTGGTCTATGGTCAATGGTCATACTGGCCATATATCCATGGAAATGTTTATGGACAATACTAGCTCCCTCAGCTAAGAAACAGAGATGAGCACCAACCCCTACATCGCAAAAAAGGCTTTAAGAGTTGTAAACTTAATCTTGCATAGTTTCTTCTCCAGAAACACTACACTACTAACCAGAGCATATAAAACATTTGCTAGACCAATTCTTGAATACAGCTCATCTGTCTGGAACCCATACCACATTTTGGACATTAATACAATTGAGCGTGTCCAGAAATATTTTACAAGAAGAGTTCTCCACTCCTCCGAATACAACAAAATACCTTATGCCACCAGACTTGAAATCCTGGGTTTAGAAAATTTAGAACTCCGCCGCCTTCGACATGACCTGAGTTTAACTCATAGAATCATCTGTTACAACGTTCTTCCTGTTGAAGACTACTTCAGCTTCAATCACAACAATACATGAGCACACAATAGATTTAAACTTAATGTGAACCACTCCAATCTTGATTGTAGAAAATATGACTTCAGTAACAGAGTTGTTAATGCCTGGAATGTACTACCTGATTCTGTGGTCTCTTCCCCAAATCCCCAAAGCTTCAACCAAAGACTATCTACTGTTGACCTCACCCCATTCCTAAGAGGTCTTTAAGGGGCGTGCATAAGAGCACCAACGTGCCTACCGTTCCTGTCCTAATGTTCCCTTTGATTGTATCCAATTTCGTATAGTTATTCCATACTTATGCTTAGATATATGCTTAGATATCGTATAGTTATTTCATGCTTATGCTTATATATACTGTTGTGACAAATAAATAAAATAAAATAAAAAGTTGACATGACTGGACAGGGGAAACCTTAACCTTTACTTTTAAGATATGAAGTCTGCCCAAGTGACAGTCTATGCATCCAGGAAGTAGCACTTAGCCTATCTTGGCTGATTTCAGAATAGTTATGCAGGATCAAATCTAGTAGGAAATCCTAGGGCTCTGGCTCAAGAGTGACCTATCCTGCCATCCTTCCGAGGTGGATAATATGAGGACCCAGATTGTTAGGGGCAAAAGGCTGACTGTGTAAACTGCTTAGAGAGGGCTGTAAAGCACTGTGAAGTGGTATATAAGTCTAAATGCTAGTGCTATTGCAACATTTCCTAGTTTAGTGTCTAGTCCTGCAATTTCCTGGAAGTCTCTCATCCAGGAATCACGTTTAACTCAATTTAGTTATTTGAGATTAATCAACGTTATTTTAACTGTGATCAATCCGAATGAATATTGTGAAAGCAACAGGTAAGCAGATAAGCATGGGTTTTGGGTTGTTGTTTTTTTTTGACTTCTTGAACAAAGGTTGCTTTTAAAAAAATCAGTTTCCTTGCCAGTTGTTTTTTTTTTGTTTGTGTGTTTTTTTTTTGTACTGAAGGAAGTAGCTAGCATTCAGCATGGAACCTTATGCTACCTATCTTTGTAGCTTTAGGATGAAAATGGGAGCAGAAGATAGTTTCAAGTTATTTTTGGTGGAATGCTGAAAACATCTGAATTTTTCCTCAAAAATGTTTTTTCCCAGGATGGTCTGAGTTGGGCTATATTTTGTTTTGAAATGAGATCAGAATCATTGACTGAGATGGGCAGCTATAGAAATTGAATACATAAATAAATAAACAAATAAATAAATAAAATCAATGGTTTTACTTTCAAATTACTTTATTTTATACAATCATGGAACTTAATAATAATAATAGTAATAATATTTTAATTTGTATACTGCCCTTCTCCCGAAGGACTCAGGGCGGTGAACAGGCAGATAAAATACAAATACACACAATAATTAAAAACATCCCTTAAAAAACTAATTTAAATGCCCAAATGTTAAAAAACATACTCCCCCATAAAATCACAAAATTTTAAAAACCCATCCAATAAAGATAAAAATCAGGCTAGTCCAGCCATACGAAATAAATAAGTTTTAAGTTCGCGGCGAAAGGTCCTAAGGTCAGGTAATTGTCGAAGTCCGAGGGGAAGTTCGTTCCACAGGGTGGAGCCCCACAGAACGCCCCCCCCCTGGGGGCCGCCAGTCGCCACTGTTTGGCTGACGGCACCCTGAGGAGTCCCTCTCTGTGGGAACGTACCGGACGATGGGAGATAGAAGCCGGCAGTAGACGGTCCCGTAGATAGCCCGGTCCTAAGCCATGGGCGCTTTAAAGGTGGTAACCAATACCTTGAAGCGCACCCGAAAACAACAGGTAGCCAGTGCAGTCTGCGCAGGATAGGTGTTATGTGGGAGCTCGAGCGCTCCCTCAATAACCAGCGCAGCGTTCTGAACTAGCTGAAGTCTCGGGTGCTCTTCAAGGGAGCCCCATGTGAGAGCATTGCAGTAGTCCAGGCGAGAGGTAACGAGCATGAGTGACTGTGCATAAGGCATCCCGGTCCAGGAAGGGGCGCAACTGGCGGATCAGGCGAACCTGATAAAATGCTCTCCTGGAGACGGTCGCCAAATGGTCTTCAAAGGACAACCGACCATCCAGGAGCACGCCCAAGTTGCGTACCTTCTCCATCGGGCCAATGATTCACCCCGACAGACAGCCGCATCTGCAGCTGACTGTACCGAGTGCCGGCATCCACAGCCACTCCGTCTTGGAGGATTAAGTTTGAGCCTGTTCCTCCCCATCCAGACCCGTCGGCTTCCAGACACCGGGACAGCACTTCGACAGCTTCACTGGGGTGGCCTGGGGTGGAAAAGTACAGCTGGGTATCATAAGCGTACAGTTGGTATCTCACCCCAAAGCCACTGATGATCTCACCCAGCGGCTTCATATAGATGTTGAACAGGAGGGGTGAGAGAATCGACCCCTGCGGCACCCCACACATGAGGCACCTTGGAGTCGATCTCTGCCCCCCTGTCAACACCGTCTGCATCCGGTCAGAGAGGTAGGAGGAGAACCACCGATAAACAGTGCATCCCACTCCCAACCCCTCCAACCGGCGCAGCAGGATACCATGGTCGATGGTATCAAAAGCCACTGAGAGGTCTAATAGGACCAGGGCAGAGGAGTAACCCCTATCCCTGGCCCTCCAGAGATCATCCACCAGTGCGACCAAAGCTGTCTCCGTATTGTCTCCGGGCCGGAAGCCGGACTGGAACAGGTCTAGATAGACAGCTTCATCCAGGTACTGAGGTAGCTGACATGCCACCACACTCTCTACAACCTTTGCCGTGAAGCGAAGATTGGAGACTGGCCGGTAGTTCCCTAAAACAGCTGGGTCCAGCTTGGAAGTCCCAAAAAATAGAATGGAATGGAATGGAATGGAATGGAATGGAATGGAATGGAATGGACTAGACTAGACTAGACTAGACTAGACTAGACTAGAATAGAATAGAATAGAATAGAATAGAATAGAATTCTTTATTGGCCAAGTGTGATTGGACACACAAGGAATTTGTCTTGGTGCATATACTCTCAGTTACATAAGAAAAAAATACCATCATCAAGAATCATAAGGTACAACATTTAATGATAGTCAGGGTACAAATAAGCAATCAGGAAACAATCAATATCAATAAAAATCATAAGGATACAAGCAACAAAGTTACAGTCATACAGTCATAAGTGGAAGGAGATGGGTGATGGGAATGATGAGAAGATTAATAGTAGTGCAGACTTAATAACTAGTTTGACAGTGTTGAGGGAATTATTTGTTTAGCAGAGTGATGGCCTTCGGGAAAAAACTGTTCTTGTGTCTAGTTGTTCTGTTGTGTAGTGCTCTATAGCGTCATTTTGAGGGTAGGAGTTGAAACACTTAATGTCCAGGATGTGAGGGGTCTGTAGATATTTTCCCAGCCCTGTTTTTGACTCGTGCAGTATACAGGTCCTCAATGGAAGGCAGGTTGGTAGCAATTGTTTTTTCTGCAGTTCTAATTATCCTCTGAAGTCTGGGTCTGTCTTGTTGGGTTGTTGTTTTTTTTAACTTCTTGAACAAAGGTTGCTTTTAAAAAAATCAGTTTCCTTGCCAGTTTTTTTGTTTTTTTGTTTGTTTGTTTTGGTACTGAAGGAAGTAGCTAGCATTCAGCATGGAACCTTATGCTACCTATCTTTGTAGCTTTAGGATGAAAATGGGAGCAGAAGATAGTTTCAAGTTATTTTTGGTGGAATGCTGAAAACATCTGAATTTTTCTTCAAAAATGTTTTTCCCCAGGATGGTCTGAGTTGGGCTATATTTTGTTTTGAAATGAGATCAGAATCATTGACTGAGATGGGCAGCTATAGAAATTGAATACATAAATAAATAGACAAATAAATAAATAAAATCAATGGTTTTACTTTCAAATTACTTTATTTTATACAATCATAGAACTTAATGCTTGGAAATCCCAAAAAATAGAATGGAATGGAATGGAATGGAATGGAATAGAATAGAATAGAATAGAATAGAATAGAATAGAATAGAATAGAATAGAATAGAATAGAATAGAATTCTTTATTGGCCAAGTGTGATTGGACACACAAGGAATTTGTCTTGGTGCATATACTCTCAGTTACATAAAAGAAAAATACCATCATCAAGAATCATGGTACAACATTTAATGATAGTCAGGGTACAAATAAGCAATCAGGAAACAATCAATATCAATAAAAATCGTAAGGATACAGGCAACAAAGTTACAGTCATACAGACATAAGTGGAAGGAGATGGGTGATGGGAATGATGAGAAGATTAATAGTAGTGCAGACTTAATAACAAGTTTGACAGTGTTGAGGGAATTATTTGTTTAGCAGGGTGATGGCGTTCGGGAAGAAACTGTCCTTGTGTCTAGTTGTTCTGATGTGCAGTGCTCTATAGCGTCGTTTTGAGGGTAGGAGTTGAAACACTTAATGTCCAGGATGTGAGGGGTCTGTAGATATTTTCCCAGCCCTATTTTTGACTCGTGCAGTATACAGGTCCTCAATGGAAGGCAGGTTGGTAGCAATTGTTTTTTCTGCAGTTCTAATTATCCTCTGAAGTCTGGGTCTGTCTTGTTGGGTTGCTTTTTCAAGAGGGAACTGGACTTTCTGGTTTTCATCCAAGACGTTTCGCTTCTCATCCAAGAAGCTTCTTCAGTTCCATAGACATTAATGCTTGGAAGGTACATTAGAAATCAACTAATCTAACCCCGTGCCCAAGAATCTACATGCACATCTTTACTAAACTGAGGGACCAAACAACAATGCATTTGCAGATACAGCAATGCTGATTCATTCTTTTGTTGATATGTATCCGTGACTATACATTATAATCAATAGCACAGGGCCAGGTATGGATATGGAAAAGAGGATTGCTGCAGAAAACCCTTTATCACTTGAAGAGAACAGTGTGCCTTGGACTGATGAAGCCCTAAGACAAGAACATGTATTCCAAGCAAAATAAAGCATTCTCTGAAAAACATGCACCCAACCTGCAGCATTCATAGAACATCTGGCGAGTTTCAATGTCCAAGTTTACACTTTTCTTCTGTTTAGCTTTTTTTTAAAAAACGCACCACATAAAGCCTAATATGTAAATTTGCATATTGTGCACATAAATACCAAATATTAGAAAAGAAGCTTTTTCAAGCCTTAATTTGATGCTAATCAGTGCTCAATTAATGCAAGAATTAGAATAACAGAGTTGGAAGGGACTTTGGAGGTCTTCTAGTCCAACCCCCTGCTTAGGCAGGAAACCAGAGGTGGGTTTGGAGAACTGGTAGTCTGGAGAACCGATAGTGGAAATTATGAGTGGTTCGGAGAACTGGTAGTAAAAATTCTGACTGGCCCCGTCCCATCTATTCTTTGCCACCCAAGTCCCAGCTGATTGGGAGGAAATTGGGATTTTGCAGTAACCTTCCCCTGCCACATAACCAAGCCACACTCACCAATCCATGCCATGCCCACCCAGCCACACCCACAGAACTGGTAGTAAAAAAATTTGAAACCCACCACTGCAGGAAACCCTACACCACTTCAGACAAATGGTTATCCAACATCTTCTTAAAAACTTCCACTGTTGCAGCATTCACAACTTCTGGAGGCAAGTTGTTCCACTTATTAATCGTTCTAACTGTCAGAAAATTCCTCCTTAGTTCTATGTTGCTTCTCTCCTTGATTAGTTTCCACCCATTGCTTCTTGTCCTGTCCTCAGGTGCTTTGGAGAATAGTTTAACTCTCTTATTAGACACCATCTTCTACTAAATCAGGAATGGGGAATTTGGGGGGCATTCTCCAAGCATGCTTTGTGATTGTCATTACTGATAGGTACAACTGAGCAACACAAAAGTTTTCTACCCTCCAATAAGGTACAGAAAAAAAAATCTATTTTTAGGGGTGGTGCTGAGAGGTGTGCTCCTTTATACCTGCTTTATGGAATACAGGGGCCTGAAAAACTGACATTTTATAAACTTGAAAAAGGAGTAATTTCTATAGAAGGCTATTGGTTATGTTTGCCACCCTCAATTTATTTATTTTATTTATTGGTTTCATATTGGGGGTTTTGTGGTGCCTCTTACATACTTGGTCATATGCAAACATTTTTTATTGGATTTCATTTTACATGAACATTTTAAGGCAAAATAGATGACACAATATGAGACTTCTTATTTTGTGGCAGATGGGAAAACAAACGAACACCTGGCTGGAATAATAAACATTATTAGAATAGAATAGAATTTTTTATTGGCCAAGTGTGATTGGACACACAAGGAATTTGTCTTGGTGCATATGCTCTCAGTGTACATAAAAGAAAAGATACGTTCATCAAGGTGCAACATTTACAACACATTTATCACAGCAAGGTATTCTGTTAAAGGTAAAGGTTCCCCTCGCACATATGTGCTAGTCATTCCTGACTCTAGGGGGCAGTGCTCATCTCCGTTTCAAAGCTGAAGAGCCAGCGCTGTCCAAAGATGTCTCCGTGGTCATGTGGCCAGCATGACTCAACGCCAAAGGTGCACGGAATGCTGTTACTTTCCCACCAAAGGTGGTCCCTATTTTTCTACTTGCATTTTTTATGTGCTTTCAAACTGCTAGGTTGGCAGAAGCTGGGACAAGTAACGGGAGCTCACCCCGTTATGCGGCAGTAGGGATTCGAATCACCGAACTGCTGACCTTTCGATCGACAAGCTCAGCATCTTAGCCACTGAGCCACTTCATCTCTATTTGGTATTCTGTTACAGATCCCCAAATTTCACAAAAAAATGTTTCATCCAATCTTTTCTGTACGATACACAACTGGTCAAACACGAATAGATTCAGGCTGAAAATTCATGCGTATTTTGGGATGAGGGGGACCTCATTTTGATCACTCAAATAAATGATGCTGATAAGATTTGCAAACTAATGAGCTTATTTCTTGAGTAATGCCATATTACTTAGGACATGGACAGGTTGTTGGGTAGGTTGAATGCCACCACGTGTTTACTGGACCCGTGCCCCTCTTGGCTGGTGCTGGCCACTCGAGAGGTGACACGAGGCTGGCTCCAGGCGATTACGACCGCTTCTTTGGTGGAGGGTGTCTTCCCGGCCGCCTTGAAAGAGGCGGTGGTGAGGCCCCTCCTTAAGAAGCCGTCCCTGGACCCGGCTGTTTTAGGTAATTATCGTCCGGTCTCCAACCTTCGCTTCGCGGCGAAGGTTGTAGAGAGTATGGTGGCATATCAATTTCCCTTGCACCTGGATGAAACTGTCTATCTAGACCCGTTCCAGTCCGGTTTTCGGCCCGGTTACAGCACGGAGACGGCTTTGGTCGCGTTGGTGGATGATCTCTGGAGGGCCAGGGATAGGGGTTGCTCCTCTGCCCTGGTCCTATTAGACCTCTCAGCGGCCTTCGATACCATCGACCATGGTATCCTGCTGCGCCGGTTGGAGGGATTGGGAGTGGGAGGCACCGTTTATCGGTGGTTCTCCTCCTATCTCTCCGACCGGTCGCAGTCGGTGTTGACGGGGGGGCAGAGGTCGGCCCCGAGGCGCCTCACTTGTGGGGTGCCGCAGGGGTCGATCCTCTCGCCCCTTCTGTTTAACATCTACATGAAGCCGCTGGGTGAGATCATCAGTGGTTTCGGTGTGAAGTACCAGCTGTATGCGGATGACACCCAGCTGTACTTTTCTACACCGGAACACCCCAACGAAGCTCTCGAAGCGCTGTCCCGGTGCCTGGAGGCCGTACGGGTCTGGATGGGGAGAAATAGGCTCAAGCTCAATCCCTCCAAGACAGAGTGGCTGTGGATGCGGCATCCCGGTACAGTCAGCTAAATCGCGGCTGACCATCGGTGGCGAGTCATTGGCCCCGATGGAAAGGGTTCGCAACTTAGGCGTCCTCCTGGATGAACGGCTGTCTTTAGAAGATCATTTGACGGCCGTCTCCAGGAGAGCGTTCTACCAGGTTCGCCTGGTACGCCAGTTGCGCCTTTCTGGACCGGGATGCCCTATGCACGGTCACCACGCACTCGTGACGTCTCGCCTGGATTACTGCAATGCTCTCTACATGGGGCTCCCCTTGAAGGGCATCCGGAGGCTGCAGTTAGTCAGAATGCGGCTGCGCTGGTGATAGCTGGAGCCCTCGTGGCTCCCGTATAACACCCATCCTGCGCAGACTGCACTGGCTACCTGTGGCTTTCCGGGTGCGCTTCAAGGTGCTGGTGACCACCTTTAAAGCGCTCCATGGCATTGGGCCGGGTTACTTACGGGACCGCCTACTGCTACCGAATATCTCTCACCGACCCGTGCGCTCTCACAGAGAGGGTCTCCTCAGGGTGCCGTCAGCGCGGCAATGTCGTCTGGCGACACCCAGGGGAAGGGCCTTCTCTGTGGGGGCTCCCACCCTCTGGAATGAACTACCCCCCGGACTTCGTCAGCTTTCGGACCTCCGGGCCTTCCGCCGCGGGCTTAAAACATATTTATTTAACTGTGCAGGACTGAGCTAGATTTTAAATTACTGGTTTTAAATTGGGTTTTATTCTATATTTTTAATTCTAAATTAACGGGCTTTTTAGAATAAGTTTTTTAATTGTTTTTATATTGTATTTATATGTTTTTAAATGCCTGTACACCGCCCTGAGTCCTTCGGGAGATAGGGCGGTATATAAATTTGATCAATAAATAAATAAAATAAATAAATATGTGTTGCCCATATGTGCATGCGTGGGAGCTGCGTGCGAGGAGGCACATGTGCAGGGTGTGAGGTGCATGCGGGGTGCATGCATGGGAGCGGGCATGTGCGGGGAGGTGCATGCGGGGGTGCATGCATGGGAGCGGGGCATGTGCGGGGGGCACATGCATGTGCGGGGAGGTGCATGCGGGGGTGCATGCATGGGAGCGGGGCATGTGCGGGGGGCACATGCATGTGCGGTGGGTGAGGCACATGTGCAGGGCATACACGCATTGCATTTTGGGGGTTCAGGTGCACACTTTGGGCACTCAGTCCGGAAAAGGTTAGCCGTCACTGTTCTAAGAGGTCCAGTTTGAATCCACCATCTCCAACATGTTGAGATCCAAACAGCCCAAAAGATTCTGTTGAGATCCATCATCCCCATCCTGTTGAGATCCATCATCCCCATCCTGTTGACATCCAAAGAACCTGACCCTGTTGAGATCCATCATCCCCATCCTGTTGACATCCAAACATCTCAAAAGGTTATGTGCAGTCCCATCATCCCCATCCTGTTGACATCCATCATCCTGTCCTGTTGATAGCCAAATATCCCAAAAGGTCCTGTTGAGATTCATCATCCCATCCTGTTGAGATCCATTGTCTCCATCCTGCTGACATCCAACCTTCCCAAAAGGTTCTGTTGATATCCATCATCCCCATCCTGTTGAGATCCATCATCTCCATCCTGTTGAGATCCATTATCTCCATCCTATTAAGGTTCATCATCTCCATCCTGTTGCGATCCATCATCCCCATCCTGTTGAGATCCATCATCTCCATCCTGTTGAGATCCATTATCTCCATCCTGTTGAGATCCATTATCTCCATCCTATTAAGGTTCATCATCTCCATCCTGTTGCGATCCATCATCTCCATCCTGTTGAGATCCATCATCTCCATCCTGTTGAGATCCATTATCTCCATCCTATTAAGGTTCATCATCTCCATCCTGTTGAGATCCATCATCCCCATCCTGTTGCAATCTTTCATTCTCTTGAGATCCATAGAACTGCACAAGGTAGGCCAGGCTGGAGGCCTCTTCTGTTATATCCTCACCCTTTGGAGGGGAAAAAAGTTTGCAAAGGAAAATACGGTTCCCTCCCTCCCTCCTTGTATTTTGCAAATGTAATTAAAACCATACATTTCCACTATACATTTGGCTCAGACCGATCAATTTGGAGTGCTCATTTCAAGGCAGCTGACAAATACAGCGAAATAAATAAGCACCTCCTTCCATGAACCTAGTTTTTAGATTATAAAAAGCACACGTAGCATTTCTAAAAAAACCGTGAGACCCTTGGTTTTATAATATAGGATAGTCTCGTTCTCTCTCTTCTAAATGTCATTCCAATTTATTTCTGTAACTATTTTTTTAATTGTTAACGATACTGGATTGTTGGTTTAGCTTCTATAAAAACCAACTCTAGTACATTCAAAGCTTTCAGAAGCTGCCAAAGCAGCTGGACCCAACAAAATAACAGATGCTTTAGCTCTATGAATTACCATTCAGCTGTTTCTGGAAAACTATCGTTCTATTATAATCTTCCAAAAGTTTTGAAAGTTTTATTAATAATTAACTGATTAAAATTAATCATTTTCCATCCATATTTCCCAAAAGAAAGAAAGAAAGAACCTCCCCCCCCCCCGAGCTCAATAGGCAAAGGAGAAATAGGGCCAGAAACTTTTCTTTGGGGATTATTTTTTTAATTGGTATTTATTTATATCCCGCCTTTATTATTTTTATAAATAACTCAAAGTGCCGAGCATACTTAATCCTCCTTTCTCTTCCTATTTTCCCCATACCAATAATCGTGGAAGATGAGTTGGGCTGGTGGGACTAGAACTCACTGTCTCCTGGTGATTGGCCCAAAGTCACCCAGCTGGCTTTCATGGCTAAGATGAGACCAGAACTCTCAGTCTCTTGGTGATTGGTCCAAAGTCATCCAGGTGGCTTTCATGACTAAGGTGCAACTAGAACTCTCAGTCTCCCGGTGATTGGCCCAAAGTCACCCAGCCAGCTTTCATGGCTAAGATGGGACTAGAACTCTCAGTCTCCTGGTGATTGGTCCAAAGTCATCCAGGTGGCTTTCATGACTAAGGTGCAACTAGAACTCTCAGTCTCCCGGTGATTGACCCAAAGTCACCCAGCCAGCTTTCATGGCTAAGATGGGACTAGAACTCTCAGTCTCCTGGTGATTGGTCCAAATTCACCCGGCTGGCTGGTTAGAAGTCATGATCTCCCAATTTCCAGCTTGCCACCTTAATCATTAGACCAGATTGATCTGAAAACTAGAAAAAAGTCATGGAACGTTGTTTGTGCATATGACAATTGCAGTGAGACTATTATTTGCTCACAAATGGAAAGATTCAACACTATCCACAATGGAGGGATGGGGAAGGTGATGGAACTTGTAGAGTTGGCTAAATTAACTTATTTGATTAGGGAAAAGACAATATGAACATTTATGGATGGCTAGAAACCTCATACAGACTTTTATGGCATGAAATGGAAAACATGATTTCTGGTTTTGATGATTCGAAAACAACAACAACAACAACAACAACAACAACAGAGTAATAGAAAAAGTGAGATTTTTTGTAAAATAGAATAAGATATATTCTTGAATGAGAATCGAAACATCTTCAAAGAAGAAAGAAAAAACAAGAAAGTCCAGTTGCCTCCTGAAAAAGCACCTTTGGGACAACCATGACCTGGATAGTCATCCATAAGAATCTCCATAAAAAATAGATAATTTTGCAATTGTACTTATATTTAATGCAAAGGAAATTGGAAGCTATTTCTTTCTTTTTATTCTTTCTTTCTGCATCTTTCTACATCTTTCTGCATCTTCCTTCCTTCCTTCCTTCCTTCCTTCCTTCCTTCCTTCCTTCCTTCCTTCCTTCCTTCCTTCCTTCCTTCCTTCCTTCCTTCCACAATCTTTTAGCAGCGGATTGGAGCAATTGTTCTAATCTAAAAACAGTTGAGACTTGGTTAAATGGTTGCTTGAAACTTTAGTGTAAGCTGAAGCCACATATAAAACAATTTAGTTCCCATGAACGGCTGCATATAATTATTTCCAAAAGCTTAAACCAAAGAGTCCTAATATTCCAAAGTTGTTTGATCACTTAATTAATTTATAACTTTCTTGGATTAGAATCTGCAATCCTAACCTGTGTGCATGTATATTTATAATCCAAGGCATTGATTATTGATTATTTCCCATCAAGGCAATGTTGATTTTTAGCAATCGCTTACATAAACTTTCTGATTGGATCAATTTAATTCCTTTTTCTCAACTAAATTAATCATGGATCAAGATATTAGAAAATAGTTCAAATAAAAATGTGCGTCAAACAGGATAGATAAACAAATATATTCCTGTTTTGTTGTTTCATATTTCAGCTAATTTAAACATTCATTTATTTGAATGGGGGCATTCTGAAGCCATTTTTGTTTTTAAATGTTACAATGCACTGCTATCTCCAAGAATAAACAAAAATAAATTAAATGAATTAAAATCCCCAGCTACAGAATCCAACCCGTCTGTGAACCCAAAAAAAATATATTGCAAAACAGTTGCATAAAATATCTGACTGACTCCAACTGGATCAGAAAAATATATCTAAGTCATCCAACTATCTCCATTATTCACTACTAGAGTTATATAAAACTCATCAATGTCCAAAATTTGGCTAAAACGTACAATGAATGGTTGCTGCAAATGGGTATATCTAATTTAATGACATGGTGGCTCAGGGGCTAGGACGTTGAGCTTGTCGATCGAAAGGTTGGCAGTTCGGCGGTTCGAATCCCTGGTGCTGCCGTGTAACGGGGTGAGCTCCCGTTACTTGTCCCAGCTTCTGCCAACCTAGCAGTTTTGAAAGCACATAAAAATGCAAGTAGAAAAATAGGGACCACCTTTGGTGGGAAGGTAACAGCATTCCGTGCGCCTTTGGCGTTGAGTCATGCTGGTCACATGACCATGGAGATGTCTTCGGACAGTGCTGGCTCTTCGGCTTTGAAACGGAGATGAGCACTGCCTCCTAGAGTTGGCAACGACTAGCACGTTTACCTTTACTAATTTAATGAAAAGAAGGACTTGGGGAGATATGATAACAGTATTTCAATATCTAAGGGGCTACCACATAGAAGACGAAGTCAAGCTATTTTCCAAAACACCTGAAGGCAGGACAAGAAGGCAGGACAGGAAACTAATCAAGGAGAGAAGCAACCTAGAACTAAGAAGAAATTTCCTGACAGAACAAATAATCAGTGGGACAACTTGCCTCCAGAAGTTGTGAGTGCTCCAATACTGGAGATTTTCAAGAAGAGATTGGACAACCATTTGTCTGAAATGATATAGGATCTCCTCCCTGAGCAGAGGTTTGGACTAGAAGACCTCCAAAGTCCCTTCCAACTCTGTTATTCTGTTAAATTTCTTACTTCTCTATAAAGTTTCAAAATTACTTCATTAAAATTGCTCTGCTCTGTTTTTTTCTTCAAATCTCCACTGACATGAATTTGGCTCACCATTTTCTAATCCAAAAAATGCAAAGTTCCTTATAGAAAACAAACTTCAGCTTGTAGAACAATCTTTCCAATATGTCAAAGCTGAAGAAGCTTCTTGGATGAGAAGTAAAACATCTTCAAACGAAAACAAGAAAGTCCAGTTGCCTCTTGAAAAAGCATCTTTAGGACAACCATGACATGGATGATTGAGACTTTCCATAGACAATTTTTCTAATACTTAATTATTCACTTGACTCTTTGACATTCACTACAAATAACGCTATAATTATACACAGTGGCATCTTGGTGTTTATCAAAACAGGCAAGATGGCGCTTTCAGCAGAGACATCCAAGTCCCATCCAAGTCCCATCCCTTTTAAGGATGCATTATTGATATCCTACACACATAAAAAGTGGCAGAACTTTGATTGCATAGCTCCAGGTTCTACCTTTCTGGGCTACTTGTCCCCAGTAGTGTCAGGGTTCCAAATAATAATCCATAATAAACGGAGCTCCGAGGCAAATTTTTTCCTCAAAGAATTGGTTTATGGGACATATTATATTGGCATAAGCTGGTGAAAACCGACTCTGAATATTCCTGTGGTTTTCACCTTATTAAAAGTAAAAGAGTCCTCCCTTCCCCAAACAACTAGTCACATGGTCCAATCAAGGCATCGCCCAGTTCAGTGGTGGGATTCAAATTTTTTTTACTACTGGTTCTGTGGGTGTGGCTTGGTGGGTGTGTCAGGGGAAGGATACTGTAAAATCTCCATTCCCTCCCCACTCCAGGGGAAGATTACTGCAAAACCCCCATTTCCTCCCAATTAGCTGGGACTCAGGAGGCAGAGAATAGATGGGGGCAGGGCCAGTCAGAATTTTTACTACCGGTTCTCTGAACTAATCAAAATTTCTGCTACCTGTTCTCCAGAACTGGTCAGAACCTGCTGAACATCACCTCTGATCTAGTTGTCTGGTAACTTCGCTCCTCCTCTCTCTGACCACCTGTGGGAATGTCCTTGGTTCCCAGGAGAAAGTATTTTGTTTTGACTACAAGCCCTCTGTATCTCTAATCTTCCCTCCCTATCCTTCAGTTCCAGTGTGGCAACACTGAAGCCTCAAAATGGCCTCGGTCAGGTCAGCTTAAGGTTGACAACCTGCTGGGTTCACACCAGTGGTGGGTTTCAAATTGTTTTACTACCGGTTCTGTGGGTGTGGCTTGGTGGGCGTGGCTTGGTGGGTATAGAAGGGGAAGGAAACTGTAAAATCTCCATTCCCTCCACAATCCAGGGGAAGGTTACTGCAAAAATCCCCATTTCCTCCTGATCACCTGGGACGTGGGAGGCAGAGAATAAATTGGGGGCAGTCAAATTTTTCCTCAAAGAATTGGTTTATTGGACATATTATATTGACATAAGCTGGTGAAAACCGACTCTGAATATTCCCGCGGTTTTCACCTTATTAAAAGTAAAAGAGTCCTCCCTTCTCCAAACAACTAGTCACATGGTCCAATCAAGGCATCGCCCAGTTCAGTGGTGGGATTCAAATTTTTTTAACTACTGGTTCTGTGGGAGTGGCTTGGTGGGCATGGCATTGCTTAGTGGGTGTGTCAGAGGAAGGATACTGTAAAATCTCCATTCCCTCCCTATTCCAGGGGAAGATTACTGCAAAACCCCCATTTCTTCCCGATTAGCTGGGACTCAGGAGGCAGAGAATAGATGGGGGTGGTGCCAGTCAGAATTTTTACTACCGGTTCTCTGAAGTACTCAAAATTTCTGCTACCGGTTCCCCAGAACTGGTCAGAACCTGCTGAACACCACCTCTGGTCCAGTTGTCTGGTAACTTTGCTCCTTCTCTCTCTGACCACCTGTGGGAATGTCCTTGGTTCCCAGGAGAAAGTATTTTGTTTTGACTACAAGCCCTCTCTATCTCTAATCTCCCCTCCCTATCCCTCAGTTCCAGTGTGGCAACACTGAAGCTTCAAAATCGGCTCGGTCAGGTCAGCTTAAAGTTGACAACCTGCTGGGCTCACACCAGTGGTGGGTTTCAAATTGTTTTACTACCGGTTCTGTGGGTGTGGCTTGGTGGGCGTGGTATGGCTTGGTGGGCGTGGCTTGGTGGGTGTAGAAGGGGAAAGAAACTGTAAAATCTCCATTCCCTCCCCACTCCAGGGGAAGGTTGCTACAAAAATCCCCATTTCCTCCTGATCACCTGGGACTTGGGAGACAGAGAATATATGGGGGGGGCAGTCAGAATTTTTACTACTGGTTCTCCAAACTACTCAAAATTTCTGCTACCGGTTCTCCAGAACTGGTCAGAACCTGCTGAAACCCACCTGTTGCTTACACACACTCAGCAACTTTAAGGTATGCGGACTTCATCTCCCAGAATCCCGCAACCACCATGATACCTTGATGGCATTCTGGGAAGCACACCGACAGCCAACGCAGCTCACATAGCAGTGCTGTTATATGTAATGTAAAAAAAAATATAATACAGGTAATTCTTGGCTTAAAGCAGTTCATTTAGCATTCAAAGTTACAACAGCACGGAAAAAAGCGACTTATAATTGATTTTCACACATTGCAGCCTCCCTATGGTCATATGATCAAAATTTGGATGCTTGGCAACTGGTTCATATTTATGGTGGTTCTATAGCAGGGGTCTCCAACCTTGACAACTTTAAGACTTGTGGACTTCAACTCCCAGAATTCCTCAGCCAGCAAAGCTCTGGGAGTCGAAGTCCACAAGTCTTAAAGTTGCCGAGGTTGGAGACCCCTGTTCTATAGTGTTCTGGAGTCATACAATCACTTTTTTGCTACTTTCTGACAAGCAAACTCAAT
Organism: Ahaetulla prasina; assembly: GCF_028640845.1. Classification (NCBI taxonomy): domain Eukaryota; kingdom Metazoa; phylum Chordata; class Lepidosauria; order Squamata; family Colubridae; genus Ahaetulla; species Ahaetulla prasina. The sequence goes on from NC_080539.1 coordinate 15,907,085, forward strand.
GAGGAAGCCAGGTTCACTTTACAATTGTGTTATTAAAAACCACAGTGATTCACTTAACAACTGCTTCATTTAGCAACAGAAAACTTTACCGTCAATTGTGGTAGTAAATCAAGAACTATCTGTATATGCTGATAATGCTGTACGTAAGTTACCCGTGCACCGAACTCTTAAGAATCAATAATGAAACATTTACGGTATTATGGTTTATAATTAGGAAACGGGATGAAGGAGAAAAAGACACAAATGATTACACAAAATTTATTTGAGGAGGAAAAGCTAGCCTGGGTTTAATATAATTGTTTAATATTATTGTTAAACTGATTAAGTACCTGGGAATTTATTTAACAGACCACAATAAAGTGTTTTTGTTTGTTTATTACTTTTGCATACCACCACAATCCTGAAAGACTTTAGACTTAGTGAGTTTTTGAGATAAAATATACAGTAAACCCTACACTATAAAAGCAGAAAATTAAACATCTACCAGCCAATTAATAAAAACAGACTAGTGTTTATTAAACCAATCAAATAGCAAAGCCAGTCTGTTAACCCAACAGAAAGGCTCAAATTTTGAACATAAACTCTGGTTTGAACTGCTCCTCAATGGTAATCGAAGTGGGAGTCAATCAAAGGTCTCCTGGGAGGTTCCCTGAAGTGCAGAAAACATCAGCAGCTTCTCCTCAGTAGACCGAATTAGCAATAGCAATAACACTTAGACTTATATACCACTTCACAGTGCTTTGCAGCCCTCTCTAAGTCAGGGGTCTCCAACCTTGGTCCCTTTAAGACTTGTGGACTACAACTCCCAGAATTCCTCAGCCAGCTTTGCTGTTGAAGTCCACAAGTCTTAAAGTTGCCAAGGTTGGAGACCCCTGTTCTATAGTGTTCTGGAGTCATACAATCACTTTTTTGCTACTTTCTGACAAGCAAACTCAATGAGGAAGCCAGGTTCACTTTACAATTGTGTTATTAAAAACCACAGTGATTCACTTAACAACTGCTTCATTTAGCAACAGAAAACTTTACCGTCAATTGTGGTAGTAAATCAAGAACTATCTGTATATGCTGATAATGCTGTACGTAAGTTACCCGTGCACCGAACTCTTAAGAATCAATAATGAAACATTTACGGTATTATGGTTTATAATTAGGAAACGGGATGAAGGAGAAAAAGACACAAATGATTACACAAAATTTATTTGAGGAGGAAAAGCTAGCCTGGGTTTAATATAATTGTTTAATATTATTGTTAAACTGATTAAGTACCTGGGAATTTATTTAACAGACCACAATAAAGTGTTTTTGTTTGTTTATTACTTTTGCATACCACCACAATCCTGAAAGACTTTAGACTTAGTGAGTTTTTGAGATAAAATACACAGTAAACCCTACGCTATAAAAGCAGAAAATTAAACATCTACCAGCCAATTAATAAAAACAGACTAGTGTTTATTAAACCAATCAAATAGCAAAGCCAGTCTGTTAACCCAACAGAAAGGCTCAAATTTTGAACATAAACTCTGGTTTGAACTGCTCCTCAATGGTAATCGAAGTGGGAGTCAATCAAAGGTCTCCTGGGAGGTTCCCTGAAGTGCAGAAAACATCAGCAGCTTCTCCTCAGTAGACTGAATTAGCAATAGCAATAGCACTTAGACTTATATACCACTTCACAGTGCTTTGCAGCCCTCTCTAAGTCAGGGGTCTCCAACCATGGTCCCTTTAAGACTTGTGGACTTCAACTCCCAGAGTCCCTCAGCCAGCTTTGCTGTTGAAGTCCACAAGTCTTAAAGGGACCAAGGTTGGAGACCCCTGCTCTAAGTGGTTTACAGAATTAGCCTATTGCCCCAACAATCTGGGTCCTCATTTTACCAAACCTTGGAAGGATGAACGGCTGAGTCAATCTTGAGCCAGTGAGACTCGAACTGCCAAATTGCTGGCAGCTGGCAGTCAGCAGAAATAGCCTGCAGTACTGCCAACTCAGATGGAAGACTACTGTCCTGCACGTAGCTTGGTGTCAGGCTATATGCTGCTTTATAGCGTGTGACCTAAACCTGGAAGAGATGAAATGCAGAGGCCAGATTCTCAAGAAGAAGGAAGAGCTTTCCAGTGGAACAAGAGACAACTCAGTTTAGATAGTTTGCGTGGGAGAAAGAGGGCGAAGATGGCTCCTCCCTAACAGTTTCCAAAGTACATCGTATTATTCCAAAGGGTCAGATTGTTCTCCAAAGCACCAGAGAGGGCAGGAAAAGAAACCATGGTTGAAAACTAATCAAAGAGAGAAGCAACCTGGACTTAAGGAAAAACTTCCTAACAGTGAGGACAATTAACCAATGGAACAGCCTGCTACAGAGATTGTGGGCGTTTCATCACTGGATGATTTTAAGAAGAAGCTGGACAGTCACTTATCTGAACTGGTGTAGGATCTCCTGCTTGAGCAGGGGGCTGGACTAGAAGACCTCCAAGGTCCCTTCCCGCTCATTCTATTCTATTCTATTCTATTCTATTCTATTCTATTCTATTCTATTCTATTCTATTCTATTCTATTCTATTCTTGGTATTTGGAGTCTGACATCAACTCATCTAAAATGACCATCAAGGGATTTTAAACTTTATTATTAATTCAAGCAAACAGATTTAAAAGCATAACATAAGAAGCACACATGCCAAGCAAGATGATGCCCAAATCGCTTAAAAGCTACCAAGAGCCTCTTAATAACCACCGCAGAGATACCTCAAGGGTGGCCTCTTTGTAGAGTAACCAATGCTAGATGTTTATGGAGATTCTCAGTCATCCAGATCATGGTTGTCCCAAAGGAGCTTTTTTCAAGAGGCAAATGGACTTTCTGGGTTTTTTTTGAAGACGTTTCGCTTCTCATCCAAGAAGCTTCTTCAGTTCTGAGTTAAAGAAGCTTCCTGGATGAGAAGCGAAACATCTTCAAAGGAAAACCAGAAAGTCCAGTTGGCTCTTGAAAGAGCTCCTTTGGGACAATCAATGCCAGGTTCTGTGCAGCAGCTCCCCACTTAAAGACGAGTACAAATTGGTCTTTATTAAAAACTGGTAGCATGATTTCAGGGCCCTGCAATGGTCATGAGACTGGAAGAGCTGATCTTGACTGGGTGACAGTCTGAGAGTTTCACAGATAAGAAAAACTTTGCAGGTATGAGAAGATTCCTCCCCTTTCCTCCTTTACACAATAAACAAGTTTGGAAAACAAGCAAAAATAAGCTCTAAACTTCTCGATTTTTCTTAATATGGAGGAGAAATCAAAATACATTGCTGAACTCCATCAAATAAAAATAGTCTTCTGCATTGCTACTATGGTTTCACAGTTGTTTCTTGTCTTGCCTTCTGGTGCTTTGGAAAATAAGTTGAGCCCACCCCCCACCTCTTCTTTGTGGCAGTCCTTCAAATACCGGAACACTGCTGTCATGTCACACCTAGTCCTTCTTTTCTCTAGAGCAGGGGTCTGCAAACTTGGCTCTTTTAAGACTTGTGGACTTCAACTCAGACTTGTGAACTTCTTTGCTGGCTGAGGAACTCTGGGAGTTGAAGTCCACAAGTCTTAAAGGGACCAAGGTTGGAGACCCCTGCTCTAGACTAGCCAAACCCAATTCCTGCAACCTTTCTTCCTATGTTTTGTCTCCAGGCTTTTAGTCATCTTAGTTGCTCTTCTTTGAACTTTTTCCAAAGTCTCAACTTCTTTTTTTTTGCAATGTGGAGACCAAAACTGGATGCAGTATTCCAGATGTGGTCTTATGAAGCATTTATAAAATGATACTAATACATGTGATTTTGATTCTAGGTCTCTCTTTTTATACAACCCAGGATGGTATTAGCTTTTTTGGCTGCTGGTACGCACTCGGAACTTTGACCACTGGCTCATATTTAGATGATCGTCCACTAGAATTCCCTCTCACAGTTCCTGGTTTTGAGCCAGGTTTCACCTAATCCAGGGATTTCCAACCTTGGGCACTTGAAGACTTGTAGACTCCAACTCCCAGAATTCCTTAGCCAGGCTGGAGACCCCTGACCTAATCTGTACTTGTCCCTTTGGGTTTTCTTGCCTAGGTGTAAAACTTGCTTTCCTCCACATTAAAGTTCAAGATATTGGATAGTGCCCATTGTTCAATGTCAAGATCTTTTTGGATCCTGAGCTTGGGTGGCAATAAAAAAATTGAATGAATGGATGGCAATAAAAACCCTAACCTTAACCCCTGGAGGTCCTCTAAGTCAATCCTCTGCCCAAGAATGGTATAAAGACTTCTATTTTGGGCAGGGGGTCAGACCAGAAGACCTCCAAGGTCCCTTACAGCCCTAAGATTCTATGATAGTGGAATAAAGTAAATCCTTTTGGAGACACACGATCGATTCATTAAGCATGCAAACCATAAACGGGTGTACACCGAGTTCCCATAGGAAGTTTGCTGAGCAGCCCTGAACAAGGGCCTCTGGTGGCTCAGACTGCTAAGACAGTCTTTTATTAACACAGCTGCTTGCAATTACTGCAGGTTCAAGTCCCACTAGGCCCAAGGTTGACTCAGCCTTCCATCCTTTATAAGGTAGGTAAAATGAGGACCCAGGTTGTTGGGGGCAATAAGTTGACTTTGTATATAATATACAAATGGATGAAGGCTATTGCTTAACATAGTGTAAGCCGCCCTGAGTCTTCAGAGAAGGGCGGGATATAAATGCAAATAAAAAAACAAAAAAACAAAACAAAAGCAGACCAACATCTTATAAACCTTCGGTTCATTATATTTCAAACACAACAAGAAGAAAAAAGGCAGACCCAGTGAAAAATACAGTGTGATATGGGAGTGTTTCTAATGAAGGATTTGGGGGGAACTTCTTGTTATTTGTTTACTACTGTTAGATCATATCTCAGAGATATGTTGGGGAATAAAAACAGTGTCAGGAATGCCTCCTTTCAATACTCAAGAAAGAAAAACCCCAACTCCACTGTTTGTAGAGAAAGGTACTTTTACTGAATAAGAACTGAAAGCAAACAAAATGAAAGCAAGTTCTGAGGTTTTTGGTGCGGAATACACATATAAGAAATATGCCTCAAGCCCTCCTCCCTGTAGTCCAGTCAGTCTTGTCCAATCCACGTTCCCCCTAGGTGGCACATGGGGTGCATCTTCAGATGGCTTCATCCCTCTGGCATGCTCGGGCCGTTAACCTTGACTGTTATCAGCCCGCTTTCCAACTGCCAAACACATTTGAAGAAAACTCTCCATTTCTCCTCCAGCACTCCTTACCCCACCACCTGTTATCATGACAGCCGTAGCAAGCAAAGTAGTAAAGGCATAAATCAGGAGATAGACTACTCAGAGCAATAAAACAACAAACTTGCAGCGAGCGGAGGCTGACCAACAGTTTGGTCTGCTGGGCTATTGGGCTCTATCTGATTCCTCCACCTGTCGCCACTTAGGGTTAATTCAGGTTGCCGTGAATATTTTCTTACAAAGGACTTTGAGAAGATCACATGTATTCAGAGGTGGGATTCACATAATTTACCTACTGGCTCGCCCAGCACTGAAAATGTGAGAGTGCGCGCCTCCGCGCATGCGCCTGGCCTCAAAATAGGCCTAAATAGGGCAGCATAGAACCAAGGTGGGCCCCACCCACCCACGATTTCTGCTACCAGTTCACCTGAACCTGTTTAAACTAGTTGAATACCACCTCTGCATGTATTGATGGTGGTGAATGCAGTTTACCTGTCTACCTTTCACCACCACAAGAAGTTAGCCCCAGTAATTTAACTTGTACCCAGAATCCTATTGATACCAGTGAAGGAAACTTTCCAACAGTCTGTAGAGATTCTCAGTCCTCCAGATCAGGGGTCTCCAACCTTGGCAACTTTAAGACTTGCGGACTTCAACTCCCAGAGTTCCTCAGCCAGCAAAGCTCTGAGAGTTGAAGTCCGCAAGTCTTAAAGTTGCCAAGGTTGGAGACCCCTGCTCCAGATCATGGTTGTCCCAAAGGTGCTTTTTGCAGACTATAGACTTCAGGAACCAGGAGCCCTACTCAGCTGACCCTGAGAACACAGATAAACCTCCAAGTGCTTCAACGACCCTCTAAAACAGCGGTTCTCAACCGGTGGGTCGCGACCCCATTGGGGGTCGAATGACGATTTGCCAGGGGTCACCTTAGACCATTGGAAATATGGGAAGCATACTTGCGAGTCGAAAAATCGTGAATTCGGCTTCAGTCGCGATGAATTAAAAAAGAGAGAAATCTTTGCTCTGATGTCTCCCTCTCAAGCCAGCTGCAATCACTCCCAATCACTAGCCTAATCTGGCTTCAGGCGTGATAAACTTAATAGGGGAGGAGTCTCCGCTTTAATGCCTCCATCCTCAAGGCAATTGCAAGCAGTTCAGATCGCTAGCCAATACGGCTTCAGGCGCGATAAATTCAAAAAAACAGTTTGCCGCTTTCCCCCCCCTTCTGCGGCTGCTGAGGCGCGCTGAGATCGCTGCCTAAAAAAAAATATATTTTATGGTTGGGGTCGCCACATTGTGGGGAATTGTATTAAAGGGGTCGCAGCACTATAAAGGTTGAGAACCACTGCTCTAAAAGGATGTGGTTGACCTTGCTGTCTGCAAGGAATATAAACCCTTCCATTCCCCACCATCCTGTCAGAACTGAAGAAGCTTCTTGGATGAGGAACGAAACATCTTCAAAAGAAAAAACAAGAAAGTCCTGAAAAAAGAAAAAGAAAAAAAAAAGCACCTTTGGGATTTTAACATTGTAATGTGCTTCCCCTGGTGAATAATATTTTATGACTATATTTTATTTGTAAACTCCCCCACCCCTCAGAGTCCCAGAAGAGTGGTGGATGGTACTTGATAAATAAATAAAATAAATAAATATTGGCTAGCGCGCAGACCATTATGCTTTGAACCAACTGGAGTTTCTGAGTGGCCTTTAAAGGCAGCTTTATGTATCATTATTGCATAGAGAGCATTGGAGTACCTAAATGGATGGTTCCATACATGAAAAATAACATCATTAATAAAATACTTGTTGACAGCAGCAAGAACAAATTCGGTACCACCCTAGAAAAGAGACATTTTGCCAAATGCTATCAGTTCGGAGCCAAGTTCGGAGACTATGTTGAAATGGGAAAATTAGCACTATATATATCCACAATAGAAGTTTAACCAAATTCAAGCAGGAATGCCTTCCGTAGTTACATGCCAAGGCAGATTTAATCATTTGAAATATGGTTTTTAGGGCTTTGGCGGAAAGCAATAACCATCATTAATGCTCAGTGTAAAGCATAAATATTTAAAGTGTGGCTAGCAGCTGGGGACATAAATGGAAGAGAGGGAGAAGATGTGTAACTATAAAGTTTTCTTATTCTGCTTTTTAAAAAAATCTATATTTAGTAGTTAGTCATTCCATCCATCTTCTTATTATTATTATTTTCTTTTACATTGTATTATTTCAACAGGAATACAAAATATTCTCAAATACAAGTAGTGACAAAAACAGGGCTAATACCGCTTCATACTGCACTAGTAAGGCCACAGTTGGAATATTGAGTCCAGTTCTGGTCACTACAATACAAATAATAATAATAATAATAATAATAATAATAATAATAATAATAATAATAATAATAATAATAATAATAATAATAATAATATTTTAATTTATAGACCGCCTTTCTCCCGAAGGACTCAGGGCGGTGAACAGCCAGTTAAAATACAGGAAAACAAACAATATTAAAAACAACCCTTAAAAAACTCATTCAATTGGCCAAGACTAAAACACAATTACCCCCTATAAATTATTAAACATTTAAAACCCCAATTAAAAATTAAAATTTTTAAAAGATCAAGCCAGTCCAGCGAGACGGAACAAATAGGTTTTAAGTTCGCGGCGAAAGGTCCTAAGGTCAGATAATTGTCGAAGTCCAGGGGGAAGCTCGTTCCACAGGGTAGGAGCCCCCACAGAGAAGGCCCTCCCTCTGGGGGCCGCCAGTCGACATTGTTTGGCTGACGGCACCCTAAGGAGTCCCTCTCTGTGAGAACGCACTGGTCGCTGGGAGATTGAAGCCAGCAGAAGACGGTCCCGTAAATATCCCGGTCCTAAGCCAGGTCTGAGACTCTAGAAAGTGTGCAGAGAAGAGCAACAAAGTTGATAAAGAGTCTGGAAGCTAAACTGTATGATGACTGATTAAGGGAATTAAGTATGTCTAGATGGGCAATTAATCTGTCCAGTGAGAAACTGAGGTTGTTATGGAGAGTTAAACTGATGTAACCTGGTTTGATGTTCAAAAGGAGGGACAGAATTAAATGTGAATTGCAATTTTTTAAAATTTTAAATAATTAAATAGCATTGTTAAATTGTCCCACAGCAAGTTATCCCACAGTGGGTTGCCCATGGTGAGTTGTTCTGCAAGAAGTTGGCCATGGAGAGTTGGCCATGCCCAGTTGGCTGTGATGAGTTGGCCATTGCAAGTTGGCAGCAGCGAGTTGGCTGTGGCAAGTTGTCCCATTCCGGTATTTCATTTCACCTCTAGTAAACTATTCCTTTCTCAACAAATGGAGTTAAGGATCTACGATCACTGGCTTAATAACTGTTTGAAGTTACAACCTACCTGAAAAAGGGGACATGACCCAGATCTGAAGTTCTAACAGTTGGACCCTCCCTTATGGTCATATGACCACGCTTTGGATCTTTGACAACATGGCCGCATTTGCTGCCATTTACAGCTCCCTGTTGTGGTCCGCCAGCAGCCTGCGGACTGGTAGCGGAGTCGGATAGTGAGGAGGCTGGGGAGGACAATGGGCCAGTCCTGGAGTCAGGGGAAGGCCCAGATGATGGCTCTGCATTGGAGGCAGAGATGGGGCCAGGGCCATCTGGGAGTGATGCGCAGACTCCGGAGCCAGAGGCAGACAGCAGAGAGGCAGAGGAACAGGAGGAGCCTATTCCTAGTGCACGCATGAGAAGAGCTACCAGAAGGCAAGAGCAGCTAAAGCAAAACGGACGACTTGGGAGTAAGGCCAGAAGATGATTGGCTACTCCCATAAGGCTTAAAAGAGCAGCAACGAGTCGTTGGGTTCGTTGTAGGAAAGCAATGTTGATTTCCGTGCTTCTTGTCAGCGTCTCTTGAACTTTGTGGGGTTTTTACCAAGAAAAGCCTTTGGCAGGTTGCCAAAGACATCAGAGGTTGGTGATAAGGCCGACAGACTTTTCATGAAGAATTTTGTTTTGGACAAAGCTGTTTTGTCCAAACAGCTGTTCTCAGCTGTTTTCATAAAATAAGTTTGTTGAGGACTGAATTGTGTTTAGTAATCACTACTTGGGCCTTGGTCAAAACACTCCCATAGTCACGTGACTCGATTCTGCAATGGCACTTCCTATTTTCAGCCAAACAATTTGCTTGCTTAACGACTGTGGTGTTCCCTTAACGGCCTCAACCTTCGCATTTACCAGTGCTGTGTTCACTTAAAGACCACCATAAAAGATGTTATAAGATTGGTCACATAACCAATCCATTTTATGACTATTACAACTTATATCCAGAATTGGCAGGTTCTATTACAGTCATAACTCAAACACTACCTGTAAAAAAAGATGAATTCTTTTAAGATTCTGCCTTTGGAAATGGTCAGAAATGCCTAATTAGTTCCAGTGTTTTAAAATTAGACGTACAGTTAAATAAATAAAAAAAAAAACCTAATGGAACACTCAGACTTGACTGAATTTGAAAAAATTATGACACAAAATTCAGAACATATATTGGGGCTTATGCTATTGAAATATGATTCAGAAAAATGAACAAATCAAAGAATATATAGTTAAACAAATGCCGAATTTATACAGGTTCAAAGATATGCAACGATGGGAATATCAATAGAAAATAAATATCACATTTAACAGAAATTTATTCAGAGAAGACAAGTATTTTTGCTGGTGGTGGGGTTGTGTATTAGTCCAATATTGACTGCCAGTATAACATAGAATAATAATGTAGAATAATAGTGTTGGAAGGGACCTTGGAGGTCTTCTAGTCCAACAAGCAGGAGACCTTGTACCATTTCAGACAACTGATTGTTAAACCTCTTTTTTTAAAAACTCCAATGGTGAAGCATCAACAACTTCTGAAGGCAAGCCAAATAAATAAATAAATTTGCTGAGAATGTACCATATTTTTCGGAGTATAAGACACACCGGAGTATAAAATGCACCTTAGGGGAGGAAAATAAGAAAAAAGCTGATTGGCAGGTGAATCACCCTCCCTGAATACCCCCAATCAGCTGTTTCCAGAGGTGAAATTTAGCAACAGGTTCCTTGGTTGTGAGCTCTGTGCCTTGCTTTTTTTTTTTTTTTTGCTTTTTTTTTCTGCCTCTGAAACTCTCTTTCAGAAAAAACTTGTTTCTGCCTCTGAAAGCCTCCGAAATAGAGCTTCAGAAAAAAAAGCCTCTGAAGCTCCGTTTGGGGCTTTTTTTTCTGAAGCTCCGTTTCTGATGCTTTTTTCAGCCTCTGAAACCTCCGTTTGAGAAGCTGGGTGGGGTTACATTCGGAGTATAAGACGCACCCAGATTTTTACTCTCTTTTTTGGGGGGGAAAGGTGTGTCTTAGACTCCGAAAAATTTGGTAATAATCAAGTTTAACTTATTGATTTGATTTTAATAGTAGTTGGAATTAATCATTGCCTCCCACCGACCCGTGCGCTCTCATAGGGAGGGACTCCTCAGGGTGCCGTCCGCCAAGCAATGTTGGCTGGCAGCCCCCAGGGGAAGGGCCTTCTCTGTGGGGGCTCCCACCCTCTGGAATGAACTTCCCCCAGGACTCCGTCAACTGCCTGACCTTCAGACCTTCCGCCGCGAGTTGAAGACTTACCTATTTATTCGCGCAGGACTGGCATAGAAATTTTTAGTAGCTTTTAATATTTTGATGTAAATTTTATGGGGTTTTTATGTTTTAAATGGTTTTAATTTTGGCCTGATATTCAATAAGTTTTTTAGTTATTGTTTTATTATGTATATAATTATTGTTTTATTCTGGCTGTGAACCGCCCTGAGTCCTTCGGGAGAAGGGCGGTATAAAAATCTAATAAATAAAATAAATAAATAAAATAAAATAAATCATTATATCTAGTACTAATATAATATACTTGGCAAATTCTTGTTCAGTTTTACTGGGCTTATAAATCTATTTTTTGTTGTTGTTGCATTATTTCTCTCCCCCCCTTTTCTCTCTCTCTCCCCCAGCTGTGCTTTTAAATATCTGTTAAAATAACAAGAATAAAAAATGCTGACTATAGAATCTACCATAAATAATAATAAAAAATTATAGTAAAAAAAGATCAATAATCAATCTAAGGCAAAAAGAGAATGGGACGGCAGAGGATGAGATGGTTAGATAGCTGCCTCAGCTTGGGCACCTAGGACAGAAAAACCCTTGACTCCGTGATGAAAGTGAAAAATTGACTTTTATTAAGATCATTAAGAGCAGAAGCAAAGCCGGATCTGAATATTCCAGCACAAAGCCTGTCGTTTTCCCTCTTTCCTGGCCCACCCCCCTTGACCAATCCATCAGGTTCTAATCACATTCAAAATGGATTGGAAATGTTTTGGGAATGGCTTTGAGCTTTGGTACCTCTGCGATGTAGTGTTGCATTCCTATCTCACGGCTCCATCCTTGATCGGCTGATTTATTTCAGATTGACACTCTGTTTCTATCACTCTGTCATCCTCCCCTCTTTACTTCCCTACTTCCCCAGTCTCTCTCCCCGCCCCCTCGCCCCCCGGTTTTATGGCAGGATGCCAGCAAAGGGAAGTATGTGGAAGATGGCAGACCTGACAAATAGTGTCATTGACACAATGACTACGAATTTAGGCAAACTTTGGGAGAAAAAGGAGGACAGGGGGCCTGATGTGTTATAGTCCATGGGGTTTGAATGATTCAGACATGATTTAGCAACTGAACAACAACAAACTCAATCTACAGAGGGTATTTCCCTCCCACCCTCTCCCTCCCTCCCTCCCTCCCTCCCTCCCTCCCTTCCTTCCTTCCTTCCTTCCTTTTTATTCTCTTTTTCCTCCCTCCCTGTCATTCTATCATTTCCTTCCTTCCTTCCTTCCTTCGCTCCCTCCCTCTCGCCTTCCTTCCTTCCTTTCTTCCTTCCTTCCTTTCTTTCCCCTGTCATTCTATCATTTCCTTCCTTCCTTCTCTCCCTCCCTCCCTCCCTCCCTCCCTTCCTTCCTTCCTTCCTTCCTTCCTTCCTTCCTTCCTTCCTTCCTTCCTTCCTTCCTTCCTTCCTTTCCCCTGTCATTCTATCATTTCCTTCCTTCCTTCCCTCCCTCTCTCCCTCCCTCTCTTTCTTTCCTTCCTTCTTTCTTTCTTTCTTTCCCGTCATTCTATCATTTCTTTCCTTCCTTCCTTCCTTCTCTCCCTCCTTCCCCCTTTCTTTCTTTCTTTCTTTCTTTCTTTCTTTCTTTCTTTCTTTCTTTCTTTCTTTCTTTCTTTCTTTCTTTCTTTCTTTCTTTCTTTCTTTCTTTCGTCATTCTATCATTTCCTCCCTCCCTCCCTCCCTCCCTCCCTTGCAATGGCATATCTTCCTTTACTTCCACTGGAGTGGAGGGGACCCCTTCCCTTGTTCTTCCTGGCTAAACATCCCCAAAGCAAACGTTACGAGAGAGTTGGTTTTTGCCCCTCTGGTGTTTGAATGAGGGAGAAATCCCATCGTCTCCACTTTTTGCAGAAGAGGATAAAAACCATCTGAAGGGCATCTGTTGTGACTGTTGATGCAGTGTTGTCTATGCCCAGAGCTATTTTAAGACATTCTGGGGTTACACAATGTTATTTTATGCTTCATTTCTCAGTTTTCCACTGGAGGCCATAAATAAATGAAACAGAAGTAGTTTTGTTACCGAGGAATAGAAATATACAAAGAGACATGTGGTAATTGAAGGGGACCTGGAAGGGAGGATGCTATAAAATTAGATTTTTAGGTCAGAAACTTCCTTTTTCCTATTTCTGGCTCTTCTGATGATATGCAATAATGGAAGGGTAGCTATTATTATGCTTTTATCTGGAACAATGAATTGATTACCTACATGTCGGTCTATTACTGCTCTGTTCTATATTATGCTCTTCTGTTGTTCTGATTTGCATGTGAAAAATTCTACATCTTGTTTTGCAACAGACCTATCATGTATTTGGCATTTTTGTCCCTTTCTCCTTCCCTTTTAATGCTTTGACTACGTCTTCTTCTTCTTCTTCTTCTTCTTCTTCTTCTTCTTCTTCTTCTTCTTCTTCTTCTTCTTCTTCTTCTTCTTCTTCTTCTTCTTCTTCTTCTTCTTCTTCTTCTTCTTCTTCTTCTTCTTCTTCTTCTTCTCCTCGTCTTCCTCCTCCTCCTCCTCCTCCAGCGTTTCTCAATCTCAACAATGTTAAGACATATGCACTTCAACTCCCAGCTAAGGCCCAGAATGAATTAAGATTTGCAACAAATGTCAATAATAATAAAGTTATTTTCAACATGTAATAAAAAAGTCAAGGAAAGAATTGGTCCACTAATAGAAGAAGATGGCAAGGAGGTGATGGGTGATGCTATTTGTCCAGAATGCTATAGGGTCTCTTGCTTGAGTAGGGAGTTAGACTAGAAGACTTCCAAGGTTCTTCCCAACCCTTTTATGTTCTATATTCCCCAGCCAGCATGGAGCTGAAGTCCATATATCTTAAAATTCCTGAGATTGAGAAACATTGTTGTAAACTCTACTTTGCTGACTTCTACTGTTATTCCACGCTGCTCTTTTGGATGCCACCACTACTGATCTATCTACCTGATTCCATCTTAAATTGCCACTGCTCTCTCTACCATCACTGCTGAATTGCTCCTATCACCACTTATCTTCAGAGGTGGGTTTCAGCAGGTTCTGACCAGTTCTGGAGAACCGGTAGTGGAAATTTTGAGTAGTTTGGCGAGCCGGTAGTAAAAATTCTGACTGGCCCTGCCCCCATCTATTCTCTGCTTCCCAAGTCCCAGCTGATTGGGAAAAAATGGGGATTTTGCAATAACCTTCCCCTGGATTGGGGTGGGAATGGAAATTTTACAGTATCTTTTCCCTGCCACACCCACCATGCCATGCCCACCATGCCATGCCACACCCACCAAGCCATACCCACAGAACCGGTAGTGAAAAAATTGGAAACCCACCACTGCTTACCTTGTATCTTCTCTACCACTGTCATTGTTCCCCATTTGTGCTATTGCTCTTGACCATCTTCTGAGCCTCACGTGATTTTTTTTCCTGTCCTTTCCTCTCCTATTCAGCCTACCCAGTTCCCTATACTTTCTTTACTACTCTTGCTTTTTCGTCTTATCTCTCCTCCTGTGTAACATAATGTTTCTTGTCTTGTTTGACTCTATTTATCAGGAGTTTTAATTTAATTTATTTGTGCATTTCTGATTAATTCTGTTGTTGAATCTATGAAAAAAGGGTTGAATAATGTTGTTGTTTTTTAAATTGAACAGTGGTTATGGCCACCAGAAAAGCAAAAGTCAGAACTTTGTATCTCTGTAAACACCTGAAGCAGTAAAAGAGGAAGGAAAGGAGGAGGAGGAGGAGGAGGAGGAGGAGGAGGAGGAGGAGGAGGAGGAGGAGGAGGAGGAGAAGGGGAAGAAGAGGAGGAAGAGGAAGAGGAAGAGGAAGAAGAAGAAAAGGAAGAGGAGGAGGAGGAGGGGGAGGAGATTTGAATGTATCCTATCTCCTTCCTAATATATTCATTAGATCTGTTTAATTCACCAAAAACAAGAAAGACCGAAATACAAAAAGAAAATGGAAGGCACTCAAAGGTGCTTTTTTTTCAAGAGGCAACTGAACTTTCCGTTTTTTCTTTGAAGACGTTTCACTTCTCATCCAAGAAGTTTCTTCAGCTTTGACTGGATCAGTGGTGAAATCCGGCTGGGTCTATCCGGTTTGCACGAACCATTAGCAGCGGCGGCAGGAGGCTCTGCCCAGCCCACCAGGATGTCATTACATCCCATTGTTTACCCTCTGCATGTGCATGCTCCTGCTCACTCCCATTCTCGAGCTTGTAGCGAAGGTAAGTGGATTTCACCAGTGGATTGGATGGTGGGGAATGGAAGGAGCTGAAGAAGTGTCTTGGATGAGAAGCAAAATGTCTTCAAAGTAAAACCAGGATCTCCAGTTGCCTCTTGAAAAAGCACCTTTGGGAAAGCCATGAACTGGATCAGGAGTCTCCAGCCTTGGCAACTTTAAGACTTGTGGACTTCAACTCCCAGAAGCCAGCTTTGCTTGGCTTCTTGACCTGGATGACTGAGAATCTCCATAGACAAAAAAGGAAGGAAGGAAGGAAGGAAGGAAGCTCTCATTCAGAATAAATTTTCAGGTTCTGGTCCTGGAGGATTTTGTGATTTATGCCGCATGCGCTTTAAGAAAATGCCAAATTGTATGAAATTACTTATTTTCAATTCTCACTCAAAATTGTCAGGCATCTTTATCCAATGGCTTTTTTTTTTTCCACGCACAGCATACACACTGTACAGTTTATGGACATTTCTAGAGCAGGCCAAAGCTCCTTTAGTTGCCGTCAAGGATGAGAGAAGTCAAGTCAGCAAGCAAGAAAAAAAACTGCTGGGTGTTTTGTTTCATTCTGAAGTTTTGATGCTCGTTTTCAGAGATGTCCAAACACTTCAGGCGGGTTCCCTCCAGAGAGCTGCAATTAGACAAAAAGAAATTTGGCAGAGGAAGCGGATGCCCCTGGAAGGGATAACCACTGTTAGCAGCATTAAAAATCAGGAAGTGTTTTGCTTTCTGCATCCCCCAAGTGCTCCTTGAAATGGCATCAGCAGTTTTAGAAACACTTCAGATAACCTTTCTTTCATTTTTTTCCCTACAGAAAAGATTGTGCGATCCCTCCTCCCCAATCCAGGCATATCAAACTGATGGAAGAGTTTACAGAGAAAACAAACTATATATATATATACCCATAGTCAGCTCCATACGCTCACCTCTACAAAACTTAGCCAAATTTCTTGCCAAACAACTACAGCCCTATGCAGAATCCATCACCTCACACATAAAAAACTCATTCCAGTTCATAGAGATCATAAAGAAACAAAACTTCCTTCCTTCCTTCCTTCCTTCCTTCCTTCCTTCCTTCCTTCCTTCCTTCCTCCCTCCCTCCCTCCCTCCCTCCCTCCCTCCCTCCCTCTGCTTTCCCCTTCTCCTTCATCTCTCCCACTCCCATTTTTCTGCTTGCCCCTCCCTCCTTCCCCTTCCCCTCTCCCTTTTCCTGCCTGCCCCTCCCTTCCTCCCCTCCCTCCCTCTTCCCTCCCTCTCTCCTCTCCATCTCCCTTCCCCTTCACATCTCCCTCTCCCCTTTTTCTGCCTGCCCCTCCCTTCCTCCCCTCCCTCCCTCTTCCCTCCCTCCTCTCCGTCTCCCTTCCCTTTCACTTTTCCCTCTCCCCTTTTACTGCTTGCCTCTCTCTCCTTCTTCTCTCTCTCCTTCCCTTCTTTCTCCTTCCCTCCCTCCTTTCTCCTCTTTTTTTTGACTTCATGCCTTCCTTCAGGCTGAAAGGCACTTCTATAACCTTAAAATCAAATATTAGCTGGCTTTTTAGTATCTTAAGGGCTTTTAAGACTGTTTCCAGAACTGTACTCATTCAAGCTTTTTGTGTATTGTGACATTGTAAATTGGCTGCTTCTTTTTTTCCCCTTGGTCTTTTGACAGGTTCAACAGCCTAGATTTACGTAATTAAATTGATTTCCCGATTCCAGCAATCGGCTTCAGACCAGTCCCTTCAAATCTATTCAAATCCCTACTCTGTGGATTCATCATACATTTCTATGTATGTATCTATCTAAGTGCTCATTTTCAATTCTAAATTATCACTAGCATAAGGCCTTGAAAATAAAAATTTGTTGGAATAATACTGTAATTAAAAAACGGTCTTTCTGACACTGGAAAAAAAGTAAGTTCATATAAAGACAGTATATTAAGCTTGAAGTACTTTTTGTGTGTGCTGTTTTTGTTGTATTTTCTGTTGCAGATGCCAAGAAAGTAAGACTCTTTTCTCTTGCCTTTGTCTTCCTTTCCAATTGTCCACAGCCTCCTTTCCCTGTTCAGAAATCTGCTAAGCCTAGTTTAACATGACATTACAAATGATGTAATTGTCTAGACAGACTTCGGTAAGTTAGGAATTAATTACTTCATTTGCACTGTAGATCTGGATTTTGGTTGTACCAGAACTCATGAAGATTCGATTCCTTGTGTATCTATCAAAAAGAATTTTGAAACATTCATTACTGCATCGATCCACCATAATGTAGAGATTGAAATGTTGGACTAGAACCAAGGAGAGCCAGGTTCAGGTCCAATATCTGTCACAGAAACTGACTGCATGGCTTTCCAGATACATTTCTTGAACCCAAACTATCTTATTTGTTGGAAATAAAACAGAGATCTCTGTGTAAGACATCATGGATACTGGAGATACTTAGTGAATTAATTAAACAACCCTAACCAATTTTGTTGTATACGTGATGTACAATGACAATAAAGGCTTTGACTTGACTTTGATTTTGAGCATATGTGGCATAATGCAATTGGAAAGCCCTTTGAAGAACAGTTGTGAGAACATAGAACATAAAATATTAAGGTTGGAAGTGACCCTGGAGGTCTTCTAGATCAGGGGTCTCCAATCTTGGCAACTTTAAGACTCGTGGACTTCAACTCCCAAAATTCTCCAGCCAGCTATGCTGTCTGGAGAATTCTGGGAGTTGAAGTCCACAAGTCTTAAAGTTGCCAAGGTTATTATTATTATTGAGTCCCTAGGGAGTTATTATTATTATCCTGAGTCCCTAGGGAGATAGGGCGGTATAAAAGTATGAATAAATAAATAAATAAATAAATAAATTATTATTATTATTATTATTATTATTATTATTATTATTATTATTATTATTATTATTATTATTATTATTATTATTTATTGAATTTCTAGACCGCCCTTCTCCCGAAGGACTCAGGGCGGTGTACAGTCAGGCTAAAAAACATACACAATATACAATTTAAAAAACTAAATTAAGAAACTTATTACACAATTGGCCGAGAAATTAAAATATTTAAAATCTAAAAACCCCAATTTAAAACTTAAATAGAGTTTAAAATTTAAAAACTAAACAGTTTAAAAAGCTTAAGCTAGCCCCGCGCGAATAAACAAATATGTTTTCAATTCGCGGCGAAAGGTCCGAAGGTCAGGTATTTGGCGTAAACCAGGGGGAAGTTCATTCCAAAGAGTAGGAGCCCCCACAGAGAAGGATCTTCCCCTGGGGGCCGCCAGCCGACATTGTTTGGCGGACGGCACCCTGAGAAGTCACTTTCTATGAGAGCGTATGGGACGGTGGGAGGCATGAGGTAACAGCAGGCGGTCCCGTAAGTAGGTTGGAGACCCTGTTCTAAATCAACTCCCTGCTCAAGCAGGAGAATCTATAACAGTGATGGATAACCTTTTCGGCACCGTGCTGAAACTGGAGCATGAGCCAGAGCTTTGGAAGCTGGAAGAGAGCAGCTGGTCAGTGCGCACATGTGCAGAGGCCAACTGCTCTTCTGGGTTCTGTCGCAGCATGCACACCTGACAGCTGATCCACCATGCAAACACACCGGCCAGCTGCTCTGAACCTGGAAGAGCAGCTGGTGATGGCACGCATGCCCACAGAAAGGGCTGCGTGTGCCACCTCTGGTTTTTTATATATATATATATATTTATATCCCGCCCTTCTCCGAAGACTCAGGGCGGCTTACATTGTGTAAGGCAATAGTCTCATTCTATTTGTATATTTATATACAAAGTCAACTTATTGCCCCCACAACAATCTGGGTCCTCATTTTACCTACCTTATAAAGGATGGAAGGCTGAGTCAACCTTGGGCCTGGTGGGACTAGAACCTGCAGTAATTGCAAGCAGCTGTGTTTAATAACAGGCTTCGTACAGCCTGAGCCACACCGCAGCCCCATCAGTTTACCATCAGAGCCCTATAATATTCTGGACAAATAGTTGTCTGGTCTCTTTTTGAAAACTTCCAGTGATGGAGCACCGACAACTTCTGGAGGTAAGCCATTACGCTAATTAATTGTTCTCACTGTCAGGATATTTTCTCTAGAATATTTAGGTTGGATTGAATTGAAGAATTGGGGAGTTTTGCCTGTGGAAAAATGACTGATGGGAAATTTTGAATTGAGCAGCCCTCCCTCCACCGGGTGGGGGGGTGGGGGGGTGGGAAGGAGGAATTCAACACCACCTATCCCCAATTTATAATGCAGTCCTTTTGGCTGTTCCAAAAAGATTCCACACCTCCAATTCAGGTGACCCTGACATCACAGAGAAAACTCCAAGTAACCACAATGGCTCTCAGAGAAGATTAAGACCAGTTGACCGCAAAGAGAACATAATCTGTCCATTTCCCTACCACCATCACAATCCTGTCAGAACCTATCACCCCCACCCTCGCCAACCAATTTCAACTGTCAATAACTGCCCTTTCACCTCCCACACTATCCAATGCAACTGATGAAACTTCCAGGATAGGAAGCGAAATGTCTTTTTCTTCTTCCTCAAAAAAAAAAAAAGTCAGTTCAGTTGTCTTTACAAAATTTTAAAAAAACTCACTCTTGATAAAACTATGACCTGAATGCCTGAGAATCTTCATAGACATTTGAATGACAGTGCCAGTGACCAGGATTCAATTGCTGAAGTCCCATTGACCAGGATTCAATTGCTGAATTTGAATATCCTGGTTCAACAGAACATCTAGAATCTCAGTCCAAGAAGATACAGAGTCCAGAATCATCTGAGAATAATCAAGCACAGCTATTATCTGAACAATTGGAGCAGTCAGATGATGATGATGATGATGATGATGATGACAGGTAGATCAAAGCAAAGGTATTCTATGGGGCTCCTTCCCAAGCAAGGGAGAAAACCCCTTGATGAAAGGCAGTTGGCTAAAGCATGATTTAAGACAGGGGTCACCAACCTTGGCAACTTTAAGACTTGTGGACTTCAATCCCAGAGTTCTGGGAGTTGAAGTCCACAAGTCTTAAAGTTGTCAAGGTTGGAGACCCCTGATTTAAGAGGCAGCCCTGATCTTCCATTAAAAGTAACATCTCTGGCTCTGGTGTGAAGTTTGTGTGATTTCTGCTCATGAACCTCTAATCTCTGGACTGGCTGACAATCCTGACCTGCATCTTGGAACTCTGGACTGAATTTTGACTATTCTTCTGTGTGTTTCTATTAAAAGCAAAAAACCATTCAGGAAAGTTTTTTTTTTTCAGACAGTCTGGTTTGGTTTGCATTCCTTGTCTGTTGTTACCTCCTTGGCCTTGAGAAAACTGCTAATTTCTGCAACAACTGTGAGCAATTGAATAATTGAAGCAGGACACAAACAGAGGTAGGATTCTCAACTGTTAGCAATTTTCTAGAAGATTTTCCACGGAAGGGACTGGACTAGATGGCCTTGCATTGTTCTCCAAGTCCAGGATTGTAAGAATTAAAGATGGACCCTTATCCTCCTGACTGTTGTGACCCAGGCCCAAGTAGGTAGTAATAAACTTAGTCCATGAAAAAACAAACTTTATTCAAACAGCTGGGAATTACTTCATTCCCAGCATCGTTCAACTCAAAGTAAAACAAATGCCTCCCAACACAAATTCCTCGGTTATCTCACAAACCTTAGTCCAATTAGGCAAACTGCCAAAGGCCCTTCCTGGCAAATGCCCAGAAGCCACAAAAACAAAGACGTACACAAAGCAGAGGACACAGCTACAATGTTGTTTTCCGGCAAAGCTGAAAAACCAATGCTGGTCTGTTTTAAGCCTTATGGGAGGGGCCCTACTCCCAAATTGCTCTCTTTGCTTGAGCTGCTCTTGCCTTCTGGCAGCTCTTCTCATGCGTGCATTAGGAACAGGCTCCTCCTGTTCCTCTGCCTCACTACTGTCAGTCTCTGGAGGCTCTGGAGTCCGCACCTCACTTCCCAATGGCCCTGGCCTCACCTCAGCCTCATCACTGTCTGATTCCGTTGCCAGCTCCATAGGCTGCTGACAGACCACAACACTGACTCTATGCTTATTTAAGGGAATGTGATGTGTTCACTATCTCTGTTGATTCCTGAAGAGAAAGTTACTCCAAATTGTTATGAACAAGTACCATGCTATTTTAATTGGCCCTTTGTGAATAGCAGTTTGAGAATAAAAACAACTAATTGCTGTTTTTTGAGAAGTGTCTGTTCTGAAATCCATAATAGGAAACCACAAACTTGGTGCTCTTGGGACACTTCAAGTGAAGACTTGGCTGCGGTCTTCAAACAGCTTGCTGACCGCGTAGAGATGACATCCCAATTGTGCAGTGTTGAGAGGTAAAGAAGTAAAAAAACCAATAAGTGCAAATGGTTTATGATTTTGTCTTTGAAAGGAGAGGCCTTAAATGAGCAAATTCGGTTCCAGTATGTCAGAAACAATTTATTTGGCGGATGAAATCTGACATCCATTTCCCCGAAGAGGTGCAGAAAAGGGATCAGGTTCACTAAGACAGACCTTGTCTAACAGATTAAGATTAAAATTGTGACGGAGAGAGACGAGAGGTCTGCATTTATCTCCGAATAAGGAACTGAAGTGCATCTTTATTTCTGTAAGTGGCAGATTCAAAAGGCATCAAATACCAAGGGTTTCCATGCAGACATAGAGCCTAATAGGTTAGGGAAAATATGTCCAATCACCCCAGGGGGCTGATTTATATACATGGCAGACAGATAGAAAAATCACAAATGGATTTAATGAGCATTGCCTTGCTTAAGATTGACACATCGTGTCTGTAAGTAGTATCTGCTCTAATGTGTCTCCATTCCATGATACATGGGGTCATTCTAAGAGGGAATTGTGCAGGGGTGGGTTTCAATTACCTTTACCACCTGTTTGCCGCATGCTGCCATGATCGCTTTGCACACAAACTGTGCACGCATGCGCATGGCCTTCCATGCATGCACTTTGCTCACTCGCGCACCTTCCGTGCATGTGCCCATCCTCAAAAATGTGCCTAAATAGCATGACATGGAGCCAGGGTGGGTGGGTCCGCGATCACTGGTTTGCCCGAACCAGTGCAGACCGCCTGAACACCACCTCTGGAATTGTGGACATCTGCTGAAACTCCGCATAGCCATGTATTTATTTATTTATTTATTATTTGTATTTTTATACCGCCCTTCTCCGAAGACTCAGGGCAGTGTACAACAGAAATAAAACATAAATATCAAAAACTTTAAAATACAATAAACGATTAAAAATCTAATTCAATAAGCTGAAGAATTAAAAATATCTGGGTAAAAATAGTAAAATAAAATTAATTCCCTTAAAATCCCATTAAAACATTCAATTTAAAACTGTATCATTAGGCCAGCCCTGCTTGGTGAAAAAAGAAAGTTTTGAGCTCGCGCTTAAAGGTCCGAAGATCAGGGAGAAGACGTAGCCCCACAGGTAGTTCATTCCACAGGGCCGGAGCTCCCACAGAGAACGCTCTCCCCCTGGGGGTCGCCAGCTGACATTGTCTGGACGACGGCACCCTGAGGAGGCCCTCTCTGTGGGAGCGCACAGGTCGATGCGATGGGAGGCTACTGACGGCAGTAGGCGGCCCCGTAAATATCCCAGTCCCATGCCATGGAGCGCTTTAAAGGTGATAACCAGAACCTTGAATCGCACCCGGAAGACCACCGGCAACCAATGCAGCCTGCGCTGTGATGAAAACTCTTACATACTTGCATTCAGCACCTAAGTATTGCCGATTTGCCCGAACCAGTGCAAACCGGCTGAATACCACCCATGATCGCCGGTTCACCCAAACCAGTGCAAACTGGCTGAATACCACCTCTGGAATTGCAGACATCTGCTGAAACTCCACATGGCGATGTGACGAAAACTCTTACATGCTTGCATTCAACACCTAAGTATTTTTATCTGTTAAATTTATATGTCGACCGTATCAAGCGACTCCAGGTGGCTGCAATTTTTACAATATGTCCCAAAGGTGCTTTTTTTCAGGAGGCAACTGGACTTTCTTGTTTTTACTTTTGAAGACATTTTGCTTCTCATCCAAGAAGCTTCTTCAGCTCTAGCAGGATAGTGGAGAATGGAAGGATTTGTATTCCTTACAGACAGCTGGTCATTTGCATCCTTTTAGAGGGTTGTTGAAGCACTTGGAGGTTTATCTGTGTCCTCAGATCACCTGAGTGGTGTTCCTGGTTCCTATAGTCTGCATTTTTTCCTCTGGAAATCCATTCCTACTCCCACAAAGGGTGTTCATCCCAAATTGTATGGCTAAAAGTCTGTAGAGATTCTCAGTCATCCAGGTCATGGTTGTCCCAAAGGTGCTTTTTCAGGAGGCAACTGGACTTGTTTTTTCTCTAAACCCTTCCATCCCCCCACTATCCTATCAGAGCTGAAGAAGCTTCTTGGATGAGAAGTGAAACGTCTTCAAAAGAAAAAACAAGAAAGTCCAGCTGCCTCCTGAAAAAGCACCTTTGGGACAACCATGACCTGGATGACTGAGAATCTCTGCAGACTTTTAAATAAACAGTTTTAAGTCAGGGACTATTCGTAATCCTTTGTCCTACACTGCCTCCTGCATCCTACCCCCTTGACACTTATAAATGGGATTATACCCCACAATCTGGTGATGGGGGATAATTTGCTTAATATGCTTGACAACATTATATTAAATAACCTTTATAATTCTGTTTTGCAGCAGAAATCTTTTCCTGCATCTGTTTTTTCTAACTCGTTCTCAGGATGCTGGAGAATTCCTTTTAAATTCTTTGTGATGGTGTTTTTGAACCAGCTTGATTCTTGAAGGTGGCAGGGGATGTTGCTGCTAATCTGGTTCCTTTTTACTTGCCAAAATTTCTATTCTATTCTGTTAAACTACTGAAGTTCGCAGATGACACAACGGTGATTGGTCTCATTCGAGACAATGATGAATCTGCATATAGACGTGAGGTCGAATGACTAGCCTTGTGGTGCAACCAAAACAATCTGGAACTGAACACACTCAAAACCGTAGAAATGGTGGTAGACTTTAGGAGAAACCCTTCCATACTTCCACCTCTCACAATACTTGACAACACAGTATCAACAGTTGAAACCTTCAAATTTCTAGGTTCTATCATATCACGAGATCTAAAATGGACAGTTAAGATCAAAAACATCATCAAAAAAGGACAACAAAGATTGTTCTTTCTGCGCCAACTCAGAAAGCTCAAACTGCCCAAGGAGCTCTGTAGGAGCTACAGAGGGATTATTGAGTCTGTCATTTGCACCTCTATAACTGTCTGGTTTGGTTCTGCAACCCAACAAGAAAAACACAGACTTCAGAGGATAATTAAAACTGCAGAAAAAATAATTGCTACCAACCCGCCTTCCATTGAAGACCTGTATACTGCACGAATCAAGAAGAGGGCTGTGAAAATATTTACAGATCCCTCACATCTTGGACATAAACTGTTTAAACTCCTACCCTCAAAACGATGCTATAGAGCACTGCACATCAGAACAACTAGACACAAGGACAATTTTTTCCCGAAGGCCATCACTCTGCTAAACAAATAATTCCCTCAACACTGTCAAACTATTTACTAAATCTGCACTACTATTAATCTTCTCATCGTTCCCATCACCCATCTCCTTCCACTTATGACTGTATGACTGTAACTTTTTGTTGCTATCACTAAGGGTTAAATTGCAACCTATGACCATCATTTGTGTTGTAAATGTTGTACCTTTGATGAAGGTTTTTTTTTCCT
This sequence comes from Ahaetulla prasina, assembly GCF_028640845.1. Lineage (NCBI taxonomy): Eukaryota > Metazoa > Chordata > Lepidosauria > Squamata > Colubridae > Ahaetulla > Ahaetulla prasina. The sequence continues at coordinate 15,931,916 of NC_080539.1, forward strand.
TTTTCTTTTCTTTTATGTACACTGAGAGCATATGCACCAAAACAAATTCCTTGTGTGTCCAATCACACTTGGCCAATAAATTCTATTCTAATTTTGAGAACTTCTTGGATGCCAGAGTTTTCCAATCTGAAAATATTCACTGGGGAGAATTCCATTCAGTTGTGAATCCTAAACAAAACCCCTATGAAAATGGAGACATTGCTTTTTAACTTGTGGCCCCACTGTTCTTAATCAGATATGCCCCCCCCAAGTGCAATCTATGGGAATATAACCAGAGGTGGGTTTCAGCAGGTTCTGACCAGTTCTGGAGAACCGGTAGCGGAAATTTTGAGTAGTTCGGAGAACCGGTAATAAAAATTCTGACTGGCTCCGCCCCTATCTATTCTCTGCCTCCTGAGTCCCAGCTGATTGGGAGGAAATGGGGATTTTGCAGTAACCTTCCTCTGGATTGGGGTGGGAATGGAGATTTTACAGTATCCTTTCCCTGGATTGGGGAGGGAATGGAGATTTTACAGTATCCTTCCCTCGCCATTCCCACCAAGCCACACCCACAGAATCGGTAGTAAAAAAAATTGAAACCCATCACTGAATATAACCTAGAACTTTGATATCAAATCAAACTTGAAAGTATAATTAATTGGCTCCCACAGATGCATTTTATATAATTATTTTATTGTTTTATTTAACCCCTCAGTTTTTTTTAAAAGAAAGAGATTATGCTTTATTGTGCATTACTCAAAAGAATGTGTGGATTAACTATGGAAGAAGAAGGATTGGGGTTAATTGCACAGTTCTAGGTAGGTGGAACAGGGATGCGGTGTCTCAGTGGCTAAGATGCTGAGCTTGTTAATTGAAAGATTGGCAGTTCAGCGGTTCGAATCCCTAGTGACGCGTTACGGGGTGAGCTTCCGTTATTTGTCCCAGTTTCTGCCAACCTAGTAGTTCGAAAGCACATAAAAAATGTAAGTAGGGACCACCTTTGGTGGGAAGGTAACAGCGTTCTGTGCACCTTTGGGGTTTAGTCATACCGGCCACATGACCACAGAGACTTCTTTGGACAGCGCTGGCTCTTCGGCTTTGAAACAGAGATGTGTACCACCCCCTAGAGTTGGGAATGACTAGCACATATATGCCAGGGGAACCTTTACCTTTACCTTTTTGTGCATGGAATTTGTTATATTTTAATTTGTTTTACCTGTCCATATAAATCCATTTTCTCTTTTGGAAAAAGAAACTCCTTTCATTTCTATTGGATAATTTTTAGAGCAGGCATGGTAAACATTGTGATCCCTCAAAACAAGGCCTCTCATCACCTTCCAGAAGATTGAGATAAGGAAGAGACATGGCACTTTTTCTAAACTTGTCCATTGCCCTTTTAGCTTGAGAAAATGGCCCTTTCACTTCCCACAGAGATGCGTTCTGTGAGTCCCTTGTCTGCTGTGGTCGTTCTATTAAACCATGACCCAACAGGTCACACAGGTTGCCTGGTTACATCTGAAGACAATGAAAGGCAACAGAAATGGGCAACTTGGACAGGGCTGTTATGACTCAGGTCACGTAGACAGATGCAGGCATCAATAAAGTTGTTTAATGCACTGCTATATTGTGCGACAAATGGCCCTACAGTGGCTAGCAAAATTCCACCCCAAATTTTCCCCACCCACAGTTAATGCAATCCAGTCCTACAAACTAGGTCCAATAGTCACCAGGGTCAATTCACAAGGGAAGGAGAAAGTCTGTAGTCCATAAACAAGGTTCACAGGGCAGAAACACAATCTGAAGTGCAAGAAGCAGAGTTTATGAAGGCCAGGGAAGTGCAAGCAAATAGTTGATCCTGACAAAGGGACCTTCCCCCTGCCTTATAGGCTTATCCTTATAGGGAAGAGGTGAAGTCTCTGGTAGACTGGTGCAATAAAAGTAATCTGGTTCTAAATGTTGATACAACAAAGGTCTGTGTAGATTTTAGAAAGAGCTAGTAATGTCATACTCCACTCAGTATTAAGGATGCAGCTGTAGAGGTGGTCAACAGCATTAGGTATCTGGGGGTGCAGGTAACTAACAATCTGAACTGGTCTCTCCACACATCTTCCTTAGTGAAGCATGCAAACCAGCGTCTGCATATCCTGCATCAGATGAGGAGAGCACATCTTTCTCCTTCTGTCCTGGCCACTTTTTACGGAGGCACAATTGATAGTGTTTTAACAGACTGCATCACTGTTTGGTTTGGTGGAAGCAGTGCCTCAGATAGAATTCCCTACAGAGAGTGGTGAAGACAGCCAAGAAGATTATAAGAAGCTCGCTTCTGTTATTCAGGATATTGTTTATAAGTGCTATGTGCTTAGAGCTTGAAGCACTGTTAGAGACCCCCCACCCAAACAACACTTTGTGGTCTGTTTCTGTTGCTCCCCTGTGGAAGGAGGTTTCAAAGTATTTCTAACAGGGCTACCAGATTCTGTAAGAGCTTTGTTCCCTATGCCATCCATCTGGTAAACTCGCAAGATTTGTTTCTCTCGCCATGTACATCTAAACTAGACTGTGTTGTTTCTCTGTGTCATATAACATATGTGGGTACATGCATATTTATTTACTCATTCATTTATTCACTCATTCATTCATTTATTGTCATGTTTCTGTAGTGTATATTGGAGGTGGTGACCCTTTGAGAGCTGTATGCAATGAAATTTCATTTCAATGTATGCCGATTAGTGTACGTTGAAAGTGACAATAAAGTTATTCTAAGTCTCTGTTAAATCGGCCTGAGCCAGGTGTTCCTTGTGAGGATGGGTGGGGCAGCCTCCTCAACAGCAGCCTTGTAGACCTCCTCTGAGCTTCCCTCCGCTCCTTCTCCATGCCTGCGGATCAGGTGGGGGAGGCAGCTTTTCCTCATCCAGAGGGGATCTGTTATCTCTCATCACCACTGCCTGTCTGATCTTCCCCTACATTTGTGAAGGGAGACAGCTTCCCGTCCAGTCGAACACTTCCTCCATGCTGGAGTTGCCTGAGACAGCATTATCCTGTCCAGACTTTCCAGTGGAGATGTGCAATCCCCATCAGATGGTCCTGATTAGTCCTCCCCCTCCCCCTCCCCCTCCTCCTCCTCCTCCAAACCGGGACCTGATGGAGCCACGACAGGTGGCAACTGTCATGGTTTATGAGACTGAGCATGATGAACTAGTGATTTTACTTAGGAGAAAGAAACCTGTTTACATCGTTTTAAATGGGGTGAAATCAGAAGATTTCTGATTATGTGTCAGCCGAAGCATCATTAATAACAGAGATAAATGTTCTGGAAACCAGCAAAGAAAAATTGCAAAAGGACATCAGGTTCTGCAGGGAGGAAACACAAAGCTTTGCCAGACTCAAAGAAATCACCTTGACGTGGTGGCAACAGATACAATACAATGAAGAAAATCTGCTTTATTTAAGCAGGACTACTCTGCTTTCACAATCTCGATTTTTTTCAGTCTTGTAATTGGAGCATTGCCATAGTTGTATATAAATGTGAGAGATGAGTTGTAAACAGCCATTTGGAATGAGAAATGTGTAGAGAAGATACAGATTCACAGAGTTGGAAGGGACCTTGTAGGTCATCTAGTCCAACCCCCTCCCAAACAGACCCTACACCATTTTTGACAGATGGCTGTCCATTCTCTTCTTGAAAGCCTCCAGTGATGAAGCTCCCACAACTTCCGAAGGTAAGCTGTTCCATTGGTTGAGTGCTCTCACTGTCAGAAAATTTCTCCTTATTTCCTGGTTGAATCTCTCTTTGATCAGTTTCCATCCATTATTCCTTGTCTGGCCTTTAGGTGCTTTGGAAAATAGCTCCTAAATAGCTCATCCTGTCTATGGCAACCCCTCAAAGATTGGAACACTGCTATCATGTCTCCCTTGGTCCTTCTCTTCACCAGATTACCCATGCCCAGTTCCTGCAACTGTTCATTGTATGTTTTAGCCTCCAGTCCCCTAATCATCCTGGTTGCTCTTCTCTGCACTTTTTTTAGAGTCTCAACATCTTTTTTATAGTGCGGTGACCAAAACTGGATGCAGTATTCCAGATGAAGAATCCAGAGTAGAAGTTATGAAGTGCTGGCTTTGAACAATATGTAGTTAATCCCTAGCCAGATGAAAGAAAACCCTGATTTAGTAGAATAGAATAGAATAGAATAGAATAGAATAGAATAGAATAGAATAGAATAGAATAGAATAGAATAGAATTTTATTGGCCAAGTGTGATTGGACACACAAGGAATTTGTCTTGGTGCATATGCTCTCAGTGTACATAAAAGAAAAGATACGTTCATCAAGGTACAACATTTTTGATTTAGTGATTTAGTATAACATGATTTAGTATAACTCAGATAGATTTTGGTCCCTATTTATTTATCATGTTTATACAGCTACCCCTCTCACAAAATTTGATTCTAGGTGGCATACAATCAAATCATTGAAACATTCCACAAATACAAAAATTATTATTGGAAACCTAGGACAGAGTGTCGAGTATTATGAACCATGGAGTCGCCTCATGAGATTGACATTCTCTTGTGACCTCCAGGATTGTGGACACAACCAGGTTTTAAGGGATTTTTAAGGAAAAACAACATGATCCAGGTGGCCAGGAAGGCCCAACAGAGACTCCACTTCCTTAGGGTCTTGTGTAAAAACAGGGTGGAACAACAACTGATGACCTCCTTTTACTGGTCCACAATAGAAAGCGTCCTCACTTATTGCATCATGGTAAGGCATGCCGGTCTGACAGCCGCGGATAAAAAAACATTACAGAAGGTGGTGAGCACAGCACAAAACATCGTGGGCTGTCCCCTGATACCACTAGACGAGATCGCTAGGACTCGCTGCCTTAGAAGAGTGAGGAAAATTCTCAGGGACGACTCTCACCCTGGTCATCACTTCTTTACCCTCCTACCTTAGGGAAGGAAATATAGAAGTATAGCCAGTCGCACAAACAGGCTGAAGAACAGTTTTTATACGTGGGCTGTCAGACTCCTGAATGAGAAATAACATCAATAACTATGTAGTATGATGGACTGCAGGGCCAGCGCAACGTGTAACATGTTCACACCGGTGCAATAGGACTGGGTGTTTTGTTAATATGTTTTATTGGGTTAGGGATTTTCTGTCTTCACTGTGAGTTGTATTGTGTTGGGTGCACTGAGGGAGCTCAACCAATCTCACTGTACATATGTTGTGCACTGACCATAAAGATTTAAATTGAATTGACTTTTGGAAAGCCTGCAGAAATGGGACAACACTTGCCTGTGGGGATGGAATGTTCCATAGGGCAAGTGCCATGGTTAAAAGGGCCTGTCACCTGGGTCCTGCTGGATGTAACTCTTTGGCAACACAAATCTGGCCCTCTTTGCAGGACAACCTGTAAGCCTTTTAAGAAAGGAAGCTTTATTTTCCCAGGAGTAATCTATTACTTAGAAGACCAGAAAGCATAATAGGTAGAGACATTTTTCACTCTCTATCAGGGCTGGACTGCTGGGGGTTCGCAGGGGTTCGGGAGAACCTCTAACTAAAATTTTGTGCAGTTCCGAGAATCTCCAAATCCCACTCCTGGCTGGCCCCGCCCACCCCACCCCGCCCCTCCCAGGAATCCCCACGCGGCCCATTTTGGATGCAGGTAAGTGCAGGGCATGTGTGGAGGCTCAGGAAGGGTAAAAAACAGGTCTACTAGAAATTTGGGAAGACTGGAAACAGGCCTGTTTCCAGCTTCCAGAAGGCCTCCGGAGCCTGTGGAGGCTGTTTTTACCTTCCCGGAGGCTCAAGGGACTAGGCCACGCCCGCCATGGCCACGCCCACCCAGCAACTGGGCAGAGAACCTCTTGCTAAAATTTTTGAAGGCCACTCCTGCTCTCTATCCCTCCTCCTCACAGTCCTCCTCCTCCCTCTCTCTTCTCATTCCAATATCTTTTAATCTCCCTTTTCGCTTTCTCCCCAGGGAATAAAATATGGACAGATCAACTTAGACGTGGGATCTGATCCTTTGCACATGAGGCTGAAGGCCAGATAGGTTGTAGGTCACCTTGCCCTCTTGTAGATTAGTTGTGCTGCATGCACAGAGGCACCACTTTGCTTAAACATCTTTCATTCTCCGGCTGGCGTGTGCTACAGTAAGCAGGAAACATATGCTCAGAGAACATTCGGATTAAATAGGCTCCCAGCTGTATCAGTCTTGCTGTTTGCCTTTGTTTGCTTCTAATGGGTTTTAAGCTGAGGTGTTAGCAATGTGTTGTGTCTTCGCCCCCTGAGCCGGGCTTCCTGCCAGAAAGTGACTTGGAGCTGGGCCTGCTGCCAGAAAGTGACTTGGAAAGTGAGGGGGAAGGACCATCAGGACTTACCTCAGGAGCACCGGCTTCCCTGGCTCAGTTCCAGGAGCCAGAAGCAGGCCAGGTGGAAGAGATAATGAGGCCTCCGTCCCCTGACTCTTCCCCCTCCAGGCCACGCCTCCAGACCCAGCTGATAGCAATCAGGTTTGGTTGGATCCTAGGTTTCGTAGGCAGGAGAGGAGGGAACAACAGAAGCAGGGGTGGGGCTGGCCAAGGAAGTGCTGAGTCATGGAGCCACACCCCACAGGATATAAAGGCAGTGAGCACTGCTGTGTCTCTCGTAGCCGGCAAATCAACTGATTAACTAAGAGCTGAAGTGACTCACCAGCGTCAAGGGAGATAACAGAGACACTTGGCAGACGCTGGCTATTCTGCTGCCAGAGCTGATAGTGCCAGCTAATTAAGCCATCACTCGGACGGAAGCGAAGGAGGACAGAACACAGTGCACACCCTGGAGGAAACTGTTCATTGCATGTTACGGCATCTTTGGCCAGCACAATTGAAACAATTCTAGCCTTCCAGAGAGTCCTCGCCAGACTCTTTCATTTCTATGTATGCCCCTCCACAAATTGGAACCCCCAAAGAATAGCCGCCATTGATTCTAGCTCTTCAAAATACTTCCGGCAACACTTAAACAAGATATACCTTGCATGAAAGATGCCTCAACCATTTGCTCCATTCAAGAACATGAAACAACTGGGCTCTCTCAGGCATAACGATCCATGATAAATAGGCCGAGTGTTTCCAGAGCTAGTCGTCGTTTGCATGCGGGTCACACTTTAATGAACTGACACTCAACAAAAAAACCCTCTGACGAAAGGAAAGCAGAAAATAAAAACAAGCAAGCAAGGAAGCAAACAAGCAAGAAAAGGCCATTAGACTTGGAGGCTCCAAACATCTATAAGAACTTCTGGGGAATGAGAATGACTGTAGAAAGTGTCATTTGCAAGGTATTTAATTTTGGACGTTAATTCTTTTTTTTTTTGAATTTTTTATTTTATTTTTAAACAAACATACATAAAAACATAACACCACCTTCAATTACAAATACAAACAGTGTGTCGGTTGGTTACAAATCTTTTGTGCATTTTCACCATAGTCATAGTTTGTAGTTTACCTAATTTCACATTTTATCAATTTCCTAATTTCACGTTTTATCAATCTAGTGCAGGGCTAGCAAAGCTGGCTGCGGAATTCTGGGAGTTGAAGTCCACAAGTCTTAGAGTGGCCAAGCTTGGAGACCCCTGGCCTAGGCCATCCAACAAACTATTGCAGCAAAGCTGGCTGAGGAATTCTGGGAGTTGAAGTCCACAAGTCTTAAAGTGGCCAAGGTTGGAGACCCCTGATGTAGTATATATCCAAATATTTTTATCCTCATGGATCATTTACTTAATTGTGGCTATTTCTTCCCTCACTTCATACAAAATGTTCTAAAATTTAAGTCACAACATAAGTTAACATATGGTATCATTCATTTCATCATCCTGAATCAATCCCATAATAATATATGGACATTAATTCTTGAATCGGACACTTTCCTGTGAATTTTAACACCAAAGCACACCCCCCCCCCACATCTTTAACAACTAATGCTGGGAGTAGAGGGAGGGTGGAGAGAAAGAGAGAAGGGCTCCACAAAGATATTCAGCTGGAAAATCTGTGGGAAGTGATGATCAGAAGCAAACAATAAATAGAGGAAACCAGCCACCTGCAGGGATTTTTAGAAGGATTAAACACATCCTCTTTGTTAAAAAAATGAATGCAGGAAAGCTGGCGAGGGCTGGAAGCTACTAAGACCAAAATATCCGAGATGCCAAAAGCTGTTGATAATAGTTTGAATTGATTGCGCTTCGGTGACACAAAAGTTCAGACTTCCTTCAGCATTTATTTCTCGGATTACAATATATTCGTTTAATCTTCTAATCTGCATAGTTACTGACGGGTCTATGCCTCTCATTATTAAAATGCAGAGTGGAAGTCAAAGAAGGGTGGGTTTTTTTTTTTGTCACCTTTGATTTTCAGTTTGGTCTTGGAACCCTTGGTGCGTTTAATACGATCGACTTGTGAAATTAAAAACTCAACAAGATCGTGATCAAAGCACTGTGCAGGATGCTGTCCGTAATCAAGGCTGAGAAAATGGCATGGGAAAATCCTCTAGGACAGTGGTTCTCAGCCTTTATAGTGCTGCAACCCCTTTAATACAATTCCCCATGATGTGGCGAACCCAACCATAAAATTATTTTCGTTTTGAATTTATCGCACCTAAAGCCATATTGGCTAGCGATCTGAGCTGCTTGCGATTGCCTTGAGGACGGAGGCATTAAAGCGGAGACTCCTCCCCTATTAAGTTTATCGCGCCTGAAGCCAGATTAGGCTAGCGATTGGGAGTGATTGCAGCTGGCTTGAGAGGGAGACATCAGAGCAAAGATTTCTCTCTTTTTTAATTCATCGCGCCTGAAGCCGAATTTGGCTAGCGATTTGAAGAGCCTGCAGCTGGCTTGTGGAGTCAACCATTGGAGCACGATTCTTCGACTCGCAAGTATACTTCCCATATTTCCGATGGTCTTAGGTGACCCCTGGCAAATCGTCATTCGACCCCCGATGGGGTCGCGACCCACAGGTTGAGAACCGCTGCTCTAGGACACCACTAGGGTGGCAGGAAAGATGCAAGGTTTAAACCCAGGTTTATTGCTAATGCCTAAATATGCTAGATGCCTAGTGGACTTTTTCTGATCAGACTAGTGAAACTTTATAACATGATTATAGACAAGAGACGAGATGTCAGAAGAGGCCTTTTGTCGAAATATTACAGAAGAGGGATAAGCCGTTGAAATTGTTTGTACTTGTCTTATTTATTTATATCCCATCTTTATTATTTTTATAACTAACTCAAGGCAGCAAACATACCTAATACTGCTCCTTCTTCCTGTTTTCCCCACAACCACAACCTTGTGAGGTGAGGCTTTCTCCTCACTTTCTGCTACCTGTGCCTGCCCAAATCTCCGGAGATTCCCCTCCCAGCGCTGTTTTGGAAGGTGAGGCTCCCCCCCCCAGACATTTTGGGAGGCAAATACTTCCCCCACACAGAACCGTTTTCGAGGCTTCTCCCCCCCAGTGCTGTTTTGGAATGTGAAGCCGAAAGGGGGGGGTCACATACGCAGGCACGGGGGGGGGGGGGCTGCGAAGGTGGTCATGCGCGCATGCAAGGATTGCATGCATATGCAGGGGGGGCAGGGCATGTAGGAGTGGCATTGCATTATGGGTGTGGGCGCGCATGCGCTTTTGGCACTCGAGGAAAAAAAGGTTAACCATCACTGGTCTAGTATCTTGCATTAAAAAAAAAAAGCCTGACAGTTGAGTTCAGATTTCATAATGTCAGTGGTGTAATTTCATATGACATCCAGTTATTCATGCTCCATCTAGTGCTTCTGGACATTACGTCCGTGGTCTTCCTGTTTCCTTGACTTATTGTCCCTTTGGATCAATGTCAAAGCAGTTGAGTCATGACACAAGCAAACCCTTGATCAGCCCCTATGTAGTATATTTAGCATGCTTATGTGCTGAATTAGTGTCCACTTTTAAAGAAATCTTGGGAGGCCCTGCCTCTTGCTACCGCTTCTCACCAATTGCTTTGATGTCAATGGGTAAGGATTTGGGGTTTGGTTGCAGTTGGATCAATATTTGTGCAAATTCATAAACGCTTTTGGAATTTGATAATTGAAGGGGAAAAGGAAGAGAAGGAAAAGAGGAGGGATGTAAAAAAAGGAAAAAGAAGACATGGACAAGGAGGAGGAGGAGGAGGAGGAGGAGGAGGGACCGCCAAATTCCAGTACCTATTTTGCTTTTTGTTTCTATATTTTGTATTTAAAGAAAAGACAGGACCTACTTGACTGTTAGTTGTTTCCTGAAAACATAACATACCTTTAATGTGATATATATATTTAGAACTACGCCACCTTCGGTATGACCTGAGCATAGCTCATAAAATCATCTGCTACAATGTCCTACCTGTCAATGATTACTTCAGCTTCAACCACAACAATACACGAGCACAAAATAGATACAAACTTAAGGTAAATCGCACCAAACTCAATTGCAGAAAATATGACTTGAGCAACAGAGAGGTCAATGCCTGGAATGCACTACCTTGACTCTGTGGTTTCATCCCAAAACCCCCAAAATTTTAACCTAAGACTGTCTACTGCTGACCTCACCCCATTCCTAAGAGGTCTGTAAGGGGCGTGAATAAGAGCACCAGCGTGCCTACTGTCCCTGTCTTAATGTTCCCTTTAATTGCATTCATTTTATGTATTCAATTCATGTTTATAGTTATATATATTATCCAGTACATACTTGACAAATAAATAAATAAATAAATAAATAAAAATAAATATTAGACATCATATGAGCCACGGTGGCACAGTGGTTAGAGTGCAGTACTGCAGGCTACTTCTGCTGATCACCGGCTACCAGCAGTTTGGCAGATCAAATCTCACCAGGGTCAAGAATGACTCAGCCTTTCATCCTTCCGAGGTGGGTAAAATGAGGACCCAGATTATTGGGGGCAAATATGCTGACTCTGTAAACCGCTTAGAGAGGGCTGTAAAACACTGTGAAGCGGTATATGTCTAAATGCTAATGCTATATGAGGGAGAAGAATGCTATAAAATTATTAATTTTCATGCCTTTTGTGATATAATTCCTTCCTTCCTTCCTTCCTTCCTTCCTTCCTTCCTTCCTTCCTTCCTTCCTTCCTTCCTTCCTTCCTTCCTTCCTCCCTCCCTCCTTCCTTCCTCCCTCCCCCTCCCTCCCTCCCGCCATCCTTCCTCCTCCCGCCATCCCTCCTCCTCCTCCTCCTCCCTCCTCCTTCCTTCCTTCCTCCCTCCTCCCTCCTCCCTCCTCCTCCCTCCTCCCTCCTCCTTCCTTCCTTCCTTCCTCCCTCCTCCCTCCCACTCTCCCTCCTCCTCCTTCCTTCCTTCCTCCTCCCTCCTCCTCCCTCCTTCCTTTCTTCCTCCTCCTCCCTCCTCCTCCCTCCTCCCTCCCTCCCTCCTTCCTCCCTCCTCCTCCCTCCTCCTTCCTTCCTCCCTCCTTCCTTCCTTCCTTTCTTTATCCCTCCTCCATCCCTCCTTTCTTCCTTCCTTCCTCCTCCTCCTCCTTCCTTCCTTCCTTCCTCCCTCCCTCCCTCCCTCCCTCCCTCCCTCCTTCCTTCCTTCCTTCCTTCCTTCCTTCCTTCCTTCCTTCCTTCCTTCCTTCCTTCCTTCCTTCCTTCCTATAAATATATACCCTTAATACTTTATTTCAATGCACAAGGGTGGCTATGTGTATCTATTTTTTACCTCTTTGCTTTTGCTTTCCTTCATAGGCAGCCAAATGCATTCCTGGCTATGTGGATCAGTTAGGCTCGAGCCCCTACGCACCAGAAAGCTTTTCTGTCCTTTTCATTAAGAAGGTTTGTGCTAGAAAATCCTAATATCCATTAAAAAAAAAAAAAATCTCACAAACCATTTGGAGACGCGGACTCAACCAGAACTAAAAGCACTGTAAATACATCAATTTCAGCATATAAAATACTCCAAGGAGAAACAAATCTACAAGGCCATTTAATTATGTACATTTGACTTTCAATAAAATCACAAGGGCTGAGAGATAGATTTGGTTCTGCTGATGTAGAATATACGCGCCATCCTTCTTCAATAGGGGCTTTCAAAATACAGTATATTAAGAGTGAAAATCCCGGAATTTCACTCTCTCAATATCTTATAGGGCAGACTACCTATGCATTTGGGCAGTGGATATAACTTGATAGAGCAGGGCTCTCCAACCTTGACAACTTTAAGACTTGTGGACTTCAACTCCCAGAATTCCTCAGCCAGCAAAGCTCCCAGTATTCTGGGAGTTGAAGTCCACAAGTCTTAAAGTTGTCAAGGTTGGAGACCCCTGTGATAGAGCATGCAGATCCCTCCTCATCTGATTCAGATCACTGATAGGATTCAGATTATCCCTTTGATCCAACGTGAACGATTGGTTCGGTTTGGAAACACGATTCTCTTTGATACCGCACTTCAAACTGCATAATCAAGTGACTGAATCGGGTTGCTTCATTCACTTTGATCCAGAGCCTTCTGCTTTTTGCTTTGCTTTGATCCAATTTGGAAAGTCAATTTGATCTGGAGATTGGGTTGAATCAAAGCTTTGCATGGTTGGTCTTGTATGTGACTGGAGAAGGCCTAGGTAACATATGATGGGACCAGTACATTGGAGCTCCTTTGGGTGTTAAGAAGATTTCAATCCATCTAATTTTCAAATCAGCTGCTATAGGCCCATAGGTCTATAGTTCTATAGACTCCGGTTTTTGGAGAATTATCCTTTCTTCATGCCAGACTGACCTTGTGTATAATCTAGAGCAGGGGTGTCAAACTCAATTTCATTGAGGGCCGCATCAGGCTTGTGGTTGACCTCGGGGGTGGGGAAGGTGTGGCTGACTGGGTGGGCGTGACCAACTGGGTGGGCATGGCTAACTGGGTGGGCGTGGCCAGCTTGACGCCACTCCCCAAACTGCCGGCATGTTTCCTCTTCACATTGGGTAGACCAGGAGAGCCCTGTGGACTGGATCCGACCACAACATGGGCTGGATTCAGCCTGCGGCAGTGGTGGGATTCAGCTGGGATTCAGCCAGTTCTCTCCAGATTGCACGAACCGGTAGCGGTGACTGCGGGAGGCTCGGCCTACCTACCGGGACATAATGCGCGACCACTGTGCATGTACGTGTGCTCACATTTGCGAACCAGTACGGAAGGTAAATGAATCTCACCTCTGGCCTGCGGGCCTTGAGTTTGACACCCCTGATCTAGAGCAAAGCTGGTTGAGGAACTCTGGGAGTTGAAGTCCACAAGTCTTAAAGTTGCCAAGGTTGAAGACCCGTGTTCTAGTCAACTCCCTGCTCAGGCAGGAGATCTTATACCATTCTAGACAAATGGCTGTCCAAGCTCTCCTTGTCAACCTCTAGTGATGGACTTCTGGAAAAAATAAAGTTGCAACATCTTTTGAGAGATGTGATACGAGGTCCTAGCTGTTTCTGCTTTTACCTTGATTGTGGATTAATCATCTTTATATTTATATTCTTAGTGAATATTCTTACAAGCTATCTTGGATATTTTGTGAGCATGTATTAATATAAACCAGCTGGAAGGGAAATACACAAATGGAAGAGCTTTCAAATATCTCCTTTGAAATGGTAAAGGATTTCCTCCATTACACACAAATTCACACAAAAGCAGCTCCTGGCACATTCCAGGAAGGGGTTCATTAACTTTTCAACTTTTCACTTTAAAAACTTTAGATTGGATTCATGTGTTTTCTTACTTGGGCACTACTGTCTTGGCCATTGTCAATGGCCTGAATATAAATAGAGGACAGAGGCATAACTGGGTGAAGCGGAACTGCCCGTGGCTGGGCTATCCACCCCAAAAATCAGTCTGTTGAAAAACAAATGCCCCCTTTTTCTCTAAGAGGGATTATAGAATTCTTTCTAGAATATAGTCTGCGGTTTCAAGTAATGTCCAAATTTGTGTCCAGTTTATACGGCACTTGCTAAGACCACACTTGGAATACTTTGTCCAGTTTTGATCACCATGATGTAAAAAAGATGTTGAGACTCTAGAAAGGCTGCAGAGACAAGCAACAAAAATGATTAGGGGGCTAGTGTTGTGGTCCGCCAGCAGCCTGCGGAGCTGGCAACTGAGTCAGACAGCGATGAGGCTGATGAAGAACATGGGCCAGTCCTGGAGGCTGGGGAAGGCCCGATGAGGGCTCTGCATCAGAGGCAGAGGTGGGGCCAGGGCCATCAGGGAGTGATGTGCAGACTCCAGAGCCTCCAGAGGCTGACAGTAGTGAGGCAGAGGAACAGGAGGAGCCTGTTCCTAATGCACGCATGAGAAGAACTGCCAGAAGGCAAGAACAGCTCAAGCAAAGAGGACGACTCGGGAATAGGGCCGAGAGATGATTGGCCCCTCCTATAAGGCTTAAAAGACCAACAACGGTGTTTGGGCTCTTTGCTGGAAAACAACGTTGACAGCTTCATCTTGTTGCATTTGTTTCGTATCAGTGTCTTCTGAACTTTTGCCAAGAAAGGCCTTTGGCAGTTTGCCTAATTGGACCAAGGTTGGTGATCGGACTGAGGAATTTGTGTTGGGAGGACTTTGCTTTAATTTAGTTGGACTACACTGAGAATGAGTTAATACTCAGCTGTTCTAATAAAGTTTGTTTGTTTTTACACTGACTGAGTTTCCTACTACCTACTTGGGCCTGAGTCACAATAGCTGGAGGCTAAAACATATGAAGAACAATTGCAGGAATTGTGTTATTCTAGTTTAATGAAAAGAAGGACTAGGGATGATATGATAACTGTATTCCAAGGGGCTGCCACAAAAAGGAGGAGTGGAGGAGGAGATCAACCTATTCTCCAAAGCAACACAAGGCAAAGCAAAAAACAATGGATGGAAACTGATCAAGGAGAGATGCTTCCTAGAAAAGAAGAATTTCCTGACTGTGAGAACAATTAATCAGTGAAACAGATTGTTTTGAGAAGTTGTGGGTGCTTCATTACTGGAGGCATTTAAGAAGAAATGGGACAATAATTTGTCTGAAATGTTACAGGGTTTCCTGCTTGAGGAGGGAGTTGGACCCTTCCAGCTCTGAATTTTTATGTTCTATGTTGTCTTCAACTGTTTCTTTGCAGGCGTAAGTCTCCCAAATCTGCAGCTCTTTAACTTACTCTTGAACTAAATTAAAGAAATTGCATGGCACATTTTGAGATAAGGTAAAAAGGCCGATCAGGGAGGCTTCAGGGTTATAAAAAGACATGTAATCAAGACATGTGAACACAACAAAGCAAACAAACTGATTTTTAACACCTCCCTTCTTACCTGTACACAAGCTAACCATTGTAAAAGTTAACAAATAATTAGGAACTACAATGACACAGTGAGGGATGCGGTGGCTCAGTGGCTAAGATGCTGATCTTGTCGCTCAAAAGGTCGGCAGTTCAGCGGTTCAGATCCCTAGTGCCATGTAACGGGGTGAGCTCCTGTTACTTGTGCCTGCTTCTGCCAACCTAGCAGTTTGAAAGCAAGCAAAAAAATAGGGACCACCTTTGGTGGGAAGGTAACAGCGTTCCGTGCGCCTTTGGCATTTAGTCATGCCAGCCACATGACCACGGCGATGTCTTTGGACAGTGCTGGCTCTTCGGCTTTGAAAAGGAGATGAGCACCGCCCTCTAGAGTCGGGAATGACTAGCACATATGTGCGTGGGGAACCTTTACCTTTTTTACAATGACACAAAACCATTAAAATTAATAGAACAGAATAGAGTTTTTTATTGGCCAAGTGTGATTGGACACACAAGGAATTTGTCTTGGTGCATATGCTCTCATAATACAGAACATCTGTTGGAGGGGTGAACATGGTTGTTGCAAATGGACAGTTGAAGTCTTGTTACTTTTTACACACATCACATATAAAAGAAGATACATACATTGTAATGTATCCCTATTTTCCCCAGTTTCACTATATCCTGTTCTTTCAATAAAACATTCATATTGACGCACACGGTCCATTTTATTGGAGGACAGGTGGCTTCAGCTGCAAGTCGAGATGCACACAGACTAGTGTGTCGTGAGGACAGAACACCACCACTTCCCGAAGCAAAATATTCCACCGCTGAGCTCCTCCTCCTCCTATTATTATTATTATTATTATTATTATTATTATTATTATTATTATTATTATTATTATTATTATTATTATTATTATTATTATTACACAAAATGACAGTATACACAGCAAGTGAGATAACTATACTGGATGATGATGATGATGATTATGTAATTACCGTATTTTTCGGAGTATAAAATAAAATACTCCCCTCAAGCATCTTATACTCCAAATGGAGCTTCAGAAAAAAAGCCCCAAACGGAGCTTCAGAAAAGAAGTTCCCAAACAGAGCTTCAGAGGCTTTTTTTTCTGAAGTCCTGTTTTGGAGGCTTTCAGAGGCAGGGGAAAAAAAGCAAAAAAAAAAAAAAAAAAAGCAAGGCACAGAGCTCACAACCAAGGAACCTGTTGCTAAAATTCAATTGGGAACAGCTGATTGGGAGTATGGAGGGGGGGAAGCCAATCCACCTGCCAATCAGCTTTTTTCTTATTTTCCTCCTCAAAAACTAAGGTTATACTCTGAAAAATACGGTAATCAAGGTCAAAGTCTCTTGTTTCTTGTCTTGCTTTCTAGAACCACTCAGAACTAATCACCAACACTGAACACTGTCTTCTGAAAGCTCTTCGAATACTTGCAGGCAGCTACCATGTTTTTCAGCAGACTTATCTTCCTCTTGCTAAGCACGCCTCCAGCTGTTACTTACAATTATTTCCTTCTACCCTCTCGTCTTCTGTTTTTGCTGTCTTCTGGACATGCTCCAGGTTGTCAACGTCTGTCCTAGATATGCAAATCTCAAACTGAATGCTGAATTCTAAAAGCACTACTTAAATTAGTTTGTATAAGCGCACATAGATTTATACGTGCATTCGTTTGCATCTTGAAAAGATATGGATTTATAAGTGTGGCCCAACTTATATGATTCGGCTCATTATTTCTCACTATTTTCAACCAAACTACCATATTTTTCGGCGTATAAAACACCCTTTTCCCACCCCAAAAAAAGAGGGTGAAAATCTGGGTGTGTCTTATACTCCGAATGTAGCCCCGCCCAGCTTCTCAAACAGAGCTTTCAGAGGCTGAAAAAAGCATCAGAAACAAAGCTTCAAAAAAGAAGCCCCCAAACAGAGCTTCAGAGGCTTTTATTCTGAAGCTGTTTTGGAGGCTTTCAGAGGCAGAAAAAATGGAGTTTCAGAAGTTTCAAAGGCAGAAAAAAAAGCAAAAGAAAAGCAAGGCACAGAGCTCAAAACCAAGGAACCTGTTGCTAAAAGTCAATTCTGGGAACAGCTGATTGGAGGTATTCCGGGAGGCCGATCCACCTGCCAATCAGCTTTTTTCTTATTTTCCTCCCCAAAAAACTAAGGTGCGTCTTATACTCCGGTGCTCTTATACTCTGAAAAATACAGTATTTAATAGCGCATTGGTGCCTGTAATAAAAGACAAATGCAATTTTAGGAAGCATTCCAAGACATTTTGCTCTTCTCAAATCATGGAAAAAATAGACTTGTGGTGCCCTTGGTGCTTCCTGAGCTTGATCGTTTGCTTGCAGAGATTTCATTACCCAACCAGGTAACAAGATCAGTAGGCTGTTGCCGTTTTACCTAGCTGAGTAATGAAACATCTGCAAGAAAACAACCAACCTCGGAAAGCACCAATTATTCCACTGTTCAACCTTGACCTACATATATTCTCTTCTATTAGAAATACACCTGCTACATAATACCTGGAGCAGATCCCAACCCAAGTCAGAAAAATTAGAACAAGTCCAAACAAGGGCAGTGAGGCTGATCAGGGACCATAGACGAATGACAAAGTTTGAAGATGTGGTTCTCCATGAGGAGAAAAGGGCAAGCATGGATATAATGGTATTGTTCCAAAGAACCAGAAGGCATTACAGGAAACAATGGATGGAAACTAATCAAGGGGAGAAGCAACTTGGAATTAAGGAGAAACTTCCTAACAGTGAGGACCATTAACCAGTGGAACAGCTTGCCTCCAGAAGTTGTGGGTGCTTCATCACCGGAAGTTAAGAAGAGACTGGACAGCCACTTGTCTCAAATGGTGTAGGGCAGGAGTGTCTAACTGGTGGCCGTGCAGGCCACGCCCACCCCAGCTCTGTGAAGAGAAAAAAACATTGCAAAATGTCACGTGATGGCAACGTGACACCACGAGTTTGACATCCATGATGTAGGGTCTCCTGCTTGACAAGGGAGTTGGCTTAAAAGACCTCTAAGGTCCCTTCCAAAAGGGATGTGATGCCTCAGGGGCTAAGACACTGAGCTTGCCGATCAGAAGGTTGGCAGTTCTGGTGGCTCCGCTCTCTCCGAAGGACGCCCTAAGGGCGCCCGTGCTGGGATTCTGTAAAAGCCGGCGAAATCAACGGCTGAAAGTACCTTCCCCGGTAAGGAGAAGGGAAAGAGCAGAAGAGGGAAGGGTAGAGCTCTCTCTAGAGGCCCCGTTTGGGGAACTCGAAAGGGAAAGTTCCCTGAATTCCTTCTGCAAAGCTCCAGCCCCAGTGTGTTTCTGCTTTAAGCAGACAGAGAAGAGAGCGACCACTTCTGCTTCAATTGATTGTTATGGATATTTATAAGCAGACGGAATAAAACACAGGAGATCAGTCATTTAAATTGCAAGTATTAAATCTGACTTCTATTTTTTCTTTTAAAAAAATAATTTTTTTTTCTCTCATCTACAATCAACACAATGAAATAAAATGGCGTTTACTTGTTGAGAAAGTGAAACTGAATGGAGATTTTATCTTATTGTACTGGACTGTGGATTGTTGGATTATTTTAGCTTGTTTAAGTATTTCATAAGGGGATTTTCAGCAAGAACTTTGCCATGAAGGTTTTCTCAGAAGAATGGATTCGTGACTTTATACAGGATTATACAGAAAGAATGTATTTAATTATTCAACAATACGAATTGGGAAAAAATGGAGGCGTTTTGGATGAGAGTTTGGAGGAAATTAACCAAAGTAATCAGGACTTGGAATATGGAATGGATGTAAAGAAGCCATTTTTAAAAAGTTTGGATGAAAAGCCTGAAGTTGTGCTACAGGAGGCTGTCTCCCGAAATGGAAAAATTCACAGGGTTAATGCTTTCCAAGAGTTCTCTTTTCGGATTGAGGGAATATACGGCAGTAACTCGTGGATTCTTGGACATAAGGAACTATTAGGAAATATTGTGACTGACTTTTCAAAAGGAGTAATGAAGGAAAGACAGAGACTAATGCATCAAAAATGGCAAGAGACAAAAGTATCATTTTTGAAAGAATTTTTTTTTGAAATATTAACAGAAAAAGATTTTAGCCTTTCTGAAAGACAATACGTAAGGAAGATTTGGAAGAAATGGGTTGATTATATGTTTTATAACCATCATAAAAGACTAGATATTTGGATTTATACTGGATTTTGACGAGGAAGGACTAAAGTTGAACAGATATTGTAATTTCCCTGTATTGAAATTCTATAATCTGTTGTATTGAATTTTAAATAGAATATTCTCGAAAGATCTTATGTAAGAAAGACTTGGGGGGAAAATTATATGGTTATAGAAGTTATAAGGGAGATATTCTCTGAATTGGATTGGATTTTTATGCTTTAGCTGGTTTTAAATATTTTAGGATTAATTTGTTCTACTGATCTATATATTTTATTACTGTTTATTGTTAATTTTTTGAAGGATTTTGGTTATGTAAGGAGGAAGTCAGAGCTAGAGAGGGAGAATTGGTATAATAGTTTTGGGAAAAAATTTTTTTTTAGCATATGGTTGTTTTATTTTTAACTATACCTTGTGTTTGTTCCGGGAAGCCAGGGGGGGAGGAGGGAGGGGGTTTGTGAAGGGAGAGGGGTTGGGGGGAAAGGGGAAAAAAATTTTTTTTGTAAAACTTTTTGAATTAAAAAAAAAAAAAAAAGAAGGTTGGCAGTTCAGCGGTTTGAATCCCTAGTGTTGCCGTGTAATGGAGTGAGCTCCCGTTACTTGCCCCAGCTTCTGCCAACCTAGCAGTTCGAAAGCACGTAAAAAATGCAAGTAGAAAAAATAGGGACCGCCTTTGGTGGGAAGATAACAGCGTTCCGTGCGCCTTTGGCATTTAGTCATGCCAGCCACATGACCACGGAGACATCTTTGGACAGTGCTGGCTCCTCGGCTTTGAAACGGAGATGAGCACCACCCCCTAGAGTCAAGAACGACTAGCACATATGTGCAAGGGGACCCTTTACCTTTTTAAGGTCCCTTCCAGCTCTATCCTGATTGGTCCCAAAGAATGTTCTCTATCACTTAACAATGCAGAGTGTGGAATAATGATGTAAATTAGAGGAAAGCAGACTCAGGTTGAACAATGTCTTAACATTAAATCCAATCTAACCATGAAACTAGTGGCTCAGTTGTGTGTTTCTCTTCTCTGGCGGTGGTGGATAGACAGCCATCTCTCTTTGAGGTGCATTTATAAGGATTGCTGCACTGCGAAGCATGACCTGCTATAGATGGTTCCTTTCAGTTCTTTGATTCTATGATCAGGATCATAGAAAAATTAAGAGAAAATACTCTCAAAAGAAGAGGACATATGTAGTTCTGGATTGAACTGTGGAGTCCTTGTTGCTCTCTTGAACTCACAGTCTCTTGCTTTCTAGCATGGTACCTTAACCATGCCATGACCATAAGTTCAAGACCAGCTTGAGCCATGAAAGCCAGCTGGGTGATTTTGAGCCAATCACTCTCTCTCTCTCAGCCCAATCCAATCACAGGGCTCTGGTTGTGGGGAAAACAGGAGGAGGAAGGTGAGTTGGACATGTTTGCTGCCTTGAGTTGTTGTAAAAATAATAAAGGCGCAAATGAATCAACGAAGCTCCGAGAGCAACAAGGACTAGACTCAACTGGCTCTCTTATTATTTGACTAGATAGCATCATCAGCCCTGATGATGTTACCTAGTTGGGTAATGGTGGGTCTGCAAGCCAACAACCAAGCTCAGAGACCACCAAAGACCTTACAGAAAATAATCCATGTATGTTCTCTACCATACACCAGGGGTCTCCAACCTTGGCAACTTTAAGCCTGGAGGACTTCAACTCCCAAAATTCCCCACCCAACAAAGCTTCAGCAAAGCTGGCTAGCTGGAGAATTCTGGGAGTTGAAGACCACCAGGCTTAAAGTTGTCAAGGTTGGAGAGACCCCCGGCTCTAAACACTGTGCTTACTTGCCTGCATGTATTTTGGTTGAGAAGGAATGAGACCCTGGCAAATGTAAAGGAAAGAACCAGGCTCGACGTCTTAACATAGCAAGGAAAAACAGAGGAAAAAACAAAGAGCAGTCAGTTCTCAGCACATTCCTAAAATAAACACTGAAGCATCCGGAAGATGAGATTGAAAAAGTCAGATCTATAAAGCAAACATACTTGCAAGTACATAAAAGAGTTTGACATACTGCTTGGTTGAAAAGTTTGGCTAGAAAACATTTGGGCAGATGCTTAATACATGCAAAAGATCTTTTTTTTTTAGCCTCCCCATGCTCCCTTTGTGCTAGAAAGCACAAAAATCTATGTTGAAGTACAGCCATTCGTTGTACCTATTTTTAATTGAGCTGTTATGTATATAACTGCGCTGACTGATGTTTTTTGTCACCATCTCCGATGGAAGGAGAGCTACATCGGCATCCTGCCCTGCGATGGAAAGTTTTATTGTTGATCACTGCGTGCACTGTATCAACAAAACAAAAAAGGAAAAGTAGTGGATTCATAGATGCAAAAATCAGTACAACTCCATTTTTGGCATATTGGTTAAGGAGCTGGAAAAATGCAAAAAAGAAAGAAAGAAAGAAAGAAAGAAAGAAAGAAAGAAAGAAAGAAAGAAAGAAAGAAAGAAAGAAAAAAAGAAAGAGAAAAGAAAAGAAAAGAAAAAAGAAAAAAAGAACAACCAGAATCTAGAACAGGGGTGTCAAACTCATGGCTTGGGGCCGAATCCGGCCCATGGGGTGCTTAGTTCTTGTTGTGACTCCAGCCCCCGAACCTGGCCCCATGCCCGAAAGTGACTCCGAAAGTGAGGGGGAAGGGCCAGTAAGGCTTACCTCGGGAGCACCGATTCCTTTGGCTCGGCTCCAGGAGCCAGAACCAGACCAGTTGGAGGACGTAATGAGGCTGTCATCCCCTGATTCCTCCCTTCCCCAGGCTACGCCTTCAGACCCAGCTGATAATAATAATAATAATCAAGCTTGGCTTGACCTGCGCTTCAGAAGATTAGAGAGGCGGCGTCATCAAAAGGAAGGATATATAAGGAGCTTTGGGACTGCTCTCATTCCACAGGAAGCAAAAGTTTAGCTGAACAGTTTCAAAAAGAGCTGAAAGTCTTGCTACATGAGTCATTTGTTTGAACTTTGGCAGGCAGCTGAGATTTCTCTGCCAGGACTGATAAGAGCTGTGAATCCACTGGCTGAAGGCCAGCTCGTGGGTCTGAAGTGGGGAAGGAGACAGAACAGTTCTGGCCTGCAGGTCCACCCTGGAAACAGTGAAGGATCGGCCTTCAGTGCCTCTGCCAGTGAAAATTGAGCTCAGGAGGGCAGCCCTCCCGAGCTCTGTTTTCACTGGCAGAGGGTTGCCGGAGGCCATTGCAGCTGAAAATGGAGCTTGTGATGGCCACGGGTGGCCCTCCCAAGCTCTGTTTTTGCTGGCAGAGGGTTGCAGGAGGCCGTCGCAGCCAAAATGGAGCTTGGGAGCCCGTTTTCATTGGCAGAGTGCTAGGGCTACCACAGGCACCCCAGACACGAGTTATGTCGAGCTCGCCATGCCCACCACGGCCACGCCCACCACACTCCCCAAGGTCAAACACAACACTGATGCAGCCCTCAATTAAATCAGGTTTGACACCCCTGATCTAGAATAGTTTTACTTGGGGTAAAGGAAGCTGTAAGGCCAGGCATGGTATGAGGTATGTGATATGGAAAATGGCTTTGAAACCTTAAGCATTTCTTTTAGGGATGGCAGTTGAACAGGTGGAGAAAAACATAGGACTCAGTTTTTATATATAATATTGGTGTCAGGCAAAGAGAACCAGAGGCGTTGTGGTCCACCAGCAGCCTGTGGAGATGGCAGCGGAGTCGGACAGTGAGGAGGTTGGAGAGGACAATGGGCCAGTCCTCGAGTCAGGGAAAGGCCTGGATGAGGGCTTGCATTAGAGGCAGAGGTGGGACCAGGGCCATCTGGGAGCGATGCGCGGACTCCGGAGCCTCCGGAGGCAGACAGCAGAGAGGCAGAGGAACAGGAAGAGCCTGTTCCTAATGCTCGCATGAGAAGAGCTGCCAGAAGGCAAGAGCAGCTGAAGAAGAAAGGACAACTCGGGAGTAAGGTCAGAAGATGATTGGCCCTTCCTTATGGAGAGCAGCGGTTCTTGCCAAGAAAAGCTTTTGGCAGGGTGCCAAAGAAGACAAAGGTTTGTGATAAGGCCAAAGGACTTTTTCTGAAGGATTTGTTTTGGAATTAATTTGGACTAAGCTGAGAATGAAGTAATTCTCAGCTGTTCTAATAAAATATGTTTGTTTAGGACCGATTGTTTCTGGTAATAACTCCTTGGGCCTGAGTCACAACAAGAGGTCACATATAAATTCCCATTCAGAAAATATATTGCTCACGGTTATGCACAAAAATCTGATCAACTAATGGTCAACACTAAATTAACCATAGATAAGGGTCAATGGAATTCAAGAATAGAATAGAATAGAATAGAATAGAATAGAATAGAATAGAATAGAATAGAATAGAATAGAATTTTATTGGCCACGTGTGATTGGACACACAAGGAATTTGTCTTGGTGCATATGCTCTCAGTGTACATAAAAGAAAAGATATCTTCATCAAGGTACAATACTTACAACACTTAATGATAGTCATAGGATACAAACTTAACACTTAATGATACAACACTTAATGATAGTCATAGGCTACAAATAAGCAATCAGGAAACAATCAATATCAGTATCAATATCAGAAGGGTTGGATTTAGACCATTTGTGGGAATTTAGGCTGTTGACTTGCCTAACTCTGCCCTCTAGCTCTGCCTGCTCTTCTCCTACAATCCATGGCAAGGTTGCTATATGCCCAAAGATGGAAAGAAGGATACATAACCAACATGGAAATATAGATTTTGAAATTAATGGAACTATCTGAGATGACAAAACTGGCTACTTTGCTTCAGAACAATATTTTGGCTAAATTTTATGTGACATGGAGGCGATTGTTAGTTTTCTTGCAAGATAAAGATCCTGAATCAATTTTTGCCTCTGAGATTGGATTCAGTTTGTCTAGAGAAATGCTGTAGCTTTTTAAATATAAGGTTGTTGACGTTTGATAATTTACTCTCTGTTAAATGAAATTACAAAAAGTACATTTGATGAATATTGTTTTTTTTAGTACGCTGACAGCATTGTAAGATATTTTATAGATTGCTGTTATTTGTATAAATGCAGGAAGAGATGGTTGCATTGTTAATATCTCTTTGCTAAAAGAAAAGCTTTTGTAATTTTTGTTTGATGCATACCTTTTTTGCCACCTAGTTTTTTTTATTCCCTCTCACCTTTGTGTTAGTTTGTAGTTTAATGTTTGATGTTGAAATCTAATGAAGCTCTTATATGTGTATATCAATATAAAAGAAATGTTTTTTTAACCTCTCTCACAAGGTTAAATATTGGAGTCATTTATTAAAGTTTTCTCTTGAGAGTTTCAACTGGTAGAATGCCTTTATACAACAGGCTATAGAATTGACTGCCATCAAAAGCAAGGACAGATGCCTGTTTACTTGATTTTAAAAGGAGATGGTAATTTTATGGAGGACTGAGATATCAGGTTTACTGTTTCAGGAACATGGGTAACATCCCTTAAACTCTACGTTCTGGTGTTCAAGAGTGGAAGATGAAGATTAACAGATTAACAGAGTTGGAAGGGACCTTGTAGGTCATCTAGTCCAACCCCCCACCCCAAGCAGGAAACCCTACACCACTTCAGACAAATGGTTATCCAACATCTTCTTAAAAACTTCCAGTGTTGGAGCATTCACAACTTCTGAAGGCAAGTTGCTCCACTGGTTAATTGTTCTAACTGTCAGGAAATTTCTCCTTAGTTCTAGGTTGAATGTCTCCTTGATCAGTTTCCATCCATTATTCCTTGTTTGGCTTTCAGGTGCCTTGGAAAATAGCTTGATCCCTTCATCTCTGAGGCAGCTCCTAAAATATTGGAACACTGCTATCATGTCTTCCCTGGTCCTTCTCTTCACTAGACTAGCCATGCCCAGTTCCTGCAACCGTTCATTGTATATTTTAGCCTCCAGTCCCCTAATCATCTTGGTTGCTCTTCTCTGCACTTTTTCTAGAGTCTCAATGTCTTTATTTATAGTGTGGTGACCAAAACTGGATGCAGTACTCTAGGTGTGGTCTTACTAAGGCTTTATAGAGTGGCCTTAGTACCTCACTTGGTCTTGATTATATTCCTCTGTTAATGCAATTTAGAATTGCATTGGCTTTTGGTTTTTCTTATTCTTGTTTGTGAGTTTCCAAACCACATCTGACTGGCACATCAGTGTGTCATGAACAAGCAGGGGTTTTGTTATATCCCATCAGTATATGTGTGTCAAATCTGCAAGATGGCAAGTGGGGCATCACAATCCATGGCCCATCCCTTTTGGTTCATGTGGCAATGTCACCCACATTGGTGGAGTTTAACCACAAAGTCGCACTGGACATTTCCCACATTTTTCATCTCCCCCCAATTGTCCATAGAGGAATCAGTACAACTCCACAGGAACAGAGTCTTGAAAAGGGATGGGTTGCGATCACAAGAAACAAATTGTGTGTGAACAATGGGATGATGCCTACTCTAGTACATGTTTCACCTTGTACTGCTTTTCAGTTGAGATAGCAATAGCATTAGCACTTAGACTTTTATACCATCCTATAGTGCCATAATGGTGAACCTATGGCACAGGTACCAGATGGATGGATGGGTGGGTGGGTGGATACCTACTATTATAACAATCCTCTTCTTAGCTTATTTAAGTTTGTTAAAACATTTTCCATATTTTACTTCTCTGATTTTCTTCCTAATTTTCTTTTTTTTAAATTTGCATTTATATCCCGCCCTTCTCCGAAGACTCAGGGTGGCTTACACTACGTTAAGCAATAGTCTTCATCCATTTGTATATTATATACAAAGTCAACTTATTGCCCCCAACAATCTGGGTCCTCATTTTACCTACCTTATAAAGGATGGAAGGCTGAGTCAACCTTGGGCCTGGTGGGACTTGAACCTGCAGTAATTGCAAGCAGCTGTGTTAATAACAGAGTGTCTTAGCAGTCTGAGCCACCAGAGGCCCTTATTTGTTCTTTATTGATAGAATAACTTCTATATACTATAATAATCGGAATCTTCCTTTTCTTTAATTGCAAGTGTTAATCTATTCATTTCTGCACATTCTAATATTTTCTTTAATAACGTTCTCATCTGTAGGGTTATCTTCACTCTTCCAATTTTGTGTCTTTCATTTACTCTGATAGGCTACGTGACCTCATAGTGAGAGGTGGTTCAACAGTGTGACATCAGGAGTTCTCTTCCTCCATTAAGAACCAACACTAATGACATCTGTTTCCATACGCAGGAGAACATTTGGCACATCAAAAATCCCATAAGGAAAATGGTTCTTTACAGCAAAGAGGCTCCCATACACACTTAACATAACATAACATAACATAACAACAGAGTTGGAAGGGACCTTGGAGGCCTTCTAGTCCAACCCCCTGCCTAGGCAGGAACCCTACACCATCTCAGTCAGATGGTTATCCAACATTTTCTTAAAAATTTCCAGTGTTGGAGCATTCACAACTTCTGCAGGCAAGTCGTTCCACTTATTAATTGTTCTAACTGTCAGGAAATTTCTCCTCAGTTCCAAGTTGCTTCTCTCCTTGATCAGTTTCCACCCATTGCTTCTTGTTCTACCCTCAGGTACTTACACAAGGACTTCTTGAGGATGATTCTTAAGGGCTGGAACTATCTATCCAGAATCTTCTCTCCTGAGTTCATAACTCTATGAAGGTTTGAAGCTGTCCGTGAAGAAGTTGGTGCCTCACTTTTCGCTCGGTGTGCTTTTATTGATTTAATCTTGAACGAAGTAGCTGTTCCATTTATGAATTGCCTGCTTTATAATATACCATATTTTATAACACTTGTCCAAAGACACGTCCCTCTTATTCATCTAATGGCCTTTTAATATTTTTTGGCTATTCCCTCCTTTTAACTTTGGGATCAATCTTTTGATTCGACACCAGAATGTATATTATTTAGCTGTTTGTTTACTCAGCTGGTTTTTACAGACCATAGCAATTTTGTACTTGTCATTGTCATTTTGTGATTGCATTTATAGGTCTTAGCTGACATCTGAATTTGGTGGGAAGGCAGAATATAAATTCTGATAATCAACTACATAGATAGATAGATAGATAGATAGATAGATAGATAGATAGATAGATAGATAGATAGATGGATGGATGATAGGTAGGTAGATAGATAGATAGATAGATAGATAGATAGATAGATAGATAGATAGATAGATGGATGGATGGATGGATGATAGGTAGGTAGATAGATAGATAGATAGATAGATAGATAGATAGACAGAGATAGATAGATATAGGTATATACCCTGTTTTCCCCAAAATAAGACATCCCCCAATAATAAGCCCAATTGGGCTTTTGAGCGCATTGCCAAGCACTTATTTCAAGGTTCAAAAAAAATACGACAGGGTCTTATTTTCGGGGAAACATGGTAGAGATATAGATATAGATATAGATATAGATAGATAGATAGATAGTTAGATAGATAGATAGATAGATAGATAGATAGATAGATAGATAGATAGATAGATAGATGATAGATAGATAGGTTGGATGTCTTTTGATGCATCTGTAGCTTGACGAACCTTGAAATAATGTGTATCTTTCTGATCATCACATCTCAAAAGCAAACATGATATAAGAGTGCAAAATTATGAGTGGTAGGGAGGAAGTGAATAAGAGGTCTTTTTTTCTTCTCCATGTTTCATAACACTACTATCATCCAATGAGGTTGAAGGGTGGGAGATTCTAGAAAGAGAATTTAGCTGTGGAGTAAACTGTCATCATCTCCTTTTTATGAGCCCATAATCCAGGGGTGAAATGCTACCAGTTTGGACTGGTTTGGGCAAACTGGTAGTAATAAAAGGTGAACTGGTAGTAAAAAAATGCTACCAGTTCGGATGAAATCCTGCTTTCTAGCGAATCTAAATCGCGTGGCACAACCGTTCCCCCCCTCACTGTTCTACTTCCCTTAGAAAAGGCTTCTTAAGCTTCCTTTTTCAGTGTTACGTGGTAGCGCATGGCATGCACTGCGCATGTGCCTGCATAGCAAACTGGTAGCGGTGAACTGGTAGCACACCTTGAAGCATTTCACCCCTGCCATAATCCCTTGTGGAGTGGAGTCTGGGCAACTGAATGGAGCAGTATGTTTACTGGCCAGATGGGCAACTGAATGGAGCAGTATGTTTACTGGCCAGATGCCCTTCCTGTCGCCAATGCAGAATTTTATTCAGCAGATAAATTCTCATTGTGCCCAGAGAGAAATATCTGCCTCTACCTAGGATCGAATTCACAGCCTCCTGATTGTGAGGCAAGAACTCCACCTCTAGGCCACCGCACCACTCAACTGTAGTGTCAACAATGAAGACAGTAAAGGCGATGCCAAAGAGAAGAGGACAATTCATGGAATGGAAGGTTCTCATTAATCACTAACAAAAGGAAGTGCCATATACTTGGTTCATGTGTGTATACATGTTTGTATAGTATGCTGTATAGTTACTAACTATATGACACGTTGCCATACATCAAAAACATTTCAGAAGTAGTAGAATGTAGCTTCCAGGATCTGCAAGAGAGCATCACACACCACCCAGAGGCTACAATGCGAGGACAAATCATGCACTCCAAAGATCACTTGAAGGTGGAAGATACTTCTAATGTAATCTACTGGATCTATTGCATGTGACCATGTAGGACAGATGGGAAGGAAAATAACTACGGAGATTCTCAGTCATCCAGGTCATGGTTGTCCCAAAGGTGATTTTTTTTTTTCAAGAGGCCACTGGACTTTCTGATTTTTGAAGACATTTTGCTTCTCATCCAAGAAGCATCTTCAGCTCTGACTGGATGGTGGGGAATGAAAGGATTTATACTCCTTGCGGACAGCTGGATATTTGAATTCTTTTGGTGAATTTGGTGAGTCTTTTGGTGAATTTTGGTGAGTCGTTAAGGCCACCTGGAGGTTTATCTGTGTCATCAGGGTCACCTGAATGGTGCAAATGGGTGTGGAGCCTTCTTGGAACAGTTGAAAGGACAATGTCATAGACTGGATGACTGGTATAGCTGTAGACCAGGGGTCTCCAACCTTGGCAACTTTAAGACTTGTGGACTTCAACTCCCAGAGTTCCTCAGCCAGCAAAGCTATTGGCAAATCATGCCACTTCATCCTGGGATGTCCACAAGAGTTTAAAATAGTGAAGTTAATGACATGAACTCGGGAATCAAAGCCCTACTTCTTTGTACGTATTAGATAATATATATATAAGTATGAATTGAATACATAAAATGAATACAAATAAATATTTAAAAAGATGTTGAGACTCTAGAAAGAGTGCAGAGAAGAGCAGCAAAGATGATTAGGGGACTGGAGGCTAAAACATATGAAGAACGGTTGCAGGAACTGGGTATGTCTAGTTTAATAAAAAGAAGGACTAGGGGAGACATGATAGCAGTGTTCCAATATCTCAGCGGTTGCCACAAAGAAGTGGGAGTCAAACTATTCTCCAAAGCACCTGAGGGCAGGACAAGAAGCAATAGATGGAAACTAATCAAGGAGAGAAGCAACCTAGAACTAAGGAGAAATTTCCTGACAGTTAGAACAATCAATAAGTGGAACAACTTGCCTGCAGAAGTTGTGAATGCTCCAACACTGGAAATTTTTAAGAAAATGTTGGGTAACCATTTGTCTGAGATGGTGTAGGGTTTCCTGCCTGGGCAGGGGGTTGGACTAGAAGGCCTTCCAACTCTGTTATTATTATTATTATTATTATTATTAAACAATAAGGTGTGCTATTTGGAGGTCTCTTGGAACATCATTTTACGGTGATTTGATCAACTGACTGCAACAAACTGACTTGGTAGAGTGGCGGTTCAAAGTCCCCCAATTTTAAATCAGGGAAAGTTTATATATAATGTCTATGCATTGACATTCCTGGGAAGCACAATAAAAACCAGTACACTGTATTATCTTTTTCAGAGACGATTTTTTATATCTGCCTTACCTTAACTTTTCCTTCCTTGCTTGCTTCCTTGCTTCCTTCCTTCCTTTTTCTTTCTTTCTTTTTGTTCTTCTTTCCTCTCTTCTTCCTCCCTGTCATTCTATCCCTTCCTTCCTTCCTTTCTTCTTTCCACTTTCTTTCTCTTTCTTTCTTTCTTTCTTTTTTTCTTTCTTTCTTTCTTTCTTTCTTTCTTTCTTTCTTTCCTCTCTTCCTCCTCATTTTATTCCTTTCTTCCTCTCTTCTTCCTCCCTCCCTATCATTCTATCCCTCCCTCCCTCCCTCCCTCCCTCCCTTCCTTCCCTCCTTCTTTCCTTCCTTTCTTTCCTTCTCTCTCTCTTCTTTCTCCCTGCCTGTCATTCCATCCCTCCCTCCCTTTTTTCCTTTCTTCCTTCTTCCCTCCCTCCCTCTTTCTTTCTTTCCTCTCTCTTCTTCCTTTCTCCTGACATTCTATCCTCCTCCTCTCTCCTCCCTTCCTTCCCTCCTTCCTTCTTTCCTCCCTCCCTATCATTCTATCCCTTCCATCCTTCCTTCCTTCCTTCCTTCCTTCCTTTTTCTTCCTTTTTCTCTTCCTTCCTTCCTTTCTTTTTCTTCCTTCCTTCCTTCCTTCCTTTCTTTTTTCCTCTCTTCTTCCTCCTTGCCTGTCATTCCATCCATCCCTTCTTTTCTTTCTTTCTTTCTTTCTTCCTCCCTCCCTCCCTCCCTCCCTCCCTCTTTCTTTCTTTCCTCTCTTCTTCCTCCCTGCCTGTCATTCTATCCCTCCCTCTCTCCCTTCTTCCCTCTCTCCCTCCCTCCCTCCCTCCCTCCCTTCCTTCCATGACATGCTGACTCGCTCATTTGTTACGAGGACTTGACAGTAGTAATTAGTGAACTGCTGTGTTTGAGAGTACCAATGAAATTCCTATCCAGATTCCAAATTAGAGCAGGCAACAATCTGGCAGGACTCCTTCATGGGTCAGCTCATGTCATTAGCATTCCCCACCTTACTGGCATCAGAAGGAGAAGTAGTAGAGGCTGGACAATTAGTCTCTCTTGGTCAATTTCAACTTAATTACCACAATGTTTCCAGGCAAGAGCAAATCAGGCTAATTAGCAATGACCCCGTTTTAGGGAGGGGGGGGGCCTTCCTTCTTCATCTTAAAGGACATAACAAATAAATTCAAATGACAGTTAGACAGGTCATCGAGAGTCAGAAGAGAGAGCGGCTCAATTAATCACAGCAGAAACAAGGCAGATTTGAACGTGGCGTTTTAGTGATCAGCACCTTTATTATTTATCCAAATAGTCAAATATAATGAGACTATACTGCCCAATTTTGAGTCGTGTGTGCAAACTTATTGCAATTAATAATTCACTTAAAATTCATACTGTACGACACATATTATAGCAGTGGCCTTCAATCACAGCTCAGTATTAAGAACTGGTTTAAAAAGAGTCTTACAATACCAGTAAGGTGGGGTGAACATCTTTCATATAAAATAGGAACAGCCTTTTCTTTGTGGTCTGTGCTGTTCTTACTTTGAATCAAGACAGAATATCTCTAGGCAGAATCATATTGGCTGAGGCAGAATTGCTCAGCCTGAATAATTCCCAGGCATGTGGATTTAGGGGACTGGAGGCTAAAATATATGAAGAACAGTTGCAGGAACTGGGTATGTCTTGTTTAATGAAATAAAGGCATAGGGGGGACATGGTAGCAGTGTTCCAATATCTCAGGGGCTGCTACAAAGAAAAGGGAGTCAAGCTATTCTCCAAAGGACCTGAGGGCAGGACAAGAAGCAATGGGTGGAAACTAATCAAGGAGAGAAGCAACTTAGAACTAAGGAGAAATTTCCTGATAGAACAATTAACCAGTGAAACAACTTGCCTCCAGAAGTTGTGGGTGCTCTCTGGAGATTTTTGAGAAGAGATTGGACAACCATTTATCTGAAATGGTATAAGGTTTCCTGCTCGAGCAGGGGGTTGGACTAGAAGACCTCCAAGGTCCCTTCCAACTCTGTTATTCTATGTTCTAACTCAATTTGGACAAATCCAACGAGCTCCCCTTGAATGTTGCTAATTGGTTTCTCCCAGTGGTGGGATTCAAATAATTTAACAACCGGTTCTCTGCCTTAATGATTTCTTCCCACAACCAGTTCACCAAACTGCTCAGAAAGTTAACAACCAGTTCTCCCGAAGTGGTGCCAACCTGGCTGAATCCCATCACTGGTTTCTACTAACGTTCAGCTGGTGGCTGTAATCCTGCAATGTAATTCCTTCATTCTACTACATCTTGAAGTCTGTGATGAAAATGAATAAATCTTGACCTTCTTCTGTATAACGTCCTATCAGAGTGTGATCAAAGAGGGACTTAAGGGAGTGGAACTCAGAAATCAGAGACAACATGTGTAGCCAAGTTGCAGAATGACATGAAGTCATCCAATTTTTTAAAAACGGGCAAAACTTCGGTTTACGTAGGCTTTGAATGAATCGTTGAATATTAAATGAGTTGAATCTCATTTTACAACCTTTTTGCCACAGTTGTTCAGTGAATCACTGCAGTTATTAAGCAAAACAAGCAGTTGTTAAGCGAATCTGGCTTCCCTCATTGACTTTGCTTGTTGGAAGCTGGCTGGGAAGGTTACAAATGCCGCTCACATGATTTAGGGAGAGTATAACTGCCAAGGTGAGTTTCACATAATTTTATCACTGGTTCGCCGTGCGTTGAAAATGTGAGCGTGCGTGCATGCACTTTGCTCGTGCACGCAGCTTGCACGCATCCGCGTGGCTCAGAAAATGTGGCTAAATAGGACAGCCTAGCGCCGCGGCAGGTCATCGCTACCAGTTCGTCCAAACCGATCCAAAACTGGCTGAATGCCACCACTGTAAAACTGTCATAAATACATGCCAGCTGCCGAGCACCCAAATTTTAATCATGTGACCATAGGGATGATGCAATGGTCATAATTGCAAAAATAGTCGTAAGTCTATTATGGGGCCTCTGTGGCTCAGAATGCTAAGGCAGTCTGTTATTAACACAGCTGCCTGCAATTACTGCAGGTTCTAGTCCCACCAGGCCCAAGGTTGACTCAGCCTTCCATCTTTTATAAGGTAGGTAAAATGAGGACCCAAATTGTTGGGGGCAATGACTTTGTATATAAATATACAAATAGAATGAAGACTATTGCTAACATAGTGTAAGCCGCCCTGAGTCTTCGGAGAAAGGCGGGATATAAATGCAAATAAAAAAAAAAGTCACATTTCTCAGTCGTATTGTAACTTCACAAAGTCACTAAACGAATGGTTATAAGTCCAGAACTACCGGTACATACATACATACATACATACATACATACATACATACATGCATGCATGCATTCTCCCCTTCGAGAGGATTCTTCTAGGTTTCTTCTTTGCATGGACTGCATGGAAATGTTTAAAGCTCAAAAGGAGGAAGACTGAAGATGTTGCCAGGTCCCATAGAAAGCTATTGGGACGCTGCCATTCCATTGGGAAGAGGGGGAGGCTTGAGGGGGAATATTTAACAAAAAAAAATGTCAAGTACGTTTTGTCTCATTTTACGACTTTTCTTGCCATTTTTCTTTAGTAAATCATTGCAGTTATTAAATTGGTAACACGGTTGCTAAGTGCATCGGTGTCAGCCTCTGCATGCTACTTTAATTGTTTTATTACTTAGTTTAATTGTTTTACTGCTTAGTTAATTGTTATATTGTTCTCTTTAGTGTTAAGTATTGGGAATGGACTAATGTTCCTTTAAGGCTGCTTCGGCTGCCATAAGGTGTGGTGGGGAGGAGTTTTATCTTGAACTGAAACCCATTGATTCAAATTCCAAGAGCGGGCTTATGCCATTGGACTCTGCATACCAGACAAGTGAAAACCATCGGAAGAAGAACACCACGTGATACCTGAGGAGAAATGGATTCCTTTGGCCTGGCTCCAATTCCTTTGGCCTGGCTCCAGGAGCCAGAACCAGACCAGTCGGAGGACGTAATGAGGCCGTCATCCCCTGATTCCTCCCTTCCCCAGGCTACGCCTTCAGACCCAGCTGATAATAATAATCAAGCTTGGATTGACCCGCGGCATCATCAAAAGGAAGGGTGGGGCAGGAGCCCCACCCCACAGGATATATAAGGAGCTTTGGGACTGCTCTCACTCCACGGGAAGCAAAAGTTTAGCTGGACCATTTCAAAAAGAGCTGAAAGTCTTGCTACGTGAGTCATTTGTTTGAACTTTGGCAGGCAGCTGCGATTTCTCTGCCAGGACTGATAAGAGCCGTGAATCCACTGGCTGAAGGCCAGCTCGTGGGTCTGAAGTGGGACAGAACAATGACTTTCTCTATAAATCATGGAGTTGGGGGTTTTCTTTCTTGAGTTTTGACAGGAGGCACGCCTGACATTTGGGCTTCCCCCCTTGACTTTGCTTGTCAGAAGGTCGCAAAGAGTGGTCACCTGACCCTGGGGCACTGCAACCATTGTAAATATAAAACCAGTTGTCAAACATCTGAATGTAAATCACGTGACCATGGGGACACTGCAATGGTCCTAAGAAAGAAAAACGGCCGTATGTCACTTTTTCCCCCAGTGTCGCTGTAACTTCGAGCGGTCGCTAAACGAACTGTTGTAAGTCGAGGACTAGGTAAAAGTAAAGGTTCCCCTCGCACATATGTGCTAGTTGTTCCTGACTCTAGGGGGCAGTGCTCATCTCCGTTTCAAAGCCGAAGAGCCAATGTTGCCTGAAGACGCCTCCGTGGTCATGACTAAACACCAAAGGCGCACGGAACGCTGTTACCTTCCCACCAAAGGTGGTCCCTATTTTTCTACTTGCATTTTTTACATGCTTTCGAACTGCTAGGTTGGCAGAAAGTCAGAAAGTCGAAGACTACCTGTATATAAAAAGAGAGCCAACCCCACTGCCTTCTAGCACTGATAATGTTACGAAGTAAGGTAACAAAATGTCTGCAAGGAAACCACCAAGCTCAGAGAGGGCCAAGAACAACCCCAGTTCAACTCTGAGCTACAGATAGAATAGAATAGAATAGAATAGAATAGAATAGAATAGAATAGAATAGAATAGAATAGAATGGAATGGAATGGAATGGAATGGAATGGAATGGAATGGAATGGAATGGAATGGAATAGAATAGAATAGAATAGAATTCTTTATTGGCCAAGTGTGATTGGACACACAGGGAATTTGTCTTTCGTGCATATGCTCTCAATGTCCACAAAAAGACAAGATACACTTGTCAAAAATCATAAGGTACAACACTTAATGATAGTCATAGGGTACAAATAAGCAATCAAAACATACTAGGAAACAATCAATATAAATCTTAAGGATACAAGCAACGAAGTTACAGGCATGTAGTTATAAGTGGGAGGAGATGGGTGATAGGAATGATGAGAAGACTTTGTTTTTTTAACAGTATCCATGGGAATTTTATCCAAATTCTTTTTTGGTTCAAAAGATTTCCGAGTGAGATAGAGGAAGGTGGCGGGAAATCCAAGAGAATTTCTTCAGAATCGCTAATTCTGAAAACAAGCGTGAGCCTTAATCCGAACACCCTAGAGAAAGTACAAAGGTGAAGCTAATGAAAGGAAAATAACAAATACATGAACTCCTTGTTTACCTGTCAACGAGAAAACTAAGCAGGGTTCGTTCCCACCCTCCATTAAAAAGCAGCTGATTTGGATTCTGCACCAGAAAAAGCTAAAGGCAAGGAGGATTTTTTTTAAAAAAAGCCCTGTTGTGAGTATATGCAGTTGCCTCTGAAGGAAGAATTAAAGAGAGAGATACAAAATGATCCTGAAGGAACAACTTTTCAGAGTTATTAGTTTGGAAAGCTTATTCATTCCAACCCAAACCTTTATTGTCAGGGGACAACATGTGTACAATGAGATTGGCTGAGCCTCCCTTCGTCCACCACCGCCTCCAACCCAATACAACTCACAGGGAAAGACAGTAGAAGAAAAATCCCTAACCCAGAGAGTCCTACTAACAAACACGCAATCCTACTGCACCATGTGAACTTATTGCACATCGCCCCGGCCCTGCAAGTCAATTGTACTATGTTGTTGTAAAGTTATTTTCCATTCAGAAGCCTGACAGCCCACAGATAATTGAAAAGCAAAGCTCCCTCCCTCCCTTCCTCTCTTTTCCTCCCTCCCTCCCTCTCTCTCTCCCTCCCTCTCTCTCTCTGTCTTCCCTCTCTCTCCCTCCTTCTCCTTTTCCTTCCCTCTCTCTCCCTCCCTCTCCCTCCCTCCTCTCTGTGTCCCACCTCTCTCTGTCCCTCCTCTCTCCTCCCTCCCTTCATCCCTCTCTCTTCATCCCTCTCCTCCATCCCTCTCTCCTCCCTCCCTGTGTCCCACCTCTCTCTGTCCCTCCTCTCTCTCCTCTCTCTCTTTATCCCTCTCTCCTCCCTCTCTCTCCCACCTCTCTCTGTCCCTCCTCTCTCCCTCTTTCCCCTCCCTCTCCTCCTCCCTCTCTTCCTCCTCCTCCCTCCTCCTCCCTCTCCTCTCTCCTCTCTCTCTTCATCCCTCCCCCTCCCCCTCCCTTTCTCCCTCCCTCCCTCCCTCCCTCTCTCTCTCCCTTCCACTCTCTCTCTCTCATGTCACAGCCAGTTACCAAGCAACAACTGCAATGTCTCTGCTGCATTCACAACAAGAGCACACTTTCAACATTTGAGAAATGGCACATCAGATAAGCATGAGAGATGCAGGAATTCAAGCATTTAGATCCTCCTAGGAAAAAAAGTCTGGAAAAGCAAAGCCTAACAAGTCCACCAGACTTCCATCTTCTTCTTTTATCCCTGCTTCTCTTCACTTTTAAATTTAACCGGTGCTCTAACTCTATCAGTACATACAATGGTTAGTTCTCACAACATGATAAGCCTTCACACTAATTTAACTAAAGGCACTTCTGCCCAAATAAAAATACCATCTTCAGGATTGGTACGAAGATTTCACAAGGGCAAGGTGTGACAATGAGTAAGTTCTCACCACTATGCCAGGGAATAACAGAATAAGGGAGTTGGAAGGGACCTTGGAGGCCCTCTAGTCCACCCCCCTGCTCAGGCAGGAAAGCCTATACCAGGGGTGTCAAACTTGATTTCATTGAGGGCTGCATCAGGGTTGTGTTTGACCTCAGGGGGTGGGCATGGCCAGAGTGGACGTGGCCAGCTTGACGCCAGTGGTGGCCTGAGGGCTCTGCCAGTGTAAATGGGCTCCCGAGCTCCATTTGCAGCTGTGACGGCCTCCTGCAACCCTCAGCCAGTGAAAACGGAGCTGTCGTGTCCCACTCCTCCGCTGACGGCTGGGTCCGGGAAATCCGAATCAGGCGTGCCTCTGCAGCTCTGTCCAAAGTCCTAGCAAAGTCCTCAGAGCAGGCAGGAGACCAGTAAGTGACTTCAGCAAGATAAGTTTGACTTTTGCCTGACTCAGAGACTGCCAGAAAGTAGCTCCTTTATATAGGCCATGGGGTGGCACCATGACTCAGCACTCATTAAGGCCTGCCCTCCTTCCTCTGTAGCCTCCGCCTCTCCAATCTTCTGATGCGAGGGTCACACCAATCAGCTGTTCTTGGGAGTAAACCCTCCTCAGGCTCACCTGCTGTGGAGGAGGGGGAGGGGTCTAGCTGCTCCGTTTGCCTGGGCATGGAGTCAGGGCTGGGGCAGGGAGATTCTCCTTCTGCAGTTTGTGTGGGCATGGAGCCAGGACTGGGACCGGGAGGCATACATTCCTCAGTGTGCGGGAGCAGGTAAGAAGGCCCCGGCTGCTCTGAGGGCGGGCAAGACACAACAGGAGC
The DNA here is from genome assembly GCF_028640845.1 of Ahaetulla prasina. Taxonomy (NCBI): domain Eukaryota; kingdom Metazoa; phylum Chordata; class Lepidosauria; order Squamata; family Colubridae; genus Ahaetulla; species Ahaetulla prasina. Next base: position 15,970,137 of record NC_080539.1, read on the forward strand.
TCCATTTTCGCTGGTAGAGGCATCACAAGCCGGTCCTTCGCTATTGACAAAATAAAAAAAATAAAAAATAAAGATCCCAAGGTCCCTTCCAGCTCTGTTATTCTGTGATTCCTTATTACCAGAGATGCCTCCATCTGGTACCTAGGAGATGGCCTTTTCTTGCTTCGCTTCAGCCTATGCAATGCATTTTCTCCAATTGCCCTTGGCTTCCACCCAACCTTCCTTTAGAAGCTCAGCCTAGGTTCACCTCTTTCATCAGGCTGTTCGTTGTCAAGCTGATGTCTGGATTGGTTGTAACTTATGTTTTTTTCCCCCCCTTATGGAATCCCACTTTCTTTTTATTTATTGCCAACCAAACGTGACTATAGCGACTGAGAAAAAACCTGGGACATCAATTGAAGAAGCACATACACCAATAAATGGGGGAACGAGTGCATGAATTAATAATGGGTCAGAATGGATAAAACTGTTCATTTCTCATCCTTCACCTTTGGCCTGAAGGTGCATGTAAGAAATGCACATGCATTTTGGAATTGGAAAGTGTGGAAGGAACCATTTGATTGCAAAGGGGAGGAAATCTGTGATTTTTGGAGGGGTTTAAAAAAAAAGTCAGGTTAGCAAGTCACAGCTATGGAATTAGCTTGTCACCCTGCATCTTTTTTACTTCCCTAAAATAGGTAAAGCTGGAGCCAAACTGATGTTTGAAAAATTTCCTTTGAAAATTTCCCACCCTTTCCCAATTTTTCTGGGAAAGGGGATTTTGCAGTATCCTTCCCCTGGAGTGGGGTGGGAATGGGGATTTTGCAGTATCCTTCCCCTGCCACTTCCACTAAGCCACGCCCACAGAACCGGTAGTAGAAAAAAAATGAATTCCACCACTGCTTGAGGGTACAAAAAGACAAACAAACACAATGAAGTTTTAATAGTTATGTAGACAAAGCTTCTATGATCATATTTGCACAAAGCTACTCAGATTCAACAGTTACGCTTCAATAAACCAGAAGCATTATTCATGATTAAAATTTTATTCTAACTGGGAATGTCCTGTTACACTTGAGGAAAACCACACTGTAGATAAGCACAAATCTTTTTTTTCCTGTCCCCCGAAGACTATATTCGTACTACTAATCTACTCAGGTCAATTAGAGTGACTTCAGATCTACCCAGGTAAGTTTTTCTGGCTTATTGTGATGGAGGTTAGAGTTAATGCGCTCTGCAAACCCAGAAAATGTCCAAATTTAGCAATTAGGTTAAACGCACTTTGCAAATGTAATTCACATGTCTCAGCTTCCAGGGACCTGCCAATATCCTTCCTGTTATGTAAAGCCTGGATATCACATGCCCAGATTCTGTTTCAGGCAGACAGATTAACAGGGCTGGAAGGGACTTTGCAGGTCATCTAGTCCAATCCTCCACCCAAGCACTTACTTTCGCTACCGATTCGGAATCGGGAGCATGCATGTGTGCAGGCTTGCTTTGCTTGCTTCGCTTGCGCATGGTGCTTCTGCACTTCTGCACATGCACAAAATCTTCTGCACATGTGCAGAGCATCGGTGATGACCTCCAGGTGGGTGGAGCCTCCCACTGTCGCCACTACCAATTTGCCCGAACCGGGGTGAACTAGTAGAAACCCACCACTGCCCTATACCATTTCTGACAAATGGCAGTCCAGTCTCTTCTTGAAAGCTTCCAGTGATGAAGCCCCAACAACATCTGAAGGCAACTTCTGTTCCATTGGTTGATTGTTCTCAGTGTCAGAACATTTCTCTGTCAGACCTGGATGCCATCTTTTAGCTGGGGTTGTTACTTGGAACCCTGACATTCTCCTTATTTCTAGGTTGAATCTCTCCTTGTTCAGTTTCCATCCATTATTCCTTGTCTGGGCCTTCAGAATCTTTGGAAAATAGCTCGACCCCTTCCTCTCTGTGGCAGCCCCTCAAATATTGGAACACTGCTATTATGTCTCTCCTGGTCCTTCTCTTCACTAGACTAGCCAAGCCCAGTTCTTGCAACCGTTCTTCATATGTTTTAGCCTCCATTCCCCTAATCATCTTGGTTGCTCTTCTCTGCACTCTTTCTAGAGTCTTAACATCCTTTTTATAGTGTGGTGACCAATTCTGTTCAGGTATCTCTGGTTCCACATCCATAAATATATCGGAATGTGAAGGTTTCTACTCATTTTCTACTCATTATGATTTATATTGATATATTGATCATCAATTGTGTTGTAAATGTTGTATCTTGATGAACGTATCTTTTCTTTTATGTACACTGAGAGCATCTGCACCAAGACAAATTCCTTGTGTGTCCAATCACACTAGGCCAATAAAATTCTATTCTATTCTATTCTATTCTATTCTATTCTATTCTATTCTATTCTATTCTATTCTATTCTATTCTATTTTTGTTCCCTTCAAGAATGAGCATTTATGATCTCAGCAGCTGCTCTAACCTTGTCCTCACGGATTTGTTTTAATGCCTTTTGGACCGCTACATCTTCAAGAAGCTGATTGCATAGAGTAACTGGAGTACATAGATGTGCTCTGATTACCAGGGGGATTTAGATCATCCGTTCCATTTGATTGTCCGAAATCAGCGAGAATAATCCAATCAGAGTGATTTGGTGGACTTGACATTTTCAAGTGATACGGAAAGAAAAAGAAAAGGTTTTGTTCATGTGCAGAGTCAACTGAAGGCTTCGATTGGTTCAGATGCATTCAGTGATTCAGTCTGAATTAACTGGGTCATCTGGGGATGTCACTTTCAAGATTTAGCTGAATCACACTTGAAGCGAATCACTGAATGGAAGTTTCATATGGTCATAGCAGAGTTCACGGTGTGTTTGTATCTCAACATTTTCAAGACGTTGATGTGATGTTCTTGCAGTTTTTGAATCCTCCTCCCTTTGTGGATTTCTCTGTAGACCACATTAAGTGTAGTATTAACTAGAGCATACAAAACATTTGCTAGACCAATTCTTGAATACAGCTCATCTGTCTGGAACCCGCACTGCATATCAGACATAAATACAATTGAGAGAGTCCAGAGATATTTTATGTGAAGAGTCCTCCATTCCTCTACCCATAATAAAATACCTTATGCCACCAGACTCCAAATTTTGGGCTTAGACAACTTAGAACTAGGCCGACTTCAGTCTGACCTAAACATAGTACGTAAAATTATTTGCCACAATGTCCTACCTGTCAATGACTACTTCAGCTTCAACCACGACAATACACGAGCAAATAATAGATACAAACTCAAGGTAAACCGCTCCAAGTAGTTCGGGGAACTAGCAAATACCACCTCTGGCTGGCCCCAGAGTGGGGTGGGAATGGGGATTTTGCAGTAACTTTCCCCTGGAGTGGGGTGGGAATGGGGATTTTGCAGTATCCTTCCCCCGGAGTGGGGTGGGAATGGAGATTTGATTTATTTATTTATTTATTTATTTATTTATTTATTTATTTATTTATTTATTTAATCAAATTTTTATACCACCCTATCTCCCGAAGGACTCAAGGCGGTTTACAGCCCGATAAAAAATACAAATATAATACAAGATAAAACACTAATAAAAAAACTTATTTAAATAGGCCAAAATTTAAAATTACAATTAAAATGATAAAACCCCATTAAAATTAAATTTAACAATTAAAATTCTAGTCCAGTCCTGCACAAATAAATAGATGTGTTTTAAGCTCGCGGCGGAAGGTTCAAAGGTCAGGAAGTTGACTGAGTCCTGGGGATATTTTGCAGTATCCTTCCCCCGGAGTGGGGTGGGAATGGAGATTTTGCAGTATCCTTCCCCAGAGTGGGGTGGGAATGGAGATTTTGCAGTATCCTTCCCCCAGGAGTGGAGAGGGAATGGAGATTTTGCAATATCCTTCCCCTGCCACACCCACTAAGCCCACAGAACCGGTAATAAAAAAAAATTGAATCCCACCACTGGTTCCTTTCCTCCGTTGTTACAAGTGAGCTTATTTCTGGACTTGCAAGGAGTTTCCTAGGGACAGCACATGGATAAAGAAGGAACCAGAACCTCAAACCATGAAACAGAACTTCTTAAGAGAGTAGTTCCTTTTATCTTCATCAAAAATACACACAAAGACACGTGTGCACTAGCATGTGCACACAAGAAACACAAATATTTATTTGTGACAAGGCACCTGAAAAGAAATGTTTATGTAAAGTGCATCCTGTATGAAAATGCTAAACGAGAGAGAAAAAGAGATTAGATCAGGGAATTGTGTATTTTAAAAGCCTGAATCTGCAGTGCAGATATTTACATAAAAAAGACAATAACAGAGAAACATAAGTTAGAAATCTTCCTCTGAGAAAACCTATATGCCACAGGCAAAAGCTATGAACACAGGGGAAAGGAACAGAAATGAATGCTAATTTTTAATAGAACTTTTAAAAATGTAATAAAAAAACAACAACCCCGTGATGTAAAAAGCAACCATATTTACCGAATTGTACTTTTTAAATCCTTCACTTTCTGCTGGCAAAAAAAAAAAAAAAAGTGGTTTTGTAAACGCTGGAGAATTCATTCATGTTTCATACGAAACCTTTGCATCCTGGGCAGCATTAAACAACTACAAGGGTAATGGGATTCTTTCTAGGCACAGTTAACTGGTTCAAGTAAATATTCAGCAGATACATTCAGACAAAGCTTCAACTTTGTTTTGTTGTTGTAGAATGTTTCCTAAACCTGCTTGGTCCGTCCATTCAAACCTAGAGTATGTTATATAGCAGGGGTCTCCAACCTTGGCAACTTTAAGACTTGTGGACTTCAATTCCCAGAGTTCCTCAGCCAGCTTTGCTGGCTGAGGAACTCTGGGAGTTGAAGTCCACAAGTGCTAAAGTTGCCAAGGTTGGAGACCCCTGTTATATAGGTTGTGTGAGCACAGCCATTGGGCAGAGAGCATTTAAACTGACTTCACAGGAAAACAAACTTGAATGGGCTCCCTTTGGGTGGACAGTCAAGAAATTCAGGCTGCCAAAGAACATGGTGACTGGACACCATCAACGCTGACACCAGCTAGAGAACTTGAAGAACTGCAAGATTGGAAGATGTGGAGTAACCTGCCTCTGCCTCTGCCTCCCAGCAATTTTGTCTCATTGCAGCGAACAGCCTGCTCTACTTTCATTTTCATTTTCAGCATAGCTTGATTAGCACAAGAAAAAAAACAACAACCCTGCTCCCAGCAATTTACCTCCTTGCAGCAGCAAGCAGCAAAGGTCTGGGTAAAACAGCTGAGAGTCGGGAGGCCGATCCAACAATCAACTTGTACTAAAGCTGAAATGGGCTATTTCATCGTGCTGCTTGCTGCAAGGAGGTAAACTGCTGGAAGGCAGTGGCCAATGGGTGGGGGCCAGTGGGTGGGCAGGGCTACATTTTCACCCCCTTTTAGGGGGAAAAAGGTGCATCTTATACTCCAGAAAATATGGTAAGTAACCCGGGTTCGAATCCCAGAAGGATATGATTAGCTGAGGAGAGCTAAATAGCTTGAAATAAATCTATACAAGTCTCCCTTTATTTCTTTGCAGGAAATATAAATTCAACATCAAGCTCAGGGAATTCCAAGGACCCCACAAACCCCAAACTGTTCTCCTCTAGCTCCATGAAAATTGGCCATTTTCTTGACCATTTAGAGTAGAGTAACCCTGTGCTGAACCATTTGAACACAGATAACATGCACTTTTTGCATCAGCTTGTTTCCTCTTTAGTATTGAACATCCCATCATCTGAATTAGAGTTGGTCCTCAATTTATGGCCACAATTGGATCTGGAATATCAGTTGCTAAGTGATGTGGCTGTTTAGTGACTAGTGTTGGGACTCAGGCCCAAGTAGGTAGTAATAAACTTAGTCTGTGGAAAAACAAACTTTATTGGAACAGCTGGGAATTACTTCATTCCCAGTGTTGTTCAACTCAAAGTAAAACAAATGCCTCCCAACACAAATTTCTCAGTTATCTCACAAACTGCCAAAGGCCCTTCCTGGCAAATGTCCAGAAGCCACAAAAACAAAGATGTACACGAAGCAGAAGATGAAGCAGAAGACGCAGCTATACAAGGTTGTTTTCCGGTAAAGCTGAAACGCCGGTGCTGGTCTTTTTTAAGCCTTATGGGAGGGGCCAATCATCTCTTGGCCCTACTCCTGAGTCGTCCTCTTTGCTTTAGCTGCTCTTGCCTTCTGGCAGCTTTTCTCATGCGTGCATTAGGAACAGGCTCCTCCTGTTCCTCTGCCTCACTACTATCAGTCTCTGGAGGTTCTGGAGTCTGCACCTCACTTCCCGATGGCCCTGGCCTCACCTCAGCCTCATTGCTGTCTGACTCCATTGCCAGCACTGTAGACTGCTGACAGACCACAACAACTAGACATCATGTGACTGGATCTGATTTTATGACCAATTTTACAGCAGTCGTCAAGCAAATCAATTATTAAATGAACCATGCTGTCATTCAGAGATTCTGGCTTCCCCCAGTTGACTTTGATTGTCAGAAGCTTGCTGGGAAGATCAGAAATCACAGTCACATGATCACAAGATCCTGCAACCTTCATAAACATGAGCTGGTTGCCAAGCACCCAAATTGTGAATGCACGAGTGGTGCAATGTTCATAACTTCAAGGATGGCTCATAAGTCACCTCTGTCCTTTCCAAGGCCATCCTGACTATGAACCATCATTAAACAAACAGTCCTAAGCAAGGGTGAAATCTAAAAATTTTCCTTACCGGTTCTGTGGGCGTGGCTTAATTGGTGGGCATGGCTTGGTGGTCAGGTGACCCGGCAGGCGTGGCTTGGTGGTCAGGTGACTGAATGGGCATGGCCAATAATAATAAATAATAAAAATAATAAACAAAGTATACAAAACCTGGGACCAGTCTACCTTCTTTAAAAATAGAGGTACCGGTCTACTAATTGCCTTTTTTTCAGAGCGCACCAGTCTACCTTCTTTAAAAATAGAGGCACGGGTCTACTAGCCACCTATAGCACTGATCATCTGTAGTGTGGCCCTTTGAAGCGCTGTGGCAGTCATTTAAGGCCATTTGCAGCTATATCACCACCGAGAGCTTCAGGGACAAGAGGAACAGCGAGGCATGGGCGGTGGGGAGGGGCAGGGATTTTTGCTACCGGTTCTCCGAACTACCCACCCCCATTGCTATTGGATCGTGTGATCCGATCCAAACCGGGAACATTTCACCCCTGGTCCTAAGTCAAGGGCTACCTGCAATAAAATGGAAAGTCTCTTTGATTCACTTCCTTTCCTTTTTCCTTCCTTTCTTCTCTAAACTTGCCACCTCGTCTTTCCTTATAAGCTTCACTCTGTTAATTTTCCCACCCTGTCTATAACTTCCCTCCTTCCTATGCTATCCTTTCCTTAACAGTATTTTAGTATAAAGATGTTGCTGCAGTTATCTACCGTATGTGAAGCACCAGATTGGGAGACCTGAAGGATAATAGTAGGGAGCCACCTGGGGGATCAACAGAAATAACTGTTTGTTTCCAAATTTTTAACACAACTCTGAGCATTTTGACTGTGTTAAAGCAAGTAGAAGGATCCATAGCCAACCAATGGCAGTTGGGTTGCATTATAAAATAGCTGACATCTCTCTTTGTTATGACCAGAGGTGAGCTTCACATAATTTTACCACAGGTTCGCTGCACACCAAAAATGTGAGTGTGTGTGGCTTGCACGCATGCGAATATCTTAGAAAATGTGGCTAAATAGGACGGCATAGCGCTAGGGTGGGGGCCGGGGGCCCGCCCGCAGATCGCCACTACCGGTTTGCCCAAACCGGTCTGAACTAGCTGAATACCACCACTGGTTATGGCCCTCTAAAAGTTCCTGTCTACTTCATCTTTATTTTTATTTTTATTCATTTGATTATAGTTCCAGACAGTCAGAATCTATGCAGACATCCAGTTTTCCGGAACATTTGTTTCTTTTCTTTTCTTTTTCAGGTACATAAATTTTATTAAAATTCTATACATAAAATAGACATTAGAAAATCAGGCAACAACATAGGGGAGACAGGATAGCAGTCTTCCAATATCTCAGAGGTTGCCACAAAGAAGAGGGAATCAAACTATTCTCCAAAGCACCTGAGGGTAGAACAAGAAGCAATGGGTGGAAACTAATCAAGGAGAGAAGCAACCTAGAACTAAGGAGAAATTTCCTGACAGAACAATTAATAAGTGGAATGACTTGCCTGCAGAAGTTGTGAATGCTCCAACACTGGAAAAAATTAAGAAAATGTTGGATAACCATTTGTCTGAAATGGTGTAGGGTTTCCTGCCTGGGCAGGGGGTTGGACTAGAAGGCCTCCAAGGTCCCTTCCAACTCTGTTGTTGCTGCTGCTGCTGCTGCTGCTGCTGTTGTTGTTATTTTTTTTAAAATTATTATTATTATTATTATTATTATTATTAAAAAAACATAATATTACAAAAACATAAATGGCAAGCACAAAACAAAACATCCAACTTAAAAAAAACACATAGTCCACTTTTGCCCTTTACTTTCCTCATGGACTATTAATCATTTATTTCCTGACAGTTTGAATAATTAATCAGTGGAACGACTTGCCTCCAGAAGTTGTGAATGCTCCAACACTGGACATTTTAAAGAAGAGATTGGACAGCCATTTGTCTGAAATGGTACAGGGTTTCCTGAGCAAGGAGTTGGACTAGAAGACCTCCAAGGTCCCTTCCAACGGTGATATTCTGAAGAACATTTCTTAGTCGGTTATACCATTGTAAAGGCTATTTAAATTTTCCATTCTCTCTTCTTGTTTAAACACTAAAATGCTTTATCATCAAGTTCTGCTTTTGTAATATAACCCTTAAACGGACTCCAGTCTTTAATAAAAGACTTTGTAGATTTCTCTTTCATTTGACTAGGAAAGTGTCTTTCAAATAAATGAAAAATAAATAAATAAAAAGGTCCCCCAAAATGACAAACGCTTAAAGTGTCCAAGAGAGCAATGTAGATCTGTCTGTGAAGTTTTCAAAAGTAGAAGTCAACTCAATTTTCCTTTCCTTTATCTTCTCAAATGAAATAAGGCAGTGGTGGGTTTCAAATTTTTTTACTACCGGTTCTGTGGGCGTGGCTCGGTGGGTGTGGCAGGGAAAGGATACTGTAAAATCTCCATTCCCACCTCATATCCAGGGGAAGGTTACTGCAAAAATCCCCATTTCCTCCTGATCGGCTGGGACTCTGGAGGCAGACAATAGATGGGGGCAAGACCAGTCAGAATTTTTACTACCGATTCTCCAAACTACTCAAAATTTCCACTACCGGTTCTCCAGAACTGGTCAGAACCTGCTGAAACCCACCTCTGCCTTAAAGTGTCCAAGAGAGCAACGTGGATCTGTTTGTGAAGTCAACTCAATTATCCTTTCCTTTATCTTCTCAAATGAAGTAAGGCACCTGAGTCACCTTGTCAGAAGCTAAAGCAGGATCAGTTTTGGTGAATGTGTGCATGAAAGGCTATCAGGAAATCTCAGTAGGTCAGACCATTCCAAAAGGTGGGGGGAGGGAAAGACCACATCCCAATAGAAGACAGCAGCAAATGATGTCTTCATTGCTACCAAGATAATTTCATGGTTACCTCAGTGCAATCATGGGAAACTGAGTTTAACTCAAAGGTGACTGACTATCATTTCTAGGCTAAACGTCTTTTGCTTTCACTACCAACAGAGAAGGCTATTGAGTGAGGTTTTGGTCTTGCCCATTCTCACAACCATCATATAGTTCCTGCCACTCCCCTGTGACCCACATGGGCTGAAATTTAAAGCAAAACAACCCCAAAACCAAAAGTTCTGCTCTCTAGATCAGAGGTCTCCAACCTTGGTCCATTTAAGACTTGTGGACTTCAACTCCCAGAGTTGGCTGAGGAACTCTGGGAGTTGAAGTCCACAAGTCTTAAAGGGACCAAGGTTGGAGACCCCTGGTCTAGATCTGTTTGCATAAAGTTTCCATCCGTACTTTGCTTTCTATTGTAAGAAGTTAGCCTCCACTTCTCTCCTAGGAAAATGAGAAATTTTAGGAAATATTACAAGGGAGAATATTTTCCCCTCAAAGAGGGGCAGAAACTCAGCCCCCCCCCCAAACTTTGTCAATAGGCCATTAAAGCCTGGGCCAGTCTATTCTACATATCTGCTAAACAAATAATTCCCTCAACACTGTCAAACTATTTACTAAATCTGCACTACTATTAATCTTCTCATCATTCCCATCACCAATCTCTTTCCACTTATGACTATAACTTTGTTGCTGGCAATCCTTATGATTTATATTGATATACTGACCATCAATTGTGTTGTAAATGTTGTACCTTGATGAACGTAACTTTTCTTTTATGTACACTGAGAGCATATGCACCAAGACAAATTCCTTGTGTGTCCAATCACACTTGGCCAATAAAAATTCTATTCTATTCTACCTCCTTCAGGCAGAGCCATAGTAGGAATTATCCAAAGCCCTTTCATTACATCATCACTCAGCAAGGCTCAACCAAGCTTGGGACTCAAAACACAACCTACAAAGTTACCCCTGCATCAGTAGTGGGTTGCTACCGGTTCTCCCCGGTTTCGGAGAGCCAGTAGTGGAAACCTTGATAGGAGAGCGAACCGGTTCGCTCATAATGTCAGTTGGGCCCTTCTGCCTGCCCCTGCGCTATACTTACCTTTATTCCTTTGTTTTTAGCTCAGCTGTAAGGCGCAGCAGAGTGGATTGCCATGTCTCAGCTGCAAAGCGATCATGAGTGTGGTGATTGCGCGCAAAGCGCGTGCGCAATGAGAACTGGTGGTAAAACTGGTTAGAACCCACCACTGCCTTGCATGGCCCCATGGGAATCTGTTAACCAATGAGAACACAAGCTCAAATTCAGAGCCCAAAAGAGGGCATAAAACCCAGGCACTCTCAGCATCTCTTCTCTTTTTTTCCCCTTTGCCCAAGATCTCCAAGGCTTGTGATCCTGTTCATCAGTAAACCTTCTTTCCAAGCAACTTCAGTGAATTCAGCGCCTTCCCCCCCCCACTCAGAACTGAACCCAGAAGGATATTTCTTCCAACAATTTCTTGATCCTTATTCTTATATTATGAATCTCCTTCCTGCACATGGACATGGCCCTGATTATTCCTCTCTTTAGTCAATCAGGCTGAAAATGTTTCCATGGTTTGCTTCACCTCTTATAAAACCCAGAACTGAATTTTCAAGCATGATCACTCAGTGTGGAGGTAATCTGTCTCCTAGCTGAGACGTTGTTCACTCAAGTTACTTTTTTTAGCTTTGTACCAAGAAAAAGTAGAAGCCCATGACTGTGAACAGTTGCTGATATTCCCATCAATACATCTGTTTGTTAGTTTAAACGCTTCCTGTGTCCTTTTCCATTACAATAAACCTCAAAATCAGTTACAAGGAAGTCTCCGTATGGGTAAAGGTTTATTTTTATAACGTAGTTCACAAAGAGGGCTAGAAAACTTAGGCCATCTCATTGAATGGTTGCAACCCTTCACCCCCCCCCAAAAAGGATTCAACCTTCTAGTTTATTTAAGTGGAATAGAATAACAGAGTTGGAAGGGACCTTGGAGGTCTTCTAGTCCAACCCCCTGCTTAGGCAGGAAACCCTACACCACTTCAGACAAATGGTTTTCCAACCTCTTCTTAAAAACTTCCAGTGTTGGAGCATTCACAACTTCTGGAGGCAAGTTGTTCCACTGGTTAATTGTTCTAACAGTCAGGAAATTTTTCCTTAGTTGTAAGTTGCTTCTCTCCTTGATTAGTTTCCACCCCTTTCTTCTTGTCCTACCCACAGAATATGTTGATACATTTTAACCAGTTTCGTTAATACCCAAACAGTTTCAATGGCACAACATCCTATGATTAATTAGTATTAACCTGGATTGGATCTTTGGGGTTTAACTTTTGCATTTTTGGTCAGCTTATGATTTATGACTCTCTTATATTGAACTAACTCAGAAAATGGGTTAATTAAAAAGTTGGGGGCTCAGATTTTTCAGGACACAGAAATCAATTGTGTCTGCAATTAATAGTGACCCATCTTCAAGGTCAAAACATTCAAAGAGAAAGTCATGGGAAAGGCCGAGAAAAAAAGAAAGAAAGAAAAATTAAGAAAGGAAATCAGTACATCTCTCTTGAAAAGAATTATCTTAAGTTCTAGAATGGAACTAAGAAAGCTTGAAAGAATAAAAATTGCTACCAGTAACAGCAATATAAATCTCTGATAGGCATCGCTATCACTCATCTCTAAGCAAAGAGACAGCGCTTCTCAAGATGTCCTTCATTTCTCCGAAGCTCTGGATTTATAAGGACCTTCTGTTTCCAGGTTCTTCCCCTTGAGGCTTAGAGAAGAATTCCAGGAGCCCCAAGATTTTACATGGAATGGTAGCCATTATCCCAAGTCACCGATGCCATCATTTGACTCAAACCTCTAACTTCTAGTGTTAGCTGTTGAGAGACACCTCAAGTGTCCAGTGCCATCTTCCATCTGAAACATCTCGCCTCCTGGGTCAGCTCCTGAATGATTCCTCACACTTATCTTCTGACAGATGAAGTTTTCAGAGCCCCTGACTGACGCTCCAAATCTCCAGTGCTATCTTCTGACTGACACCTCAAGCATCTGGTGTTATATCCTGTGGGGCACCTCAATCTTCCTGTGCCTCCTTTCACAAATCTGGTTGACCTGGAGCCCCGTTCAATGTAGAATGCTTCAAAGTTGAGAGAATGGACTAGCATCGCTGATAAGCCCACCCTCAGGGTAGGAAGCAACCTCTTTCGGGCTCTTGTTTATAAATAATTTACTTCCACCTGCTCAGAATTCTAAATTGCAATGGGATTATAAACACACGGCGGCTATAAAGGACAAATGAATATGTATATCAGTCTGAATATATGTTGTTGATATGAACGTATGAGATGCTAAGCATTTCAAATTCATCCTTTCCAGCTTGGAGCGATGAAAAATTCATCCGTGGAATGGACGTTTTTTCTTCTTCTTTTCCTCAGCAACAAATGAGAATCTATAGGCCTATTTTGTGTTGAGAATGCATTCTACTTGTTCCAAAACCCTACATAATGGGTTTTGTAATGCACCTAAGCAGAAAATCCCTAGGTATTTATTTTTGTGAGCATTTGTATGCATACCCTGAATGTGTCACTACATTGCGTCTGTTTTCCGGCTGGTAGGATTTAGGTAACATATGTTGGCTTGTAGACAGCCTCCAGATCAGAGCTTGCATGGAATAACAGAATAACAGAGTTGGAAGGGACCTTGGAGGTCTTCTAGTCCAACCCCCTGCTCAAAGAAGAGATCCTATATATCATTTCAGAAAAAAATGGCTGCCCAATTTTTTTTTTCTTAAAAACCTCCAGTGATGGAGCGCCCACAATTTATGGAGACAAGTTGCTCCACTGATTAATTGCTCTGTCAGGAAATTTCTCCTTAGTTCTAGGTTGTATCTCTCCTTGATTAGTTTCTTGCTTCTTATCCTGCCTTCAGGGGCTTTGGAGAATAGGTTAACCCTGCTTCTTCTTCGTGGCAGCCCCTTAGATATTGGAATGCTCCTAGCATTCCAATATGATGTCCTTAGATACAGTGGTGGGTTGCCCCTGGTTCGGACGGGTTCGCAAGAATCGGTAATAAAACCGGCGGGAGGCTCCACCCACTGACCTGGACGTCATCATAGGTGATCTTGCATGCACAGAAGAGCACGCGGGCACGATGCGAACTGGTAGTAAAGTTAAGTAAAACCCACCCCTTCTTAGATATCATGTCACTCCCAATCCTTCTTTTCTTCAAACTAAGTAAAGGTAAAGGTTCCCCTCACACTTACGTGCTAGTCGTTGCCGACTCTAGGGGGCGGTGCTCATCTCCATTTCAAAGCCGAAGAGCCAGTGCTGTCCAAAGATGTCTCCATGGTCATGTGGCCGGCATGACTCAATACCAAAGGCGCACAGAACGCTGTTACCTTCCCACCAATGGTGGTCCCTATTTTTTCTACTTGCATTTTTATGTGTTTTCAAAGCTGCTAGGTTGGCAGAAGCTGGGACTAGTAACAGGAGCTCACCCCGTTACACGGCAGCACTAGGGATTTGAACCGCCGAACTTCCGACCTTTCGATCGACAAGCTCAGCTGTCTTAGCCCCTGAGCAACCACATCCCTTGCTTCTTCAAACTAAATATACCCAATTTCTACAACTGTTCTTTATAAGTTTTAGCCTCCAGCTAAATATAATTCCTGGGATAAAACTGAGGTATGGGTGTGCTTATGGCACACAGGATAAAACTTATCCCAAATGAAAAGTACAGTCCTTGTGGTTAGTAGGAAATGTAGCACTGCTAAATTTAGGAATCTGAGTTACCTGTCAAAAATTCAATTTCACTGGGAAGCAGAGGTCAATATTTATAGGCTGATTGGTGATGATCATGGTATATGCTGTAGAAGATTGCAGCTTGGAAGATAAGAGGATAAAATGGTAAAGAACACAAATTAACCAATGAAATAAAAGAAAACTGGTATGTTGTGTGTTTGTGAAGCTAAAACAGGAATGGATGCAAGGGACTTTAATAATGAACTCTGAACTTGTGCAAAGGAATCAATGAACAGGTGTATGGAAGTGAAGTTATAGGCATAATTATGAATGCAGGGGCTAAAATGAATCTGAGAAAGCATGAATTGATATTATTTAGATGTTATTTGAGGGTACAATGACTCAGCAGTTAAAGATACTTAACTTGTGAGCTGCAGAGCTGATAGCCTAGGTTCGAGACCCGAGTTCCATGCCATGGGTTGAGCTCCCGATACTTGCCTCAGCTGCAGCTCACTTAGCAGTTCAAAAACATGCAAATGAGAGTAGATAAATAGGTACCATGTCAGTTGGAAGGTAACAATGTTCCATGCTCTTTAGTGTATAGCTATGCTGGCCACATGGCCAAGAAACAGAGATGAGCACCAAAGACTAGAGTTAAACATGACCGATAGGGAAACCTTTATCTAGATATTATTTAGATTGCATGCTTATGGAAGTGGGGATATTCCTAGTGTCAAGTTTCAAAACTATTAATGCTTCTCAGCTTGCCAATGAACTATGGGGGGGAGGGAAGGGGGAGATAGAACTTAGGTTTCAGACATCAAGATGCCAGGCGTGAGAACCAAGGACGTTTCGGCAGGTATTTATCAGAGCCAGAAAGACTTTCTCACAACAATACCAGGAGAATCAATTGGACAATGTGGCCTGCTCTAATTGGAGGGAGGCAGAACCTGAACTTTGACTACATAGGTTTGCGCAGGAAATAGCCAGATCTGGTTTTTGCCCTCATCAGTGCTAAAATGATGTACTCAGTAAAGTTTTGCATTAAGAGATTGGATCGTCTTGGCTGTGATTACTTTGATTGGGTTCATCATATTGGCACCTAGCTTGGCAACAGTTGAATGCTACTCTCCCGTGTATTAAAAGAACTAAAGTCAGGTCTATTGATAATCGGGGGAAGAAATTATGAATGAAAAGGATCTGGGGGAAAACAACATTCTGCTAAGTGACATGAATGTATGAAAGGGAAGAAGATGAGAGAGTAGAAAAGAAGTGATTTGGATGAAATAAAATTCCGTATACCACCAGGCTTGAAATTTTAGGCTTAGATAGCCTTGAACTACATTGTCTACATTCCAACCTATGCTTAGTTCATAAGATTATTTACCAAATGTTCTACCTATAAATGAGAACTTTAATTTCAATCATAAGACTATCAATAGATTTAAACTCAATGTAATTCACTCTAATCTTAATTGTAGAAATATGACTTCTGCAATAGAGTAGTAAATGTCTGGAACACTCTATTGTTCATTGTCCATTGAGGACCTGTATACTGCACAAGTCAAAAAGAGGACTGTGAAAATATTTACAGACCACTCACATCCTGGTCATAAACTGTTCCAACTCCTACCCTCAAAACAACGCTATAGCACACTGCACACAAGAACAACTAGACACAAGAAGAGTTTCTTTCTGAACGCCATCACTCTGCTAAAAAAATAATTCCTTCAACACTGTCAAACTATTCACTAAGTCTGCACTACTATTAATCTTCTCATCGTTCCCATCACCCATCTCCTCCCACTTATGACTGAATGACTGTAACTTTGTTGCTTGTATCCTTACGATTTATATTGATATTGATTGGTTCCTGATTGCTTATTTGTACCCTATGACTATCATTAAGTGTTGTACCTTAGAATTCTTGATGAACATATCTTTTCTTTTATGCACACTGAGAAAATATGTACCAAGACAAATGCCTTGTATGTCTAATCACACTTGGCCAATTAAAAAAAATAATTCTGACTTCCGGGTGGCTCCACCTCTTCGTTGAGCCCTAATTAAAGGGGCTCCGCACTGAACATCGTAAAAGCCAGGAAAAGTCGGCTTTAATCTTTTTCTCTGGATGAAAGAGGAAAGATAAGAGCGCAGGAATGTTGGTAGACCTCCCCAGAGGCTTTGTTTTAATTAAGCAGAGCTTCGAAGGGTCGATGGGTCCCATAAATATTTCTGCCATCTCCGACTTCAGTGCGTGTCTGCAAAAGCAGGAAAAGAAGAAGGTGTCCATCTCTGCTAATTGTCTTATCTTTATGGATCTCTTTAAGCAGACGGAATGAGTGCAAGCGGACGATTATTGGATTGCAAGTATTTTTGATTTCCTGACTTCTACTTTCTAAAAAAGAGAATTTTTTTTTTCCTTTGTTCTAATTGACTCTAAGATGGCGCCTGAACGGGAGGGAATATGACGAATGGAATTTTAAACAGGCTGTGCAACTAAGAAAATAAGAAATGTTATGTGGATTTTAATGAAGTGAACTGAGCTCTCCTATACTTAAAGGGAAGAGAAGTTTCTAGACTTATATTTTGTGAATTTTAAAACTGAAATGGCTACTAAACCACCTAAGACTGGGGGCAGAAGGGGTTCTGAACCAGCTTTAGAAGATCTGATTAAAGAGCAAGGGAAAGTGTCTGAAGAAAGGTTTAAGGAGATTATGGATAATAATGAGAAAATAAGAGAAGAAATAAAAGAGAATAATAAAAAAATAAGAGAAGATATCTTAATGGCTTCTCAAGGTTTGGCAAAAGACTGGAGGTGGTGGAGGAGGAGGTGCAAGAAATTGTTCAGTCAAATCAACAAATAGAAAATAGAATGGGGAATGCAAATCAAATTGGATAAAATGAAGATCAAGTGGTGGTGATGCAGTATAGAATGATGGAAGGAGCTCTGAGAATTAGAGGTTTGAATGAAGACAAAGGGAAGATTTAAAAATTTTATCAGAAGCTCTGGCTGAATTTATTGAACTTGATCCACAAGAGGTTGCTTATCAAATTGACAAAATTTATAGAGTTAATTCTTGGATTGCTAGGCAAAAGAAACTTCCTAGAGACATTGTGGTTTATTTTTTGAAAAGAACAGTGAGGAATCAAATTTTGCAAGTTGCTTTTCAGAAAAACTTGAAAATAGGGAACAGGAGTTGAAGGTTTTGAAAGAGATCCTCCCAAGATGTTAAGGGATAGAAAAGACTTTACATTTTTACACAAGAACTTAAGAAATACCAGATTCAATTTAGATGGGAGGTTCCAGTTGGCTTGACAGTGTATTATCAGGAAGAAGATATCGTATTGACACAGTGCTTAAGGCCAAAGATTTTCTTTCTACAGTGCTGAAATTTGAAATAGAAATAATAGAAAAAGAATTCAAGAGACTCAAATGGGTGTGGAAGCTGAGGTGATTCCAGTGATGTTACCATCAGAGGAACAACCACAAGAACAAAGACTGACGAGGGGAGCCCTTAAGCGTAAAGAAAAGGAGCAACAAACTCAAAGTAAAGTTCAGGACTCTGCTACAGAAGCGGTGGGAGGAGCACGGAAGATACGGGAGGACGATCTTCAGTTGATTGCCCAAAGGCTTCAGCAGCCCAGTAATGGCAAATAAAATCTTGACTTGGAATGTCAATGGTTTGAACTCAGCTCAGAAGAGAAGAAAAATATTTCATTATTTGAAACAATTTAAAAATGATGTTATTTGCTTACAAGAAACCGATATTAAATTATCAGATCAAAAGTACCTAATAAACTCAAAGTTAGGTAAACATTTTGTTGCTTCAGCTTTGGAGAAAACCACGGCATAGTGGTTTATTTGAGAAAAGATATACCAGCCAAGTTAATAGAGGCAGATATTTATGGAAGATATATTGCTATTGAACTTACAATAGAAACAAAAAGGACTCTCTTGCTTGGTATATATGCACCCAACCAGCAACAAGAAAAATTTTATAGAATGTTATATGATAAGTTGATCCTATGGGATTATAAATCGTGTATTATATTGGGAGATTGGAATGGAGTAATAGATACACGAAAGGACAAGAGAACTTCTTCCAAGAAGATACCTGCACATGCAAAGCTGCCTAAATCCTTTTTTGATATGATAGAAGATTTTGAGTTAAGAGATGTATGGAGACTGCGGAATCTGGAGGAAAGAGACTATACTTTTTTCTCTGATAGGCATCAATCCTTCTCACGTATTGATTTTATTTTAATTTCTAATGATTTGCTTTTTAGGGTGAAGAAAACTAAGATATTTCCAAGATGTTTGTCTGATCATAGTCCTGTTTGGATGGAATTGCAATATGGAAAAGAGGGTAGAAGAACTTGGAGATTAAATGAAAATTTGTTTAGATATCAGGATAATGTAAATCAATGTAAAAAGCAGATGAAAGAATTTTTTGATTATAATTTGAATAATGAAACATCGATAGAAATGGTTTGGGACTGCAGTAAAGCTTTTATGAGAGGTGTATTAATATATCTTAATAATAGACAGAGAAATAAGCAACAAAGACAGCGTAGGTATTTAGAAGAGGAAATCTATAAGAAACAACAATTATTAATACATAACCCACATGATCAAAAACTTAAAGATGCAATAAAGTTACTACAGAATCAATTTAATATGATAATGGCTGATCAGGTGGCAACAAATATACAATATGCCAAACATAATACTTTTGTAACGCAAATAGACCTGGTAGGTGGTTAGCATACACTTTAAGGAAAAGACAAAACAACGTACTATAGAAAAATAGAATACAAAGGTAAAGAGAGATATCAACAGGATAAAATTAAAAAGCTTTTTAGAATATTATACAAATTTATATCTTAAAGATAATATATTGAATAGGGATATTGATAATATTTGAAGGAATATAAGGTTAAAAATTTAACTTTAGAACAAACGGATGAATTGAATCGGCCTATAACCTCGGAAGAAATTATTTTGGTAATTAAACAATTAAAATGGGGAAAACTCCTGGTACGGATGGGCTTACAGTTAGTTATTATAGGAATTTACAGGATGAGATGTTAGGTCCACTTAAGGAATTATTTAATCAGATACAACTAGGAGAATTCCCCTCATGGAGAACCTCTTTTATTTCATTGATACCAAAGAGGAACAGGATTGTTCTAAACCTGGGAATTATAGGCCAATCTCACTTTTAAATAATGATTATAAGATTTTGTTAAAATAATAGCTAATAGATTAATGTTGATTCTGCAGCGAAGAATTCATAATGATCAATCTGGATTTATAAAAGGGAGACAGATGAGGAATAATGTTAGGCAGATTGTTAATTTACTGGAGTACTTAGAAAAGAAAAATTTTATTCCAGCAGCATTTATTTTTCTCGATGCAGAGAAAGCTTTTGATCGATTGCATTGGGATTTTTTATTTAAATTAATAGAAAAGATGCAATTTGGAGATGGTTTTTTAAGAATAATTAGGGCAATTTATGGAGAGCAAACAGCACAGATTATAATCAATGGTAGCTTAACAGAACCTTTTAAGATTGCGAAAGGAACAAGACAGGGATGTCCTTTATCACCATTATTGTTTATTTTAACTCTAGAACCATTATTGGATAAAATACGAGAAGTAAAGGAGATAGAGGAATTAGAGTTAGACAGTATGAATATAAGTTAAGAGCTTTTGCAGATGATTTGGTGATTACTTTAACAAACCCTATAAATTCTAGTAAATCTTTGTTGGAAATAATTGATCAATATGGGAATGTCTCAGGGTTTAAGGTAAATCAGAAAAAGACAAAAGTGATAATAAAAATATGGCCAGACAACAGAAAGAAAAACTAGAGGAAGTAACAGGATTTGAAATTGTAAAGAAGGTTAAGTATTTAGGGTTTATATTACGTCATCAAATGTGAAATTGTATAAGAATAACTATGAGGTTTTATGGCAAAAAGTTCAGAAGGAGTTGATTGTTTGGAAAAAATTGCAATTATCTTTGCTGGGGAGAATTGCTGCTATTAAAATGAATGTTTTACCTAGATTTTTATTCCTCTTTCAGATGATACCAATAATTAAGAAAGATAAGAATCTTGAGGAATGGCAGAAGGGAATTAACAAATTTATATGGGAAGGTAAAAAAGCTAGGGTTAAAATGAAAATAATTCAAGATTCTCGGAAAGGGAGGTTTAAAATGCCTAATTTTAAATTATATTATGAAGCAGCTGCTCTCTCTGCAATAAGTGATTGGTTTAATTTAACAGAGGACAGAATTTTGAATATAGAAGGTTATGATTTGTTATATGGATGGCATGCATATTTAATTTATGACAAAAAAGTGGATAAGGCCTTTAAAAATCATGTGCTAAGAAATGCCCTTCTGCGTGTTTGGAAAAATACTCTTATAAACTAAATTATAAGGTTCCTATATGGGCATGTCCTAGACATACAGTAGAAAATATAAACATAGAACAGAAGCAGGAAATGATTACATATAAAGATCTTTTGTATACTGAAAGAGGTAATTTGCAGTTAAAATCTCTGCAAGTATTAAGAGAGGAAGGGAAAAATTATACTTGGTTTCAATATGAGCAATTACATGCTAGATGGAAGGGAGATCAAAAAATTGGTATAGAGCAGAACGAGGGAAATTTGGTAAAGCAAATTAGAAATCAGTCTCAGGAGCATATAAAGAGATTGTATAATGTGTTACTTGAAATAGATTCTGAAAGGGACTTGGTAAAGGACTGTATGATAAAGTGGGCACAAAATTTTCAGGAGCCAATATTATTGGAAACGTGGAAAGAATTTGGGTTAGAAATGTTAAATTCATGAGGCACAGAATCTGAGGAAAATTTTTATAAAATGTTTTATAGATGGCATCTAGATCCTAAAAATTATCGTATGTATCCAGAAATGCAAGCAAAATGTTGGAGATGTAATTGTGATGACGCTACATATTTTCACATTTGGTGGACTTGTAAGGACATAAAGGCCTTTTGGATAAAAATTTGGTGGATTTTACAAAATGTTCTGAAAAGAAGATAAAGTTCCTGCCGCAATTTTTCTTGTTGGGAATTATTACGGATTGTACAGTAATTGAGACTAAATTGATTTTAAATCTAAAAGGATTGAGATTATTTTTTTAAAAAAAAAAGGATTTTAAAACCTGACAACAATGATCCACCTATCCAGATCCATCTTCATACACACAATTTTCAGGATTTTTTTTTTAAAAAAATACAGAAATCATACCCCTGACAAGATCATTACTTCGTAATTCCCATCATGAGATTTTATAAACATCCCTGCATAAATTTCTTGGCAAAAGGATTTTGGATGTAGAGCAATCATAAATGTAAAGATGGATGCAGGTGTGTGGCAAGGGAGGGAAAGAAGACGGAATCACCAATCTTCAGATGCACTTCCAACCCGCTCCACCTTCATTCTGGAAATGACTTTTGAGAGTTAAAATCAACTTCCTTTTAAAAAATGTAAGAACTAAAACTCATCGTCCTCCCAAGCCAAATCTACAATCCTGGCTAGAATTAGAATAGAATAGAACAGTGTTGGTGAACCTTTTCGGCACTGAGTGCCAAAACGGGAACGCACATTCATGCATGGGGGAGCACCAGAAACTGGAAGGCAGCTCCCCAGTGCACATGTGTTTCTGGTATTCATATGGATGCTGGTCATCCGGTCTTCCGGTTTCTGGTACACATGCATGTGCGAAGACCACCTGGCCGGTGTGCATGTGTGCGCTGGAACCCGGAAGAGCAATGGCTGATGGCTGGCATGCCCGGAGATATGGCTCTGGGTGCCACTTCCGGCACATGTGCCATTGGTTCGCCATTACTGGAATAGAATAACAGAGTTGGAAGGGACCTTGGAGGTCTTCTTGTCCAATCCCCTGCTAAGACAGGAAACCCTACACCACTTCAGACAAATGGTTATCCAACATCTTCTTAAAACCTTCCAGTGTTGGAGCATTCACAACTTCTGCAGGCAAGTCTTTCCACTGATTAATTGGTCTAACTGTCAGGAAATTTCTCCTTAGTTCTAAGTTGCTTTTTTTTTTTTTTTTTTTTGAATTTATATCCCACCCTTCTCCGAAGACTCAGGGTGGCTTACACTAGGTTAAGCAATAGTCTTCATCCATTTGTATATTATATACAAAGTCAACTTTATTGCCCCCAACAATCTGGGTCCTCATTT
Source organism: Ahaetulla prasina (assembly GCF_028640845.1). Taxonomy (NCBI): domain Eukaryota; kingdom Metazoa; phylum Chordata; class Lepidosauria; order Squamata; family Colubridae; genus Ahaetulla; species Ahaetulla prasina. The sequence goes on from NC_080539.1 coordinate 15,992,720, forward strand.
TACCTACCTTATAAAGGATGGAAGGCTGAGTCAACCTTGGGCCTGGTGGGACTTGAACTTGCAGTAATTGCAAGCAGCTGTGTTAATAACAGACTGTCTTAGTTTGTTGAGCCACCAGAGTCCCAGAGTGCTTCTCTCCTTGATTAGTTTCCACCCATTGCTTCTTGTTCTATCCTCAGGTGCTTTGGAGAATAGTTTGACTCCCTCTTCTTTGTGGCAGCCCCTGAGATATTGGAACACTGCTATCATGTCTCCCTAGTCCTTTTTTCATTAAACTAGGCATACTGAGTTCCTGCAACCGTTCTTCATATGTTTTAGCCTCCAGTCCCTTAATCATCTTTGTTGCTCTTCTCTCCACTCTTTCTAGAGCAGGGCTGTCAAACTCCTGGGCTGCAGGCTGGATGCATCATGCGCTGATAAGGAAGGGGAAAAATGTCCCAATATGTCATGTGATGCCACTGTAATGACATGAGTTTGACACCCCTGTTCTAGAGTCTCAGCATCTTTTTTATATTGTGGCAACCTAAACTGGATGCAGTATTTCAAAATAATAATAATAATTCTAATTTTCATGTTTGTTTGTTTCCTTTGGGTGATTCAGATCATCTCAGTATATTGTGGCACACACTAGCCAGATTCTTTTTTGTGATGTGCAGTTGTATGTTAGGTCTTGGGTTCCACACAACCTCCTTTAAATGGAGTTTATAATTATGGGGAATTAAAGAAAACATTCTTCCTAAAATATTAGATGGTACACAAAGATTTGATTTTAAATGTAAAAGGGATTGAGATTATTTTTTTAAAAAAAAAAGGATTTTAAAACCTGACAACAATGATCCACCTATCCAGATCCATCTTCATACACACAATTTTCAGGATTTTTTTTTTAAAAAAATACAGAAATCATACCCCTGACAAGATCATTACTTCGTAATTCCCATCATGAGATTTTATAAACATCCCTGCATAAATTTCTTGGCAAAAGGATTTTGGATGTAGAGCAATCATAAATGTAAAGATGGATGCAGGTGTGTGGCAAGGGAGGGAAAGAAGACGGAATCACCAATCTTCAGATGCACTTCCAACCCGCTCCACCTTCATTCTGGAAATGACTTTTGAGAGTTAAAATCAACTTCCTTTTAAAAAATGTAAGAACTAAAACTCATCGTCCTCCCAAGCCAAATCTACAATCCTGGCTAGAATTAGAATAGAATAGAACAGTGTTGGTGAACCTTTTCGCACTGAGTGCCAAAACGAACGCACATTCATGCATGGGGAGCACCAGAAACTGGAAGGCAGCTCCCAGTGCACATGTGTTTCTGGTATTCATATGGATGCTGGTCATCCGGTCTTCCGTTTCTGGTACACATGCATGTGCGAAGACCACCTGGCCGGTGTGCATGTGCGCTGGAACCCGGAAGAGCAATGGCTGATGGCTGGCATGCCCGGAGATATGGCTCTGGGTGCCACTTCCGGCACATGTGCCATTGGTTCGCCATTACTGGAATAGAATAACAGAGTTGGAAGGGACCTTGGAGGTCTTCTTGTCCAATCCCCTGCTAAGACAGGAAACCCTACACCACTTCAGACAAATGGTTATCCAACATCTTCTTAAAACCTTCCAGTGTTGGAGCATTCACAACTTCTGCAGGCAAGTCTTTCCACTGATTAATTGGTCTAACTGTCAGGAAATTTCTCCTTAGTTCTAAGTTGCTTTCTTTTTTTTTTTTTTATTTGAATTTATATCCTTTTTTTTGTGCCAATTTCTTTCATGTGTTCATGTCTATGTCTGTTCTGTTATTGTTTTCTTGTACTTGCTGATAAATAAATAAAAGTAAGTAAGTAAGTAAGTAAGTAAGTTTGGTGAGAATCAGCTTAGAAAAAGGAGTGTTTAGTTTAAGCCACCTGCAGTGATTCACTTAATAACCACGGGGTGATGGTGGGGAGAAAGTCATACATCTGGTTGCAATTCATTTAACAACTGCCTTACTCAGCACTGGAAATTCTGGTCTTAATTGTTGTCTGAAGTCGAAGCCTGTCTGTACTTCAAAAGATCTTCAGCAATTCCTCAGTATCAGGTTGAGTGATATCTAACTCTAGGACAGGGGTGTCAAACTCAAGGCCTGAGGGCCGGATCTGGCCAGTGGGGTGCTTAAATCTGGCCCGTGGGGCCAGCCTGAAAATAGCAAAGGACTGGCCAGCATGTTGCCCTCCCAGCGCCCCATTTTGGCCAGCAAAGTGCTGCAGGAGGAATCTGTCCCATGTCCTTCCCCCCCTGGCCAGCCCATGGAGGAGAAATACAATGCTGATCCAGCCCTCAAAGAAATCTAATTTGACACCCCTGCTCTAGGAGCTTATCCATTGGCACTCTATCATCCATAATCTTAGATTTTCTATTCATGTGGTTTTCTTGGGCAAAATACAAAAGTGATTTACTGTAATGTATCTTTAAATGTTTTGGCGGGAAACAAGCACGTTGCTGATTGGTTAAAGCCGCCGGTTGAACTGTATATAAGGAGAGGTTTTTCCCAGCCTGGTTGCTGGGTTCACCATATATTAAAGAGCTGTTGTCACTACCCTGGTCTCCAGCCTCGTTACTTCCCGAACTTAACACTGGCGACGAAGGTGGGATCCCGAGGCTAAAGAGCACCAGGAACGAGCTGAACGCACGGAAGAACCGAACCCAGCAAACTCAGGGCAGAAACGCGGAGATGGCCAGCTACACACCGCGCCGCTTGACCCATCCAGGAGAAATGGGAACGACATGACCCGCTTCGAGAGCTTCCTCGAGGCAAACGAACTGCAAGGAGTTCCAGACAACCGCAAAAGGGCATATTTCCTGAGCCACTGCGGTCCGAGGTCATCGACATTGCGAAGCTGGCAGAGCCAACGCCGTATAATCGGTATCGTGGCAAACTCTGCAAAATCTATTGAAGAACCATTTCGCGCCAACACCGCCTAAATACGGCGCTTTGAATTTGGAGAGCGAGACAGCAAGAGGCGAATCCATCAGCGATTACATGGCCGCCCTGAGAAAAGCCCAAGGATTGTGGGTACCGAGATTTGGACGAGGAGCTGTTAGAGCAACTCATCCGTGGGGTCAGAGACATTCGCTTATGGAGGCGGCTGCTATCAAAAGCAATCTATCGCTGGCAAACGCCTGGACGAAGCCAGAGCTCGCGAGATGTCCACCCAAGCGGCGGAAACCCCAAAAGCCACTCACGCAAGGCGAAATCAACCCCGTCCACAAGAAGAATCAGACCGAATCAGACGGCGAGGATGAGGAAGGAGTTTGCCTCACCGAGAGGGGCAAAGAAGACCGATGAATGCGGAAGGCGGAGGGCAACACCAGCGCCAACGATGCAAGTTCAAGGACGCTACATGTCGGCGGCGTGCGAGAAGAAGGGCACCTGGCTCAAGTCTGTCGAGCACCCCAACCTTCCCGCCGAAAATTCAAACCGACCAATCAGAGCGCAGGATCGGCAAGGCGACCCGATTGGTCAAAACAAAAGGGCGCAAATTCAAATCGAACGACCGTGATAATAGGCCGCAGCAACCCGCGCCGAGAAGAAAATCTTCACAAAACCGAAAATCAAGGAGTGCCGTGCCGACTGAAGTGGACACCGGGTCAGCGATCACAATCATGTCCTGGGACACTTTTATGGAAGCTTTGCCGAGAATCGCCAAACGCAAACTGCAAACACAACGGCTACGAGTGCACGACTACCAAGGGAATCGCATCCCTGTTCAAGGGACCACCTCCGTCCGCATCGAGTACGGACCACACAAGAAGACCTTGCCCATCACGATAGTCGAAGGGACCCTGCCAAGTCTGTTGGGACTAGACTGGTTCTGTGCATTGGGCATGGGAGTGACTGGCATCTACAGAAGTGACTGTAACCTAAAAGACACACTCATGAACGAGTTCGAAGATGTCTTCAAGGACTGCCTGGGCAAGTACAAGGGGACCCCTATTTCCTTCAACTTAGACCCCCAGGTAGCCCCATTAGGTTAAAGGCAAGGAGAGTCCTTTGCCCTTAAACCTAAGATTGACAAGGAGATAGACAAGCTCATAAATCAGGGATTCTGGTGCCAGTCGATCACGCAAAGTGAGACGCAATCGTCACCCCAGTGAAACCAGATGGGTCAGTTAGAATCTGCGCTGACTACAAGGCACGTTAAACAAAGCCTTGCAGAAATTACCGGTCCCTGGTGCAACACTTGCTGCACTGCTGGGGCAAGGGCAGTTTTTGCCAAGTTAGATTTGGCTCAAGCCTATCAACAACTGCCCAGACGCCAACACAGCCGAAGCCCAGACAATTGTGACTCACAGAGGTGCTTTCAAGTGTACCCGGTTACAGTTTGGGGTGAGTGTGGCACCTGGTCTATTCAAAATTTAATGGAGCGACTTCTGCAAGGGCTCCGGGGTAGTCCTATTTCGATGATGTATTGATATCAGCAGAAATTTAGAAGAATTGGGGAGCGGTTGAGAAAAGTTCTGGGCATTTTCCGTCAGCCGGTCTAAAGGTTAAAGTGAACAAATGCCAGATAGGGGTAGAATCAGAGAGTTCTTGGGCTACAGAATAGACAAGGAAGGAATTCACCCCACTGAAAGCAAGGTCAAGGCAATACGAAGGCTCCAGCGCCCAAAACAAAACAGAGCTACAGGCATTCCTGGGTCTAGTGAATTTTTACGCGGTCTTTTTAAAAATAAGGCAACCGTGCCGAGCCGCTACATAAGTTACTGGGAAAGAATACTGCTTGGTCTTGGGGAAAGTCGGAAGCTAGGCTTTGAAGCAGTAAAAACCTACTCGAGCGATAGCTTACTGATTCAGTATCATAGCTCATGCCATTATTATTAGTTGCATGCTTCCCTCACGGGTGGGGCTGTGCTCAGCCACAGGCTCAATGGCACAGAAGCCCCAATAGCCTTCTACTCCAGAACGATGTCCTCGACAGAGAGGAACTATAGCCAGTTGGATAACTAGCTATAGTGTCAGGGTAAAAAGTTTCACTAATACGTTTTGGTAGAGACTTTGAAATTGTTACAGACCATAGACCACTGTTAGATACTGGCTGGCGATCACCAACGCCTGTGGCACTTTCACGATTGACCCGATGGACTATCTTCTTAGCCGCCTATTCCTACAAACTGCGGCATCGGCCAGGAAAAGAGTTGGGGCATGCGGACGATTAAGCAGATGCCCACTACCAGGGCGATCAAGACCCCACCCGGGACATACTGTTAATTGACTCTCTGACTCTGGCCCAGTCACCCAAGGAGGTGGCTCGGCATCATACCGGACATTACTTTGAGAACTGTACTTGGTTGGGTACAAGAGGGTGGCGCTACGCCGGGCGAGCGTTTTAAAGAATTTGTAAAACGTGGGGAACTGTCGGCTCAAGGGGTGCCTGCTATGGGGGATAGAGTGGTGATCCCAGAAAAATTGAGGAAAAGGGTGTTGGACCTCCACGAGGGTCACCAGGATCGTTAGGATGAAGGGTCTAGCGAGAAGCTATGTGTGGTGGCCCTTAATGGACTCAGAAATTGCTGAAAGGGTAGGGAAATGCCAGGCCTGCCAGGAGTCCAGACCTACCCCAACGGCCCCGGTTCGGGAATGGGAAAGACCCCAAGGGCCCTGGTCTAGAATCCACATTGATTTTGCCGCCCTTCCACGGCCAAACCTTCCTGGTAGTAGTAGATGCCTACTCCAAATGGCTGGAAATCATTCTCATGAGATCCATGACAGCCGAGGCCGTGATCTCAGTCCCACGGCACCTTTAACCCATGGGTTGCCCGACACGCTAGTTTCCGATAACGGCCCGCACCACGGCAACCCAATTTGAGGAGTACTTGGCAGAAGAGGGCACCCGACATGCCCTCTCGGCGCCTTTCCACCCTGCGACGAATGGCCTTGCAGAGCGTTTTGTCCGGAGCGCAAAAGAGGCATTGTCCAGACTTAAGCCAGGCGACTGGCAAACAAAAATCGATGTTTTCCTGGCAGTCCAACACAGAACCCCTGTGTCACAACCGCAGAAGCCCAGCGAATTATTAATGGGCCGAAGCTCAGGTGCCCCTAGACCGCTTAACCAAACTACACGCGGAGGGTTACAAGGGGGAAATCAGAAAAACAAGAGAAATGGACATAGGAGACCGAGTGTGGGCACACAACTATGGTGAAGGCCCAACCTGGATAGCAGGACAAATCCTAAACAGAACAGGTCCAAAATCATACTTGGTGGAGTTAAAGGACGGCCGAGTATGGAGGCGCCACATAGACCAAATACGAAAACGAATAGCCGAACAATCCGAATTAGTCGAAACAGGCCCTGACTATACAATGTTTGATTCCACAGCTGATTCAAACCCAGAAAAATCGCAGGACTTATCTGAGTTTCCTGAGGTCCAGCGACGCCCACAGGTTCCAGTAGAAAACAGCAGGGACGACTCTGCTAATAATCCAGGGCCGGATGGCCTAGAGAAGGAGCTGGGAGGAGCAAACAGCCCCTCCGGTCAGCTCAACACACTCCCAGGGAATGTACTGCGCAGGTCCGAAAGGGTCAGGAGACGCCCAGTCTATTTGCGTGATTACGTTGAAAAATAATATGTAAATATCATGTAAATATGGGTAAAGTGTTTTCTGGGAGGGAAGGAGTGTAATGTATCTTTAAATGTTTTGGCGGGAAACAAGCACGTTGCTGATTGGTTAAAGCCGCCGGTTGAACTGTATATAAGGAGAGGTTTTTCCCAGCCTGGTTGCTGGGTTCACCATATATTAAAGAGCTGTTGTCACTACCCTGGTCTCCAGCCTCGTTACTTCCCGAACTTAACATTTACCACTGTCTTTGCCTGCAGAATATAAACAAATGCATTTGCTGTGGTTGCTAAAATGACCCTCTGCTTTTGCATCTTCCTAGGTCAGGGATGTCAAACTCGATTTCATTGAGGGCTGCATCAGGGTTGTGTTTGATCTGGGGTGGGGGGCATGGCCAGATCGTCACTTGTGTCGGGGGGGCAACTATGATGGCCCGAATGGGGCTGGGGGCATCTATTGTCCTCCCGGGCTCCGTTTTTGGCTGCGATGGCCTCCTCCAACCTTCTGCCAGTGAAAACAGAGCCTGGAAGGCCCACATGCGCCCTTCCCGAGCTCCGTTTTCCAGAGGTGGGTTTCAGCAGGTTCTGACCAGTTCTGGAGAACCAATAGTGGAAATTTTGAGTAGTTTGGAGAACCGGCAGTAAAAATTCTGACTGGCCCCGCCCCCATCTATTCTCTGCCTTCCAGGTCCCAGCTGATTGGGAGAAAATGGGGATTTTGCAGTAACCTCTCCCTGGATTAGGGAGGGAATGGAGGTTTTACAGCATCCTTCCCCTGCCACGTCCACCATGCCACGCCCACCAAGCCATGCCAGGTTCACAAGCCACACCCACAGAACTGGTAGTAAAAATTTTTGAAACCCACCACTGATGTTTTCACTGGCAGAGGCACTGCAGGACAGTCCTTCACTGTTTCCACGGTGGCCCTGCGGGCCAAGTCTAACCACCCCGGATCCGGCCCATGGGCCTTGCGTTGGACACCCCTGTCTTAGATCATGGCTGCCCAATATAGATTCCTGCCTGTTTTAAGTGGGCAGTTGGAATGACCTTCGTAACTCCTACATAGCAGCCACTGTGACACAGTGGCTAGAATGCAGCGTTGAAGGTTAATTGTGCAGACTGCCAGCAGTTCGATCCTGACCGGCTCAAGGTTGAGTCTGCCTTCCATCCTTCTGAGGTGGGTAAAATGATGACCCAGATTGTTGGGGGCCATAGGCTGATTCTGTAAAATTGCTTAGAGAGGGCTGTAAAGCACTGTGAATTGGTGTATAAGTCTAAGTGCTATTGCTATAACTTTGGAGACTTTGCTAGGGGAATATACATCTGGCTTACATTCCTGGCATTCTTTAGCCATCCTTCCCAGGGACATCCCTGCCATAATAAGACAGCATAGCAGGACTTGAGAAGAGTGGAGGGGAGGTTTTACTCCTAAGAACACTTCATAATGTGCTTTGCCATCATCATGAAACTTTCATATGTATTCCTGAGCATGGCTTATTCATTGGCAAAAATAAATGCAAGCTTGCAAGGTCTGAAGTAATCATTATAGATATGGGAAGTTTGTTGCAAAATGGTTAAGACATACTTTGCAGTGGCTGTTGCCAGAACACAATGTAAGTGTTTTTATTATTAACAACTCGTTCATTTATTATAAATCAATACCCTGGCTCTCCTGCTTAGAGCATATTTGAGCAAAGAAAGGTGATATATTTTCCTTCCTTCCTTCCTTCCTTCCTTCCTCCCTCCCTCCCGTCTTCCCTCCCTGCTTCCTTAGCCGGTGTATTATTTATTGGACAACTGTAGTCTTTCTTTCTTTCTTTCTTTCTTTCTTTCTTTCTTTCTTTCTTTCTTTCTTTCTTTCTTTCTTTCTTTCTTTTCTTTCTTTCTTTATTTATCAGCAAGTACAAGAAAACAATAACAGAATAGACATAGACATGAACACATGGAAGAAATTGGCACAAAAAAAAAAGGATATAAATTGGCAAAACATAGCCATAAACACATAGAATGATTGCACTGGTGTGCTTATGCACGCCCCTTTAGGGACCTCTTAAGAAACATGAAAGGTCCACGGTAGACAGTTTAAGGTAAAAGGTATGGGCATTAGAGAGACTAACAACAGGATCAGGCAGAATAGAATAAAATTAGAATTATTTTTTTTAATTGGCCAAGTGTGATTAGACTTTCTTTCTTTCTTTCTTTCTTTCTTTCTTTCTTTCTTTCTTTCTTTCTTTCTTTCTTTCTTTCTTTCTTTCTTTCTTTCTTTCTTTCTTTCCTTCCTTCCTTCCTTCTTTCTTTTTTTCCTTCTCTCTCTTTCTTTTTCTTTCTTTCTTTCCTTCCTTTCTCTTTCTCATCCCTTCCTTCCTTCCTTCCTTCCTTCCTTCCTTCCTTCCTTCCTTCCTTCCTTCCTTTTTACCTTCTCTCTCTTTCTAACAACAACAACAACAACAACACCACAACAACAACAACAGCAACAACAACAACAATGAGTTGAAAGGGATCTTGGAGACCTTCTAGTCCAATCCCCTGCCAAGGCAGGAACCCCTACACCACTTCAGACAAATGGTTATCCAACATTTTCTTAAATTTTTTCAGTGTTGGGACATTCACAACTTCTGGAGGCAGATTGTTCCACTTATTGATTGTTCTAACTGTCAGGAAATTTCTCCTTAGTTCTAAGTTGCTTCTCTCCTTGATTAGTTTCCACCCATTGCTTCTTGTTCTACTACCCTCAGGTGCTTTGGAGAATAGTTTGACTCCCTCTTTTCTTTTTTTTCCCTTCCTTTCTCTTTTTCTCTTTCTCATCTCCTCCCTCCCTCCCTCCCTCCTTTCTTTCTTTCTTTCTTTCTTTCTTTCTTTCTTTCTTTCTTTCTTTCTTTCTTTCTTTCTTTCTTTCTTCTCTCTCTCCTTCCCTCCCTCCGTTCTTCCTTCCTTCCCATGAAGAATGGAAACAGCATTTAGTATACATTGTATTATTAAAATAGCCAAGCTTTATCACTGACTTAAAAAACCATCCGTGTCCCCTTTGAGCTTTTGATATAGTAATAAAAAAGCAGAATTCAGTCATGACATGAGTTTCCAAATCATAAGCAGGCTTGTATAAACAAAAGGGGAACACATCCCAAAATGAGTTTTGACCCAAAATGAGTTTTGACCCATTTTTTTTCTGTCCGAGCCTGATTAGATTTTAAAAATACATAGCACCCCTGCCCATCTCAAATTTGCATGCTACTATCCCAACTCATATTTTGAAAATTTCTCCTTGCCTTGGAGACACCCCAATTCCTGTCTTCACAAATTGGGCAGAGAATTTAGAGACCCCTGCTCTAATATTTCCTTTTAAAGCTGAAACCTCATCCTGCAGGTTAAAGGTTGCAGAGGGAAATGCAGATTTTATGATTGAACAGCTACATCGACTCTACAAAGATGATTAGGGGACTGGAGGCTAAAACATATAACGAACGATTGCAGGAACTCAGTATGCCTAGTTTAATGAAAAGAAGGACTAGGGGAGACATGATAGCAGTGTTCCAATATCTCAGGGGTTGCCACGAAGAAGAGGGAGTCGGGCTGTTCTCCAAAGCACCTGAGGGTAGAACAAGAAGCAATGGGTGGAAACTAATCAAGGAGAGAAACAATCTAGAACTAAGAAGAAATTTCCTGACAGTTAGAACAATTAACCAGTGGAACAATTTGCCTCCAGAAGTTGTGAATTCTCTTAACACTGGAAATTTTAAAGCCATTTGTCTGAAATGGTATAGATTTCCTGCCTGAGCAGGGGGTTGGACTGGAAGACCTCCAAGGTCCCTTCCAACTCTATTCTCTTCTCTTCTCTTCTCTTCTCTTCTCTTCTCTTCTCTTCTCTTCTCTTCTCTTCTCTTCTATTCTATTCTATTCTATTCTATTCTATTCTAATTTTCATGTTTGTTTGTTTCCTTTTGGGTGATTCAGATCATCTCAGTATATTGTGGCACACACACTAGCCAGATTCTTTTTTTGTGATGTGCAGTTGTATGTTAGGTCTTGGGTTCCACACAACCTCCTTTAAATGGAGTTTATAATTATGGGGAATTAAAGAAAACATTCTTCCTAAAATATTAGATGGTACACAAAGATTTGATTTTAAATGTAAAAGGGATTGAGATTATTATTTTTTAAAAAAAAGGATTTTAAAACCTGACAACAATGATCCACCTATCCAGATCCATCTTCATACACACAATTTTCAGGAATTTTTTTTTTAAAAAAATACAGAAATCATACCCCTGACAAGATCATTACTTCGTAATTCCCATCATGAGATTTTATAAACATCCCTGCATAAATTTCTTGGCAAAAGGATTTTGGATGTAGAGCAATCATAAATGTAAAGATGGATGCAGGTGTGTGGCAAGGGAGGGAAAGAAGACGGAATCACCAATCTTCAGATGCACTTCCAACCCGCTCCACCTTCATTCTGGAAATGACTTTTGAGAGTTAAAATCAACTTCCTTTTAAAAAATGTAAGAACTAAAACTCATCGTCCTCCCAAGCCAAATCTACAATCCTGGCTAGAATTAGAATAGAATAGAACAGTGTTGGTGAACCTTTTCGGCACTGAGTGCCAAAACGGGAACGCACATTCATGCATGGGGGAGCACCAGAAACTGGAAGGCAGCTCCCCAGTGCGCATGTGTTTCTGGTATTCATATGGATGCTGGTCATCCGGTCTTCCGGTTTCTGGTACACATGCATGTGCGAAGACCACCTGGCCGGTGTGCATGTGTGCGCTGGAACCCGGAAGAGCAATGGCTGATGGCTGGCATGCCCGGAGATATGGCTCTGGGTGCCACTTCCGGCACATGTGCCATTGGTTCGCCATTACTGGAATAGAATAACAGAGTTGGAAGGGACCTTGGAGGTCTTCTTGTCCAATCCCCTGCTAAGACAGGAAACCCTACACCACTTCAGACAAATGGTTATCCAACATCTTCTTAAAACCTTCCAGTGTTGGAGCATTCACAACTTCTGCAGGCAAGTCTTTCCACTGATTAATTGGTCTAACTGTCAGGAAATTTCTCCTTAGTTCTAAGTTGCTTTCTTTTTTTTTTTTTATTTGAATTTATATCCCACCCTTCTCCGAAGACTCAGGGCGGCTTACACTGTGTCAAGCAATAGTCTTCATCCATTTGTATATTATATACAAAGTCAACTTTATTGCCCCCAACAATCTGGGTCCTCATTTTACCTACCTTATAAAGGATGGAAGGCTGAGTCAACCTTGGGCCTGGTGGGACTTGAACTTGCAGTAATTGCAAGCAGCTGTGTTAATAACAGACTGTCTTAGTTTGTTGAGCCACCAGAGTCCCAGAGTGCTTCTCTCCTTGATTAGTTTCCACCCATTGCTTCTTGTTCTATCCTCAGGTGCTTTGGAGAATAGTTTGACTCCCTCTTCTTTGTGGCAGCCCCTGAGATATTGGAACACTGCTATCATGTCTCCCTAGTCCTTCTTTTCATTAAACTAGGCATACTGAGTTCCTGCAACCGTTCTTCATATGTTTTAGCCTCCAGTCCCTTAATCATCTTTGTTGCTCTTCTCTCCACTCTTTCTAGAGCAGGGCTGTCAAACTCCTGGGCTGCAGGCTGGATGCATCATGCGCTGATAAGGAAGGGGAAAAATGTCCCAATATGTCATGTGATGCCACTGTAATGACATGAGTTTGACACCCCTGTTCTAGAGTCTCAGCATCTTTTTTATATTGTGGCAACCTAAACTGGATGCAGTATTTCAAAATAATAATAATATTATCCAAGTATAATTTGGTATAGAAATCCAGATTTTTTGGCAGCAGCCAAAAAAGCAAATAAATCCTTGTTGTATAAACAGAGGCATAGAATCAAAATCACGTGAAATATTAGTACCACTTTATAAAGCCCTAGTAAGACCACACCTGGGATACTGCATCCAGTTTTGGTCACCACATGACAAAAAAGATGTTGAGACTTTGGAAAAAGTGCAAAGAAGAGCAGCTGAGATGATTAAAGACCTGGAAACTAAAACGTATGAAGAACAGTTGCAGGATTTGGGTTTGGCTAAATCCCACAGACCACTAATATGATCTGCCTAATGACCGGCTGGGTGGGCATGGCAAGGTGGTCATGTGACTGGGTGGGCGTGGCCAACTTGATGTCACTCATGTCGAGGGTCACCTTGCCAGTCTCTACTCGCTACTCCTTGCCTGCCTGCCTGGGCTCTTTAGGGTCCCACAACAGGAAGCAGTTGCTGGAGCTAAGCAGCGCCATGAGAAAGAGTTGGCAAAACAGCACATTTCGAATTGGATCTGACCGAGAAGGAGGCTTAGCAGAAGCACCTCACTGAGGACTAGGAGCATAGGCTTTCCAAGCAGAGGAAAGACCTGCAGGAGGGCAAGGCCAGGAACTGGTGCCTGGAGGCTCAATGGGCTGAGATGGTCAGCCAGTTCCAGGCCATGATGCAGTCCCACTGGAACAAGGTCCTCTGGTTCTTCACCACAAGCGGCACTTCCCTCCAGCCTTTACCCAAAGCCCCACACCAGGAGGCTGAAGCAGACCCCAAGTTGGAATTTCTGCCCCCCTCTGACCCACACAAAAAGACCCAGAAGTCGGAGACTCTCTGCAGCAACACAAACGTTCATTGCATGTATCTGGCCCAGGAGCCGTAGTTTGAGGGCCCCTGATTTAGTGCAATATAAAAAAGGCAAATAATTTTTCTGTGGACCACCAAATTTTTCTTGAGGACCACCAGTGGTCCACGGACCACCAGTTGGTGACCGCTGCACTAGAATGTCTCTGAGATGACTATCCAAACCTCTAGCAGGACAACCTGTTCTTCTGGTTGACATCTCAGAGGTTCTTTTGATACTTAACTATATCTCTTGCCTGGTTTTCTCTTCTCAAGGCTTCTAGATATCTCTATAACTAGAGCAATATATCTTAGCAAGAATGGGAAAAACTATTTGGTTTTCGATGAGTTTTCCTTTTAAAGCCTACATTTATTTCATGCCTTTTCGTGTTTTTGCATCCATCTGAGCATATTTTTATTAAATGTCATCATGAATTTTTTATGTCGTTTTGTCTGCAGTCCTTTTCATACAGGCTTTTTCGGGACACGTTTCCTCGTGTGCATATTTTAAATAAGAGTTTTTCCAACTGTACATGTTTTTGCAAAATAATTTATCTGATACTTGACCTTTCAAATGCCATTTTCTCTAGTGTAGCATTAAATGTATTCCTTGATTGAAAAACTACATCACAAAGTTCAGAACTGAATGACCATTGTAGGAAAATTATATATACCATACTTGTAATAGTTGAGGAATTTGTTTAGAAGATATAAAGCATGGTGGTCCAAACAAGATTTTCTTCAATCTCTCCAATTTCTCATTTTTTTAAAAAAAGGTGAAGATTTCCTCTGTCCAGTCATGTCCATCTCTAGGGGGTGATGGTCATCTGTATATCCCAGGTGAGGGAACCAGCATTGTCAAAAGATGCTTCAGTGGTCATGTGGCCAATGTAACTATTTACCGAGGAACATGGAATGCTGTTATTTTCCCACCAAAGTGGTACCTATTTATCTATTCACATTTGCATGCTTCCAAACTCCTAGGTTGACAGGAGCTGGGCCAAGGACAGGAGCTTACCCCATCACACAGTGCTTGGGTCTTGAATTGCCTACCTTCCAGTCAACAGCCCAGTGTCTTAACCGCTAGGCCACTTTAGCCTTTCCTAACTCAAATAACCCCAACATTTGTGGATTTCAAATCCCAGAATTCTCAGTAATTAAGAGTTCTTAAAGAAGAAGCCCAAATTCATTTGAAGGCAACGCTGACTAAGGATCTGTCTGATCACATTTTTAAAAAAAAAGAACATTAGAAAAGATGTAAAAAAACAACAACTTTAAAAACAAAATACGGAAGAAAGCAACATTGTCAGGAGCATTTGAACGTTTAGCGTTCCTGGTGAGTTGAGTTCTGAAATCTCTTAAGATGACAGAAAAGATCTTTTGAGCTGAAACCTCTAAAAAAAGTAAATTGGTGGTCTTGAAAGATTTAAGCCGTTTTAACATTTTCTGTATTCTACACAAGAAACCACAGGAATAAAGAACAGTGATAGGTACAACTATGCTGAGTTTCAAAGGAGCACTTTGAATTAATGAATCTTCCATCTCTGCATTTGTTCAAACAGGGGTGAAATCCAGCAGGTTCTGACAGGTTCTGGAGAATTGGTAGTGGAAATTTTGAACGGTTCAGAGAACTGGTAGTGGAAATTTTGAGTAGTTTGGAGAACCGGCAACTACCACCTCTGGCTGGCCACAGAGTGGGGTGGAAATGGAGATTTTGCAATATCCTTCCCCTGGAATGGGGTGGGAATGGAGATTTTGCAGTATCCTTCCCCTGGAGTGGGGTGGGAATGGAGATTTTGCAGTAGCCTTCTCCTGCCATGCCCACCAAGCCACACCATGCCCACAGGCCATGCCCACAGAACTGGTAGTAAAAAAATTTGGATTTTACCACTGTTTTCAAAGCATGTCCAATGGTAACGTAACGTTAATGGTGCTGTGTAACTTTGATCCAAGATGATTAAAAGGGGCTTTGGTACATGGATGCACATGTTCCCCAGCCCCCTTTTCTTTAGAATATAGTGATGGGTCAAATCAAATGTTCAAATAGAGTAATCAGTGGAACGGCTTGCCTCCAGACATTATGGGAGCTCCATGATTGCTGCTTCCTAAAAAAATAAACATTAATTCTATAATATTAAAATAATATTAAACATAATAATCGTAATACTTGCCTCTCTCACTTAACATGCCACCAGGCCACCCCAACGAAGCTGTCGAAGTACTGTCCCGGTGCCTGGAAGCAGTACGGGTCTGGATGGGGAGAAACAGGCTCAAGCTCAATCCCTCCAAGACGGAGTGGCTGTGGATGCCGGCACCCCGGTACAGTCAGCTGCTGACTGTTGGGGGCGAGTCATTGGCCCCGATGGAGAGGGTGTGCAACTTGGGCGTTCTCCTGGATGGGCAGTTGTCTTTTGAAGATCATTTGACGACCGTCTCCAGGAGAGCTTTTTATCAGGTCCGCCTGATTTGCCAGTGGCGCCCCTTCCTTGACCGGGATGCCCTATGCACGGTCACTCATGCTCTTGTTACCTCTCACTTGGATTACTGCAATGCTCTCTACATGGGGCTCCCCTTGAAGAGCACCCGGAGGCTCCAGTTGGTTCAGAATGCAGCTGTGCGGGTGATAGAGGGAGCCGTTCGTGGCTCCCATGTAACACCACTCCTGCGCAGGTTGCACTGGCTACCTGTGTCTTTCGGGTGCACTTCAAGGTGTTGGTTACTACCTTTAAAGCATTCCATGGCTTAGGGCCGGGTTACTTACGGGACCGTCTACTGCTACCGATTGCCTCCCACCGACCCGTGCGCTCTCACATAGAGGGACTCTTCAGGGTGCCGTCCGCCAAGCAATGTTGGCTGGTGGCCCCCAGGGGAAGGGCCTTCTCTGTGGGGGCTCCCACCCTCTGGAATGAACTTCCCCCAGGACTCCGTCAATTGCCTGACCTTTGGACCTTCCGCCGCGAGTTGAAGACATACCTATTTATTCGCCCAGGACTGGCATAGAAATTTTTAGTAGTTTTAACATTTGTATGTAAATTTTATTTTATTTATTTATTTATTTATTTATTTATTTATTTATTTATTTATTTATTTATTTATTCAATTTTTATACCGCCCTTCTCCCGAAGGACTCAGGGCGGTGTACAGCCAAGATAAAAACAAACAGTACAAAATATACAATTTAAAATACTAATTAAAAAACTTATTATAAAAATGGCCATATATAACTAAAAACCCCATTAAAATTAATAATAAATTTAAAACCAGTAAAAATAAAATTTAGATAAAATTTAGGCCAGCCCCACGCGAATAAATAGATGAGTTTTCAATTCGCGGTGGAAGGTCCGAAGGTCAGGTATTTGGCGTAAACCCGGGGGAAGTTCGTTCCAGAGGGTGGGAGCCCCCACAGAGAAAGATCTTCCCCTGGGGGCCGCCAGCCGACATTGCTTGGCGGACGGCACCCTGAGAAGTCCCTCTCTGTGAGAGCGTACGGGTCAGTGGGAGGCATACTGTTAAGTTCGGGAAGTAACGAGGCTGGAGACCAGGGTAGTGACAACAGCTCTTTAATATAGGGTGAACCCAGCAACCAGGCTGGGGAAAAACCTCTCCTTATATACAGTTCTACTGGCGGCTTTAACCAATCAGCAACGTGCTTGTTTCCCGCCCAAATATTTAAAGATACATAACACATACGGTAACAGCAGGCGGTCCCGTAAGTACCCAGGCTCTAAGCCTAACCCCTTTATGGGGTTTTATGGTTTTAAATGGATTTTAATTTGGCCTTATATTTAATAAGTTTTTTAATTGTTGTTTTATGGTGCACATTTTCTTGTTTTATTTTGGCTGTGAACCGCCCTGAGTCCTTTGGGAGAAGGGCGGTATAAAAATCTAATAAAATCTAAATCTAAATCTAGTCTAAACGTATCTTCTTTATTTCACTAATCTTTTCTTTTGTTTCCCCTGTTTCTAACTCCCATTTCCTGTGTTCTCTTGGTCTGTTAATCTGATTTATTTATTTATTTTCTAACGGAAATGCTGCGGTGAATTGAATCCCTCTGAAGTTTGTGATATTTCTAACCCGATCATGGTAGCTGACATAGGGAAAAGCTGCCCACTTCTAGCTTAACTTTTAAATGAATCTTTGAATGCTGGGGTAATCAACCACGTTTAGAAGGCTGAATTAGATTTGTGGTCATTTTTCATTGACTGCTCCTTTTTAAAACACTGGAAAGAACTCAGCTATTCCGTTCGGTTAGTGCAGCTGGCTAAGGATGTAAAAGTTTGTTTATTTATTGTTTTCCCTTAAAAGCAATGTGCTTATTCCTCCATGTTTCTTCATAAACAAGACAGAACGAATTTGAGATTAAAAGACTTATGAAAGTGGGAAGAAGTGAAACCGGATGCATTTCCTCACCCAACAACTTTTATTAAGAATGCTTTGCTCTTATCACACGAGAAACTGCCAATTACTACTCCTATCTAGCAACACACAATACTGTCAGTTCGTGTTCTTTGAATTCTTCATTTGGTTCACCACAGTGTCTGTCCATGCCTGCTGCTTACCAATTTTTTTTGGGGGGGGGGGGAGAAATCAAGCAATCACATGTATATTACATACATCTTTTCATAATTTTCCATTAGTCACCCTTTTTTCTTTTCTTTTTACATTTTTCTATAATAAGCCACATTTGTGCATACTTTATGCATTCAGGTTTGTCCATCTCCTGGATGCACATGTTTTGTGTGTATATTTTGAATTGGGCATTAAGTTGGGATTTCTGACAAGTATAGATTTTGGCACTTAAAAACAACAACACATTTCTCTAGAAAAATGCCAATAATTGGGTTTTTCATTCTGCTGTATACATCTTTTTTCTTCTCTACACATTAGAGAAACTCATTTTCCAAACCAGTTAAAATACCTTTCAACAAATCTTCATTCCTCATCCTCCCTCTTCTTGGAATAAAGAAATCATTTTTAGTTTAACGTCAATTCGTGGACCAAATGAAACTTTTAACTTAGCAGGGTCCTTCCTTCCTTAGATACAGATAAACAGAGTTGGAACGGATCTTATAGATCATCTAGTCCAACCCCCCCCCCCCGCCCAGCAGAACCTACACCATTTCCAACAGATGGCAGTCCAATCTTTTCTTGAAAGCCTCCAGTGATGAAGCTCCCACAACTTCTGAAGGCAATTTCTGTTCCATTGGTTGATTGTTCTCACTGTCAGAAAATTTCTCCTTATTTCCAGATTGAATCTCTCCTTGGTCAGTTTCCATCCATTATTTCTTTTCTGGTCTTCAGGTACTTTGGAAAATAATTTGACCTCTTCCTCTCTGTGGTAGCCCTTCAAATATTGAAAGACTGCTATCATGTCTCCCCTGGTCCTTCTCTTCACTAGACTATTCATGCCCAGTTCCTGCAATTGTTCATCGTATGTTTTAGCCTCCAGTCCCCTAATCATCTTGGTTGCTCTGCAACCTCCTTTCCTTTCCTTTCCTTTCCTTTCCTTTCCTTTCCTTCCCTTTCCCCCCTCCTTCCTTCCTTCCTTCCTTTTTTCCTTCCTTCCTTCCCTTCCTTTCCTACCTACCTACCCACCCCTGAAATGGTTTCAAGTAATAAAATATTTAGACAATGTGCTTCTTCTGCTCTATTTGAGTTGGAGGTTAAGCAAGGCAGAGGGGCACAGCTCCTGTAGCTGTTTGTTTGGACTGCTTGAAGGAATTCATCCAGAGCTGTATAGAGCGACGGTGGTGAAATTGTGGTTAAAACAAAAACAAAAAACGGGAGGAAGGCTTCGCAGTTTATATGTCATCAGATCAGTCTCCCAGGGCTGCTCCAACGCGGGATCGCTCTTCTTTCTCCTGCAGCCCGCAAGCCTCCGCAGACAAGACCCCGAAAACCGACGCGGGTGAGATATATATATATATATATGTATATTGCATCCTGGCTTGTCGTTTTGGGAACCGTGGTTCAAATGAGTCACTTAGGACCCCGGAGAGCTCTTCAGCTAGTGCAGACACAAAAGCTCGGTACCCACTGAGCATGTGCAAAACCGAAGCTTGCTTCTCTTAAGGCTGGGTTAGTTACTGATATAAACAGCTGGAGGTATTCAAAAGGCTGAGTTTCTAGAGACCCAGCAGAGCCGCCGGAATGGAGATGCGAGAGGATTACAGCTTCCGCGGGCTTCCGTCGGGCTGGCAGAAGAAGGATTAGCCAAGGGCACCCGAAAGATCTGCCTTTTCCCCCCACCGACGCTTGCATTCCAGTTTTGAGGCTGGTTTTGTCTTTCCTCCTTTCCTTCCTTCCTTCCTTCCTTCCTTCCTTCCTTCCTTCCTTCCTTCCTTCCTTCCTTTTTCCTTCCTTCCTTCCCTTCCTTTCCTACCTACCTACCCACCCCTGAAATGGTTTCAAGTAATAAAATATTTAGACAATGTGCTTCTTCTGCTCTATTTGAGTTGGAGGTTAAGCAAGGCAGAGGGGCGTATAGGCAAAGCTCCTATAGCTGTTTGTTTGGACTGCTTGAAGGAATTCATCCAGAGCTGTATAGAGCGACGGTGGTGAAATTGTGGTTAAAACAAAAACAAAAAACGGAAGGAAGGCTTCGCAGTTTATATGTCATCAGTTCAGTCTCCCAGGGCTGCTCCAACGCGGGATCGCTCTTCTTTCTCCTGCAGCCCGCAAGCCTCCGCAGACAAGACCCCGAAAACCGACGCGGGTGAGATATATATATATGTATATTGCATCCTGGCTTGTCGTTTTGGGAACCGTGGTTCAAATGAGTCACTTAGGACCCCGGAGAGCTCTTCAGCTAGTGCAGACACAAAAGCTCGGTACCCACTGAGCATGTGCAAAACCGAAGCTTGCTTCTCTTAAGGCTGGGTTAGTTACTGATATAAACAGCTGGAGGTATTCAAAAGGCTGAGTTTCTAGAGACCCAGCAGAGCCGCCGGAATGGAGATGCGAGAGGATTACAGCTTCCGCGGGCTTCCGTCGGGCTGGCAGAAGAAGGATTAGCCAAGGGCACCCGAAAGATCTGCCTTTTCCCCCCACCGACGCTTGCATTCCAGTTTTGAGGCTGGTTTTTGTCTTTCCTCGGCTTTCCCAGGGACTTTTCTCTCTGGCAGACTACGGAGTTTTGGAATATTGGTTTTTTCCCCCAGAGGTGAGTTTTTCTTTCTTTCTTTCTTTCCTTCCTTCTTGGCACATGGGGGGAAACCTACCTTGGCACACGTTCCCATCCTCCACTGTTTGACTCGGGACTGGAGAACTTTTTCGAGCTTTCTTCGCCAACCGTGTTTTTTCTCCCCCCGACTCCCAGCCTTAAGGGATTGCGTGTCGTCTTCTTTTTTTTTTTTTAAAAATATATTATTTAGCATTCTCAAGGAAGGATATAAAACCATCGGGGGTTACATTTCAATGGGGTAGTAGACGGACACGGGAGTTGTGGTTTAGGGGATAAGGGCTCACCCCCCTCGTATGTATGGCACCAAGGGGAGGTTTGGAAGGAAGGACCAGTTTGTATCTGGGTCTGTGTTGCCGAAAGAGATTGTCTGGGCAGGTTTCGAGGGGGGGGGGGAAACACACACACACACAACACACAAAGGTAGAATCTTCCAAGCACCCTTCTTAACGCACAAAAATATTTCCTAAGACTTTATAAATAGCATCTATCGCTTTTTTGGGGGGCTCGATTGCTGGAGGTTGTGGGGGGGGTGTCTTCTGGCATTTTGGGTGCTTTGCTTTCAGTGCTCAGGCCTCTTTCAAAGATGTGTTAGAAACGGTGTCCTCTCGGCTGGAGAGAGAGAGAGAGAGGGAGAGAGAGAGAGAGAGAGAGAGAGCGCGAGAGAGCTGCTTCTCTGAAATTGGTTTTATGCAAAGCTTTTTCTAGGGGTTCTGTCTTTAGGAGAGAAACTTATTCCTTCATCTCTGAAAAATCATATTGGTTTGCCGGGAAGTATTTTCCAGGCAGGAAGATCCAAAGTGAGAGGAGTATTTATTATTATTATTATTATTATTATTATTATTATTATTATTATTATTATTATTATTATTATTATTATTATTATTATTATTATTATTATTATTATTATTATTATTATTATTATTAAAGCTCCGTTTATCTTAAATTGGATAAGAATTCTTCGGCAGCTTTCCTTCCCCTTTTTAATGTTGATGTAAAAGACAGTAGAACACAGATTGTCATAAGTACACTGACACACACACACAAACACAAACACACACAAGCTCATTTCTATAAACCCATAAGGTTCAATCTTGTGCCAGCGTCTATTTTTCACACCCTAAATCTTCAAATGTTGTGATTGACTCACCACGGATCTCATGGTAAGACTGCAGGAAACAAGCCTATAGTTCTACTTTAAAGGAAGGGAGGAAGGAAGGAAGGGAAACATTTTCCCCTTCCACTTCAATCGGTCTCTTATCTTTATTTCTCCAGGGGTAACGGCAATGTTCTTGAAAGTAATTCCAAGAATATGGTTCCTTTTCCAAACCTCCGTTTTTTCCAATTAAACCTTGACTATGATGAATACAGAAATCTCAAATTGTTGCTGACTGTACTACCGACCAGTGCAGGTTCAGTTTGGTACAGTTTCTGTACAATACCATGTTTATTTACTGCTTTTCCCCATCTCCTTGGGCATCCTTGCAATTTCTTGCCTTTCTATGGTGGTATCTGCCTTCCTTCCACTGTTCTGCTCCACGTATTCTCCCTAGCCACCCCCCCATTGCCCTATGCCACTTTGGTATCTATTGGATGCCCTTTAAGTCATCAAGGCTTGCCCATTCATGCAGGTGAAGGTTAACTTCCGATCCTCAGGACAAGGAACAAGAGTGCAAATGAGCCACTTAGGTCATTAAACGGAGAGGCTGTTACCCAAGACAAATTGAAATCAAATTGGGTTTTTGTAGGGAGACCGTAGGTCCATCAATAACTATCCTTCTTAAAGGCTGTAGGACATTAAGGATGTAAAAGAAATAATTGCCTATTTCCTTTAGAACAGAAAGATACAGTCCACCAGTACAGTCTGAGTCATAGCACGGCTGGTGGAAATATACAGAATGTCCTCAAAACTTTTTATACAAAAACAACGTGTGTTTGAAAAAGGGGTAGGCGCACATCCTTCCCCACCCCCACCCCAGGAGGGGGAGAGGAAGCCAGGTGAGGGAGTCGTGATCGATGCTTGAGTAAAAAACAAACAGTTATGAAGAAACAGCGTGCCAAGCAGGGTGTATATTAGGTGAATATCTCTGTATATTGTCTACAAAGATATTTTGGGGAAATTGCATAGAAAAAGGTGACCCAATTTGATGTGCCTGTATGGGATAAGGGATCAGTACAGGTATAGATAGAGGCAGAAAAATAGAATCATAAGTAAATATACAAATTCTGACCCAGAATATATTTGCAATAAACCCAATGTTCCTATGTAAGGGGTCAAGAGTCAAAAAGGGAGCATGATCATATCCAAATGTGATTTGCAATAGGTGATCGAATAAGCAGTAGGTAATCATGTAGACCAATGTTTTTAAGATCACACTTGGAATACTTGATACAGTTTTTGTCACCATATTATTAAAAATGTGGAAATGCTGGAAAGAGTGCAGAAAAGAGCAACGAAGATGATTAGAGCAGGGGTCTCCAACCTTGGCAACTTTAAGACTTGTGAACTACAACTCCCAGCAAAGCTGGCTGAGGAACTCTGGGAGTTGAAGTCCACAAGTTTAAAGTTGCCAAGGTTGGAGACCCCTGGATTAGAGGGCTGGAGTCTAAAACATATGAAGAATGGTTGTAGTAACTGGATTTGGCTAGTTAGTGAAAAGAAGGACCAGGGGTGACATGATAGCAGTGTTCCAAAATTTGAGGGTTTGCCGCAAAGAAGAGCGGACCAATCGACAGATTCTCCAAAGTACCTGAAGGCGGGACAAGAAGCAATGAGTGGAAGCTGGTTTGAGAGGGAGCCCAACCTAGAACTAAGGAGAAATTTCCAGACAGTGAGAAGAATTAACTAGCACAACGGCTTGCCTTCAGAAATTGTAGGTGTTCCAACACTGGAGGCTTTTAAGAAGAGATTGAACAGCTACTTGTCTGACATGGTATGGGGTCTCCTACTTCAGCAGGGGGTTGGACTAGAAGACCTCTATGATCCCTCCCAACTCTGTTCTTCTGTTAATTTTCTATGGATGTTTGGGAGGGAATTCTCATTTTCAGCCCAGCTTTGAGGACCAGGCTTAAGCAACAGAAGAGGTCTGATTAGTATCCTCTTTGTAAGCAATGCAAAGAGATCTGGTTGACCACCATAAACACGAGAAAACTTGAATGTATGGTCTTTGGTATAATCCGTCTGGAGGATGCCACTTAAATTCAAGAACTAAAATATTTAGTCTGTCCATCTAAGCCTGTTTTTTTTTTTAAATCCTCCTTACATGTATTATACTGGCAAGCAGAATTTTTTTTATATGGCTGAGGAGAAGTAGGAGGAAGAGAATGATGAGTGACAAAGGAGAAGAAAGGCTCACAAAAGAGAAGATGAGGAAAAAACAAGGAGGTCCACTTTGAGAGGGCCAAAACTAGCAAAATGGCGGATGGAACCAAGGCAGTGAAAAGATGGACATTGGAAAAGGGTGGTACTTGCACAGTGATATTCTGTCCATTTTTTGGGGGGGGGGGGATAATTTTGACCCTCCCAATGTGGGTACTCCCAGACTCTGCTCAGAAGGAAATGTTGACAAAAATTGACAAAATCCATTACTCTTTCTTTTTTTTACTGTTGACTCTAGACCAGGTGTTGTCTCCACCCTTGGCAACTTTAAGACTTGTGAACTTCAATTCCCAGAGTTCCTGTCTTGAAGTCCACAGTTTTGCTGGCTGAGGAATTCTGGGAGTTGAAGTCCACACGTTTTAAAGTTGCTAAGGTTGGAGACCCCTGCTCTAGACTCAACTTACGCTCCGCCCACCATTGACATATAAGTTGGGTTTGAGGGAATGTGCTTGGGAAATATGTATGTATGTATATGTATATATTTGTTTTCGTAGATTTTCATGGGTATAGGTATGTAGGTCTTGACATATTCGGGTCTAAGGTTGAGAGTATTTTGGCAACGTTTTGGCAAGATCTCACACATCATCTTCAGGCTGGTGCTTACGGCTTCGTGCTTGTGCGAGCAAAGCGTGGTTGGAGCTGCCGTCTCTCTATAAATACTGGTGGGGAGGTGGGGAGTGCTGGCTTTGTTGCTGTAAGCGGGTTGGTTGGCTGTGTTGTTACATCTTGATTGGTTGGTGGAGTTGATGTTTGCAAATTAGTCGGCTGTTTCGTAGCATCCTGTGTGGGTGTGGTCCCAGTTGTGTGCCCATTAGTCTAATGGGCTAATATATATATATATATATTAATCTCTGTTTTATGCACTTGTTTCAATGTAGAAAAAAATTATACTCAAAAACATAGTGTTCTTTTTTTTGAAACTAAGGACAACAACTTAAGATAGAAGCTTAGTTTGAAGCTGGATGAGAGCAACAGGCTAGACAGAATAATTCCACGAATGAAGGCAAATATACGTGTCCCAGGATAATGAAGTGAGATCGAATTTGGGTTGGTCACCGGGACCAGAGAGAAAGTGGATTACAGATAGTCCTCAACTTATAACAGTTCGCTTAATGACCATTCAAAGTTACAACGGCACTGACAAATGTGACTTATGCCCATTTTTCAAAGTTACGACCTTTGCAGCATCCCTACGATTATGTGGTCAAAATTTGGATGCTTGGAAATTGGTTCATATTTATGACCGTTGCTGTATCCCAAGGTCAGGTGATCCCCTTTGGTGACCTTATGACAAGCAAAGTCAATGGGGAAGCCAGATTCACTTAACAACTGGCTTACAACTGTAGTGATTCACTTAACAACTGTAGCAAGAAAGGTCGTAAAATGGGGCTTACTAATTTATCAACTGTAATGATTCACTTAAGAGCTATGATAAGAAAGGTCGTAAAATGGGGCAAAACTCACTTAACAAATGTCTCACTTAAGAACACAGATTTTGGGCTCAATTGTGGTCATAAGTCGAGGACTACCTGCATTTATTTATTAGATTTATTAGATTTATTTATTAGAGTTTACCAGGCCTGCCTTCTACTCTTCTTTAATTCTGGTTTAGTTTCTTCTTTGCAACCTGCAGAGGTTTCTGCAACTCTCTTCTAATCTTATTCACTTGTATCTTTCCCTTTCCGTGCTACTGATGTTCATAAAATACATTCAAATAAAATAAATATTGCTCTTGCCCATCAGATAAAAGCAAAATTGACGCCACTGTAATTTGATTTGCTTAAGAAGAAAGAGAGCTGGTTTTTTTAAAGTCGAGCATTTGGTTTCTTTGTCCATTGCTGAAGCATTATGTATGCCTCAGTCACATTCAGTCAGGGGAGCCAGCTTGGTGCAGTCATGAAATGTACCAACTTAGCAACTGGGAGGTTGTGAGTTCTAGTCGTGTGTTAGACAAAAAGCCAGTCGGGAAGAAATGATGGGGGGAAAAAAAATCACATTCTGCCTAGAAAGTTGCAGAAACCTCTCCATGTAATCATCAAGTGTCAAGACTACAGACAGTCCTTGGCTTGCAACCAGGGGTGCTATTCAGCAGGTTCTGACAGGTTCTGGAGAACCAGTAGCGGAAATTTTGAGTAGCTCAGAGAACTGGCAAATTCCACCTCTGGCTGGCCCCAGAATAGGGTGGGAATGGAGATTTTGCAATATCCTTCCCCCAGGAATGGGGAGGGAATGGGGATTTTGCAGTATCCTTCCTGTGCCACGCCCACCAAGCCACGCCCACCAAGCCACACCGTGTCCACCAAGCCACCCCCACAGAACCGGTAGTAAAAAAAAAAAATGGAATTCCACCACTGCTTGCAATCAAGTCATTTAATGACTGTTCAGAGTTAAGATAGTCTTTAAAAAGCTACTGATGGCCCACCCTTGAAGTTACGACTGCTTACCGCCTCCCTATAGTCACGTGATTACATTTTGGACACTTGGCTCATACTTGTGATCAGTTGTAGCATCCACCAGACATGTAACTTCTATATATGACCAGGGGATTGGCTTAAGAACCACGGTGACTTTTTCTGATATGGTAAAAACAGTGCTGAAATTGAGTCCGGTCATGTGGTGTCTCAACTTACGACAGCAATGACTTGCAACAGAAATTATGGTCCAGTTGTGGTTGTAAATCGAGGACAATCTGTAACGTTAAGGCACCAAAACGAATAAGGGCATTATGATGTTCAATCGAGATAAAACTAAAGCAACTAAAAACTGTGTGGCGAATCATCCAGAAATCTGGGATGGGATTTGAGGGCTAATTTAGCTCTGTTCTAGAGATTTGAACTTTCAGACATACCACATCGATGTCAGTGTACTCAGGTAAACCAGACAGGAAACATGATTAGATGAGCTAATTCTACTTTCTTGTGAGGTTACACTAACGAAGTCCTTTAAGTCTGAAAGTACAAATGTCCCACTGTTTCCTTTAAAGGTAAAGGTTCCCCTTGCACATACGTGCTAGTCGTTCCCGACTCTAGGGTGCGGTGCTCATCTCCGTTTCAAAGCCGAAGAGCCAGTGCTGTCCGAAGACGTCTCTGTGGTCATGTGGCCGGCATGACTCAATGCCAAAGGCGCACGGAACGTTGTTACCTTCCCACCAAAGGTGGTCCCTATTTTTCTACTTGCATATTTTACGTGCTTTCGAAACTGCTAGGTTGGCAGAAGCTGGGACGAGTAATGGGAGCTCACCCCATTATGCGGCCCTAGGGATTTGAACCACTGAACTGCGACCTTTCGAGCAACAAGCTCAGTGTCTTAGCCAGTGAGCCATCACGTCCCTCCTTTACAGCCTGAGAAATTAAGGAGAGTCGTTTCTCAATCTCTTTGTTCATCCATTATGCAGCTCGTGCTTGACACCCCTGGTTTAACATATTCAAGATAGAAAATTTCCCATCTGATAATTCCTACTGCCCACTCACATTCTCCTTAGGGTATCAGAAGAATCTGAATTTAACCATCCTGACTGATGCTGAACTCAAATCAGAGATTTCTTCAAACTCCTCCCCCCCCAACTTCCCACAAAGAGGCTTCTGTTTGTTGTGACCTAGGCCCGAGTAGTTATTATGAGACACAATCAGTCCTAAACAAACATAGTTTATTAGAAAAGCTGAGAATTACTTCATTCTCAGCTTTAGTCCAAATTAATTCCAAAACAAATCCTTCAGAAAAAGTTCTTCGGCCTTATCACAAACCTTTGTCTTCTTTGGCACCCTGCCAAAGGCTTTTCTTGGCAAAGCCTCACGAAGTTCAGAAACAAGAGACACTGACTAAAAACCAATGTAGCAACGTTGCTTTCCTACAAAGAGCCCAAGAGCCGTTGCTGCTCTTTTAAGCCTTATGGGAGTTGCCAATCATCTCCTGGCCTTACTCCCGAGTCATCCCTTTTGCTTTAGCTGCTCTTGTCTTCTTTTATTTATTTATTTATTTATTTATTTATTTATTTATTTATTTATCAAACTTCTATACCGCCCTTCTCCCGAAGGACTCAGGGCAGTGTACAGCCTCCATTTAAAACAATTAATATACATATTAAAATAACAATTAAAAAACTTATTCAATAAAAGGCCAAATTAAAACCGTCGATTGACCATAAAAATACCCAATAAAATTACCATTAAAAGTTTAAAATTTAAATTTAAAATTTAAAAATCAGGCCAGTCCCGCTTGTATAAATAAATAAGTTTTCAGTTCCCGGCGGAAGGTCCGAAGGTCAGGCAATTGGCGTAAACCGGGGGGAAGTTCGTTCCAGAGAGTAGGTGCTCCCACAGAGAAGGACCTTCCCCTGGGGGCCGCCAGCCGACACTGCTTGGCGGACGGCACCCTGAGAAAACCCTCTCTGTGAGAGCGTACGGGTCGGTGGGAGGCATGTGGAAACAGCAGGCGGTCCCGTAAGTACCCGGGCCCTAAGCCATGGAGCGCTTTGAAGGTGGTAACCAACCAGGCGGCGGGAAAGACCCCCTCCATCAAAGAAGCATTTATAATACCCCGGAGCCAGCCTCGTGTCACATCCTGAGTGGCCAGCACCAGCCAGGAGGGGCACGGGTCCAGTAAACATGTAGTGGCATGCAGCCTCCCCAGCAACCTGTCCATGTCCTCGGGAGCCACAGAATCAAACTCATCCCAAACCACATCAACAAGACGAGCCTCAGTCATCTCATCTGGATCATCGCAATCTTGGTCCAAGCTATCCCGAAGCTGAGCGATTTTATCGTATAGATAACCGCTAAACTCCTCGGCACGTCCCTGTAAGGGGTCATGCCGTTCTTCCTGATGAAGAAGGGAACGGGACACCCGAAACAGGGCGGCGGGGTGGTTATCTGCCGACGCAATGAGGGAGGAGGCGTAAGAACGCCTCGCCACCCTCAGTGCCACTAGGTAGGTCTTTGAAAAAGACCTAACTAGTGTCCGATCAACCGGGCGGCTGGACCTCCAGGCACTCTCTAGGCGTCTTCTCCGGCGTTTCATCTCTCTCAGCTCCTCAGAGAACCAAGGAGCTAATCGAGATCTGCGCCGGGTCAGAGGCCGCAAAGGCACGACACGGTCCAAAGCCCCAGCCGCGGCCTGTTCCCAGGCCGCGACTAGTTCTTCGGTCGTGCCGTGGGTAAGATCCTCAGGGAACGGCCCAAGCTCCGTCTGGAACCTCTCAGGGTCCATCAGGCGCCTGGGACGGAACCAACGCATTGGTTCCGTCTCCCTGCAGTGGTGAGTAGCGGTCTGAAAGTCTAGGCGGAGGAGAAAATGATCTGACCATGACACCGGTATTGTCACTAAATCTCTTACTACCAGATCATTAAACCACTGTCCAGAGATATAAATCAGGTCCAGCGCGGATCCCCCCGTGTGAGTAGGACCATCAGTTACTTGAATCAGGTCCAAGGCCGTCATGGAAGCCTGGAACTCCTGAACCACTGTTGATGACAAGCCAGCCGATGGCAGATTGAAATCACCCATGACCAAAAGTCTGGGGATCTCAACAGCCACCCCGGCAAGCACCTCCAGTAGCTCAGGCAGGGCTGTAGTCACGTAGCAAGGAGCCAGGTACGCGATCAGCAAACCCATCTGATTCTTATGGCCCCACTTCACAAGAAGGGATTCACAGCCGGCTATCTGAGGAACAGTGGTCTCTCTCGGCTCCAGACCCTCTTTCATTACAACCGCCACCCCTCCACCCCTACCCTGGGCCCTCGGTTGATGGAATGCTCGGAAACCTGGCGGGCACAGTTCAACTAGGGGCACCCCCCCTTCTGCACCCAACCAGGTCTCCGTAATGCCCATAAAGTCCGTGGATTCCCCCTGGATAAGATCGCAAATCAGGGGGGCCTTGTTAACCACGGACCGGGCGTTGCACAACATCAACCGGAGGCCCGGGCTCTGAGGATCCTGACCTTCCGGGGAACGGGGAAAGACTGGGGGGCCGGAGCACGCGATCGCTTTTAAACAGCGAACACGTGCTCCCAACGAACGATATGGCCCCTTGCTTCCGCCATATCTGCCCCTCCCACTTACCGTACAGATGGAGCCAACTTCCAATTCTGGAACGTACCCCTCACCCCCCTCCCTCGGACCTGATGAAAAAACGCCGTGAACTGGGACTGGGACTGAACCAACCCTCCCCGACGGGATCTCCCCCCCTCCCGTCACTTCCCTCCCCTCCTTTAAAAAACCCTTATTAAAAAACCTATGTACAAAACCCCATAAATTCTTCTTCCTCGCATGCCACCTCTCCGGGTCCCAAGACCCCTCGTTAAGGCCGGCCCTCGATAACCCAGATGGCCATTCCTGCGAGGCGGGGGAACCTCGCAGTTGAAGAAGTTCGGCAGCCGTATATTTCTGGCAGCTCTTCGCATGCGTGCACTAGAAACAGGCTCCTCCTGTTCCTCTGCCTCTCTGCTGTCCACCTTTGGAGGCTCCGGAGTCTGCGCATCGCTCCTAGATGGTCCTGGCCCCATCTCTGCCTGTGACGTAGAGCCCTCATCTGGGCCTTCCCCAGAGTCCAGGACTGGCCCATGATCCTCCCCAGCCTCCTCACTGTCCAACTCCGCTGCTAGCTCCACTGGCTGCTGGTGGACCACAACATGTTTTCTATGTCTCAGCATGCTTAAGGATTTCTTTAGAATTTCCCTTGGGGATGTCTTTGAGTGTATTGGATTGTTAGACATGGCGAGTGTGCTACTGGTGGTGACATCTCTTCTGCGGCATATCATTCCATTGATCTACAGCTTTCATAGTTTCCCTGACATTCCTGAATATGATTAAAGGCTTCTGGGAAGATGCCTCTCTAGAGGTGTATCATCGTGGTTGAAGGAAATGTAGAAAGCCAACTTAGCTGTCATTCACTGGAAAGAAGACTGCACAATGGCAAACAAGGCAATTGCACAAATAACCTTGGCCATCTTGTCCAGGGGTGGGATTCAGCCAGTTTGGGACTGTATGGGCGAACTGGTTGTTAAATTGCTGGCTGGCCCCGCCCCTTCCCGCTTTGCCCCTTCCAGGAGTCCCCACATGCCCCGTTTTGGCTCCCATGTAAGTGCAGGGAAGCCTATTAGGCCCAAAATGGGGCATGGGGTGTGGATGGTGTGCCATCCACACCCTCACACTCCGTGGTCCTTTTTTGTTCCCAGGAGGCTGCAGGGAGGCCTATTGGGCCCAAATTGTGGCACGGGGGTGGTACGGCATGACCCCTGCCACGGCACGTTTTTGCTCCCAGGAGGCTACAGGGAGGCCTACTAGGCCGAAAATGGGGCACGTGTGTGTGTGTGTGCGGTGTGGCTCCCTGCAGGTTATTTTTGCTCCCAGGGGTGCAGGAGGCTGAATGCTGCCTGTCACATGCCTCTGGCCGTGCCCACCATGGCCACGCCCACCCAGCCGGTCATTAGGACAGAGAACTGGTTGTTAAATTATTTGAACCCCACCACTGATCGTGTCATTATGTAAGTGCAAGAATACAAGTTTCCTTCCATGATGAATTCCCCATCTTGTTCTTTTTGGAAAGAAATATTGAACTTAAATTCTGCTTCATTAAACTAAAGGAGAGCAGACAGCAAATATAAATGCAAGAGAAATTTTTGCCGCCTTCTCCTCCTCTGAGTTTGGCATAAGAGATAAAGTCCTCATGGTAACCATAACTTTATGAGAGCCAGTGGTTCAGGGCTAGAAATGGACTAGAAACTGGGAGACTGCGAGTTCTAGCCCTGTCTTAGACACAAAACAAACTGGGTGACTTTGGGCTATTCTATAGTTACCAGACGTCCCGCTTTTGGCGGGACAGTCCCACTTTTTAATAATTTGTCCCACGTCCCGTGGCAATTCCAAAAAATTTTTTTTTGTTTCACTCCCATTCTGGAAATGGGAGGCAGCAATGCAAGAGGAGGAGGCGGAGAAGGGGGAGTGGTGGAGAAGGGGACGCGAGAGGGAGGAGAGACGCTGCTTATCTTCATCCGAGAGGAAGAGAAGAGCGAGAGGAGAGCCGAGGAGAGCCGAACCTTCCTGAAAGAGCCGAGAGGAGAGCCGAGAAGCAGCAGCCGGTCCTCCTCCTTCAGGCAGGTGGCAAGACTCAGCGCGCATGCGCAGCGCCCCCCTCCTCCCGGTCAATGGTGTCCAGCTTTGCCATCGCTGAAATCTGGTCACTTTAGCTATTCATTCTCTCTCAATCCAAGAAAGAGGACAATATCGAACCACTTCCAAAATCTTGCCAAGAAAACTAGAGACTACTTCAGATAGTCACCAGGAGTCAACATTAATTTGAAG
Organism: Ahaetulla prasina; assembly: GCF_028640845.1. Taxonomy (NCBI): domain Eukaryota; kingdom Metazoa; phylum Chordata; class Lepidosauria; order Squamata; family Colubridae; genus Ahaetulla; species Ahaetulla prasina. The sequence continues at coordinate 16,024,813 of NC_080539.1, forward strand.
GTGTGCATATGTGCACATGAATGCATGTATGCACACATGTGGGCATACGCACACATAGCAAAATCCATGTAAGGCCATGTAAAATCCATGTAAAATCTACGTGCAGGCCCTGTAAGCCTGTAATCAATCGCCTTTGATCTGTTTGTCTTCCATATTTTATTTTATTTTTTTATTTATTTGTCGAGGACATATTAGATAATATATGTAAGTATAGGCATCAATTGAATACATAAAATAAATACAATTAAAGGGAACATTAGGACAGGGAAGGTAGGAACGCTGGTGCTCGTATGCACTCCCCTTACAGACCTCTTAGGAATGGGGTGAGGTCAACAGTAGACAGTCTTAGGTTAAAATTTTGGGGGTTTTGGGATGAAACCACCGAGTCAGGTAGTGCATTCCAGGCATTGACCATGCCCTCTGCAAGTGCAATCTGGCATTTAGCAGATTTAGAACTTCGCTATCTAGATCAGTCTCAAAAGTGCTTTTACAGGAGGCAACTGGACTTTCTTGGATTTTTTCTTTTGAAGACAATTCACTTCTCATCTAAGAAGCTTCTTCAGCTCTGACAGGATAATGGGGAATGGAAGGATTTATATTCCTTGCAGACCTTTTAGCTGGTAGTTGAAGCACTTGGAGGTTTATTTGTGTCCTCATGGTCACCTGAGTGGTGCTCCTGGTGTACACTGAGAGCATATGCACCAAGACAAATTCCTTGTGTGTCCAATCACACTTGGCCAATAAAAAATTCTATTCTATTCTATTCTATAGTCTGCAATTTTTTTTGTCTGGAAATCCATTCCTACTCTCACACCATTCATCCCAAGTTATATAGCTAAAAATCTGTAGAGATTCTCAAGCATCCAGGTCATGGTTTGTCCCAAAGGTGCTTTTTCAGGAGGCAACTGGACTTTCTTGGTTTTTTTTTCTTTTTTCTTTAAGAAAAAAACAGAAAGTCCAGTTGCCTCCTGAAAAAGCATCTTTAGGACAACCATGACCTGGATGACTGAGAATCTCTACAGACATTTATCTAGATCAGCGTTTCCCAATATCAGCAACTTTAACATGTGCAGACCGTTAAATCCGAGAATTCTCTAGCCAACGTGTTGGGAATTGAAGTCCACACATCTTAAAATTTGCTGAGGTTGTGAAACGATGATCTAGACATTTAAAACAAGGAAAAACAAATCAATCCCTTCTGCCTCAAGTGACTTCCCTTGACAGCCATTTCCCACTGCTTTTATTGACCAGTCATTAAAACAAGTTTGGGTGATATATCACTCGTCCTAAAAAAGAAGTAAAATAAGTCATCGCAATTTCTACTGGAAAAATCAGAGACAGAAACTCCACAATATATAGGAGAAACCTTTTTGTCAATCCCATTTCGTTAGAAACACGCTGGGTTATCAAAATGTTGTCATTCCTCAATGTGATGATTTCTGAACGTGATGCAAAAATGTATATATTTTAAACGTGACCAAAATGATAAAAAATAATGGCCCATGATTGTTACCATTCCTGGTAGACAGGGAATAGGTTTTGTTACCCATACCCACATCTCTGACATTAATACTATCGAACCCGTCCAGAAATATTTTACTAGAAGAGTTCTTCGCTCCTCCGAAAACAACAAAATACCTTATACCACCAGGCTTGAAATCCTGGGATTAGAAAATTTAGAACTCCGCCGACTCCGACATGATCTGTGTTTAACACACAAAATCATCTATTGTAATATCCTTCCTGTAAAAGATTATTTCAGCTTCAATCGCAACAATACAAGAGCAAACAATAGATTCAAACTTAATGCATGTCCTTATTTGTCCTCTTTGACATCTGGACATCCGTTGGAGGATCCATCTTTTAATGTCTTACCATCTGGGATGTTACCATCTTAGCACCCTCACCGATTCGTACTTTTCTATGCGTTACGCTGCACAGGAACTCTTGCGCCTGCGAGGTGCCCCCGCCTCGCAGGAATGGCCCGCCTCATTACCAAGGGCCGGCCTCAATGACGGGTCTTGGGACCCACAGAGGTGGCATGCGAAGAGAAAGAGCCTTTGGGGTTTTTTAGACAGGGCATTTTTAAGGGGTGGGAGGGTTAGGGCGGGCGATGGGGGTAGCCCGGCGGGAGGGAAACCAGTTCCAGCGCATGCTCGTGGCGACTATCAAATGGGTTCGGAGGTTATGGGGGGGGAGTGTGTTCCTTTGTGTGAGGGTGAGTCTATTTGCACGGTAAGTGGGAGGGGCAGATATGGTGGAAGGGGGATCGTATCGACATAGGGGGCCACGCGTTCGATGTATGCAGGCGATCGCGTGCCCCGATCCCCCTGACTTTACCCGTTCCCCGGATGGTCAAGACCCTCAGAGCCTGGGCCTTCGTTTGATGTTATGCAACGCACGGTCCATGGCCAATAAGGCCCCCCTAATACATGATCTGATTCAGGGGTGCAGCGGATATTATAGGCGTTACGGAGACCTGGTTGGGCACTGAAGGGGTGTGCCCTGGTTGAGATGTGCCCACGGGTTTCCGTGCATTCCATCAGCCGAGGCCCAGGGTAGGGGTGGAGGGTGGCGGTTGCTATCAAAGAGAGTCTAGAGCCGAGGAGACCACTGTACCTCAGATTGCGGGTGTGAATCCCTCTTTGTGAGGTGGGGTCATAGATGTCAGATGGGCTTGCTGGTGGCGTACCTGGCTCCTTGCTGCGTGACAGCTGCCCTGCCCGAGCTCCTAGAGGTGCTTGCGGGGTGGCAGTGGAGACCCCCAGACTTTTAGTCATGGGGGACTTTAACCTGCCATCTGCCGGCTCGTCATCGACGGTAGCTCGGGAGTTCTTGGCTTCCATGACGGCCTTGGACCTGACTCAAGTAGTGGATGGCCCCACTCACATCGGGGGAGGCACACTGGACCTGATTTTTGTCTCTGGTCAGTGGTTGAGAGATCTGGACTTAAAGGAAATAGTCATTGAACCTTTGTCATGGTCAGATCACTCTCTCCTTCGCCTGGACTTTCTGACCGCTACCCAACACCGCAGGGAGACGGAACCATTACGTTGGTACCGTCCCAGGCGCCTGATGGACCCAGAGAGGTTCCGGACGGAGCTTGGGCCACTTCCTGAGGGTCTGGCTCACGGCACGGCAGAGGAACTAGCTGCAGCCTGGGAACGGGCTGCGGCTGGGGCTTTAGACCGTGTCGTGCCTTTGCGGCCTCTGACCCGGCGCAGATCCCAACCGGCTCCTTGGTTCTCCGAGGAGCTGAGGGGGATGAAACGCCAGAGAAGACGCCTAGAGAGTTCCTGGAGGTCCAGCCGTTCAGAGGCTGATCGGACACTAGTTAGATCCTATACTAGGACCTACCTAGTGGCACTGAGGGAAGCGAGGCGTTGCTACGCCTCCTCCCTCATTGCGTCGGCAGATAACTGCCCAGCTGCCCTGTTTCGGGTGACCCGCTCCCTCCTTCGCCAGGGGGAGCGGGATGACCCGTTGCAGGGACGTGCTGAGGAGTTTAACGGTTATCTATACGATAAAATCGTTCAGCTTAGGGACGGTCTGGACCAAAATTGTGGCGATTCGGACGAGGCATCTGAGGGCGGTCTTGGTGATGTTGTTTGGGATGAGTTTGACCCTGTGACTCCCGAGGACATGGACAGGTTGCTGGGTAGATTGAATGCCACCACGTGTTTACTGGACCCGTGCCCCTCCTGGCTGGTGCTGGCCACTCAGGAGGTGACACGAGGCTGGCTCAGGGGATTACAGTGCTTCCTTGTTGGAGGGAGTCTTTCCGGCCGCCTTGAAAGAGGCGGTGGTGAGGCCCCTCCTCAAGAAGCCTTCCCTGGACCCGGCTGTTTTAGGTAATTATCGTCCGGTCTCCAACCTTCGCTTCGCGGCGAAGGTTGTAGAGAGTATGGTGGCATATCAGTTCCCCCTGCACCTGGAGGAAACTGTCTATCTGGACCCGTTCCAGTCCGGCTTCCGGCCCGGTTACAGCACTGAGACGGCTTTGGTCGCGTTGGTGGATGATCTCTGGAGGGCCAGGGATAGGGGTTATTCCTCTGCCCTGGTCCTATTAGACCTCTCAGCGGCTTTCGATACCATCGACCATGGTATCCTGCTGCGCCGGTTGGAGGGATTGGGAGTGGGAGGCACCGTTTATCGGTGGTTCTCCTCCTATCTCTCCGACCGGTCGCAGACGGTGTTGACGGGGGGGCAGAGGTCGACCCCGCAGCGCCTCACTTGTGGGGTGCCGCAGGGGTCGATTCTCTCGCCCCTTCTGTTCAACATCTATATGAAGCCGCTGGGTGAGATCATCAGTGGCTTCGGTGTGAGGTACCAGCTGTACGCTGATGACACCCAGCTGTACTTTCCCACCCCGGGCCACCCCAATGAAGCTATCGAAGTGCTGTCCCGGTGTTTGGAAGCCGTACGGGTCTGGATGGGGAGAAACAGGCTCAAGCTCAATCCCTCCAAGACGGAGTGGCTGTGGATGCCGGCATCCCGGTACAGTCAGCTGAGTCCGCGGCTGACTGTCGGGAGCGAGTCATTGGCCCCGATGGAGAGGGTGCGCAATTTGGGCGTTCTCCTGGATGAACGGCTATCTTTTGAAGACCATTTGACGGCTGTCTCCAGGAGAGCTTTCCACCAGGTTCGCCTGGTGCGCCAGTTGCGCCCCTTTCTAGACCGGGATGCCTTGTGCACAGTCACTCACGCCCTTGTGACGTCTCGTCTGGACTACTGCAATGCTCTCTACATGGGGCTCCCCTTGAGGGGCATCCGGAGGCTGCAGTTAGTCAGAATGCAGCTGCGCTGGTGATAGAGGAGCCCTCGTGGCTCCCGAGTGACACCGATCCTGCGCAGGCTGCACTGGCTACCTGTGGCCTTCCGGGTGCGCTTCAAGGTGTTGGTGAACGTCTTTAAAGCGCTCCATGGCATAGGGCCGGGTTACTTACGGGACCGCCTGCTGCTACCGAATACCTCTCACCGACCCGTGCGCTCTCACAGAGAGGGACTCCTCAGGGTGCCGTCGGCGCGACAGTGTCGTCTGGCGACACCCAGGGGAAGGGCCTTCTCTGGGGTGGCTGCCGCCCTCTGGAAAGAACTCCCCAGGACTTTGTCAACTTCCGGACCTCCAGACCTTTCATGAGCTTAAAACCCACTTATTCATCTGCGCTGGACTGGGTTAGTTTTTAAGTTTATGGGTTTTTTAATGGGTTTTAGTCCTAAATTTTAATTGAGGCCAATTTAATAAGTTTTTTAATTGTATTTTAATTGTATTTATAGTGTATTGTGTATTTTTTACTTGGCTGTGAACCGCCCTGAGTCCTTCCGGAGAAGGGCGGTATACAAATTTAAATAATAAATAAATAAATAAATAAAATGTCAACCGCTTCAAACTTGATTGCAGAAAATATGACTTCTGTAACAGAGTTGTTAATGCTTGGAACTCATTACCTGACTCTATAGTCTCTACTCAAAACCCCAAAATCTTCAACCAAAAATTGTCTACTATTGACCTCCCCATTCCTAAGATGACTATAAGGAGCATGCATAAGAGCACAAAAGTGCCTACCGTTCCTGTCCTATTGTTCACTTCATTATAGTATTATATGCATACTTTTACTTATACTTTTACTTATATATACTTTTTCTCTCATGTTTTTGTTTATGTTGATGATTGTATATACTGTTGTGACAAAATGAAATAATAATAATAAAAAAAACTAAATAACTTCTTCTGTGTTATTCAGCGCTGGAGATATTGCCATAATCAGATAACAAAATGTCTGCAAGCAAGCAACCAAGTCCGGAAAGCAACAAGGACTCCACAAGGCTAGAATCTACCTAGCATTTTAAAAATGTTCAATTTAGCCTGAATCTCACTATTTACTCTCTTTGAATAATGAAATGCCTCATTCATTCACAGGATGGACTGTAGGATTCTTCTCCAAGGCCTTTCTGCCTTTGCAGAGTTTCCTGGGTTGATCATGTGACCAAACAACCTCGCAGGCGGCGCATGAATCTATTTATCCTTAAAGAAGAGAAAAGATTGAGGAATATTTTGTTCGTTTGAAGAAATAAAATGCGAAAGTAAAATCCCCATTGCCTGTGAACATTTAAGTTTCCCCCCCCCCCCCCCGTGAAGTCCTTCGTGCTCTCTGAGCTTGGTTGTTCACATGCAGACATTTAAACAGCAGTGGGTTTCACGTTTTGTTGCTACCAATTTGCCGTGCACGCTCGCTTCGCGCGCACCTTCCCCGCATGTACCCGGCCTTCTGTGCATGTGGTTTGCTCACGTGTGTGCCTTCTGCTTCAAAACCACGCCTAAATAGAACGGCATAGAGCCAGGGCAGGTGGGTGGCCCACCCGCGATTTCTGCTACCAGTTCTCCCAAACTGGTACAAACCGGCTGAATACCACCTCTGCCTGATCAGGTAACATCATCAGTGCTAACGAGTGTGATGTTTGCTCCCAGGTAATATACAATAGTTTACCCTGCTGCTGTGTGTGGTTTTTTCCCTAGGTGATTCCTTGATTAAAGGTAAGGGTAAAGGTTCCCCTCGCACATACGTGCTAGTCGTTCCGGACTCTAGGGGGCAGTGCTCATCTCCATTTCAAAGCCGAAGAGCCAGTGCTGTCCGAAGATGTCTCCGTGGTCATGTGGCCGGCATGACTAAATGCTGAACGTGCACGGAACGCTGTTACCTTCCCACCAAAGGTGGTCCCTATTTTTTCTACTTGCATTTTTACGTGCTTTCGAAACTGCTAGGTTGGCAGAAGCTGGGACAAGTAATGGGAGTTCAGGGGCTAGGACGTTGAGCTTGTCGATCGAAAGATCGGCAGCTCAGTGGTTTGAATCCCTAGTGCTGCCGTGTAATGGGGTGATTCCTTGATTAGGCTATTGTTTTCTGCTTGACTGTCTGCTTGCAAACACCTGCATTTTTTTTTTTTTTTTGCATTTATATCCCGCCCTTCTCCGAAGACTCAGGGCGGCTTACACTATGTCAAGCAATAGTCTTCATCCATTTGTATACTATATACAAAGTCAACTTATTGCCCCCCCCAACAATCTGGGTCCTCATTTTACCTACCTTATAAAGGATGGAAGGCTGAGTCAACCTTGGGCCTGGTGGGATTTGAACCTGCAATATTGCAAGCAGTTGCAGTTAATAATAGGCTGCATTAGCCCGTTGCGCCACCAGAGGCCCTTATATAAACGGGAAGCAAACATTTCACTTACTAGCACTGATGATGTTACCCAGTGTTGGAAGAAATATCCAGGTCCAGTTCCAAGCTGGGAGAAAGGCACTAGAGACAACATGGAGGCTGATTGGAAAGAGAGTTTCATTTATTGATGTAGCAGAAGCATGTAAGTGGTTCTGACCACATGGAGTTGAGAATGGGGGGTATTTACACCTTCTCTTGGGCTTTGCACTTGAACGTCCTGTTCCTGAACATGTATTCTATTGGTTCTTGTAGGGGTCATAGCTGGCTCTGTAGGTTGTCTGAGCTAGGTTTGGTTGAAGTTTGGTCTGCGGATGCAATGAAGGGGCTTGTTGGTCAATTCCTATTGTGCCCGAGGGCTAATCCTACCTTTGTTCAGACCTTGCTGCAGGGAATTTGCTGATGAATAGATCTAGAGCTCTTTATTTCTTAAGTGGTGACATCTGCTGAGGGTTATTAAGGAAGGTGGGGGCTGCTTTCCAAGAGCATGTTTCTCCAATTCTCATCCAGAGAAATATAATTTTCTGCCTTTTTTATATTTCTCAAAATATTTTGTTCTTCTAGGAGAAGGGGTGGGCGGGCTAACTTTCTACACTAGTCTGGCAATGAAATGTTTGCAAGCAAACAACCAAGCTTAGAGACCAACAAGGACTCCACAGCTGAATTATGAACTACAAATATTCCCTTCTAAGTTTTTTGTTTGTTTGTTTTCCTGGATCTGGTTATTTTAAACTAAGAATCCGGGAGGACATGCTTGTTTGCAAAACAGCCAAAATTGGCCAGATTGATGTCAATCTTCACTTACCTGGATGCTTTAATGTACAGTATGCAAAACTCTTCAGTTATTCTTGACAACTCTCCATTGTGTGCCTTCTGGAGTAACCTATTGTTAGCCAAGTTGACCTTTCTATTAATAACAGTGCTCTGTTGTATAGGTATATATTTGAGCTTCTTTACTAGTGACATTTTTACTGCAGTTATTCCAAATATAGAGGGTGGTAGTGCGAATGGAGTGTAATGGAACAAGTTATTTTTCGTCGTGACAGTTGTTTTGAGCTGAAATAAACGTGCGGCTAATTTATGCACCATTGCTGGAACGGTGTTAAAATAAACTAATTGAACGGAGCTGTTTTTTGACCACAACATAGAATTCATTGCATTTGGAAACCAGCGGCAGGAGGAAGAAACATTTCAAATGAACACAATTGGAGTTTGTCATTTCAGTTATTAAATGTTCTTCTGCTAGACAGAAATCTCTGTTTCTTCTGACAGGAGGATTGCTGAATATTTATGAATCTATAAGTTAGATTTTTTTTTATCCCACCTTTATTACTTTATAAGTAACTCAAGGTGGCGAATGTACCTAATACTCCTTCCTCCACCTATTTTTCCCACAACAACCCTGTGAGGTGAGTTGGGCTGAGAGAGAGAGAGTAAGAGAGAGTGACTCGCCCAATTTCATCCAGGAGTGGTGAGATTCAGCCAGTTCGCACCACTTTGGGAGAACCGGTTGTTAATTTTCTGAGCAGTTTGGTGAAATGGTTGTTGGAGGAAATCATTAGGGCAGAGAACCGGTTGTTAAATTACTTGAATGCCACTATTGTCATCCAGCCTACTTTCATGCTTAAGGTGGGACTAGAACTCACGGTCTCCTAGTTTCTAGGTCAGCACCTGAACCAGTATACTTGTCGTGTCCCACCCCCACTCCGACGAACGAGTCAAGGAAGTCCGTAACAAACTTGGCAACGAAGCCTCTGCAGCTTGCCAGGCTCCTTCGAGGATTATCAGGACAGGCAGGAGTCCAAGTTGTGACTTCAGCGATAGGGTCCAATATCAGCAAACTAGATAAGACTTTGCTTGACTCAAGGTTGGAATGCCAAAAGCAGGTCCTTTATATAGGCTGTGGGGTGTGGCTCCATGACTCAGCATTTATCCAGGCCTGCCCCACCCATCCTTCTGTTGGCGTCACCTCTCAGATCTCCGGAAGCGAGGGTCCTCCCCATCTGAATTCTCTTCAGCTGGATCTGCTGTCAGCATCTGGGAAAGGGAGGGGTCAGAGGGAGTAGGCCCGGGTAATTCTACCACCTGACTGGCTTCCTGCTCTGAAGGCTGAGCCAAAGGAACACATGCTTGTATGAGTGAGGTTTATCGGACTTCTCCTTTCACTCCTTGAATCCTCTCCGGGCATGGGGCCAGGGCCGGGGGCTGGAGTCATGACAGGCTGTTCATCATCATTATCAGACTTGAAGTCTGATAAAAGGCCCGGTTGGAGACGCCCCTCCCGGCTGAGGAGAGGAGGGAGGACGAGTCACAACAATACTCAAATGGCTCTCTACAGTGGTTGCTGTGCTTCAGTGCTATGCAGTGGCAGGCTGCCATGAACTGTGGGGAGGAGGAATGAAAGGGGGAAATGCTTGGGAAATAGTAAATAGAAACTGTACTTATTCAAGGCTTGGCCTCAAGGCCACCCAGCTGAAAGAAGGAGGGAGTTGCATTCCAACCTGTGTTTGGAGTGAGTTATAAAAACATCTTGCATGAACTGGATTGGTTACATTGAGATGGGCAATGAGAGACAGTTAAAATGGGGGGAATAAAATGCAGGGATTTTGGCACACAATTCTCAGCTCTGGCTATGCAATGCTGCAATACACATGATCTCTAATAAAGCTGAGCCTGGCTGAATGCAGTGGTTAGAGTTCAGTACTGCAGGTTACTTCTGCTGCCTGCTGGCTGCCTGCAGTTTGGCAGTTCAAAATAAGGACCCAAATTGTTGGGAGCAATAAACTGACTCTGTAAATACTTAGAGAGGTCTATAAAGCATGGTATAAAGTGCTATTGCTATTGCTATCATGCCTCTCAGGGATGGGTTCTACTTACCTACAGACCTATCAGTCTACAGACTGATAAACTACAGACCTATCAGTCTGACCTCAATACCGGGGAAGATTCTGGAAAAGATAATCAAGCAACGAATCACCGAACACCTAGAAGCAAACAAAGTAATAACCAAAAGCCAACATGGGTTTGTCAAAATCAGATCATGCCAGACTAATCTTATCGCATTCTTTGACAAAATGACAAAATTAGTAGACCAGAGGAATGCTGTTGATATAATTTACTTGGACTTCAGTAAAGCATTTGATAAAGTAGACCATAACCTACTACTAGATAAAGTAGAAAAATGTGGGTTAGACAGCACCACCACCAGATGGATTCGTAATTGGCTGACCAACCGCACTCAACGTGTAGTCCTCAACGGAACTACATCCACATGGAGGGAAGTATGCAGTGGAGTACCCCAAGGCTCTGTTTTAGGCCCAGTACTCTTCAACATCTTCATCAATGACTTGGACGAGGGGATAGATGGGGAACTCATCAAATTTGCAGATGACACCAAGCTGGCAGGAATAGCCAACACTGCAGAAGATAGGCTCAAGTTACAGAAAGATCTTGACAGACTTGAACATTGGGCGCTATCTAACAAAATGAAATTCAACAGTGAAAAAAGTAAGGTTCTACATTTAGGCCAATAAAACAAAATGCACCAGTACCGTATATGTGGTACCTTGCTCAATAGTAGTACCTGTGAGAGGGATCTTGGAGTCCTAGTGGATAACCATCTAGATATGAGCCAGCAGTGTGCAGCAGCTGTTAAAAAGCCAACACAGTTCTGGGCTGCATAAACAGAGGATAGAATCAAGATCACGTGAAGTGCTAGTACCACTTTATAATGCCTTGGTAAGGCCACACTTGGAATATTGCATCCAGTTTTGGTCGCCACGATGTAAAAAGATGTTGAGACTCTAGAAAGAGTGCAGAGAAGAGCAACAAAGATGATTAGGGACTGGAGGATAAAACATATGAAGAACGGTTGCAGGAACTGGGCATGTCTAGTTTAACAAAAGAAGGACTAGGGGAGACATGATAGCTGTGTTCCAATATCTCAGGGCTGCCACAAAGAAGAGGGAGTCGGGCTGTTCTCCAAAGCACCTGAGGGTAGAACAAGAAGCAATGGGTGGAAACTGATCAAAGAAAGAAGCAACTTAGAACTAAGGAGAAATTTCCTGACAGTTAGAACAATTAATAAGTGGAACGACTTGCCTTCAGAAGTTGTGAATGCTCCAACACTGGAAATTTTTAAGAAAATGTTGGATAACCATCTGACTGAGATGGTGTAGGGTTTCCTGCCTGGGCAGGGGGTTGGACTAGAAGGCCTCCAAGGTCCCTTCCAACTCTGATGTTATGTTATGTTATGTTATGTTACCTTTACCAGCGGTTCACAACAGGATGCGCAGATTATCTATGATGACATCCAGGTGGGTGGGAGAAACCACCTGCCAGTTTTACTACCGGTTTGCAAGAACCGGACTGAACCAAGGGAAATCCACCACTGATGCCTCTGCTAGTCCTTCTTTTCTTTAGACTAGCCAATATGTTTTTAGTCTCAAGGTCTTTAATCATCTCAGTTGCTCTTCTTTGCACTTTTTCCAAAGTCTCAAAATCTTCTTTGTAATGGGGTGACCAAAACTAGATGCACTATTCCAGGTGTGGTTTTACTAAGGCTATATAAAGCGAAATAAAGTGAAATACTTCACATGATTTTGATTCTATGCCTCTGTTTATACAACCAAGGATTGTATTAGCTTTCTTGGCTACTGCCAAAAAAGTGCTTCAGTCTGGATTTCTATACCAAATGATGCTTGGATAATATAATTATTCTTTTGGAATACTGCATCCAGTTTTGGTTGCCACAATGTAAAAAAGATTTTGAGACTCTAGTCAGGGGTTTCAAACTCATGTATCTTTCCCATAAAATGGAGCCAAGGATTGCTTTTATTTAGAGGTTGAAACCGTGGACAGCCTGACACTCTCTTCAATCAATATGTCAACTTCCAACCAATGAACCCAACCAAAGCAAGCATTTTCAAAATCCTCAGATGTCTGAATGCAAGACTTTATTGAGTACATCATTTTGGCACCGATGAAGGCAAAACCAGCTCTGCCTAATTTCAGCGCAAAACCACATAGTTACAATATGGATTTCTCTCCCTATTAGTGCAGGTCACATGGTCCAATTGAGTGACATTGTATTGTTATGAGAAGTCGTTTCTGGCCCTTGCAAGCACTTGCCAATGTATCCTTGGTTCTCACAGCTCTTTTTCTTGAAGTCTGGGACCTGCATTCCATCTCACCCTCCCTTCCCCTCTGGTTCTTTGGCAAGTTGAAAAGGGATATTACTTTGCAAGAGCATAAGCGTGCTTCAAGCTTGACACGATATACCTGACCTCAGTGATGATTTTCTTTCTAACTGGAAGGAGATTGAAGATGATCTAGTTTATCTAAAGTAAGGTTCTACATTTAGGAAAGAAAAACAAAATGCACAGGTACTGTATATGTGGTACCTTGCTCAATAGTAGTAACTGTGAGAGGGATCTTGGAGTCCTAGTAGACAACCTTTTAAATATGAACCAGCAGCATGCAGCAGCTGCCAAAAATGCCAACGCAGTTTTAGGCTATATAAACAGAGGGATAGAATCAAGATCACGTGAAGGCTTAATACCACTTTATAATGCCTTGATAAGGCCACACTTGGAATATTGCATTCAGTTTTGGTTGCCACGATGTAAAAAAGATATTGAGACTCTAGAAAGAGTGTACAGAAGAGCAACAAAGATGATTAGGGACTGGAGGCTAAAACATGAAGAGAGGTTGTAGGAACTGGGTATGTCTAGTTTAACAAAAGAAGGACTAGGGGAGACATGATAGCTGTGTTCCAATATCTCAGGGGCTGCCACAAAGAAGAGGGAGTCGGGCTGTTCTCCAAAGCACCTGAGGGTAGAACAAGAAGCAATGGGTGGAAACTGATCAAAGAAAGAAGCAACTTAGAACTAAGGAGAAATTTCCTGACAGTTAGAACAATTAATAAGTGGAACGACTTGCCTTCAGAAGTTGTGAATGCTCCAACACTGGAAATTTTTAAGAAAATGTTGGATAACCATCTGACTGAGATGGTGTAGGGTTTCCTGCCTGGGCAGGGGGTTGGACTAGAAGGCCTCCAAGGTCCCTTCCAACTCTGATGTTATGTTATGTTATGTTATGTTACCTTTACCAGCGGTTCACAACAGGATGCGCAGATTATCTATGATGACATCCAGGTGGGTGGGAGAAACCACCTGCCAGTTTTACTACCGGTTTGCAAGAACCGGACTGAACCAAGGGAAATCCACCACTGATGCCTCTGCTAGTCCTTCTTTTCTTTAGACTAGCCAATATGTTTTAGTCTCAAGGTCTTTAATCATCTCAGTTGCTCTTCTTTGCACTTTTTCCAAAGTCTCAAAATCTTCTTTGTAATGGGGTGACCAAAACTAGATGCACTATTCCAGGTGTGGTTTTACTAAGGCTATATAAAGCGAAATAAAGTGAAATACTTCACATGATTTTGATTCTATGCCTCTGTTTATACAACCAAGGATTGTATTAGCTTTCTTGGCTACTGCCAAAAAAGTGCTTCAGTCTGGATTTCTATACCAAATGATGCTTGGATAATATAATTATTCTTTTGGAATACTGCATCCAGTTTTGGTTGCCACAATGTAAAAAAGATTTTGAGACTCTAGTCAGGGGTTTCAAACTCATGTATCTTTCCCATAAAATGGAGCCAAGGATTGCTTTTATTTAGAGGTTGAAACCGTGGACAGCCTGACACTCTCTTCAATCAATATGTCAACTTCCAACCAATGAACCCAACCAAAGCAAGCATTTTCAAAATCCTCAGATGTCTGAATGCAAGACTTTATTGAGTACATCATTTTGGCACCGATGAAGGCAAAACCAGCTCTGCCTAATTTCAGCGCAAAACCACATAGTTACAATATGGATTTCCCCCTCTCCCTATTAGTGCAGGTCACATGGTCCAATTGAGTGACATTGTATTGTTATGAGAAGTCGTTTCTGGCCCTTGCAAGCACTTGCCAATGTATCCTTGGTTCTCACAGCTCTTTTTCTTGAAGTCTGGGACCTGCATTCCATCTCACCCTCCCTTCCCCTCTGGTTCTTTGGCAAGTTGAAAAGGGATATTACTTTGCAAGAGCATAAGCGTGCTTCAAGCTTGACACGATATACCTGACCTCAGTGATGATTTTCTTTCTAACTGGAAGGAGATTGAAGATGATCTAGTTTATCTAAAGTAAGGTTCTACATTTAGGAAAGAAAAACAAAATGCACAGGTACTGTATATGTGGTACCTTGCTCAATAGTAGTAACTGTGAGAGGGATCTTGGAGTCCTAGTAGACAACCTTTTAAATATGAACCAGCAGCATGCAGCAGCTGCCAAAAATGCCAACGCAGTTTTAGGCTATATAAACAGAGGGATAGAATCAAGATCACGTGAAGGCTTAATACCACTTTATAATGCCTTGATAAGGCCACACTTGGAATATTGCATTCAGTTTTGGTTGCCACGATGTAAAAAAGATATTGAGACTCTAGAAAGAGTGTACAGAAGAGCAACAAAGATGATTAGGGGACTGGAGGCTAAAACATGAAGAGAGGTTGTAGGAACTGGATATGTCTATTTTATTTATTTATTTATTTATTTATTTATTATTTAAATTTTTATACCGCCCTTCTCCCGAAGGACTCAGGGCGGTGTACAGCCAAGATTAAAACAATTAAATATACAAAATTAAAATATCAGTTAAAATACATATTCAATAATGGCCAAATTAAAACCGTCAAATTGACCCAAACTAAAATACACCATATAAAATTATTAAAAATTCAAAATTTGAAAATTTAAAAATCAAGCCAGTCCCGCTTGGATAAACAAATAAGTTTTCAATTCACGGCGAAAGGTCCGAAAGTCAGGTAGTTGGCGCAAACCGGGGGGAAGTTCGTTCCAGAGGGTAGGTGCTCCAACAGAGAAGGCCCTTCCCCTGGGGGCCGCCAGCCGACATTGCTTGGCGGACGGCACCCTGAGAAGACCCTCTCTGTGAGAGCGTACGGGTCAGTGGGAGGCATAAGGTAACAGCAGGCGGTCCCGTAAGTACCCGGGCCCTAAGCCATGGAGCACTTTAAAGGTGGTAACCAGGACCTTGAAGCGCACCCGAAAGACCACAGGTAGCCAGTGCAGACTGCGCAGGAGTGGTGTTACCCGGGAGCAACGTGAAGCTCCCTCAATCACCCACGCAGCTGCATTCTGGACTAACTGGAGTCTCTGAGTGCACTTCAGGGGTAGCCCCATGAAGAGAGCATTGCAATAATCCAGACGAGAAGTGACGAGAGCATGAGTGACCGTGCATAAGGCATCCTGGTCCAGAAAGGGGCGCAATTGGCGAACCAGGCGAACCTGGTAAAAGGCTCTCCTGGAGACGGCCGCCAGGTGGTCTTCAAACGACAGCCGTCCATCCAGGAGAACGCCCAAGTTGCGTACCCTCTCTGTTGGGGCCAGTGACTCGCCCCCAACAGTCAGCCGCCTAGTTTGATGAAAAGTTTGTCTAGTTTGATGAAAAGGACTAGGGGAGACATGATAGCAGTGTTCCAATATCTCAGGGGCTGCCATAAAGAAGAGGGAGTCAAGTTATTTTCCAAAGCACCTGAGGGTAGGACAAGAAGCAATGGGTGGAAACTAATCAAGAAGAGAAGCAACTTAGAACTAAGGAGAAATTTCCTGACAGAACAATTAATCAGTGGAACAAATTGCCTCCAGAAGTTGTGAATGGTCCAAAACTGGAAGTTTTTAAGAAGATGTTGGATAACCATTTGTCTGAAGTGGTGTAGAGTTTCCTGCCTGGGCAGGGGGTTGGAGTAGAAGACCTCCAAGGTCTCTTCCAACTCTGTTATTCCATTCTGTTCTATCTTGGTTTAAGGCTAAAGAATTGCATCCCAAGAATGAATGGATTGGTGGGTCATTACCAAAAGAGGTTGCGGATTTGAATGGCTGTCTCAGGTTATTTCTTCCCCCCCCCCCAAAAAAAAAACACTGTTTGGGAATAGCTGGGCATATATGCTCTGCATATTTCTGCACCTTCTTCCTTGAACATGGCACCATCATCACATCTTTCCTGTAATGGTGAAAATCTCACCAAGAAAAACCAGCAGACTGGAGAAGACGAGGACCTAAGTGACTGCTTCAGCTTGGTAAATAACACTGAGCCATTGGATTCAGGGTCAGAGTGAGGTGGCAAGAATATATATGTCAAATATATCTTCAAAAGAAACAGACCTGTATGATGCAAGTGGGATACACAGAGAGGAAATATGTTTGTAAATGATAAGGGGAAAAAAATGTGAGGTGCTTCTCTGGTTACTAAGGAGGCAGACTGTTCTTCTCCATAAATTTGTTCTAAACCCTTTATCTGGTTGCAGAGCTATCTGACCTACATTTCAAATGAAGGATGTAAAATGGCATCTGACAAGCTATCTGCTCAAAATCACTATGAAGGATTAACTTTACTACTAAGTAGTCATTCTTAACATCATCTTTAGTTTGGGAGTTGCAGTCCATACATCTTTCAGTCACCAAGTTTGATAAACAGAACAGAATAACAGTTGGAAGGGACCTTGAAGGTCTTCTGGTCCAACCCACTGCTCAAACAGGAAACCCTGTACCATTGCAAACAAGTGGCTGTCCAGTCTCTTCTTAAAAACTTCCAGTGAGGGAGCATAATCAACTTCTGAAGGCAATCCATTCCATGGATTAATTGTTCTAACTGTCAGGAAATGTCTCCTTAGTTCTAAGTTGCTTCTCTCCTTGATTAGTCTCCACCCATTGCTTCTTCAGGTGCTTTGGAGAATAGCTTGACTCCCTCTTCTTTGTGGAAGCCCCTGAGATATTGGAACACTGCTATCATGTCTCCCCTAGTCCTTCTTTTCACTAGGCTAGACAAACCCACAACTTCTGAAGGCAAGCCGTTCTACTGGTTGATTGTTCTCACTGTTAGGAAATTTCTCCTTAGTTCTAGGATGCTTCTCTTTATTATTTTCTATTAATTGTTTCTTGTCTTTTCTTCTGGAGCTTTGGAAAATAGGTTGACACCCCCCCACTCCTCTTCTTTGTAGCTCTCACATATTGGAACACTGTTGTGTCATCCCTAGTCCTTCTTTTCATTAGACTAGATATACCGAATTCCTACAATGGTTCTTTATATGTTTTAACCTCGAAACCTCTAATCTTTCTTGTTGCTCTTCTCTGTACTCTTTCCAGAGTCTCAACTTCTTTTTTATACTGTGTGTCAGGGTTCCAAGTAACATCCCCAATGAAAGAAGACTCCAAGGCTTGAAGTTCCTCAAAGTTCCATTTTATTAGAGATGTGATATTGGCACATCTGGGAAAATCCAAATCTGAAAACTTCTAGGTTTTCCCCACCCAAAGGAAAGTCCAAGTCCCTTCCCCCTGCACCCACATGTCCATCACATGGTCCAATCCAAGCACCGTCCCAACTGGAGATGCCTCCCAGTTCCAGCCTTCCAGGTGCAGGGCAAGATGTCCTTGACTCTCTGAGAAAGGAATGTTATTATGATTACATATCACCCATGCTCCATACAATCCCTCCTCCCAGTTTCCCACAGTACTAAATGTGGCAGGCCTGAAGGCCCTAGGCAAAAGATGGCTTCCAGGCCTGACACTGTGCCGACCAAAACTGGATGCAGTATTCCAGGTGTGGTCCTTACACTTACAACCATTGCAGCGTCTCTGTGATCATGTGATCAGTATTTGGGTGCTTGGGAACCAGCATGTATTTATGACAGTTGAAGTATCCCAGAATACCAGGATCTCCATTTGCGACTTTCTCAGCTGGCTGCCAATAAGCACAGTCAATGGGGAGCCCAGATGCTCTTAACAACTGTCTGATTCATTTAACAGCCATGCTGATTCACTTAACAACTATGGCAAAAAGGTGATTAAATCAGGAGATGACTCACTTCACTATCACCTTGCTTAATGACAGAAGTTCCAATCCTAATTGTGGTTATAAATCAAGGATTACATGTATTATTTTAAATTTTTATTTTTAAACAAACATACATAAAAACATAGCATCATCTTCAATTGTAGAGACAAAGGATTACATATATTGTGTGGAACATATTTGGACAGGTCTTTCTATTTTAAACATAAACCACTCAAACTTTTGGTTACTCTATTTGATTTTGGAGATCCCAAAAGTCCTTTTCCAAGAGGTAATTGGACGTTCTGGTTTTTCTTTTCTTTGAAGACGTTTCACTTCTTCACTTCAGAGCTGAAAAGGCTTCTTGGATGAGAAGCGAAACATCTTCAGAGAAAAACCAGAACATCCAGCTGCCGCTTGAAAAAGCACCCTAGGGACAACCATAACCTGGACGACTAAGAATCTCCATAGACATTGATTTTTGAGTAGTTTATTTGATCATTGGAGCTGATCTTGGACCGGGTTTCCCTATGCACAGTCACTCACGCCCTCGTCACTTCCCGCCTGGATTACTGCAGGGCTCCCCTTGAAGAGCACCCGGAGGCTTCAACTGGTCCAGAATGCGGCCGCGCGGGTGATTGAGGGAGCGCTCGAAGCTCCCATATAACAATATAATAAGATATAATAAGAGTTCTCCATTCCTCTGAAAACAATAAAATACCCTATCCCACCAGACTTGAAATCCTAGGCTTAGAAAACTTGGAACTCCGTCGCCTTCGACAAGACCTAAGCTTAACTCACAGAATCATCTATTGTAATGTCCTTCCTGTTAAAGATTACTTCAGCTTTAATTGCAATAATACTAGAGCAACTAATAGATTTAAACTTAATGTCAACCGCTTTAATCTAGATTGCAGAAAATATGACTTCTGTAACAGAATCATCAGTGCTTGGAATACTTTACCTGACTCTGTGGTCTCTTCCCATAATCCTAAAAGTTTTATCCGAAAACTTTCTACTATTGACCTCACCCCATTCCTAAGAGGACCATAAGGGGCGTGCATAAGCGCACAAACGTGCCTACCGTTCCTGTCCTATTGTCTTTCTTTTCTTCTCC
The DNA here is from genome assembly GCF_028640845.1 of Ahaetulla prasina. Taxonomy (NCBI): domain Eukaryota; kingdom Metazoa; phylum Chordata; class Lepidosauria; order Squamata; family Colubridae; genus Ahaetulla; species Ahaetulla prasina. Next base: position 16,044,038 of record NC_080539.1, read on the forward strand.
CTATATATATGCTTATACCTCTTTATATTTACTCATATATGTGTTTATATACTATATAATCTTTTGTATGATACCTACATATATTGTTGTGACAAAATAAAATAAATAAAATAAATTAAAATAAAATAAAATAAACACCTATGCTGCGCAGGCTGCACTGGCTTCCGGTTGCCTTCTGGGTGCAATTTAAGGTGTTGGTTCTCACCTTTAAAGCGCTCCATGGCTTAGGACCGGGTTACTTACGGGACCGCTTGCTGCTACCGGTGGCCTCCCATCGACCAGTGCGCTCCCACAGAGAGGGTGTCCTCAGGGTGCGGTTGGCCAGACAATGTCGACTGGTGACCTCCAGGGGGAGGGCCTTCTCTGCGGGAGCTCCAGCCCTCTGGAACGAGCTACCCCCAGGGATACGCCAACTCCCTGACCTCCGGGCCTTCCGGCGTGAGTTGAAGACTCTTTTATTTCATCGTGCAGGACTGGCCTAATAGATTTTTAATGGGGTTTTTTAATAGTTTTTAGAATTTTCAGCCTATTTAAATTAATCTTTTAAATTTGATTTTAATTTTTATGTTTGTTGTTCTTAGTTGGCTGTAAACCGCCCTGAGTCCTTCGGGAGAAGGGCGGTATAGAAATTGAAATAATAAATAAATAAATAAATAAATAAATAAATAAATTAAATAAATAAATAAATAAATAAATAAATAAATAAATAAATAAATAAATAAATAAATAAATGCATTCAGAAACTATTCCTTGAAAATCAAGACCACGGTATGCAGAATATCTTGAAAAAGAAGATAAAGTTTAAAGACTTTTGGTGGCGCAACATTGGAAGAAAGAAGAATTGCCTACAACTGAAGGATGGACACTCAAAGTTTCAAATTTGGCAGAAATGGCAAAAATTTCTGCGTATCTGAAAGATTATTCACAAGAACGATATATAGTAGAATGCAGAAAATGGATTGATTATATTCAAAATAGGTATCAGACTAAAAAGTATCAAATAGCTTATGAGTGATTGTAGGAAATGTATTGTATTTGTTTTATTTGTTTAAAAGGGGAAAGGGGAGCTAAGGGATCAATGGGGGAGAAGAGATTAGGGGTTATGGTTTTTGTAGTAGTCTAGCATATGCTTGTTAGATGTTATACCCTGTATTTTGCTCTGGGAAGTCTCCCGGGGGAGGGGAGGGGGGAAAGGTGAATGGGAGGGGGGGAGGGAGGGGGAGGGGGGAGGTGGGGAGATAATTATTAAAAAAAATTATTGTAAAACTTTTTCAATAAAAAGAAAGAAAAAAAAAGAAAGAAAATTGAGACCATGGGAAAAATCCCATAGACAGGGCGGGGGGGGGGAAGAGTATTTTAAAAAGTGCCTTTGGTAGGGATTATGAGCACTTATTTTGTTGATTTAGAAAGCTAGGCAGAATTGGACTTAGTTTGTAATTGGCTGAGCGCCCATCCCAAAATCCCCATAGGTTAGTCCGGGAATTTGAAAGGCAGCCTAGAAAAAGGCAATGGTAAACCTATGTTATTTCCAAAAAAATAAATAAATAATGGATTCAATTATCATTAACTAGGCTTGGCACAAGGGCATATTTATTACTTTAGGAACAGATAAATCAATCTAGTTCCAGTTTGTGTCAGTATTACATAAGGTCAAACATAAAACTCTTTTTCCTAAGAGTTTTCAAAGATAATATGAACATCTGCATTTACTCTCTAAACGTAAATTTACTCTCTAAAATTTGCACATACCCTAAAGTACTCCTTTTATCAATATTTGCCTAAAATATATGTGCTTGTGCACATTTTCGTCTAGAAAAAAGTGAAATGGAAAATGTGGAGGAATGTGAAATATGGATAACTATATTCTGATTTATGAATCCTGGGAATGCAAATTAGCTGCTTTGCTTTAACAGAAGAACACACAGTCAACAGCCCCATCTGAGACTTGGTTGCAGTTCAGAGCTCCTGATACAACTGGCAGTGATGTAATTTTAATGTTCCAGAAGGGGATAATTGTTAAATACATGGGGAACAATCCTTTCAACTCTATTCAATTAATTTTGCTAAGTTTTAATTAGGCTTTAATTTAAATTTTAACTTTTCCTTGGCTGGCCCACCCAGAAGCCAAGGATATTTTGGTTGAAAGTAGGTTATGCAGCCAGTTTTAAAATAGGGTCTGAATCCATTTCTCCATGGTTCCATTTTAGACACTGAAATCAAAACTTCATAGAACAGAATAGAATATGCTGGGTAGAGTAGAGTAGAGTAGAGTAGAGTAGAGTAGAGTAGAGTAGAGTAGAGTAGAGTAGAGTAGAGTAGAACGGAACTGAGTGGAGAGGAATTGGAATTGGAATTGGAATTGGAATTGGAATTGGAATTGGAAATGGGAATGGGAATGGGAATGGAATGGAATGGAATTCTTTATTGGCCAGGTGTGATTGGACACACAAGGAATGTCTCAGGTGAATAAACTCTCAGTGTACATACAAACAACAAAGTAATATAATCATAAGATATCAATAGGAGAAGGTTATAAGAAAGATGAAAAGGATAATAATAATAGAGCCCTACCACATGGGTAAATATCCTTAGACATAAGGCAATATTGTAATAATTAGGTATTCAGCAGAGTGATGGCATGAGGGGGGGGGGAAACTGTGTTGTTTTGGTATGCAATGCCTTATAGTGGAATCCTGAGGGGAGGCGTTGAAACAGTTTATGTCCAGGATGGGAGGGGTCTACTGATATTTTCTTAGCCCTCTTTCTGAGTCATGCAATATACAGGTCCTCAATGGAAGGCAGGCTGGTTGCAATTGTTTTGTTTCTGCAGTCCTAACTATCTATCGGAGTCTCTACCTGTCCCATTTGGTTGCTGTGCCAAACCAGACAGTTATAGAAGTGCAACTCAATAATTCAGACAGACTCAATAATTCCTCTGTAGATTTGTATCAGCAGCTCCTTGGGCAGTCTGAGCTTTCTGAATTCATAGCTGCCAAAAGAACACTTTTTTTTTTTTTTATCATCCCAAACTTTCTAAGGCTGAACTTGGGGTGAAAATCAGAGAAAGCAGAAGGAAAATGAGCTACACACCCAGCTGAAAGTCTCTTATTTTGTTTCTCTCCCACTCTACGTCTCATCCAGCATTTTTGAAGGATTATTGTTTTACAGACTGTGAGGGAAACAGACTGTGGTGAATTACAGATTAGGTTTTCGGCTAAAAAGGAATAGAACGGATTAAGAAGGAACAAATTGATAAACCGGAACTGAACAGATTGTGCTTTCTTCTTGCAGATCTGAGGAACCGAGTCTTTGAAGTGTGACTGGAGTCGCAGTCGAGAAAGATGCTTGTGAACGGTTGACTGGATGGTCTGGTCTTCAGAAACCCCCTTGGTGCAGAGAACTATGGCGATCAGCCTTGCGGCGATTGCAGAAGGAAACGTATTGGAGACAGGCAAAGTTCTAAGATGATCAGACGAACCCATGGGAGGGCCTAGCGAGAAGCCAAGGTGTGGCTTCAAAGCTGTTCTAAAGGCGTGAAGGGCTCAGTTTCCCAGGAAGGGTATGGCCAGATCCTTTTTCAGACCACAAAAGTTTCTTCGGAGGACCCAGTTTCTGCTCTTTTTCCTCACGGCCGCTTATCTGATGGCTGGTAGCCTTCTCCTCCTACAGAGATCTCGCGTGGTTCTGCAGCAAGGCTCCCGAGGGTTCTCCAGGAATCAGGGCCTACCAGTCGCTGAGACTTTGCTGGGGGAGGCAAATGCAGAGAGCAGGCCAGTTCAGATGCCTCGCTTGACTTCTAAGCTTCTGGTGAACATGCATACAGTCTATGGATCCAACCCGGACCAGAAAGATGGACCACGGTGGTTGATCTCCAGAAATTCAGAATTGAGACAGTTACGGAGGCGGTGGTTTCTCCGATTTGTAAATGACCAAGAACCCGTTCTGGCTTCTGGAGCAAAAACACTGAAGCACGCCTCCAAAAGCAAAGGTAAATCTGGTTCTGAAGCTTGCGCTAGATTTTTTAGAAGTATTTCAGAAAGGAGACATAGATACCTTGAAGTAGCTTCTTAGGGTGATATTATTATTATCTACTTTATTCATTAAACATGAAACTCAGTCAACTGAACATTCAAAAAGGCATCACAAACACTATTGACTGGTGCTAATGGTTGATACGGGTTGCTGCCAGCGTCCTAGGTATCAACCAAGCACCTTCTTAAGATGTACGATGTTCCAAGTAGAACAATTTTTTGCCATTCCGCTGGTGTTATTGCAGGAAGCTGCAATTTGTTGATGTATCTTATAAAATTCTTGGACATGGTACCAAGTGCCCCAATGACAATGGCGGCTTCTTCTTCTTCTTCTTCTTCTTCTTCTTCTTCTTCTTCTTCTTCTTCTTCTTCTTCTTCTTCTTCTTCTTCTTCTTCTTCTTCTTCTTCTTCTTCTTCTTCTTCTTCTTCTTCTTCTTCTCCTCCTCCTCCTCCTCCTCCTCCTCCTCCTCCTCCTCCTCCCTCTTCCTCTTCTTCCCCACTTTTCTACTTATCAAAGTGCACCAGGCAGTTTACAAAAGCAAGAAGTAGAAAATATTTAAAAAGCACCACCAAGAAATCAACAAACAGACTAATTTAAATATATATTTAATAGCTGGTACAGTGATGGCGACGATGACATGAAACCCAAGAGGAGCAAATCATTTCATTTACGCTCACATTTCCTTTGATTGGCTCATAATTCACCATCTGTCATTCTACCTTCACAATACCTCCATGATGTTTAGTAACCGGTCAACCTTATAAGTAGGTAGACCAGGAAATTGATTCCCCAAGATGACTAGAACTGTATTTTATTGAGCTAGCCTGTAGTAACAAATTCTTGTAAATTTGTCTCTTTTCTCCCTTCCAATCCTTTGTACCATAGATGTGTGGTCTTCAATTCCCAGGATTCTCTGGCCACCATGTTGTGAGTTGGAGACTGTACATTGTAGAGCTGCCCAGGGTGAGAAATGATGTCTAGGGAATGAGGGAACCATTCACACACACACACACACACACACACACACACACACATACACATGCACGCACCAGTCTTAATGCATGTGTCTTCTCCATTTGTGGTTGTCCTGGCAGTTTAGGGAAATAATGATAGTAAATAAAATACATTGTCGAAGCCTTACCCACTTTGCATTGTATCTCTTCCTTCTCCAAGATAGGCAGCCATATGAATTGACTAGAATGAATGAATGAATGAATGCCCATTCAAGGAAACGCCTTTTATGAATTGACTAATACATATATGAATGAATGAATGAATCAATACATGAATCAATGCATACCCATTCAGAGAAATGCCCTTTATGGAATGACTAATATATATGAGTGAGTGAGTGAGTGAATGCCCATTCCTGGAAATGCGTGTTGTGTGACAATTGGCAATGAGGGATAATGCCCAAGTCTTAAACATGGCAAAGGGCTGAGGCAAAATATTGTTGAGTATGTGAAATCTAATCTAAACTAATTAAATCTAATGATTCAAACAGGCCAGGCAAGGAGATAAGTGCAATTGAAACCTTGCCTCTTTGGCATGTTCATTGTTGTTACATGCATGCAGAAGATGGGGTCTTGATTGTGCTGTCACACTCACATCTTGCCTCTTTTGAATACCCCCCTGCAGTGGTTGCATATCTATGCACTATCTTTAGCCGTAATTGAAACATGGATTGCAATTGCTTTCCTCCAGAATTTCCCCCCCCCTATTTTCCAAATTAGGCAACAGCTTAGTCATTTCCTGGTGGTCTCTCATCCCAGCATTAACCAATCCCAACTGTCAAGCACCAAGAAAATCAGGAGACCCAGACAGTTCAAATGGGTATAAATGAGAGCTGTGGTGGCACAGTGGTTAGAGTGCAGTATGGCAGACTAATTCTGCCAACTGCCAGCAGTTCGATTCTCACCGGCTCAAGATTGACTCAGCCTTCCATCCTTCTGAGGTCAGTAAAATGAGGACCCAGATTGTTGGGGGCAATAGGTTGACACTGTAAACTGCTTAAAGAGGGCTGTAAAACACTCTGGAGTGGTATATAAGTCTATTGCTACTTCCATAAAGATTTATTGTAAATGTAGGCTGTCCACAAGGATCTGTATTATTGGCCCAGGGAAATTGGAAGGAGATAAGAGTAGAAGGAAAAGGGATGTGGTGGCTCAGTGGCTAAGATGCTGAGTTTGTCGATCGAAAGGTTGGCAGTTCAGCAGTTCGAATCCCTAGTGCCATGTAACAGGGTGAGCGCCTGTTACTTGTCCCAGCTTCGGACAACCTAGCAGTTTGAAAGCACGTAAAAAACACAAATAGAAAAATAGGGACCACTTTTGGTGGGAAGGTAACAGTGTTCCATGTGCCTTTGGTGTTTAGTCATGTGGGCCACATGACTATGGAGATGTCTTCGGACAGTGCTGGCTCTTCAGCTTTGAAACGGAGATGAGCACCGCCCCCTAGAGTCGGGAACGACTAGCACATGTGCAAGGGGAACCTTTACCTTTAAGAGTAGAAGCAATTCAAGGTAGGCTGAACTTAGACCTCTTGTGGGCACGCAGGGATTCATGATTTATGACAGATCTCGTGCTCAGCCTGGTCATCTCCTACACCAACTCTGTTTAGCTTTTCTTATTGGTCACATATTGCCTCCTAGGTGAGCCAGAGGGTAAAATCAACAAAGATATCAGTAGCAACAGGACTTAGATTTATATATCACTTCATAGTGCTTATACAGCCCTCTCTAAGCAGAGTCAGCATATTGCCCCCAACAATCTGGGTCCTCATTTTACCCACCTCAGAAGGATGGAAGGCTGAGTCAACCTTGAGCCTGCTGAGATTTGATCTGCCAAACTGCTGGCAGCTGGTGATCAGCAGAAGTAGCCTGCAGTACTGCACTTTAACCACTGCGCCACCGTGGCTCATTAGAGATATGAGCATCTCTGTGAGGACTAAAGGTAATCAGAAGACGAGGCTCAAAATATCAGAGCAAGCCTTAATACAAAAGCCTTAAAAAGCCTTTTGTAATATTACAGATAGTCCTTTACCTACAACCATTCATTTAGTGACCGTTCAAAGTTACAACACCATTCAAAAAAACGACTTGTGACCATTTTTACACTTATGACTATTGTAGCAACCCCCATGGTCATATGATTCGGACTGGCAACTATTTATTATGGTTGCAACGTCCTTGAGTCATGCAATAGCAATAGATTTAGACTTATATACCACTTCACAGTGCTTTACAGCCCTTTCTAAGCAGTTTACAGAGTCAGCATATTGCCCCCAACAATCTGGGTCCTCATTTTACTGACCTCGGAAGGATGGAAGGCTGAGTCAGCTTTGAGCTGGTGAGGATTGAACTGCTGGGAGTCGGCAGAGTTAGCCTACAATACTGCATTTGTGTTACTAACCGAACAACTGCAGTGATTCACTTAACAACTGTGCCAAGAAAGATCTCCAAACAGGGCAAAACTCACTTAACAGCTGTCTTGCTTGGCAACTGAAATGTTGGCCACAATTTTGGTCATATGTCAAGAAGTACCTCTCATCTTAATTAAAAACCGTTACATAAAGCAGGTGTCAGCATTCCGAGTAACACATCCACCAAAAGCAGGACTCTGAGGCAGAGATTCTTCAAAGAACATGTTTATTGAATACATCATATCGGCACAGCCAGTGAAAACCAACTCTAAAAAGTTCCTGTGGTTTTAGACTAATTAAAAGAACAAATAGTTCCATCTCCAAATGTACATTGGTCACATTATCCAATATAAGTAGCTGACAAGCTGCTTGGTCCCTCCTCTCTTTCTTCAACTGCCACCTGTTAGGATGACCTTGGTTCCCACAAGAAAACTCTTTGTTTTGACTGTTAGTCAGTCTATCGACTTCCCCTTCCTTTCCCCCTCTCAGAGTTTGTGGCAACTGTTAAGGATAGTCTTATCTCACAACCGATGTTGTGGGCTATTGAGCAGATTACCCTTTGAGTTTATTCACGAAAACGACTGAGAATGATTGTGGACAACAACAGTTAACAAATTGGGTTTTGATAATATTTTACTTTTAAGAAACAACAAAAGACAATCCAAGTCATACACATATAAAGTGAGATAAAAATCAGTCCAGGGATATTTTTCAAATATAAAGTCTTCTTACCAGTTGTAGAAAAATACAATAAAACAGATCTTCTTTAGTTTCATTCAGGAACAAAGTTCAATATAAAAACAGTCAATAAATATTAAAGAAGCAATAAATAGCCATGATCAAGCAATGATCATGCATAGAGATCAAATGTAGAGTTACAGCATATCAGCAGGTAAAATGGTGTAATGTTCAAACAAACCATAATTCAGCTTTCTTTAAGTACATTGGCTACAGAGCTCAGCCAATCAGGATGCATGATGATGCAACAAAGTTTTTAAAGCTACATGATATTTTTAGCTACAAACACACAATGTTGGTTTATATATTTCCTGACCAACCAGTTGGGCAATAACCATTTCCTAACAGCAACTATGAGGCAGCAGAATTATTTTATTATTATTATTATTATTTATTATTTATTACATTTTTATACCGCCCTTCTCCCGAAGGACTCAGGGCGGTGTACAGCCGGAGATAAAATACAAGATATGTACAATTAAAACAAATTAAAACATAGCAAAATTACAAAAATGGCTAATAATTAAAATTTAAATTTAAAATATTTAAGAATATTAATAAAACCCCAATTTAAAATCAAACTATTATGCCAGTCCCACTTGAGTAAATAAGTATGTTTTTAGCTCACGACGGAAGGTCCGAAGATCAGGCACTTGACGTAGGCCAGGGGGGAGTTCATTCCAGAGCGTCGATGCTCCCAAAGAGAAGGCCCTACCCCTGGGGGCCGCCAGCCGACACTGTTTGGCGGACGGCACCCTGAGGAGACCCTCTCTATGAGAGCGTACGGGTCGGTGGGAGGCATAGGGTAACAGAAGATAGCTTCAGCCAGGTTCTCTCCAGAGTTGACAGCAGGAAGAAAAGAGGTTAAACCACAATATTCTATCTACCTCACAATGCAACAACAACCTGAGGAAGCCCAGATGGCTTTGAATCTGCAGCTGCAAAGAATGATAAAAAAACTGCTCCAAACTTGTGAAATGGAGCTCAGAAAAAGAAACTCCCACCTTCTTAGCAACTTATTGTGGGTGTCTGTTCACAGCTTGTGAACTTCCTAATTGCATGTTTGGAAAGTGCCAATGTTCACCTCTTTAGAAGAAACATACCATTCACCTTGTCTCAACATCTTAATTCAAGAGTTCTAGCTTTTCCTCCTACTTCGCTGATTTTTTTCTCTTCTTTACTCTTTTTTTTTTCACCCAAAAGAGAGAGTGATGTAGATTCTTTTGGCTATTTTTAGCCCCCCCCAAAAAAGGGGGGGGAAAGGCTGAAGATTGAATGATTTATTTTGGATCCATCTGTGAAAAGCTTTCGATCCGAGACTGAATGCGAGACAGGAAACAATGGAGGGAATAAACCAAAAGAAAGCAGAGCCTCCATTTAAGTCTAAAAAGCTTGTGTTTGTGGACGTGATGTATGTCAGAAAAAGTCAGGATGGTAGCTGTAATTATTCAGAGCTGCCATCTTGAATTTCTTGATCCTGTTCCCTATAAAGCAGGGGTGTCAAACTTATGTTGTCATGGTATCGTCACAGTTGTGACCGAGGCCCAAGTAGTGATTACCAAACACAATTCAGTCCTGAACAAACTTATTTTATTAAAAGAGCTGAGAATTAATCCATTCTCAGCTTAGTCCAAAGCAAATTCTTTATAAACAATCCTTTGGCCTCATCACCAACCTTTGTTGTCCTTGGCAACTTGCCAAAGGTAAAACCCCCACAAAGTTCAAGAGACGCTGACAAGAAGCACTGGAATCAATGTTGCTTTTCCACAAAGAACCCAATGGCTCGTTGCTGCTCTTTTAAGCCTTATGGGAGTTGCCAATCATCTTCTGGTCTTACTCCTGAGTCGTCCTTTTTGCTTTAGCTGCTTTTGCCTTCTGGCAGCTCTTTTTTTTTTTTTTTTTTTACATTTATATCCCGCCCTTCTCCGAAGACTCAGGGCGGCTTACATTGTATAAGGCAATAGTCTCATCCTATTTGTATATTTATATACAAAGTCAACTTATTGCCCCCCCATCTGGGTCCTCATTTTACCTACCTTATAAAGGATGGAAGGCTGAGTCAACCTTGGGCTTGGTGGGACTAGAAACTGCAGTAATTGCAGGCAGCTGTGTTTTAATAACAGGCTTCTTACAGCCTGAGCCACACCGCGGCTCTTCACGTGCGTGCATTAGGAACAGGCTCCTCCTGTTCCTCTGCCTCACTACTATCAGGCTCTGTAGGCTCTGGAGTCCGCACCTCACTTCCCGATGGCCCTGGCCCCACCTCAGCCTCATCGCTGTCCAACTCCGTTGCCAGCTCCGTAGGCTGCTGACGGACCATAACAGCTACAGTATGTGAAGCCTACCTCTGATGTTGACATCAGGCTTATATAACTCTACAATAACAAGGAGTGTGAAACTCCAGAGAGTTTTTGAAAAAGGACTCTGCATGCCATTCATATATACAATTCTTTCTACTTCACTCTCCTTGAAAGAAAGAAAAAGTAGGGTAAACCAGGCAGGGTTCGCAGGTTGTTTTAAAGTGACATAAATAATTAAATGACAACATGAAACAGAAAAAAAATATATTGATCGCTCTTCAAATATCTTTTCCCTACTTTAAAGTACTCAGACCGAGATAGTCCTCTACTTCCCACCACAAGTGGGACTGCAGCTTCCATTGCTGCGAGATGGGGTTGTTATATGAATCCACCTTCCCCAGTGACTTGTTCGTTGGAAGCCCAGAGAAAGGTTGCAGATGGTGATCACATGACCCCAGGTTGCCGCAACAGGCATAAGTACATGCCAGTTGCCAAACATTTGAATTTTGACTGCATGACCATGGGGACACTGCAACAGTCATAAGAGCAAGAACCAGTTTCTTCTAACTTCCAACCAGAGGTGAAATGCTCCTGGTTCAGACCGGATCACCTGATCCGGTAGCAATGGTGGCGGGTGGTTCAGAGAACCGGTAGCAAAAATCCCTCCCCTCCCCATGCCCAGGTGAGCCGCGGGATCATCAGAGGTAATTTTTTTTTACTTTTAAAAGCATTTTTTCTTCAGCTGAAAAATTCTTTTAAAAGTTTTTTAAAAAGCCTCTGATGATCCCGCAGCTCAGCTGGGATTGTCAGAGGCTTTTAAAAGCATTTTTTGCAACCTCTTCGGCCAAAGAGGTTGTAGAAAAACTGCTTTTAAAAGTAAAAAAAAAAAGTTGGCTATGCCCACCCAGTCACATTACTTCCCCCCCACCAAGTCACGCCCACAGAGCCGGTAGTAACAAATTTTACATTTCACCACTGCTTCAGACATTGTTAAATGAATGAATGGCTGTAAGTCAAGGTAAGTCACTGTTCTTGTACCTAGAACAGGGTTTTTCAAAATTTAGCAATTTCAAGATATCTGGACTAGAGCAGGGGTCTCCAACCACCAGGTCTGTGGCCTGGCACTGGTCTGTAGCCCACCAGGAACCAGGCCATGGAAGCAAGAGACGCAGTGGTGGGTTTCAAATTTTTTTTACTACCGGTTCTGTGGGTGTGGCTTGGTAGGTGTGGCATGGCTTGGTGAGCGTGGCTTGGTGGGTGTGGCATGGGAAGGATACTATAAAATCTCCATTCCCACCCCACTTCAGGGGGAAGGATACTGTAAAATCTCCATTCCTTCCCGACTCCAGGGGAAGGTTACTGCAAAATCCCCATTTACTCCCGATCAGATGGGACTCAGGAGGCAGAGAATAGATTGGGGCGGGGCCAGTCAGAATTTTTACTACCGGTTCTCTGAACTACTCAAAATGTCCACTACCGGTTCTCCAGAACTGGTTAGAACCTGCTGAAACCCACCTCTGAAGAGAAGCCCCATCTGCACACGCAGGGGATCCAGGCAGCAGGTGAAGCCATGCACCCTTGGTCCAAGGAAAAAACACCTTCCATGAAACCAGTCCCTGGCACCTAAAAGGTTGAGGACTGCTGAACTAGAGTACTGGGTTTTGTTTAGAGAAATCCAGGCTGGCTGAGGAATTCTGGGACTTGAAGTCCACACATCTTAAAGTTGCCAAGTTCGAAATACAATGATCTAGAAACTTCTGTAATGTATGTCTACGGAGATTCTCAGTCATCTAGGTCCTGGTGGTCCCAAAGGTGTGTTTTCTCCAAGAGGCAATTGGACTTTCTTGTTTTTCTTTGAAGATGTTTCGCTTCTCCTCCAAGAGGCTTCTTCAGCTTCTGCTTGGATGGTGGGGAGCGGAAGGATAATTCTGTAACGGGTCCTTGTTGCAGAAACAATTTTAACTACGTTGCGTGAATCCTTCGTTCATGGAAATGAAATTGTTCACCAAGACGTGTGCATGGAAAAGAGGCAAAGAGAGTCTGTCAGAATAATCTTTTACCCACAATTTTTACACTCATGAGTAAAATTCTCTGGTGACGTTCAGTATCTTTTTATTATTATTATTATTATGGTTATCTCTTACGTTCACATTGTGCAGTGGTTTCCGTTTGCATCAGAACTCTTGTGATTCAAATTTTCCTTGCCTGTCTTTTATCTTGCGTGATTCAAATCGATCAGATAAAAATTTAGCTCTGCTTTTCAAGAGCGCTGGGCGCATTTGTGCCGCTGTCAGATTTTGTGTAGGATAACACACGCAGCGGAAGAGAGTTTCTGAGAAACTCAAGAAGGCAGCCAGCTATCCTGAGACAAGAGACTTTACAAACCATCCAACCAATCCATTTCCAAAGCTTTTACAATACACGTTAAATGAAAAGGAGATTATTTATGAGTTCTAGACTTTTGTAGTTGATATGATAGAGTGCTGTAATATAGGTAGTCCCAGTGGTGAAATCTAAATTTCTTTCCTACCGGTTCTGTGGGCGTGGCTTGGTGGGGGGGGTCATGTGACTGGGTAGGCTATCTGACTGGGGATCAAAAGACAGAAACTCACTAACAATGGCCTGCTGGAGCAGGGTTGGACTAGATGACCTCCAGGTCCCTTCCAGCCCTGGATTATCTTTTAAAGGTGGGTCTAATGTCAGGTTTGTAGTCCTTCCTTCCTCCTCAAAAAGGCTCTGACAATCGCGTGGCTCAGCTGGGCATTGGGGGGGGGCAGGGATTTTTGCTACCAGTTCTCCAAATCACCTGCTGCCATTGCTACTGGATTGGGCGATCCGGCCCGAACCGGGAGCATTTCACCCCTGTGTAGTCCTCAGCTTACGACCACAACTGAGCCCCAAACTTCTGTTGCTGAGTGAAATATTTGTTAATGTTGCCACATTTTTACGACTTTTCCTGCCACGGTTGTTAAGTGAATCACGGTAGTTTTTGAATTGGTAACAGAGTTGTTAAGTGAATCTGGCTTCCCCATTGACTTTGCTTGTCAGGCGGCGGCAAAAGCCCAGGACATTGCAACTGTCATAAATATGAGTCAGTTGCCAAGTGTCTGAATTTTGATCGCATGACCACGGGGATGCTGCAATGATCGTAAGGGTGAAAAGCGGTCATAAGTCACTTGTTTTCAGGGTCGCTGTAATTTTGAATGGTCACTAAATGAACTGTTGTAAGTCGACGACTACCTGTAATGCAGAAGTGGTATTTACTTATCTTCCCTACCAGTTAGCAAATGTGAGCACGTGTATGCACGGTTCTCACGCATTACATCCGGGTGGGTGGGTGGAGCTTCCTGCAGTTGCTGCTACCAGTTCGCCCAAATAGCACCGAACCGGATGAATCTCACCTGTGCTGTAATGTATTTAGTTCTTAAAGCCTTACAGAAAATGTCAGCTGATCCATGGGTCTCCAACCTTGGTCCCTTTAAGACTTGTGGACTTCAATCCCAGAGTCCCTCAGCCAGCAAAGCTGGCTGAGGAACTCTTGGAGTTGAAGTCCACAAGTCTTAAAGGGACCAAGGTGTCATGTCCCCCTCCCCCTCCAACGACCGGGTCTAGGAAGTCCGTATCAAGCGTGGCCACGAAGCCTCTGCAGCTTTGCCAAATTCCTTTCAGATTTCTCAGGGCAGGCAGGAATCCAAGTTGTGACTTCAGCAAACGAAAGGAGACTTTGCTTGACTCAAAGTTGCTTGACTCAAGCTGATCCTTTATATAGGCTGTGGGGTGTGGCTCCATGACTCAGCACTTATCCAGGCCTGCCCCTCCCTTCCTTCTGCTGACGTCGCCTCTCAGATCTCCGGAAGCGGGGATCCGTCCACTGTGAATTCCCTTCCTCTGGATCTGCTGCTGGTAATTCTAGCACATGGCTGGCTCCCTGCTCACATGCTGTAGGAATGAGGTTTGTTTGTTCATTCCTGACATTCTGTCCGGGCATGGGGCCAAGGCTGGGGGCTGGAGGCATATCAGGCCGTTCCTCTTCATTATCAGACTCTGAATCTGATAGCAGGCCCAGGAGGTGACAGGAGGGGGCCCGGCTGAGGAGAGGAGGGAGGGCGAGGCACAACACAAGGTTGGAGACCCCTGAGCTGATCAATGGCCAGGGCTACTACCACACGCTAACCAAAAGGTGGTTTTTCTTTCCCCCAACAGCCTAAAAGTTCCTCTTGTGTTTGCGTAGTTCGTACATAATTAAAAGTCATTTTCATGTCCTTTCACAAGAAATCAGATAAATGGCTAGTCTTCATTTCTCCGCGTATGCCGTTTTCCCCACTATCTTCCTCTCTCTACATTTGCCTGACAGTTTGCAAGACTGAATTCAGAAGCTTTATCAAAGAGATGCAAACGTGATGGTTTCATTTTAATTTTGCATTACAGAAGGGGGGGGTCAGTGCGGAGAACGAAGGAAGATTGGTTTTAAATAAATGTTGCATGGCTTGAAGATTTTCCAAGTCGGATGACAAAGTCAGGGGACTGCAGGAAACATGCCTTAATAATGCCAGAAGAAATTATATCACTTTTGCTTTCTAGCCCTGGTTCTGGTCTTCTTCTTTTTTTTCTTGTTTCTCTGATTAATACAAAATCTAGGATGGCTCATTTCTCCAATCAGGTGTGCTTTAAAGTCTGACAAGAATCAGGGAATGAATAATAATAGTTTGCAATTGGCATGAGATGTTTCATAAACTCTCCAATCAACCTTTATGGGGGAAGTGAGAAAGTTGATTGTAAATGGTCATAGCGTTTGAACAAAAATGAAATATACAGTAGTTAGTCCTCAACTTACAGCCATTCAAAGTTACCAGCTGCTCAAAGTTACAATGGCACTTTAGAATAGAGTAGAGTAACAGAGTTAGAAGGGACCTTGGAGGTCTTCTAGTCCAACTTCCTGTTCAGGCAAGAAACCCTATATCGTTTCTGGACCGAGTGCCCAAAGTGCGCGCACAAACCCCCAAAATGCAAAGCATGTGCGGCCCTGGTACATGCACCCAGTGGTGGGATTCAGCCAGTTCACACCACTTCGGGAGAACCGGTTGTTAACTTTCTGAGCAGTTTGGCAAACTGGTTGCTGGAAGAAATCATTAGGTCACAGAACCGGTTGTTAAATTACTTGAATCGCACCACTGCATGCACCCCACCCCCACGCATGCGCACATGCCCCCACACATGAATGCGTGGCCCCCCCGCACCTGCCCCATGCCACGTATGCGTGGCAGAGACCTGAAGACCAGCTGGCTGGTGGGAGGCATGTGAGCATGTACGGTGGAGCTGAACTGGGGCGACGGTTCGCGTGCCCACAAAGAGGGCACTGTGTGCCATCTCTGGCACGCATTCCATAGGTTCGCCATCATGGCCCTATACCATTTCAGTCAAATGGTTGTCCAATCTCTTCTTTAAAATTTCCAGTGTTGGAGCATTCACAACTTCTCGATGCAAGTTGTTCCACTGGTTTATGGTTTTAACTGTCAGGAAATTTATCCTTAGCTCTAGGTTGCTTCTCTCCTTGATTAGTTTCCACCATTGCTTCTTGTCCTGCCTTCAGGTGCTTTGGAGAATAGCTTGACTCCCTCTTCTTTGTGGCAGCCTCAGAGATATTGGAAAACTGCTATCATAACCACCCCTAGTCCTTATCTTAATTAAACTAGAGGTATCCAATTCCAAAGACTCTGAGCTTGTCGATCGAAAGGTTGGCAGTTCGGCAGTTCGAATCCCTAGTGCCGTGTAATGGGGTGAGCTCCCATTACTTGTCCCAGGTTCTGCCAAAGCATGTAAAAAATGCAAGTAGAAAAATAGGGACCACCTTTGGTGGGAAGGTAACAGCATTCCATGCGCCTTTGGCATTTAGTCATGACGGCCACATGACCATGGAGACATCTTTGGACAGTGCTGGCTCTTCAGCCTTGAAACGGAGATGAGCATCGCCCCCTAGAGTCGGGAACGACTAGCACATATGTGCGAGGGGAACCTTTACCTTTACTTTTATCCAATTCCAGTCACTGTTCTTTATATATTTTAGCCTCCAGTCCGCTAATCATCTTTGTTGCTTTTCTCTGCACTCTTCTTCTTCCCACATTTGTTATATGAATCACTGAAGTTGTTAAGTGAATCTCACTTCCCCATTGAATTTGCTTGTTAGAAGGTCACAAAAGGGGATCACATGACCCTGGGACACTGCAGCTTTCATAAATATGAGTCAGTTTCCAAGCCTCTGAAATTTGATTATGTGACTACCGTGTTTCCCCGAAAATAAGACTATAGAAAAAGTGCAGAGGATAACAGCCAGGATGATTAGGGGACTGGAGGCTAAAACATATGAAGAACGGTTGCAGGAACTGGGCCTGGCTAGTCTACTGAAGAGAAGGACCAGGGGAGACATAACATAACATAACATCAGAGTTGGAAGGGACCTTGGAGGCCTTCTAGTCCAACCCCCTGCCCAGGCAGGAAACCCTACACCATCTCAGTCAGATGGTTATCCAACATTTTCTTAAAAATTTCCAGTGTTGGAGCATTCACAACTTCTGAAGGCAAGTCATTCCACCCATTAATTGTTCTAACTGTCAGGAAATTTCTCCTTAGTTCTAAGTTGCTTCTTTCTTTGACTAGTTTCCACCCATTGCTTCTTGTTCTACCCTCAGGTGCTTTGGTGAACAGCCTGACTCCCTCTTCTTTGTGGCAACCCCTAAGATATTGGAACACAGCTATCATGTCTCCCCTAGTCCTTCTTTTTATTAAACTAGACATACCCAGTTCCTGCAACCGTTCTTCATATGTTTTATCCTCCAGTCCCCTAATCATCTTTGTTGCTCTTCTCTGCACTCTTTCTAGAGTCTCAACATCTTTTTTACATCGTGGCGACCAAAACTGGATGCAATATTCCAAGTGTGGCCTTACCAAGGCATTATAAAGTGGCACTAACACTTCACGTGATCTTGATTCTATCCCTCTGTTTATGCAGCCCAGAACTGTGTTGGCTTTTTTAACAGCTGCTGCACACTGCTGGCTCATATCTAAATGGTTATCCACTAGGACTCCAAGATCCCTCTCACAGGTACTAATATTGAGCAAGGTACCACATATACGGTACTGGTGCATGATAGCTGTCTTCCAATACTTGAGGGGCTGCCACAAAGAGGGGGGGGGTCAACCTATTTTCCAAGGCACCTGAAGGCCAGACAAGGAATAATGGATGGAAACTGAACAAGGAGCGATTCAACCTAGAAATAAGGAGGAACTTTCTGACAGTGAGAACAATCAACCAATGGAACAGAAGTTGCTTTCGGAAGTTGTGGGATTTTCATCACTTGAGACTTTCAAGAAAAGATTGGGCTGCCATTTGTCAGAAATGGTATAAGGTCTCCTGCTTGAGCAGAGGGTTGGACTAGATGACCTATTAGGCCCCTTCCAACTCTGTTAATCTGTTAATAAGACCCTGGCTTATATTTTTTTAAGCCCTGAAATAAGCGCTTGGCCTTATTGCTGTGCTCAAAAGCCCGATTGGTTTTATTATCAGGAGATATCTTATTTTGGGGTAAACGGTATCGGGATGCTACAATGGTCATAAGTTTGAAAAATGGTCCTAAGTCACTTTTTTCAGTGTCGTTGTATCTTCAAATTGTTACTAAATGAATGGTTGTGAGCCAAGGACTATTAATAAAAATGCTACATGTTTTCTTACATGAAGTTTAGTTTTTAATCACATTTTATTGGCTCTTCTTGGCAAAACATGAGGCTGTAGCTATTATAGGGGAGGAATACAAGGCTGTTCTTTAAAAGGAGAATGCTAGGGGTTTGGGGTTTTATTTTTTGGTATTCAGTTCTATTCTCAAGATTCTTTCTAACTGTCGGTTGTATTTTCGTATGCTCAAGGCACTTATATTGGCTGCTTTGGTGACGACTCAAGAAAAAAGACGTTGAAAGGAACCGTGTTCTATGACTTGAGAAAAATGACAATTTCCCATTGCCAAGAAGCCTGTGCTGAGAGGTAAAAAAATAAGGGGGGAGGGGAAGTATTTTATTTCTTCTGCATGCTTTTGCTCCTAAAGTTGTCGGAACAGGAATGGCCAAATCCGTCTAACATGAATTGGTCCTTATTTTATATATGTTGACTCAGCAGGAAATGGTATGTGAGTGTTGGGGCCTGCCAGCTGCCAGCGGAGCTGGCGACAGACTCAGACAATGAGGAGGTTGGGGAAGAACTTGGGCCAGTGCTGGAGTCTGGGGAAGGCTCTGATGGATGCTCTGCGTCAGACACAGAGATAGAGCCAGGGCCATCCAACATTTCCCAGCCACCGGAGAGGCAGCTTCCTTTGGAGGCTGAGATGTGTGAGGGGGAAAAACAGCTGGGGCCTGTTCCAGATGCACGTCTGCACAGAGCAGTTAGAAGAGGTGAGCAACGGAGGACAAGGAGTCAACCTGGGAAGCAAAGCACATGTGGATGCAGAATGGCCCCTCCCTGGCTGGGGAATAAATAGAAGGAAAGGGGAGTGGCTATTGTAGGAGACAACCGTTCGTATTTCTGAAGGTTTTGCTCATTGTGTTTCATGCCACAAAGCCTGCTTGCCAGAACTTAATTTGCAGCCTTTTAGCTGGGAGCTCACGGCCTTGCAATTATCGCAAAGAACTGATAAGGTCTGTTACTGCAGATCTCCTTGAAGGACTATTGCCTGGACTTTTCGGTGGGTGAATGTCATTAATTCACAAGAGGTAAATAAAGAGGGGTTTTTCGTGACAAGGAGTCTGTTTTTTGCTTCTGCTAAGGCTGAGTCAGAACAGTGGGAGACCTTGGGAGACAAAAGGAAGAGCCACAGCCAGGGGAACCATCAGATAAGAGGCAGCTGAGCCCACAGAAGGAATGGGAACATGGCAAATGTCTCAAAAGGAACTCTCCCTAGTTTCTTGGACTGTAAAGATAAGGGGAGAGAGAAAAAATTCTATTAATGTAACCTTACAATAAAGATAGAGGTAATATTTATAGATGTGCTTATTGTTTAAACTACCTCACAAGGCTGATATCCACGTTTGAAAGCACATTTCTCCCCCCTCACCTTTACAACTGAAAAAACTAGAGAGGGTTCCCTTCTGAGACATTTGCCACACCTCAACTACTTCTGTGGGCTTAGCAGCTGCTTGTTTGATTTTTCTGCAGATCTTGCTTCTGTCTCCCAAGATTATTCCCAAATATACTATATGTCAGAGTTCCAAGTAATATACCCACAGCAAGCAAAACTCTGAGGCAGGTAGATTCCTCAAAGAATAGTTTTATTGGGTGTATCATATTGGCACGGATCTTCTGAAAACCGACTCTGAAGGTTCCTGCAGTTTTCACAATTAAAAGTTTTTCCCCTTCCCCAAATAGTCACATGGGCCAATCAAGATGCTGTCCAGTTGCCTAGTAATGTCACTCCTCCTCCTCTCTCTCTCTCTCTCTCCCCCTCCCCCTCTCCCTCTCCCTCCCTTCCCCCCTTTCTCTCTCACACAAACAGTATGGGAATGTCCTTAGTTCCCAGGAGAAAGTATTTTGTTTTGGCTACAAAACTCCAGCTATCTCCATTCCCCACCTCCCTATCCCTCAGCTCCAGTGTGGCAACACTGAAGAGTCCAAGATGGCTTTGGTCAGGCCAGCTTCAGGCTTGACACTATATAAGGTAAAGGTTCCCCTCGCACATACATGCTAGTCGTTCCCGACTCTAGGGGGCGGTGCTCATCTCTGTTTCAAAGCCGAAGAGCCAGTGCTGTCCGAAGACGTCTCCGTGGTCATGTGGCCGGCATGACTCAATGCCAAAGGCGCACGGAACGCTGTTATCTTCCCACCAAAGGTGGTCCCTATTTTTTCTACTTGCATTTTTTTTATATGCTTTTGAAACTGCTAGGTTGGCAGAAGCTGGGACAAGTAACAGGAGCTCACCCCATTACACGGCAGCACTAGGAATTCGAACCACTGAGCTGACGACCTTTCGATCGACAAGCTCAACGTCCTAGCCCCTGAGCCACCTTGTCCCTCTATATACTATATACTATATACTCTACTTCTATTATGCTATAAATACCATATAGACTGGACAACTATTTGACCAGGATGGTATTAAGTCTCCTTGAGGAGAAGGTTGGACAAAGACGTCCGAGGTCTCTTCCAGCCTTAGGATTCTACGTTCTATATTCTATTACACAGCATCATTGGGTCAACAGCATCAAAACGTATGATTGAGCCATCAAAGCCCTTCCCAATGTCTTTTTGCAAGTTTGGCCACTATCTGACAAACAATGTTGGACTAAATGGTCCTTGGGCTGATTCAGCAGAGTCAGAAGAATAGAATAACAGAGTTGGAAGAGATTTGGGAAGTCTTCTAGTCCAACCTCTTGCTCAAGCAGGAGACGCTATCCCAAGGGGCTTTCCTGTCTCTTCTAAAAAGCCTCCAGTGACAGAACATCTACAACTTCTGAAGGCAAGCTGTTCCACTGGTTAATTGTCCTCACTGTTAGGAAATTTCTCCTTAATTCTAGGTTGCTTCTCTCCCTGATTTGTTTCCTTCCATTGTTTCTTGTCTTGCCTTCTGGTGCTCTGGAAAATAGGTTGACCCCCCTCTTCTTTGTGGCAGCCCCATAAATATTGGAGCACTGCTATCATGCCACCCCTACTCCTTCTTTTCCCTAGACTAGACATACCCAACTCCTGCAACCATTTGTTTTCATATCCACACCCTTAATCATCTTTGTTGCTCTTCTCTGCACTCTTTCCAGAGTCTCAACCTCTTTTTTTATAACGTGGTGACCAAAACTGGAAGCAGTATTCCAAGTATGGCCTTTCTAGGGCTTTATAAAGAGTCCTTGGAGAGACTACCTTTCCTTCTTCAACTTCTCTCCTTTCCGTTTCCCCTTGATTTCCTCCACCACATTTGCCCAGGACCATCACCACCACCTCTCTCCTTTTGAACATCACTCAATATTGGTTTTTGGTCTAGGTTGCAATGATGATATAAGAAGAATTGTCTTTTTGGTTTTGCCCAGGGCTTATAAATACGCCGGCTTGGAATATGGAGCAGAATGCTATTGTGGAAACCAACTGCCAGTGACTACTGCAAAGCAGGAAGAGTGCAACAATGAGTGTAAAGGGGAAAAAGGGACCATCTGTGGAGGCATCAACAGGCTCTCTGTTTACCAGGTGGAGGAATTGGGGGCAGGGCCTAAACGACGTAAGTGATGTAAGCTTCTTAAGTGAGTGTTTATTCCCAATAGGGATGGGCCACAGAATGCATGTATTGTTTTCTGTTTGACCGTTTGTCTGGTGTTAATAGATAAGCAGGGATAAGCAGTGAGTAAGTACTGTAGATAAGCAGGGATTAATACCAGACAAACAACCAAGCAGAAGGCTTTATGGATGGGATGGGTGGGATGGCTGGGATGGGTTCCCCCCCCAAAAAAATACTTCTAAAACTCTATCATGGGTACAGGAGATAGATTCAGAAGATGGAACTCGGAAATCGATGGAATTACATTTTGAACTTTATAGTCACCCCATCATACAATTCCAGCAATGTGGGATTCAAATTTTTTTACTACTGGTTCTGTGGGCATGGCTTGGAGGGCGTGGCATGCTTGGTGGCCATGGCTTAGTGGGTTCAGCAGGGGAAGGATACTGTAACCTC
The DNA here is from genome assembly GCF_028640845.1 of Ahaetulla prasina. NCBI lineage: Eukaryota > Metazoa > Chordata > Lepidosauria > Squamata > Colubridae > Ahaetulla > Ahaetulla prasina. The sequence continues at coordinate 16,066,221 of NC_080539.1, forward strand.
TCCATTCCCTCCTTACTCCAGGGGAAGGATACTGCAAAATCCACATTTCCTCCCGATCAGCTGGGACTCGGGAGGCAAAGAATAGAAAGGGGTGGGGCCACTCAGAGATGGTATTTCCGAACTACTCAAAATTTCTGCTACTGGTTCTCCAGAACTGGTCAGAACCTTCTGAAACCCACCTCTGAATTCCAGGTTGTCACTTTGATATGGAAGGATCCTACAGATATATAGATTAGAACTTCCCACAACTGACTCTGTTGAATGATTTGTAGCTCTTGTCCCAGCCGTAGCCGAGCATTAAAAGACAAACAACAGGGGGGGGGGGGAATGGAAGATTTTTTAAAAAAACCTGTAATGGGTAAGAGTTAATTTTGCAATGAAAAAAATATATATCCAGGGTAAACTTTGTTCATTCTTTTTGGTTTTAAAGGAAAAACAGCATTTCTTTTTTCATCCTTTTCTAGTTATCCTGTTACGAGCGGGAAATAACGTATCTTAAATCTCTGATTCATTCTTGTTTTGCTCAAATATGTAGTTCCCTGTGAATGCCATTTGTGGAGAAGGAATGCTAACCTTGTTCCCTTTGCTAATGAAAAGGACTTTTACATGCGGAGTTTAACCTCCTTCTTAGTGCATCTCCCAAATGTGCATCAGTGGTAACACTTCTTCAAGTTTAAATGCAGCCTAGGGTTTATTGATTGATTTAATTATTTGTTCTCAGAATTGGGAATGTTTGAGTGGAAAGAGGGAGTAAAGGTAGTCCATTCATTTAGTGAACATTTGAAGTTACAACAGCACTGAAAAATGTGACTTCTAAGCCAGTGGTGGGTTTCAAATTTTTTTACTACTGGTTCTGTGGGAGTGGTATGGTGGGTGTGATATGACTTGGTGGGCGTGCCTTGGTAGGCATGGCAGGGGAAGAATACTGTAAAATCTCCATTCCCACCCCACTCCAGGGGAAGGTTACTGCAAAAATACCCATTCCCTCCCGATCAGCTGGGGATTGGGAGGCAGAGGAGGGTGGAGTCGGTCAGAATTTTTACTATTGGCTCTCCAAACTACTCAAAATTTCCGCTGCCGGTTCTCCAGAACTGGTCAGAACCTGCTGAAACCCACCTCTGCTTCTAACCATTTTTCACATTTACAATAATTTCAGCTTCACCATGGTCACCTGATCAAAATTCGGATGCTTGGCAACTGACTCATATTTATGACGGTTGCAATATCCTGGGGTCACGTGATCCCCTATTGCGACCTTCTGACAAGCAAAGTCAATGGAGAAACCAGATTCACTTAATAACCGTGTTATAAACTTAACAACTGCAGTGATTCACTTAATACCTGTGGCAAAAAAGGTCATAAAACGGGGAAAAATTCATTTAACATCAGTCTCACTGAACAATATAAATTTTTGGCTCAATTGTGGTCGTAAATTGAGGACTAATTCCTGAAGCTTTCAAAATTCTGATTGATACCAATTGGGCTCTGAGAAATGCCTAAATAAAAAAGCATTATTATTGATTAAAATAGCCAGCCCATTTAATTGATTAATTGGGAGGAAGATTAAGTGATTGGCATTTACTATCTGATTCTTATGGACTTAGAAATAAAGTTTGCAATGGAACTTAATCAAAAAAATTCTGGCTGAAGAATTGCAAGCTCTGCATTTTTCTTAAAAGTATGCCCCAATTAATTAATTTTTTTTTTTTGGTAAACTGTTCTTAATCATGGTACTTACAGATTCTGCAAAGTGTATCATCCAAAAAGATACTTTTACATTCTGGCTGACTCATTCTGGCTGATGTGGCAGAGAACGCATTTTTTGTCATCTCTCATATGCAGATTTAATCAAGATTAATTGATTCATCACATAAAATCAGTTGCTTAAGAATTTTCTAATAAGGGAGTTGCAGTCTCCTGAAGCCTGCCTGCTCTCTAATGAAACCAGGACTTTTTGAATATTTCATTTAAAAGTCTAATGATCAAGAATTCGCATTCTGGACATAAACTGTTTCAACTCCTACCCTCAAAACGACGCTATAGAGCACTGCACACCAGAACAACTAGACACAAGAACAGTTTTTTCCCGAAGGCCATCACTCTGCTAAACAAATAATTCCAGCAACACTGTCAGATTATTTACTGAATCTGCACTACTATTAATCGTCTCATAGTTCCCATCACCAATCTCTTTCCACTTACGACTGTATGACTATAACTTGTTGCTGGCAATCCTTATGATTTATATTGATATATTGACCATCAATTGTGTTGTAAATGTTGTACCTTGATGAACGTATCTTTTCTTTTATGTACACTGAGAGCATATGCACCAAGACAAATTCCTTGTGTGTCCAATCACACTTGGCCAATAAAATTCTATTCTATTCTATTCTATTCTATTCTATTCTATTCTATTCTATTCTATTCTATTCTATTCTATTCTATTCTATTCTAAGAATTCGATGCCTTTGTAGGTTTCCTTTTGTTTTCTATTGAGAATGCAGAAGCTGGGGTTCTTAGATCTTCTTAGATCTAAGATCTTCCCCTCAATAGTGTGTTTCAATTTTGGCCGCTAACAGTTTGCTTGTGATGCTTCTGCGCATGTGCAGAGATGTCCAGGTGGGTGGGCGGAGCTTTCTGCTGCCGCAACTAGTTCGCATGAACTGGGGCGATCCGGTAGCAACCCTTCACTGGTTTCCCTGTTAAAGGACAAAAGTCAAAATGAAATAGGTTTTGTATTTCAACCGAAACCCTCTATTTAAAACTTCATTTAGGGACTGATCAAAGTTACAAGAGCACTGAAAATATCACTTATGAGTGTTTTTCACACTTATGACCATTGCAGATCACATGATCAAAATTCAGATGCTTCGCAAGTGGCATGTATTTAGCACGGTTGAAGTATCTCGGGGTCATGTGATCCCCTTTTTCCACCTTCTGACAAGCCAAATCAATTGTTGTGACCAAGGCCCAAGTGGGTAGTAGGAAACTCAGTCAGTGTAAAAACAAACAAACTTTATTAGAGCAGCTGAGAATTAATTCATTCTCAGTGCAGTCCAACTAAATAAAAGCAAATTCCTCCAAACACAAGTCCTCAGTGTTCCTATCTTCACAATTCCTATCACCAACCTTGGTCCAATTAGGCAAATTGCCAAAGGCAAATGCAACAAGACAAAGCTATCAATGTTGTTTTCTGGCAAAGAGCCCAAATGCCATTGCTGGTCTGTTTTAAGCCTTATGGGAGGGGCCAATCATCTCTTGGCCCTACTCCCGAGTTGTCCTCTTTGCTTGAGCTGCTCTTGTCTTCTGGCAGCTCTTTTCATGCATGCATTAGGAACAGGCTCCTCCTGTTCCTCTGCCTCATTACTGTCAGTCTCTGGAGACTCTGGAGTCCGCAGCTCACGCCCCAATGGCCCTGGCCCCACCTCTGCCTCCGATGCAGAGCCCTCATCCGGGCCTTTCCCAGCCTCCAGGACTGGCCCTGTTCTTCCTCAGCCCCATCGCTGTCCGACTCAGTTGCCAGCTCTGCAGGCTGCTGGCGGACCACAACATCAATGGGAAAGTCAGATTCACTTAAAACCCCATTACTAACTTAAGAACCGCAGTTATTCACTTGACAACAGTGGCAAGAAAGGTTGCAAAAATGATCCAAAAATCACTTAACAACGTTCTAACTTAGCAACATAAATTTTGGGCTCAATTGTGGCCGTAAGTCAAGGACTATCTGTATATAACATTTTCTCTACGTACAATCCATTGCTTCTCTTTCATGAAAGTCTTCTAGCTTTCAAGGATCTTTGGCAAATCTTCATAGGTCCATTATTTTTTTATAACTGAATATAAAATTGAATTTTTTCACTGCTGTTTTTATTTCTGATTATCAGAGTATTCCCAAAGAGTGGTGCGATGGCCTAGAGGTGGATCTCTCACCTCACAGTCAGGAGGCTGTGAGTTCAATCCTAGGTAGAGGCAGATTTTTTTTTTCTCTGACCACATTGAGATTCTATCTGCTGAATATAACTCCGCACTGGTGACAGGAAGGGCATCTGGCCAGTATACACTCAGTAAAGCTTCATTCAGTTGCTCAGACTCCACCCCGCATGGGGTTATAGGGTTGTTAAAAGATGACAATGATTATGATCACAGTATCGCAAGGTGCTTTTTTCAAAAGGCAACTGTACTTTCTTGGTTTTTCCTTGAATATATTTTGCTTCTCATCCAGCAAACCTCTTCAGTTCTAACAGAACAACTTCTTAGATGAGAAGCGAAACATCTAAATGAAACATCTAAAGATCTAAGTGCCAGAGCCCACTGTAACAACATTGCTAAAAAGGCTTCTTCTCTGGTAATATTGTTCTACTAACTAGAGCATACAAAGCATTTGCTAGACCAATTCTTGAATACAGCTCATCTGTCTGGAACCCGCACTGCATATCAGACATAAATACAATCAAGAGAGTCCAGAGATATTTCACAAGAAGAGTCTTCCACGCCTCTGCTCGTAATAAAATACCTTATGCCACCAGACTCCAAATTTTGGGCTTAGATAACTTAGAACTACGCAGACTTCAGTCTGACCTAATCACAGTACATAAAATTATCTACCACAATGTCCTACCTGTCAATAAATACTTCAGCTTTAACCACAACAATACATGAGCAAATAATAGATACAAACTTAAGGTAAACCGCTCCAAACTCGATTGCAGAAAATATGACTTCAGTAACAGAGTGGTCAATGCCTGGAATGCACTACCTGACTCTCTAGTTTCTTCCCCAAACCCCCAAAACTTTAAGCTTAAACTGTCTACTGTTGACCTCACCCCATTCCTAAGAGGTCTGTAAGGGGCGTGAAGAAGCGCACCAGCGTGCCTACCGTCCCTGTCCTAATATTCCTTTTTACGTACTCTTTTCATGTATCCAAATTATGTTTATATTTTTACCTGTTATCTTATATATGATTGACAAATCAATCAATCTATCAATCTTCAAAGGAAAAAACAAAGAAAGTCCAGTTGCTACTTGAAAAAACACCTTTTCGACAACCGTGACCTGGATGACTGAGAATCTCCATAGACCAGAGTGTCAAACTCAAGGCCCGGAGACTGGATCTGGCTTGGGGGATGCTTAGATCTGGCTCACGAGGACTCCCTGGAAACAGCGAAGGACCATCCCGCAATGCCTCTGCCAGAAAAAACGGAGCTTGGGAGGGCCGCAAGTGCTCAGGCCACCACAAGGGCCCCTGACATGAGTGACGTCAAGCTGGCCACGCCCACCCCAGCCCCCTGAGGTCAAACACAACCCTGATACAGCCCTCAGTGAAATGGAGTTTGATATCTCTGCCATAGCCAGGTCATTACAGTAGAAATCTGTTTAGTATTTGAACATTGAAATAACCTTCCTGCCTACAAAAAGGAATAAAGATGAAAATAAAGTTTTGAAGGGGGGGAAACCCCTTCCCCTCCAGACACAAATACACAGGGGGCTTCCTGTGTCTGTTTTTTTGCAAATCGTTGAAACTCCAGGTGTTTTCTGGAAGAGGAACAATTTTCGATATATATATATATTTTAGGTAATTATCGTCCGGTCTCCAACCTTCGCTTCGCGGCGAAGGTTGTAGAGAGTATGGTGGCATATCAATTTCCCTTGCACCTGGATGAAACTGTCTATCTAGACCCGTTCCAGTCCGGTTTTCGGCCCGGTTACAGCACGGAGACGGCTTTGGTCGCGTTGGTGGATGATCTCTGGAGGGCCAGGGACAGGGGTTGCTCCTCTGCCCTGGTCCTATTAGACCTCTCAGCGGCTTTCGATACCATCGACCATGGTATCCTGCTGCGCCGGTTGGAGGGATTGGGAGTGGGAGGCACCGTTTATCGGTGGTTCTCCTCCTATCTCTCCGACCGGTCGCAGTCGGTGTTGACGGGGGGCAGAGGTCGGCCCGGGCGCCTCACTTGTGGGGTGCCGCGGGGTCGATCCTCTCGCCCTTCTGTTCTTTATCTACATGAAGCCGCTGGGTGAGGTCATCAGTGGTTTCGGGGTGAAGTACCAGCTGTATGCGGATGACACCCAGCTGTACTTTTCCACCCCGAACCACCCCAACGAAGCTGTCGAAGTGCTGTCCCGGTGTCTGGAAGCTGTACGGGTCTGGATGGGGAGAAACAGACTCAAGCTCAATCCCTCCAAGACAGAGTGGCTGTGGATGCGGCATCCCGATACAGTCAGCTAAATCCGGCTGACCATCGGTGGCGAGTCATTGGCCCCGATGGAAAGGGTCCGCAACTTAGGCGCCCTCCTGGATGAGCGGCTGTCTCTAGAAGACCATTTGACGGCCGTCTCCAGGAAGCGTTCTACCAGGTTCGCCTGGTACGCCAGTTGCGCCTTTCTGGACCGGGATGCCTATGCACGGTCACTCACGCACTCGTGACGTCTCGCCTGGATTACTGCAATGCTCTCTACATGGGGCTCCCCTTGAAGGGCATCCGGAGGCTGCAGTTAGTCAGAATGCGGCTGCGGGTGATAGATGGAGCCCTCGTGGCTCCCGTATAACACCATCCTGCGCAGGCTGCACTGGCTACCTGTGGCTTTCGGGTGCGCTTCAAGGTTTTGGTGACCACCTTTAAAGCGCTCCATGGCATTGGGCGGGTTACTTACGGGACCGCCTACTGCTGCGAATATCTCTCACCGACCCGTGCGCTCTCACAGAGGGTCTCCTCAGGGTGCCGTCGGTAGCGGCAATGTCGTCTGGCGACACCCAGGAAGGGCCTTCTCTGTGGGGCCCCACCCTCTGGAATGAACTACCCCGGACTTCGTCAGCTCTCGGACCTCGGACCTTCCGCGGGCTTAAAACGTATTTATTTAATTGTGCAGGGCTGAGCTAGATTTTAAATTATTGGTTTTAAATTGGGTTTTATTTGATATTTTAATTCTAAATTTACGGGCTTTTTAGAATCAGTTTTTAATTGTTTTATATTGTATTTATATGTCTTTTAAATGCCTGTACACGCCCTGAGTCCTTCGGGAGATAGGGCGGTATATAAATTTGAATAAATATATATATATATATATATATATATATATATATATATATATATATATATATATATATATATATATATATATATATATATATATATATATATATATATATATTTTTATATATATATATTTATATTTTCTGAGGTTTTCACGGGTGTTTGTATATAGGTCTTTGGTTGTTCGGGTTTTCTCCCGTGTAAAATTGGAAGTGTCTTGGCGACGTTTCGACGAAGTCTCATTCGTCATCTTCAGGTTTCAGCTTCGTGCTTCTGGGAGCAATGTGTGATCGCAGCTGTTTCTTCCTTTTAACTGCTACACATATCTATCTATCTATCTATCTATCTATCTATCTATCTATCTATCTATCTATCTATCTATCTATCTATCTATCTATCTATCTATCTATCTATCTATGTTTTCTGAGGTTTTCACGGTGTTTGTATATAGGTCTTTGGTTGTTCGGTTTTCTCCCGTAAAATTGGAAGTGTCTTGGCGGCGTTTTGAAGTCTCATTCGTCATCTTCAGGCTTCAGCTTCGTGCTTCTGGGAGCAATGTGTGATCGCAGCTGTTTCTTCCTTTTAACTGCTACACATATCTATCTATCTATCTATCTATCTATCTATCTATCTATCTATCTATCTATCTATCTATCTATCTATCTATCTATCTATCTATCTATCTATCTATGTTTTCTGAGGTTTTCACGGGTATTTGTATGTAGGACTTTGGTTATTCGGGTTTTCTCCCACGTAAAATTGGAAGTGTCTTGGCGACGTTTCGACGAAGTCTCATTCGTCATCTTCAGGTTTCAGCTTCGTGCTTCTGGGAGCAATGTGTGATCGCAGCTGTTTCTTCCTTTTAACTGCTAGTGGGGGTTTGAACTGATTGGGTTGGAGCTTGGCTGTGCTCTGATTGGATGGGGTTTTCTGTGTGGTCTGATTGGCTGGGGGTGTATCCTGTTTGGGTGGAGGCTTGGTTGTGCTCAGATTAGTCTGAGTTGCAGGGGGATTTGAGCTGGTGAGCTGCATTGCTGTTGTTTGGCTTCGTGTTCATGGTCATGCTACATCTTCATAGTGGGTGTCAGTCTGCTGCATGTATGGATTGGAGGGGTTTGAAATGGCCAATGTTGCAGCTGCGGTCTGGCTTCTGGTCCTTGGTCGTGCTTCCTGATCAGTGTGGGTTTGGGTCTGCTTTCTGGGTGGATGTGTGGTGGTGACATCCTGTGTGGACCTCGTGAGTGTGGGTCTGGTGTCATTCCTCGTGTTAGGGACTCATTTGTCAATAAGGGCGGGTTTCCAAATGGCTGGTAGGCGGGAGGTATCATCTCGTTTGTTCATGCTGTGTGGGCGTTTTTCTATCTCGATGGCTTCTCTGATTATTCTGTTGTTAAAGTGTTCAGTTTTGGCGATAGTTCTGGTCTTTTTAAAGTCAATATCGTGTCCTGTGGCTTTAAGGTGTTGGACCAGGGAAGAAGTTGGTTCCTCTTTTTTGACTGAGTTCTTGTGTTCTTCAATGCGTGCACTTATTCTTCTGTTGGTTTGTCCAATGTATGTGGTGGGGCAGGCGGTGCATGGGATTTCATATACTCCTTGATTTTCTAACTCAATTTTGTCTTTGGGGTTTCTTAGGATGGTGGATATTTTTTGGTTTGTGCAGAATGCTGTCTTGATGTTATGTTTGTGGAGGATCTTGCTGATTCTGTCTGTGGTGCCTTTTATATATGGGAGGAGGGCTGTGCTGTTTTCTTGTTCTCTGTCTTGGATTTTAGTGGGGGGTTCTTTTGGGATTAGTTTGGTAATCTTATTTCTCTGGAATCCATTTCTGGATTCCAGAGAATTCATAGTGGGTTCCAGAGAATTCATAGTGGGTGGACTGACACCCACTATGAAGATGTAGCATGACCATGAACACGAAGCCAAACATCAGCAATGCAACTCACCAGCTCAAATCCCCCTGCAACTCAGACTAATCTGAGCACAACCAAGCCTCCACCCGAACAGGACACACCCCCAGCCAATCAGACCACACAGAATACCCCATCCAATCAGAGCACAGCCAAGCTCCCACCCAATCAATTCAAACCCCCACTAGCAGTTAGAAGGAAGAAACAGCTGCGATCACACATTGCTCATATATATACACATTGCTCTTGATTTATATATATATATATAAAATCAAGAGCTTTTCAAAGCCTTGCAGTAGAGAATAAGGAGGAAGGAACAGAAGAGAGGAGACATTTTCAAAGGAAAAAAAATAGTGTTACTTCGAGTGATAAAATCCAATTTTTTTTTACTACGGGTTCTGTGGGCGTGGCTTGGTGGGTGTGGCAGGGGAAGGATACTGCAAAATCTCCATTCCGTCCCCACTCCTTGGGCCACCCAGAGGTGGTATTTGCCAGTTCTCTGAACTGCTCAAAAGTTCTGCTACCAGTTCTCCAGGACCTGTCAGAACCTGCTGGATTTCATCCCTGGTTACTTCCCTCAAAGGGGGGTCATTTTAAACCAAGCTTTTTTCAAGTAGATAGGGCCAAGCTAGAAATCAGGAGCTGTGACTAGGCTTCATAGAAACCAGATCCTCCCTCCCCGCTCTGTCTGTCTGTCTATCTGTCTGTCTGTCTGTCTCTCTCCCCCTTTCCTCTCCCTCTTCCCTCCCTCCTCTTCCCCCCCACTCTCTATCTCCCTCCCTCCCTAAGAGTATGTGTGTGTGTTTGGGTATATTCCTTGTGGTGATGGGAGGTTTTCCTGGTTGCTATTACTAAGGAACAAACTTTTTGTCTTTCTTTGCAGGGCAAAATATTATCTATCGAGGATGTTTTAAAGTACCAGAAAATTTAACAAACATCTTGCCAGCCTCATTGAAACATTCCAATTTGACAGTGGAGATGTGCTCTGAATTTTGCTCCAAAAAGGTAAGAATTCCTTTTCCTTCCTTCCTTCCTTCCTTCCTTCCTTCCTTCCTTCCTTCCTTCCTTCCTTCCTTCCTTCCTTCCTTCCTTCCTTCCTCCCTCCCTCTCTCCCTCCCACTTCCTTCCTTCTTTCCTTTCTCCATTCTCCCTTCCTTCCTTCCTTCCTTCCTTCCTTCCTTCCTTCCTTCCTTCCTTCCTTCCTTCCTAGTTTAATATATTATTATGATTGGTCACAGAGTTGAATGTTGTTTAATCAGATATTACCACAAAATATAAGCTGTTCCAAGTACAGGTAATCCTTGACTTAACAACGGTTATTTAATGACCATTCAAAATTAATACATTATTGAAAAAAAGTGTCTTATGACTATTTTTCACACTTAGGACCATTTTTCACACTTAGGACCATTGCAGCATCCCCACGGGCACATGATCAAAATTCAGATGCTTGGCAACTGAACTCATATTTTTGACAGCTGCAGTGTCCCAGGGTCACGTGATCCCATTTTGCGACCTTCTGACAAAGCAAAGTCCATGGGGAAGTCAGATTCACTTAACAACCGTGCTACTCACTTACCAACTGCAAAGATTCACCTAACAACGGTGGCAAGAAAAGTCGTAAAATGGGGCAAAAACTGTTAACAAAACATTTCACTTAGCAATAGAAATCTGGGGCTCAATTTTGATCTTAAGTGGAGGACTACCTTATTTATTTTACAAATAACTCAAGGTGGCAAACATATCCGACACAGCTTCCTCCTCCTCCCTCCTCCCTCCTCCTCCCTCCTTCCTTCCTTCCTTCCTTCCTAGTTTAATATATTATTATGATTGGTCACAGAGTTGAATGTTGTTTAATCAGATATTACCACAAAATATAAGCTGTTCCAAGTACAGGTAATCCTTGACTTAACAATGGTTATTTAATGACCATTCAAACAATACATTATTGAAAAAAAGTGTCTTATGACTGTTTTTCACACTTAGGACCATTTTTCACACTTAGGACCATTGCAGCATCCCCACGGGCACATGATCAAAATTCAGATGCTTGGCAACTGAACTCATATTTTTGACAGCTGCAGTGTCCCAGGGTCACGTGATCCCATTTTGCGACCTTCTGACAAAGCAAAGTCCATGTGGAAGTCAGATTCACTTAACAACCGTGCTACTCACTTACCAACTGCAAAGATTCACCTAACAACGGTGGCAAGAAAAGTCGTAAAATGGGGCAAAAACTGTTAACAAAACATTTCACTTAGCAATAGAAATTGGGGGCTCAATTTTGATCGTAAGTGGAGGACTACCTTATTTATTTTACAAATAACTTAAGGTGGCAAACATATCCGACACACCTTCCTCCTCCTATTTTCCCCACAACAACAACCTTGTGAGGTGGATGGGGGTGAGAGAAAAGACACCCAGCTGGCTTTCCATGGCCAAGCCCCTTAGATATTGGAAGACTGCTATTGTGTCCTTCTTTTTATTAAACTAGACCAGGGGTCTCCAACCTTGGCCATTTTAAGCCTGGCGGACTTCAACTGGTGGACTTCAACTCCCAGAATTCTGGGAGTTAAAGTCCACCAGGCTTAAAGTGGCCAAAGTTGGAGACCCCTGAACTAGCCATACCCAATTCCTGCAACTATTCTTCATATATTTTAGCCTCCAGGGTCTTAATCATCTTTCTTGCTCTTCTCTGCACTCTTTCTAGAGTTTCAACATGTTTTTACATCGTGGCAACTAAAACTGGATGCAAAATTCTAAGTGTGGACTTACCAAAGCATTATAACGTGGTACTAAGTGATGTTAACCCTCTGTTAATGCAGCCTAGGACTGCGTAGTCCTAAGGCAGATACAATCAGTGGTGTGATTCAGCCAGTTCGCACCTATTCAAGAGAACTGGTTGTTAACTTTCTAAGCAATTCGGAGAATCGGTTGTTGAAAGAAATCTTATTTTGATTTTTTTCCACTTTACAGGGCTAATCCTGTAAGGAAGGCAGGAAGGAAACATTCTGGTGTTTCTAGCCTAATTTGTATTGCCCTGCTTACAGAAACTGCCTCTCTGGTTAACCCTTATTACATTGTAACAGCTAAGGCGAAGTGCCCATCGATGTGAGTGATGTTGAGTTGGCCACGCCCACATGGTCACATGACCACCAAGCCACGCCCACCCAGCTGGTCATTAGGGCAGAGAACCGGTTGTTAAATTATTTGAATCCCACCACTGGATATAATCTATCAATATCACTATGGGGTTGTAATGCATAGTGAACAATCATTAGGTTCCTTGTTTTTCGATCCAAATTGTCCAGTTCAGCCTGTATCCAGTTAATCATTCCAGCAGCATATTGTGTCACAGCTATGGCCCAGATATTGATGGCTTTGATGGTATTTCCACCACTCATTTTTGTCTTTAGCACTTTTCTCACTCTTTGGATATATTTGTCACTACCGTAATTACTTTTTTAATTTGTCATGCTTGATATTATCCAACTATAAAATGCTCAGATACTTGTTGGCTTCAGATTGATGGCTCCTAATGGTTTGGCCATTTAGCATTTCAATTGCATTATTGTCTGTGATTTTACTTCAATTTATTTCTACTGTGGCATTTTTCTCTGAGCCATTATTATTATTACAGAACATTTCAATTTTCCTATATTTTCTACTACAAAATTACAGCAATCTATGCCATCATCCCTTGACAAATGAGGTCATATAAGGGTCTTGAGATATATCTATGAAAGAGGTTTGTAAGTTCTGGGTCTTCAGATTCCTAACTTCTCCTCAAAGCGAGGGCCTTCTGATATAGGAAACATGTCGGGAATTGATGTGAAGATGATTATAAAGATGATTAGGGGATTGGAGCTAAAACATATGAAGAACAGTTGCAGGAATTGGGTTTGTCCAGGGGTAGGCTTCAAAAATTTTAGCAAGGGGTTCTCTGCCTGGTTGTGGGGTGGGCGTGGCCTAGTTGGCCTCCTGCACCACTCCGGAGGCTTTCCTCAAGCCTCCAGGAGAGCAAAAACGGCCTCCCCAGGCCCGTTTCTGGCCTTCCTGAACTTCTGGTAGGCCCGTTTTTTGCCCTTCCTGAGCCTCTGCGTGTGCCCTGCACTTACCTGCATCCAAAATGGACTGTGTGGGGACTTCTAGGAGGGGTGGGGTAGGGAGGGCGGGGCCAGCCAGGAATGGAATTTGGGGGTTCTCCAAACTGCACAGAATCTTAGCTAGAGGTTCTCTCGAACCCCTGCGAACACCCAGCAGCCCACCCCTGGATTTGTCTAGTTTAATGGGAACAAAAAGGCTAGTTACTAGGGTGATATGATAGTAATGTTCCAATATCTCAGGGGCTGCCACAAAGAAGAGGGAGTTAACCTTTTCTCCAAAGCACCTGCAGGCAGAACAAGAAGCAATGGGTGGAAACTAAGCAAGGAGAGATCCAACCTGGAATCAAGGAGGGATTTCCTGACAATTGGAATAATTAGTCAGTGGAACAGCTTGCCTCCAGAAGTTGTAGGTGCTCCCAACACTGGATGTTTTTAAGAAAAGATTGGACAATTTGTATGAAATGGTATAAGGTCTTCTGGTTAAGGTCTTCTGGTCTTCTGGGTTGGACTAGAAGGACCTCCAAGAGGTCCTTTCGAACTGTTATTCTGAAGAAGCCATCCAGCCCCCTTCTTACGCTTACAGGCCCATGCAATTAATTTTAGAATTACTAATCCTTTGTCAACTTTAATTGTTCTTATATTTATAATTGTTTCTATATTTCTGTCCTTATTACTTTGTAAGCCACCCAGTCAGCTTTGCGCAGCGAGATGGGCAATGTATGCTGATAGATAGATAGATAGATAGATAGATAGATAGATAGATAGATAGATAGATAGATAGATAGACAGACAGACAGACAGACAGACAGACAGATAGATAATAGGTAGGTAGATAGTTGATAGATAGATGACAGATCGATAAATGATAGATAGATAGATAGATGATAGGTAGGTAGGTAGGTAGATAGATGATAGATGATAGATATAGGTGATAGATAGATAGATAGATAGATAGATAGATAGATAGATAGATAGATAGATAGATAGATAGATAGATAGATAGGTAGGTAGGTAGGTAGATAGATGATAGATAGATAGATAGATAGATAGATAGATAGATAGATAGATAGATAGATAGATAGATAGATAGATAGATAGATGATAGATACAGGTAGATAGATATAGGTAGATAGATAGATAGATAGATAGATAGATAGATAGATAGATAGATAGATGGATGGATCATAGGTAGGTAGGCAGATACGTAGGTAAATAGATAGATGATAGATGATAGATATAGGTGATAGATAGATAGATTGATTTTCCTAGAGCCCCAAGCCACCAGGTCTCTAGGGTTCACTTCACCTTCAATACTGTTTCCATGATAACATAGATTCTTAACATTTCATTGTTTCCATGAAAGCAAAAAGTGACTTTGTTCCTGCTGTGATTCATTTTGACCGTGCTTAATGTCAGATCATGGCTTTGTTTGAGGAAACGATGCTGCATTTCAAATTGGAAAACAAAAGGCAAAATGAAGCGTTTGGAGTAACACCCATCTGCTTGCCTGTGGCTGAATAGGGTGACAGCCCCAAAGAAGCCATCATCACGTCCATCAAAATGTCAAGGCAGATCATTGTAACTAGTTCTGTTTCTAACCCCAATCCTTCTTCTCTGCCCTGGGGAGTCCTTCTGGGCACAGTCAAAATATCAAGATGGCAATTGCACTAAAAAAGATATTTTTTTTTAAATGCAACACTCACACACGCACACATACACACACACAAGTAGGCAGGATTTTAATTGTGTGGGTTTTGATCGCCATCTTTTTCGACCCTTCCTCCAGATACCCCTGAGCAGATACTAATCTCTGCAAAGAGGATTAAATAACAAAAGGATTAATAAAAGTTGAGTGTGATCAGTTCCAATTTTATGCAGTTCCAGGGATTTTAATAACATTAGGGTTAAAAAGATCAGAGTCCTATTGGGAGAGATTGAGGGTGGGGAGACCTCAACTTATGACTATTCATTCAACAACCCAGAACTTCCCCCACTCCCTGAAGCACCCCATGTTCAACCTCATCAGTGGTGGGTTGTTCCCGATTCAGTCCGGTTCTTGCGAACCGGTAGTGACAGCGGCAGGAGGCTCCGCCCACTAGGCCGGATGTCATCGTGGACAATCTGCACATGTGCATGCACACACTCCTGTTGTGAACCGGTAGCAGAGGTAAGTAGAACCTACCCCTGAACATAGGGATTGCAAGGGGTAAACCGGGATTGCATTGGTGCTTTGCTTAAGGACAACAACAATTTAATGGGGTCCATTGTTATCCTAAGTTAAACAACAACAACAACAACAACAACAACAACAACAGAGTTGGAAGGGACCTTGGGGGCCTTCTAGTCCAACCTCCTGCCCAGGCAGGAAACCCTACACCATTTCAGACAAATGGTTATTCGACATTTTCTTAAAAATTTCCAGTCTTGGAGTATTATAATAATAGACAATCAGTCATCATTCATAATGATGAATGGAGAAACGACAGAAAAAGTCAATATAACAAAAGGTACAAGGCAAGGATGTCCTTGATCCTCATTGCTATTTGTCTTGACTTTAAAAGTTTTAAACAAAAATATTAGACGAATGAAGAGATAAAAGGGATGAAAATTAAAAAAGAAGAATATAAACTGCAAGCTTTTGCAAATGACTTAGTACTCATTTTGGAGGAGCCTCAAACATCAGGCCCCAAACTATTAAAACAAATAGAGAATTATGGAGAGGTAGTGGGCCTAAAAATAAACAAAGAAAAAATGAAAATATTGGTGAAAAATATCACAGAAAAGCAAAAAAGAGAAATAAAAGAGAAATTAGATATACAAATTGTGAAAAAAGTCAAATATCTAGGAATATATTTAACCTCAAGATGTGTAACGATAAAAGAGGATAATTATTATAAATTAAAAGGACAAATTGAGAAAGACCCGGAGAAATAGAAAAACCTACAATTGTCATTTATGGGAAGGATTGCAATAATCAAGATTAATATACTGCCAAGACTATTGTTTTTATTTCAGACAGTACCAATAAAACTTGAAAAGACTTATTTTCAACATCTTAGCAAGATAATAAGGAAATTTATATGGCAAGGGAAAAAAGTGAGAATAAATATAAAAATGCTACAAGATACGAGATTACGTGGAGGATTTGGACTGCCAAACTGGGAACTATATTACTAGGCAGCAGTATTGACTTGGATGTGGGAATGGATTGAATTAAGAAATACAAGATTACTAACTTTGGAAGGCCAGTCTTGCAACTACCGGTTCCGCGAACCATATGTAAAATTAGAATCCGGTTCACCCAAACCGGTCCGAACCAGCTGAATCCCACCCCTGATCCCAGTGTTAAGAACAACTGAACCACCAATATATATATATATATATTTGCATTTATACCCCACCCTTCTCCAAAGACTCAGGGCAGCTTACACTATGTTAAGCAATAGTCTTCATCCATTTGTATATTATATACAAAGTCAACTTATTGCCCCCAACAATCTGGGTCCTCATTTTACCTACCTTATAAAGGATGGAAGGCTGAGTCAACCTTGGGCCTGGTGGGACTTGAACCTGCAGTAATTGCAGGCAGCTGTGTTAATAACAGACTGTCTTAGCAGTCTGAGCCACCAGAAGCCCAATATTAGAGGGTGTGTTTTTCTATATGAGATGCTTTAATCTGTGCTCAGTAAAAAATTGAACCACATGACCTAAATACAGGTAGTCCTCAATTTCTGACCAAAATTGAGCCCAACATTTCTGTGGCTAAGCAAGGCAGTTCTTAAGTGAGTTTTGCCCCATTTACGATCTTTCTTGCCACATTTGTTAAATGAATCACTGCAGTTGTTAAGCTGGCAATATGCTTATTAAATGAATCTCGTTGAATTTGTCAGAAGTTTGCAGAAGGTGATCACAGGACCCTGGGACATTGCAACCATCATAAATGCATGCTGGTTGCCAAACATCCCCATGGGGATGTTGCAACAGTCGCAAGTGTGAAAAACAGCCATAAGTCACTTGTTTTCAGTGCCCTCGTAACTTTGAGCTGTCACTGAATGAACTGTTGTAAGTTAAGGACTATCTGTAGTCTCTTCCAACTCAATGGTGTTGTTCAAACATTATGCTTAACCTCATTTCTAAATTGACCTGTTTTTTGGATTTGTGCTACACACTGGAACATAATCCAGCCAGTAAGTCAGATATTGGCTAAGCCACAGAAAACTCAATTTTGGTTCATACTAACCAAACTTAGCCTATTATGCAAAGGCAGCTACAAGCTTTTCTATTGAGATTAGTTGTGTTGTGTATCCAGAAGATACAATTTAGCAGTCCAAATCACAGCTCTGTCCTGCTCAGATTTAATTTGAATGTTTTCCTAGACTGCGTCTCTACAAAGAAAAAAGAAAATCTGCTAATGCCTTTCTCTTAGAAAATGGATTTTTTTACATGTAATCAAACTGAATTTATTTCTATCCTGTTAAAATGGACTAATCAGAGCCACAGTTTTCTCCCCCGCCATGATTTTAACCTAAAGGGAAAGTCAGAAGGGGACAGTTTGAACCCAATTATGTTGACAACTATTTAATGCCTTGTCATGCTGCTAGAACATTAGAAAAAAGCCTTAGGGAGTCTCCATAAATTACCTCATTAGGAGGGGATCATTACCGAGCGAGCCCATGTTCTCTTTAGGAGAATAGTATTGGATCCTTTTCATCAGAAACATTTAGGGTAGTTGATAGCTGCTGTCTGCTATGAACTGACCTTCTGTTTTGCCTAGATAGGAGAAAGGATAGACGTATTCTTTCCCAGTGCCCTGATCCATAAAGGTGATCCTTCGACACACCTTTTTATCTGTAAGACTCACCAGATCATGGGGGTTCCTTTCAAGTCCACGGACATTTTGTTTATTTAATTTGTATCCCACCTGTTGTGACCCAGGCTTAAGTAGGTAGTAGTAGACACACTATGTTCAAAAAACAAACAGAGTTTATTAGAACAGCTGAGAATGAAACTCATTCTCAGCGAAGTCCAAACTAAATCAAAACAAATTCTTCATAACACAAGTCTTCAGTCTTATCACCAACCTTGGTCTAATTAGGCAAATTGCCAAAGGCTTTTCTTGGCAAAAGTTCAAAAGCAGAAGACGCCGACAAGAAATAAATGCAGCAAGACAAAGAGCAATTCTATCAACGTTGTTTTCTGACAAAGAGCCCAAGAGCTGTTGCTGGTCTTTTAAGCCTATGGGAGGGGCCAATCATCTCTTGGCCCTATTCCTGAGTCGTCCTCTTAGCTTTAGCTGCTCTTGCCTTCTGGCAGCTCTTCTCATGTGTGCACTAGGAACAGGCTCCTCCAGTTCCTCTGCCTCACTACTGTCAGCCTCTGTAGGCTCCAGAGTCCGCACATCACTCCCCGATGGCCCCATCTCTGCCTCCGTCACAGAGGCCCCATCTGGGCCTTCCCCAGCCTCCATGACTGGCCCATTTCTTCCTCAGCCTCATCACTGTCTGACTCTGCTGCCACATCCTCAGGCTGCTGGCAGACCACAACACTACCTTTGAGTGGTGTGGTGGCTTAGAGGTGGAGTTATTGCTTCACAGTCAGGAAGCTGTGAGTTTTGATCATAAAGAGCAGCAGATATTTCTCTCTCAGGGCTCAATGAGTAATTGTCTACTGTGAACTCTGCATAGGTGTCGGGGAGGTCAGCCAGCCAGTAAATGCTCAGCTCCATTCAGTCGCTCGACTCCACCCTGAAGCAAAGGGATTACAGGAAAAAAATATATCCCACCTGTATTATTTTTTACAAATATCTCAAGGTGGCAAATGTATTCAACACACCCAAGCTTCCTTCTTTTATTTGCCTCAACATAACGATCCTGTGAGGTTGGTTGGGCTGAGAGAGAGGGACTGGCTTTTATGGCTAAGGTGGGATTTGAACTCACAATCTCCTGCTTTCTAGCCTGGTGTCTTAATCGTTAGACCAAAATGGTCCTCTTTTACTGCATTTCACAATTTTAACCCTTTTGTTGCATGAAGTGAGATGAAAACCACCATTTTGCCCATGTAATATTATTTAATGGCACATTTCTTTCAAGGGTAGAATTTGGGGCATATTTAGGTTGGAAAATTAGACAATCCTTTCCTCAACTTAGTGACTTCAAATAGGTTGCAGATATACATCCCATTAATCTCAACAAACAAGGGCGCTCTTTTGGGTGATTTTGTTTCGTTTCCATGGAACTAAACCATGTGTTATTATACTTCCTGGAATAACAAGTAGATTGGAGCATGGTCCCTTTCAGATTTTCACAAAGTGAAATGTTGTGATTTAACTTTCAAGGGGGAAAAAAAAACCTGTCCTGAAATATTTATAGTAATTAGGGAAAAAGATCTTTAGTGAGATTTGTTTTGAGAGATAGTACAGTACCTTCAGGCTAGGCCTCCATTGTGTGAATTTTTAAAAAAAGACCCCACTCAAAACAGCATGCAGTTTTTTCTAGCACAAAATGGTTTTTAGCCGATCGTTCTACATGCACATAAATGTATACAAATGCATACATTTATTTATTTATTTATTTATTAGATTTTTATACCGCCCTTCTCCCGAAGGACTCAGGGCGGTGTACAGCCAATTATAAAAAACAATAACAATATACAATTAAAACAAAAATTAAAAAACTTATTCAATAGTCGGCCGAAATTTAAAATAATTAAATTTAAAAACCCTTAAAATTCATAAAAAAATATAACCCCAATTAAAAATATTTAAAAAATTTAGGCCAATCCCGCTTGATATATGCTTTGACCAGTAAAGTTAAGTTCTGTTCTGTTCTGTTCTACTCTGCTCCATTGCATTCCATTCTGAGGTGGCTCAGTGGTTAGAGTGCAGCACTGCAAGCTACTTCAGCTGACTGCTAGCTGCAGTTCAGCAGTTCAAATCTCACCGGGTCAAGGTTGACTCAGCCTTCCATCCTTCTGAGGTGGGTAAAATGAAGACCCAGATTGTTGTGGCTGACTCTGTAAACCGCTTAGAGAGGGCTGTAAAGCACTGTGAAGTGGCATATAAGCCTAAGTGCTATTCCATTCCATTCTATATTCTATTCTATTCTATTCTATTCTATTCTATTCTATTCTATTCTATTCTATTCTATTCCATTCCATTCCATATAGCCTTTATAGGTGATTACAAGTAGTCCTCCACTTAGAAACATTTGCTTAATGACTGGTCGAAGTTACAATGGGACTAAAAAAAGTGACTTGTAACTGGTCCCCTACTGCAGCAACTGCACAATCACATGATCAAAATTCAGGCACTTGGCAACTAGTATGTATTAATGATGGTTGCAGTGTCCCTGGGTCATGATGTTGCCATCTACAACTTTCATAGGTGGCTTCTGACAAGCAAAGTTAATAGAAAATCTGGATTCACTGGACAACCATATGATTTATTTAACAATGACAATGATTTGCTTAACTGGGGCAAAAAAGATAAAAAATCAGCTCACTTAGCAACCACCTTGCTTGGCAACAGAAATCTGTGTCCTAATTGCGGTCATAAATTAAGGATTACTTGTATTCAGAGAAGAAAAGTTGACTTTGTATATAATATACAAATGGATGACGACTATTGCTTAACATAGTGTAAGCTGCCCTGAGTCTTCGGAGAAGGGCGGGATATAAATGCAAATTTAAAAAAAAAAGAGAAGACCACACTAAAAAGGCAGTTTATTAACCTGGAAAGTGTGTGTCATATCTGTGTCTTACTATGCACATAGGGGATGTACATTTATTCAAATTGATCTCAAATGTTCCAGTTCCAATAGTACCAAGTAAATGTCTTCTTTTATTTCTTCAAGATTATATGAAAAGAAACTGCAGCAAATATTGTATAAATAATGACCGATATTAGAGCTGACTAATGTTTTGGATTTGAAGACCTAATGAATCTCTGCAATGGTTTAATCCAAATCCTGTGAGAGATTCCTGGGAGCAGATTCTGAGACAGAATCTTTCAAGTGAATACGGTGGCCATGACTCTGCAAATTTTATTTATTTATATCCTACCTTTCTTATTTTTACCAATATCTCAAGGCAGTGAACATTGGTAAGGCCACATTTGGAATACTGCATTCAACTCAAAAAGATGTTGAGATTATTCAAAGGCAATCTGATATTTCTTAATCTGATATCTATTTTGTAGATAATCAATCCATTTTTTCCATTCAATTAAATATCTTTCCTGCGTATTGTCTTTTAAAAAAGCTGAGATTTTAGCCATCTCAGCCAAATTAATAACTTTCAGTATCCATTCTTCTATTGTAGGTATCTCTTCTTTCTTCCAGTATTGTCCAATCAATAGTCTTGCTGCTGTTATTAAATTCAGAATCAATTTAGTCTCAATCCCTGTACAATCCGTTATAATTCCCAAAAGGAAAAATTGTGGCAGGAACTTTATCTTCTTCTTCAGTACATTTTGAATAATCCACCAAATTCTTATCCAAAAGACCTTAATTTTCTTGCAAGTCCACCAAATATGAAAATATGTAGCATCATCACAATCACACCTCCAACATTTCGCTTGGATATTAGGATACATACATGATAATTTTTTGGGATCTAAGTGCCATCTATAAAACATCTTATAAAAATTTTCCCTTAAATTCTGTGCTTGTGTAAACTTAACATTTCTAACCCAAATTTTCTCCCATGTTTCCAACATTATTGGTTCCTGAATATTCTGTGCCCATTTTATCATACAATTCTTTACCAAATCCTTTCCGAATCTATTTCAAGCAACACATTATACAATCTCTTTATATGCTCCTGGGTCTGATTTCCAATTTGCTTTATTAAATTTTCCTCCCTTTGCATTATACCAATTTTTTGATCTTCTTTCCATCTAGCACTTATTTGCCCATATTGAAACCAAGTATAATTCCTCCCTTCTTCATTCAGATGATTAGGGGACTGGAGGCTAAAACATATGAAGAACGGTTGCAGGAACTGGGTGTGTCTAGTTTAATGAAAAGAAGGACTAGGGGAGACATGATAGCAGTGTTCCAATATCTCAGGGGCTGCCACAAAGAAGAGGGAGTCAAGCTATTCTCCAAAACACCTGGGGGCAGGACAAGAAGCAATGGGTGGAAACTAATCAAGGAGAGAAGCAACTTAGAACTGAGGAGAAATTTCCTGACAGTTAGAACATTTAATTAGTGGAACAACTTGCCTCCAGAAGTTGTGAATGCTCCAACACTGGAAGGTTTTAAAAAGAGGTTGGATAACTATTTGTCTGAAGGATTTCCTGCCTAATCTGGTGGTTGGACTAGAAGACCTCCAAGGTTCCTTCCAACTCTGTTATTCTGTTCTATTCTATTCTATTCTATTCTATTCAACATATCCAACACAGACCTTCTTCCTCCTATTTTCTCCACAACACCAACCCTGTGAGGTGGGTTGAGCTGAGAGAGAGAGGAACTGGCCCAAGGTCACCCAGTGGGCTTTCATGCTTAAGATGAGACTAGAACCCCTCAGTCCCTGGTGATTGGCCCAAAGTCACCTGGCTAGCTTTCAAGCCTAAAGTGGGACTAGAACTCACAGTCTCTTGCTTTCTAGGCTGGTGCCTTAACCACTAGACCAAACTTTCTCTGACACCTTTGGACACAACAGAATTCAGGATTCAGACAGCAACTGCTTTCTGGAGTTCTTGAAAGACCTACTTGAGACATCAGTGATACCATATTTCCCCGAAAATAAGACAGGGTTTTATATTAGTTTTCGCTCCAAAAGATGCATTAGGGCAGAGATGTCAAACTCGATTTCACTGAGGGTCGCATCAGGATTGTGTTTGACCATTGGGGGTCAGGGTGGGTGTGGCCAGCTTGATTCCACTCATGTCAGGGGTGCCTGCGGTGGCCTGAGCACTGTGCCAGCGAAAATGGGCTCTCGAGCTCTGTTTTCAGCTGGGACGGCCTCCTGCAACCCTCTGCTCAGGAGCTCATTTTCACTGGCAGAGTGTTTGGGCCACTGCAGGTGTCCCTGACATGAGTGACACACACAATTTTCACTGGCAGAGGCACTGCAGGCCAGTCCTTCACTGTTACCAGGGAAGCCCTGCATGCCAGATCTAAGCACCCCGTGGGCCGGATTCGGCCCATTGGCCTTGCCCTGAATTAGGGCTTATTTTCAGGGAAATGTGATAAATGCATCTATCTGGCTGACAATCTTAACTGGGGCTTATTTTGGGGGTAGGGCTTATATTATGAGCATCCTGAAAAATCATGCTAGGGCTTATTTTCCTGTTAGGTCTTATTTTTGGGGAAACATGGTAAAAGCCATCTTTTGGCATCTTTTTCTATTGCTTTCAGCTTTTATCAAGATCTTTTCCAATAATTCTTTGCCTTCACAATACCGGCCCAAAGTATTTAAACTTTAGCTTTATTACTACTGCCATCCGGTTTTACTTTGGCCGGCACTGAATGATTTGTTGTTCTTGGTGTCCAAGGCATTCGTTACAATCTTTTCTAGCACCACAATTCAAAGACATCCATCACTGTCTCTGTTCACTCTTTCTAATAATGTAACTCTTACACCTCTCTGCTGCAGTTGGGAGAACCATGGCCTTGACAATAAGTACAGGTAGTCCTTGACTTATGACCACAATTAAGCCCAAAATTTCTTTTGGAAAGCAAGACCATTGTTAAGTGATTTTTTTTGCCCCATTTTATGACCTTTTCTGCTATGGTTGTTAAGTGAATCTGGCTTCCCCATTGACTTTGTTTGTCAGAAGGCCACAAAAGGTGACCACATGACCCTGGGAAACTGCAACTATCATCTATATCAGCCAGTGGCCAAACACCTGACTTTTGATCACCGGAGCACGAAAATGCTGCAACGGTTGTGTGTGTGAAAACCAGCCATAAATCATTTTTCTGTGCTATTGTAACTTCAAACAGTCACTAAAAGAATAGAATAGAATAGAATAGAATAGAATAGAATAGAATATTTTATTGGTCAAGTGTGATTGGACACACAAGCAATTTGTCTTGGTGCATATGCTCTCAGTGTACAGAATGGTTATAGGTCAAGGACTATCTGTAATCTGAAACCTTAGCCCCATTCCTTAGTTTGTGGACATTTCTCCCAGCAATTTTAATGCCAGTTTCTAGTTTGTAATTTTTCATGATATGTTCTACATCAGAGTTTCTCAACCTTGTCCTCTTTAAATATGGGTGGACTTCAACTCCCAGAATTCCCCAGCCAGTATCGTTGGCTGGGGAATTCTTGGAGTTGAAGTCCACTCATCTTAAAGGGGACGAGGTTAAGTAACATTGTTCTATATTGATATTACACACTCCTTTTCCATTTTAAATCATCTGATTATTAAAGGCCATGAAGTCGTGGTTGACTCCTAGTGACCATATAGGTAGACTTTCCCCAAAACTACCTATTCTAACTTGATTTTTCAGGTCTTCCAATGGTACACTCATTGCCACTGTTACATTCTAACTATAGGTCAAATTAATTACTATGATTCAATATTCATTTCCTGCTCATCATCCAAATTGTATAATAAGCTGTCGAGCTGGCTTGCTATATCCATGTTTTTAAACACCAGGTATAATTAGTTGTAATCCATCCAAAAGACTTGAAATAATCAATCAAAAGTAGGCATATTTTTTGAATTTCCCTTGCTTGTTCTATTATCCATCAGATGCTAAACAATATGATCCTTTCCTTTCCTTTCCTGAATTCAGCTTTTAGCCCTGACAATTCTTATTCTGTGAAGTCTGTTTTGTAAAAACCCTGAGGATTATTTCATAAGCATTTGCAAGATGTGCAATTGTTTGATAATTTCAGCATTCTTTAACATTGCCCCGCCTAACATTAAATACAGATCAGTAAAAATTCCTCTCATCTCTAGCACAGGTATTTATTCAAATGCCTTTAACAGTGTTACAAACAAATTCTTTTCTTAGATAAAAATGTAGGTTTAATGCAAAATCAGAACAAGCTCATGAAGTGGAGTTATGAATAGATACAAGTTAGAGGGGAAATAATTAGATTTCAATATTTTTTCTTGAATCATAACAATTACTTAAACCTATTTACAGACATATCCGTCTTTAACATATTGCTTTGTGTCAAAATGAATATCTGAGGTCCAGATGAAGTCGGAGCCACTAACACAAACTTGTAGTCTTATATACACATAAATATATTTAACATACAAACTTATAGCAGTATTTGTCATCATCCAGAAAGAATAAAAACACAATACTGTCAGAAATAGGGGCAATAGGGGCCTCTGTGGCTCAGACTGCTAATGCAGTCTGTTATTAACAGCAGCTGCAGGTTCTAGTCCCACCAGGCCCAAGGTTGACTCAGCCTTCCATCCTTTATAAGGTAGGTAAAATGAGGACCCAGATTGTTGGGGGCAATAAGTTGACTTTGTATATAAATATACAAATAGAATGAAGACTATTGCTAACATAGCGTAAGCCGCCCTTTCGAAGAAGGGCGGGATATAAATGCAAATTAAAAAATAATAATAACAAAAACATCATGAGGTAAATTAAACAGTACAGGTAGTCCTCGACTTGCAACAGTTCACTTAGTGACCATTTGAAGCTACAACGGCACTGATAAAAGTGACTTATGACCATTTTTCACACTTATGACCTTTTCACCATCCTCATGATCAGGTGATTTACATTTGGATCCTTGAAAACTGGTTCATATTTATGATGGTTGCAGTTTCCCGGGATCACATGATCCCATTTTGTGACCTTCTGACAAGGAAAGTCAATGGGAAGCCAGATCTCACTTAACAACCGTGTTAGTAATGTGAGTGGCAGAGTGGCTTAGGGGTGGAGCTTTTGCCTCACAATCAGGAGACTGTGAGTTTGATCCTAGGTATATTTCTTTCTCTGAGCACACAGCATTCTGCATTGGCAATAGGAAGGGCATCTGGCCAGTAAACTCTCAGCTCCATTCAGTTGCCCCGACTCCACCCTGATGCAAGAGATTATGGGGTCATTAAAAGGAAAAAAACCCAAGTTACTAATGTAACAACTGCAGTAGTTCACTTAACAACTGTGGTAAGAAAAATTGTAAAATGGGGCAAAACTCACTTAACAAATGTCTTACTTAGCAACATAAATTTTGGGCTCAATAGTGGTCATAAGTTGAGGACTACCTGTATACAGAATACAGAGAAAAGGGGGAAGGAAGGGAAACTCTCCCTTTACACCCACATCAAAGAATCCTAGCGTAGATTGCAACAGTCAGCATTCTCTAATTAATCAACTACAACTGTGTGTTCTGGCCTCTATACACTTTAATGTTCCAGCTACTAAATTCAATATCCTAATAGACAGTCTCATTAATCCTCTTCATCTGACACAATTTATCTCAAAAGGCCCCAAATATATTGAAAATGATGTTCAAAAGAGTGGAGAACTTAATTTCCGTCATTAGGATAGCTTCATCCCTGCTAATGTTTAGACAGTCCCTCAGGATCTGGGTTATGTTGGAAGGATGTTTCAATTCCCACCACGGATGAATGGCTGCAAAAGTTGATAGAGTTAGCAGAGATAGCTAAACTGACTGTTTTGATTGAAGAAAAGAATATAAGTACTTTTGTTTCTACTTGGAAACCATTTCTGGACTTTGTGCTTGAGGTGGGGAAAAAAATGAAACTTTGACTTTGGGTTTTGCCGATGATCGTTATACAAATGGCTAGTTTATACTACTATGGAAAAGTAAAAAGTTGAACTTTGATGTTAAAGCCTTACTCTACTGCACCAGAGGGACTCAGATGTCAACACCTGTTTTTCTTTTTCCCTTCTTTTCTACACTTCTCTCTTCCCCTTTCCCTTCCAACTATTTGGTT
The DNA here is from genome assembly GCF_028640845.1 of Ahaetulla prasina. NCBI lineage: Eukaryota > Metazoa > Chordata > Lepidosauria > Squamata > Colubridae > Ahaetulla > Ahaetulla prasina. The sequence continues at coordinate 16,093,153 of NC_080539.1, forward strand.
TTGTATTTTTTTATTTCATAAAAAACTGTTAAAAAAAATAAAATAAGGGGAAAAAAAGATCTGGTTATGTCACCAGGGTGAAAGGGAGACTGGTGAAATTTTAAGGCTCCCCTATTGTGGATAATACTTAAAAATATTTTATCTTTTTTTTCATGGCACCTTTATTATTTTTATAAATAACTCAAAGAAGCAAACATACCCAGTACTCCTTCCTTCTACTATTTTTCCCGCAACAACAACTCTGTGAGAGGAATTGGGCTGAGAGACAGAGTAACTGGCCCAAAGTCACCCAGGCAGCTTTTATGCTTAAGGTGGGATTAGAACTCACAGTCTCCTGGTGATTGGCTCAAAGTCACCCAGCTGGCTTTCGTGCTGAAGGCAAGACTAGAACTCACAGTCTTCCAGTTTTTAGCCTTGTGCCTTAAACACTGGACCAGATATCAAACTCGATTTCATGGAGGGCTGTATCAGGGTTGTGTCTGAACTTGGGGTGGGGTGGGGTGGGCATGGCCAGGATGGGCATGCCCAGCTTGATGTCACTGATATCAGGGATGCCTGTGGTAGCCTGAGTGCAGTGGTGGGTTTCAGTAGTGGGTTGCTACCGGTTCTCCCCAGTTCGCAAGAACCGGTAGTAAACATTTTGAGTAGTTCGGAGAACCGGTAGTAAAAATTCTGCCTGGCCCTGCCCCCAAACTATTGCTGCCTCCCGACTCCCAGCTGATCGTCTAGAAGTAAAAAATCAAGACTCACTTGTCGAAGAAGAGGAAAAAAAAACCAAGACACCGTCCCTTTAAATTGAGAAACCAAGAAGCCTCCCAACTGATCGGCTCACTTCTCAGCCAGGAGATCGCTTGGCAAAGAAGAAGGGGGGGGGGAAATAAACGCTGTTGCTTTAAATTGACAGAGCGGCTAGAAGCTCCTTTCTGGATCAGCTGAACAACAAATTGTATAAGAGGAGGAATTCTTATATGGTTCAATGTTTTTGAAGTTTTGGGGTTTGTGCAACATGGGCTTTGTGTTTCTAAAATGGTTTGGACGATTTCCATTGTGAAGTATCCTGTCTTGAATGAGTTTTCTGCCTGCTTGTAAATGGAGCCGAACCTCCGGTTTCCACTTTCTATGATCTCTAAGCACCGGTAGCTGTTTTCTGCTTACAAAGTTTCCTTAATGCAGCTGGCAGGATTGTGGAATTCCAGGCAGGTTCCTTGCTAGCAGCTTGATTATTCCTTAATTATCTGGGATATTTTATTTGGGAAATGAAGAGGGGGGAGTTTGATTCCTTCCCAGAACAGATTAGTGGGATGGGGAGGAAATGGGGATTTTGAAGTAACCTTCCCTTGGAGTGGGGAGGGAATGGGGATTTTAGGCTTGCTGTCAAATATCAGCCATAATATTAATGATTGTTTTGAACAATATGCAGGTTGCATTACATGAATGGCTATTTTATATGTGAAATTATGACTGAAATCTATATAGGTTCACACTGTCAGGAAGTTTGTCCTTAGTTTTAGGTTGCTTCTCTCTTTGTTGAGTTTCCACCCATTGCTTCTTGTTTTGCCTTCTGGTGTTTTGGAAAATACTCCTGCCCGCTTCTTTCTAGCAGCCCCTTTAAAGACTGTTGCCTATCACACTCTTGGGCAAAGCATGTGAGCCATTTCCTCCTTTCAGTGGTCCATGAAAGTGCATCTATAGCAGAGGTCTCTAACCTTGGCCACTTTAAGACTTTAAGACAGCAAAGCTGGCTGAGGAATTCTGAGAGTTGGTCCACAAGTCTTAAAGTGACCAAGTTTGGAGACCCCTGATCTATAGTATGTAGATAATAAAGTTGCAAAAAGGTGAACAACGTTTTTGCAGAACTAGATACGTTGAGGCTGGGTGTGACAAGAAATGGCTGGGAGGGGAGGGGCCAGGCGAGGTACCCCTTGACATGAGAGACATTGAGTTGGCCACGCCTATCCAGTCATATGACCATCAAGCCACACCCACTGTCACATGACCATCAAGTCACACCCACAAAATAAGCCACACCCACGGAACCAGTAGTAAAAAAAATTAGAACCCACCCCTGGTGGGTTTCTACTGGTTCGTCCCAGTACAGGCAAATCGATAGTGGCAGTGGCAGGAGGCTCCGCTCACCTGCCTGGACGTCATCATGGATGCTCTGTGCATATGCAGAAGGTTCTACGCATGCACAGAAGTACCACGTGGGAGCAGACTCACAATTCCGAACCAGTAGCAAAGGTAAGTGAAACCCACTACTGCCCGAGTGCTCTGCCAGCAAAAACGGGCTCCCAATCTCTGTTTTCGGCTGGGACAGCCTCCTGCAACCCTCTGCCAGTGAAAATGGAGCTCAGAGGCACCACGGGCCGATCCTTCACTCTTTCCAGGGCAGCCCCACAGGCTGGATCTAAGCACCCCGTGGGCCGGATCTGGCCCCCGGGCCTTGAGTTTGACACTCCTGCACTAGACCAAACTGGGTCTCTATATATGGTAGATATGTGGTAGCTATAATTCTCTGTTTATGGTTTGCATACATATTTTTCAATGATTTTTAAGCTATTAACCATTTTACTGTCTCTATTTTTATAATGATTGTTTTTATACTGTGGTTTTACTTGATTGTTGAATGCAGAGTAGCATAGTGGTGACATAGGTGGCTATATAAATTGGGTAAATACATTTTTTTAAAAAAAGTAGCTAATATTTACTGATGTTTACCGCTATGGATGACAGCCTGATTTTCTTCACTTTCTTCCCAATTAGGAATTCCCTTTGGCGGTTATTAGAAGACCTCAATGCCATTGTGGCTTTGCAACAATTAATTTCCCGCTGCATAATAGTTCTGACAGATCATTTTGCAGCAGGCTTGAAAATGTCAACGGTACGGCTGAAGTTTCAAATGCAGGAGACCATCGCTTTGTTTATCAAACTCCAGTCCAAGGTAAGGAGAGACTCTATTGAGATCTACATTGCTCATACTCATATCATCTATCATCATCTTAAAATTTATATAGTAAATACACAGAGAGATAGACAGACACACAGGGATTGAGGAAAGAAGACAGAAATTTTCTATGTTTTTTCTTTTAAAAATAATTTTTATTAAACAGTGTGTCTTTAAAACAGCACAAAAAACAATCACACGTATAAAAACAAGACACGTCAAGACATAACGTATTAAACATTACATAACATTAATGGTAATTTTACAGCATTTCGTATCGACTTACGTATTTTGCTTTTGTAGTTCTCTATTCTATCATTTCTATTTACTATTCAATAGTAGGATAATCGTGTTACTCCAACATATATATATATATATATATACACACACATATTATAATATTCATTGTTCTTATCTACACATTTATATTCGTTTATATTTATATCTCTTTATTTAATGTTGTTCAGTTACTTTAAGTTTCATCAATATTAAGTTAAACATTTCTTGTTCTGATTTCTATTTTTGAGTCAAATTTACTATGTTTCAACAACATTCTAGAACAATGTTTCCCAACCTTAGTCATTTTAGGATGTGTGGACCTCAATTTCCAGTATATTCCAGTCAGCATTGTTGAAATGTGTCCATTAAATAAGAAATGTGTCATTAAATAAGAGCCGTGGTGGCGCAGTGGTTAGAATGTAGTACTGCAGACTAACTTTGCCCACTGCCAGGAGTTCGATCCTAACTGGATCAGCCTTCCACCCTTCCAAGGTGGTAAAATGAGGACCCAGATCATTGGGGGCAATATACTGACATTATAAACTACCCAGAGAGTGCAGTAAGGGCACTGTGGAGGAGTATATAAGACTAAGTGCTATTGCTATATTTGGATTTGAAGTCCACACATCTTAAAATGGCTAAGTTGGAAAGCACTGGTATAGACTAACACTTCCATATTTCAACTTCCAGAATTTTCACCAATGGTCATCCTGGCTGGATAATTCCATGAAATTAAGTTCTGGAGATTGCCTGTCTTTTCCTCTTATTGCCATTCTTGCAGACACATAGGGGCAGATGATAGACAGACAGACAGACAGGCAGGCAGGCAGGCAGGCAGGCAGATAGATAGATAGATAGATAGATAGATAGATAGATAGATAGATAGATAGACAGACAGACAGATTTGATGATTGATGATAGAGAGATAGATTAGACGATAGGTCGATAGATGAGAGAGAGAGAGAGAGAGGTAGAGAAATTTGATGATTGATGATAGAGAGATAGAGAGATAAATTATCATTAGATAGATAGATAGATAGATAGATAGATAGATAGATAGATAGATAGACAGACAGATGATAGATAGAATTGATAATTGAGAGAGAGAGAGAGAGAGATATTAGATGATAGGTAAGTAGGTAGATAGATACTATCCATGGGGTTTCCATGACAAAGATACTGGAGCGGGTTGCCATTTGCTTCTCCGGTGGATTACATTTTGTCGAGCTCTCTGCTATGACCTGTCAGTCTTGGGTGGTCCTGCACGGCATAGCTCATAGCTTCATTGAGCTACGCAAGCCCCTTAGCCACAACAAGGCACTAATCCATGAAGGGGTCAGTCCTAGAGGAGATCAACTCTGACTGCTCTTTAGAAGGCCAGGTCCTGAAGATGAATCTCAAATACTTTGGCCACCTAATGAGAAGGAATGACTCACTGGAGAAGAGCCTAATGCTGGGAAAGATTGAGGGCAAAAGAAGAATGGGATCCCAGAGAACGAGGTGGCTGGATGGAGTCACTGAAGCAGTCGGCGTGAGATTAAATGGACTCCAGAGGATGGTAGAGGACAGGAAGGCCTGGAGGAAAGTTGTCCATGGGGTTGCAATGGGTCGGACACGACTTCACAACTAACAGCAACAACAAAGGTGGGTAGATAGGTAGATAGATAGATTTGATGATTGATGATAGATAGATAGATAGATAGATAGATAGATAGATAGATAGATAGATAGATAGATAGGATGATAGGTAGATAGTAGCAGTGGTGGGTTGCTCCTGGTTCTCCCCGGTTTGAGTGAACTGGTAGCGGCAGCGGGAGGTTCCGCCCGCCCACCCACCCAGATGTCATCAAAAATGCTCTGCACGCCTGCATGCTGCCAATAGCGAACCCACTACTGGTAGGTAGGTAGGTTGATTTGATAATTGTTGATAGAGAGATTAGATGATAGATAGATAGATAGATAGATAGATAGATAGATAGATAGATAGATAGATAGATAGATAGATAGATAGATGTGCAACACAAATAGAAAAACCTTGCATTGGACCTTGCATTGTGGACATCACCACACATTTCTTCATATTTACCTCCTTATGGTTAGGAATGGTTTGTTTCTAGAAGTCCTTCTAGAAACAAACCCTCCTTTTTGAGTACAAATTAACATACCACTATAAAAGTATCCAAGGGCCTATATGGTAAGGCAGGGTGAGGCAGAATCCAAATTGCTGTGTTGCAGCAGTTACTGTGCAGAATGGGACTAGAAGACCCAGTGTCAAATCTGACATGTGATAGAGAAAGGTCAAATTGGATGACTTTGGGACAGTCCCTCTCTTAGTGCAACCCTCTTTGTGAAGTTGTGGTGGAATCTGGCATTGAGGAGAGGTGGAAAATGAAACAGTTGACTCCCTTGTGGGGAGGAAGAGGCTGAAGGGAGATCCTCCCTAAAACTTTGCAGTATTTATGCAGTGTGTGCTTTAGTCTAGCAAGATTCCGTCTGTAGGCGAGCAGCAATAAATATACCACTCAGATCAGTTCATTGTGTCATTTTTGGTTCCTTATGCCTAATATGGAAAAAATTGTAAATAAGCTAATGTAAGTAGAAATTTAGTTGAAGTTTTCTTTTCTTTTAGCTGTATTACTATTATTACTTTTAACCTAGGTTTTGTTTTTTACTATGATAAACTTGTGGAAGAAAGGCAGAGTCTAAATTTAATAAGTAAATAAACTCTCATCCTATACTCTGTTCTCCTGTGCTTTTAATGCTGTTTTCAGAAGGTTAACAGGTGGTTTTTTTTTATTTTTGGGGTTTTTTTTTCCCCCTGGTTGAGCTGCATTCATTTCATGGTTTCAGAACTTCTGAGCATTTCTCCTTGAAACTGTGTCTTATCAATGTTCATCTTCTTTAATGTTGCCTGGAAGCCATTTGCAGTGAAAGATAAACCACAGTCTGTAGTTCTGTGTCCCTGTGTGTCCAAGTTCATCTGTAAAAAGATCTCCAACTGCTTTTGCTAAAAAAGGGGAAGATTTTCAAATTCCAGTTTTCCCACTGTTACGTCAGCCATCTGCCCCTTTGACCGATAGTCCCTGAAACAAAACAATTTATTTTTTTATAAGACTTATAGGTCCCCATCTTCCTGTCATGTGACTCTGGGTGGCTCAAGTTGAATAAAAATCATGGGGAAAGAAAGAAAGGGAGGGAGGGAAAGAAAGAGAGGGAGGGAGAGAGAGAGAGAGAGAGAAAGAAAGAAAGAAAGAAAGAAAGAAAGAAAGAAAGAAAGAAAGAAAGAGGGGGAGGGAGGGACGGAGGAAAGAAAGAGAAAGAGAGAGAGAGAAAGAAAGAGAGAGGAGGAGGGAGGGAGGGAAAGAGGAAGGAAAGAGAGGGTGGGAGAGAAAGAAAGAAAGAGAGGGGGGAGGGAGGGAGGAAGGGAAGGAGAGAGGAAAGGAAGAGAGAGAGGGAGGGAGGGAGAGAAAGAAAGAAAGAAAGAAAGAAAGAAAGGAAGGAAGGAAGGAAGGAAGGAAGGAAGGAAGGAAGGAAGGAAGGAAGGAAGGAAGGAAGGAAGGAAGCCATTTCCCTTGAAAAAAGATAGGCTATAAATTTACTAAATAGTAAATAGATATAAATAAATCTCAACATTTTAAAAACAAGCAATCCTTCCTATAGAGTCCAACTGGGTTCATACCAGTGGTGAAATTCAATTTTTTTTATTACCGGTTCTGTGGGCGTAGCTTGGTGTGCATGGTGTGGCTTGGTGGGCGCGGCAGGGGAAGGATACTGCAAAATCCCCATTCCCTCCCCACTCCTGGAGGAAGGATATTGCAAAATCCCCATTCCCTCCCCACTCCTGGAGGAAGGATATTGCAAAATCCCCATTCCCTCCCCACTCCTGGAGGAAGGATATTGCAAAATCCCCATTCCCTCCCTACTCCTGCGGGAAGGATACTGCAAAATCCCCATTCCCTCCCTACTCCTGCAGGAAGGATATTGCAAAATCCCCATTCCCTCCCCACTCCTGCAGGAAGGATATTGCAAAATCTCCAGTCCCACCTCACTCTGGGGCCAGGCAGAGGTGGTACTTGCCGGTTCTCTGAACTACTCAAAATTTTTGCTACTGGTTTTTCAGAGCCTGTCAGAACCTTCTGGATTTCACCCCTGGTTCACACAATACATTTAACCTGGTTTCATACCACATAACTGCTCTCTTTACATAGCATGCTTTACCCCAAAAAACAAATCACAGCTTAGCATATTGGCTTGGTTCATCCAGCATCTTAAGACAGCAATTGGGCTTCACAAACCCAAATGCACAAGTATAGAACAGGCAGCAACGGCTTAACAGTAGTAACTGCAAGAGAGGGATCTTGGAGCCCTAGTGGGAAACCATTAAATATGACTCAACGGTGTGCTGCAGCTGCCAAAAAAGCCTAGGCTGTAGTAATAGAGAGATAGAATTAAGATCATGTGCAGTGTTAATACCACTTTATAATGCCGGACAGTGAGAACAATAAACCAGTGGAAGGACTTGCTTTCAGAAGCTGTGGGTGCGCCAACACTGGAGTTTTTTGTGTTTTTTTAAAAAAAGAGATTGGATAACCCTTTGTCTGAAATGATATAGTTGTTTCCTGCTTGTGTAGTGGGTTGGACTAGACGACCTCAAAAATCCCTTCCAACTCTGTCGTTCTGATATTCTGTAACAGTATCAGAGATAGGATTCACTTACCTTCTCTACCAGTTCGTAAATGTGAGCGCTTGTGCATGCTCGCTTCGCTTGCGCGCACCACCTATGCGCATGCACAGTAGTTACACATTACATCCGGGCAGGTGGGCGGAGCCTCCCATAGTGACCGCTACCAGTTCGCGCGATTCGGACAGAACCGGCTGAATCCCACCACTGGACAGTATTAGCAAAAAAGCAACTTAATAAGTAATGGGAGGAGCATTTTTGATTTGACTGTGGTCAAATATGTCATCTACGTTTGCTTGCAGATACCCGTTGCATTGACCGGAATTTTCTCCCCACCAAATCAAAAGCCCTGGTTGCTTTGTCGAGCTTCCCAGGAGCGGGAAATACGTGGGTTCGCCATTTGATAGAGCATGCCACAGGCATTTACACAGGGAGCTATTACTTTGATGGAACTCTATATAATAAAGGTATGTGTTGACTCTTCGCTAGACTGAATTGCATCAAGCTGTAGATTAGAAGCAGGCAATCTTTTGGAAGTCAATGGACAACCTAAACTATGGAGCCATGTAGTGGGTCTGTAGAGATTCTCAGTCATTCCAGGCAGTGGTGAAATCCATTTTTTTTTACTACCGGTTCTGTGGGTGTGGCTTGGTTGGGCTTGGTGGGCGTGGCTTGGTGGGCATGGCAAGGGAAGGATACTGCAAAATCTCCATTCCCACCCCACTCTGGGGAAGGATACTGCAAAATCTCCATTCCCACCCCACTCCAGTGGAAGGATATTGGAAAATCTCCATTCCCACTCCACTCTGGGGGCAGCCAGTATTTGCCAGTTCCCCGAGCTACCCAAAAATACTGGGTCCTTGAGTGGCTCAGACTGCTAAGACAGTCTGTTATTAATAGCAGCTGCTTGCAATTACTGCAGGTTCAAGCCCCACCAGGCCCAAGGTTGACTCAGCCTTCCATCCTTTATAAGGTAGGTAAAATGAGGACCCAGATTGTTGGGGGCAATAAGTTGACTTTGTATATAATATACAAATGGATGAAGACTATAGTTTGACATAGTGTAAGCCGCCCTGAGTCTTCGGAGAAGGGCGGGATATAAATGCAAATTTAAAAAAAATTTCCGCTGCCAGTTCTCTTAACTGCTCAAAATTTCCGCTACCAGTTCTGTAGAACCTGTCAGAACTGGCTGGATTTCACCCTTGATTCCAGGTCATGGGTGCTCTTTCAGGAAGCAACTGGACTTGGTTTTTTTTTGAAGACGTTTCACTTTTCATCCAAGAAGCTTCTTCAGCTCTCACAGGACAGTTGCGGAATGGAAGGATTTATATTCCTTGCAGACAGCTGGTCATTTGCATCCTTTTAGAGGTTCGTTGAAGCACTTGGAGGTTTATCTGTGTCCTCAGGGTCACCTGAGTAATGCAAATGGTTCCTGTAGTCTACAATTTTTCTCTGGAAATCCCACACCATTCCAAGGGTGTCCATCCCAAATTGTATAGCTAAAAGTCTGTAGAGATTCTCGGTCATCCAGGTCATGGTTATCCCAAAGGTGCTTTTTCAGGAGGCAACTGGACTTACTTGTTTTTTTCTTTTGAAGATGTTTTGCTTCTCATCCAAGAAGCTTCTTCATATATAAATCCTTCCATTCCCTACTATCCTGGCAGAGCTGAGGAAGCTTCTTGGATGAGAAGTGAAACGTGTTCAAAAGAAAAAACAAAGTTGCCTCCTGAAAAAGCACCTTTGGGACATGTAGTAGATGATTTTCCAAAATGGCTGCCACAATTGTTGCCCATCTTCAAATGTCTGTTAAGTGGTAAAACCACTCTACATTAACTCGTCTACATTTGCAGCATGGGCTCTATAACCTTGACTTACTTTTGGTTCGCAAGCTAGACACTTGCTACTATCTTCTAGATCTTTTGAGACTACAGCTAACAGAAGGAAAATAGTTATGATAACTATGTGCCCAATTACATTAGCTAAGGTGTTCTAAATTCCTGCTCTCTATCTATTATGGATGTATATGCTTTGAAAATTATTTGAAAGAGATACTTCTGAATGGATCCAAAAGTTTCTATTTGAAACAGTCCCTTCTTTTCAGACTTCTACATGACCCCAAAAAATGTCGAATACTAAATATTGCTACAGCTAGCTCATAAAAGACATAGCTGTTATGATTTTGACATTAAAATGGCTACATCTTTTATCTGAGCCTGGAGTAAGAATAGTCGTATTAATGAATCATATTAAAGACATGGTTGCTTTTATCTGGCCTGTGGTAAGATCACACTGGAGGTGGTTGATTAATTAACAACCGATCACACCTCCTTCCCCCACAATCTGGCTCTCTCCTTCCCCTGTCACCTCTGAAGCGAACCTGGATGAAGCCATTTTATGCTGCCTCACAGTTGCCACGAAGCCTAGAGTGGGAAGGGAGGGGAGAAATAGATAGCTCAGCTTATAGTCAAAATAAAAAGTTTTCCTGTAGGAACCAAGGACATCGTAACAGGTGGCTGGTGAAGGAGGAGAGGAACCAGCCAGCTATAATTATTGGACAATGTGCCAGATGACACTGGGAAGGGGGGGAGGTTTTACTCTTTTAATTAGCTGAAAACAGTGGGAACTTTTAGAATAGAATTTTTTATTGGCCAAGTGTGATTGGACACACAAGGAATTTGTCTTGGTGCATATGCTCTCAGTGTACATAAAAGAAAAGATACGTTCATTAAGGTACAACATTTACAACACAATTGATGGTCAATATATCAATATAAATCATAAGGATTGCCAGCAACAAGTTACAGTCATACAGTCATAAGTGGAAAGAGATTGGTGATGATTTTTTCCTAGGGGAAAAAATGACATGTTTTCTTATAATAATCTTATTTGGACATGATTGGATACACCATTAATAGAATAGAATAGATACCAATAGAGTTGGTTTTCACTGGCTGTGCCGATATGATGTATCCAATAAATATGTTCTTTGAGGAATCTACCTACCTTGGAGTTCTGATTTCAATGGGTGCGTTACTCGGAATGCTGACATTCCCATCTTGTAACTATGATTCGGCTCTGTTGATGTTTTCATTTTATTGCATCGGGAATATTTATCTTTAGTGATTTAAATATTTTTATGCTGTAGCCCAGCCACACGATGGGCAGCAAATAAATTTAATAAAAAATAAATTCAGAATGAAAATGAATTTAAGTCATAGACAATTAAATGCACACCATTTTTAATAACCCAGCTCTTAATGGCTGTTTTTTTTAATGTCAACAAGGACTTCACTTTGCTCTGCGAATGGAAACTAGGATAATTACAGAAAAGGTTTGACCTCGGTCACCACCTGATGAGAATTATGTCATTTGTAGGTGAACTTCTTCAGATGATTTCAATAAATGGGGAGGAATTATAGAGAAGAAGGTATTTTCTCACATTAACATATATACGAGACGTTTTAAGACTCTGAAAATAGTAAGCCCAGTCTGTACATCCTGCCCAGGTTTCAAAGGAGAAAAGGACCACTGGAGAAGCAGAAGAACTATTTGTGTCAAAACACACGAGAGTGGCAGAAAGGAAATTGAAATGTTTGATGCGGCCATCTTACTGATACGCAACCCGTACAAATCGTTGGTGGCGGAATTCAACCGGAAGTGTGCTGGCCATCTTGGTTATGCCACAGACCAGAACTGGAAAAGTAAAGGTAACTTGGATCGCTAGCTCTCTTGTGATCATTTTGGCCAGGGGTGAAATGTAAAATTTGTTACTACCGGTTCTGTGGGCGTGGCTTGGGGTAATGTGACTGGGTGGGCGTGGCCAACTTTTTTTTAACTTTTAAAAGCACTTTTTCTACAACCTCTTTGGCTGAAGAGGTTGTTAAAAATGCTTTTAAAAGCCTCTGATGATCAGGCAACTCAGCTGGAATCGCCAGAGGAGCCTTTTAAAAGCATCATTTTTCTACAATCTCTTCGGCTGAAGAGGTTGTAAAAAATGCTCTTAAAAGCCTCTGATGATCCCAGCTGAGCCGCGCAATCATCATGGTTTTTTTTTTAATTTTTAAAAGCCGAAGAAAAAATGCTTTTAAAAGTAAAAAAATATATAAAACCTCTGATGATCGTGCATCTCAGCTGGGCATGAGGGGGGGCAGGGATTTTTGCTACCGGTTCTCCGAACCACCTGCTGCCATCGCTACTGGATCGGGCGATCCGGTCCGTACCGGGAACATTTCACCCCTAATTTTGGCTCTGGGAATATTTCTTCCTACCATGGAAGGATTGGGATCAGTTTGGGATGGCAACAGAGAAGGGTCAATTAGAATCACTGCTAAATCCACCTATAGTATCTCTCAGCAACTTCCTCAGATGGTTAATTCATTCTGGGACGAAAATGTAAAGGATCTCAAAGTGAGTGAGTAGCAGTTGTTTTCTTGCCCACAGGTAAATTGGGAGCTGCGGTGGCTCAGGGGCTAGGACGTTGAGCTTGTCGATCGAAAGGTCGGCAGCTCAGCGGTTCAAATCCCTAGTGCTGCTGTGTAACGGGGTGAGCTCCCATTACTTGTCCCAGCTTCTGCCAACCTAGCAGTTTCGAAAGCACGTAAAAAATGCAAGTAGAAAAAATAGGGACCACCTCTGGTGGAAAGGTAGCAGTGTTCCATGCGCCTTTGGCATTGAGTCATGCCGGCCACATGACCACGGAGACGTCTTTGGACAGCACTGGCTCTTCGGCTTTGAAACGGAGATGAGCACCGCCCCCTAGAGTCGGCAACGACTAGCACGTATGTGTGAGGGGAACCTTTACCTTTTTATCACTTTTAACATAGATTGGAACTCATTGACTCCTTCCCATGAGTAGTAGCCATTTAAGCCAGGGGTGTCAAACTTGATTTCATTGAGGGCCCCATCAGGGTTGTGTTTGACCTCGGGATGGGAGTGTATGTGGCCATGGTAGGTGTGGCCATCTTGACATCACTCATGTCGGGGGCTCCTGTGGTGGCCCGAGTGTTCTGCCAGCGAAAACAGGCTCCTGAGCTCTCTTTGTGGCTGGGATGGCCTCCTGCAACTCTCTGCCATTGAAAACGGAGTTCAAGAGGGTCATGGCTCCATTTTCACTGGCAGAGGCGCCTAGAGCTGGTCCTTTGCTGTTTCCAGGACAGCCCCACGGGACAGATCTAAGCACTCCGCAGGCTGGATCCGGCCCACGGGCCTTTAATTTGACACCCCTGCTTTAAGCAAACCCTTCCAGACATGTGGGGCCACTGTAGAAAAGGCTCTTTCTCTTACGTTAGCCAGCCGAATAGCTTTATTTCAAATTTTATTTCTACTCTTCTATGACTCCTCTATGGTTACCTACTGTAGGAGAAGAGCAGGCAAAACTTGGGGCGGAAGAAGAGGGAGTCAAGCTATTCTCCAAAGCAGGAGTCTCCAACTAGCTAGCTGAGGGACTCTGGGAGTTGAAATTCAAAAGTCTTAAAGGGACCAAGGTTGGAGACCCCTGCTCCAAAGCATCTGAAGGCAGGACAAGAAGCAATGGATGGGAATTAATCAAGGAGAGAAGCAATCTAGAATTAAGGAGAAATTTCCTGACAGTTAGAACAATTAATCAGGGAGTTGTGGGACCAAGGTTGGAGACCCCTGCTCCAAAGTACCTGAGGGTAGAACAAGTAGCAATGGGTGGAAACTAATCAAGGAGAGAAGCAACCTAGAACTAAGGAGAAATTTCTTGACAGTTAGAACAATTAATCAGTGGAACAACTTTCCTCCAGAAGTTGTGAATGCTTCAACACTGGAAGTTTCTAAGATGTTGGACAACCATTTGTCTGAAGTGGTGTAGGGTTTCCTGCCTGGGCAAGAGGTTGGACTAGAAGACCTCCAAGGTCCCTTTCAACTCTGTTGTTGTTGTTGCTGCTGCTGCTGCTGCTGTTATTGAATCAGAGGTTAATAAGCCTAGAATCGTTATGTTGCCAGAAATGGTCCAAATCCAGCCTCCCTTGAATCCTGTCCACTCTTATCCAGTGCCAATTTAGTATTGATCGTTAGTTGATTAGATTTAAGATGGTGCGACAGATTTTTTTTTTCTGAACAGTGCTCCGGAAAGCTGTATAAAACATCTTTATTGTCTTTCTCACCCCGCAGAATGGCCTGATTTTGTAAACAGCTATGCTTCTTGGTGGGCCTCTCATGTGCTCGACTGGCTTAAACACGGCAAGCATCTCCTCGTGGTTCATTACGAAGACTTAGAGGAAGCCCTTCTTCCCAAGCTGAGGGAGATGGTTGAGTTTCTGAATGTCACAGTGACTTACGACCGGCTCCTCTGCGTTGAAAACAACCGAGACGGGAATTTCAAGAGGTCGGGAGCCAAGCAGAAAGGGTTTGAACCCTTCACAAAGGAAATGAAAGAAGTGATAGATCAGTTTATTGTGATCGTGGACAAAGCCCTACGTGAGAGGAACTTTACGGGGCTGCCAGAACTGTATTTGCGCAGATGATGCCCTGCAGCCAGCTAGCTGCATTGTTAAGGAAAGACCGAATAATGAAATTAAAGAAAAGGCCAGGATTTTATAGCATTTAAAAGCAAGATTTGCACAGAGTCTGCTGATGAATGCAAATTCTTAAGACTTGGACACTCTTCAGGGTACTAAGTGGTATGAAAGGCAAGCAATGAAGGATGGAAATTAGGTTATAAACCGAGGCAAAAGCCATTAGCATCTCTGCCTGTGTGTGTCCTTTTCTCTATAAATGGCTACGAATTTTAACATTTTTGTGCACTGCTAATTCTGGGAAATGTGTGGCTGGGGGCGGGAAGCAACAGTGTCCTTTCTCTTATCCTTACTGCCTACTAGCAATATTTTCTCAAGAGTATCAAACATTTTTATAGAGGTTTTTGGCAATTCAAATGTGTATTTTTCCCCTGGGGTTTTGGTTTGTTGGTTCTTTTGTTTCAAAACTCATCCTGATAAATATTTTTAGTGAAGCAAGTTAATGGGAAAAAAACCCCACAATAATCGTCTTTGTCTTTTTTTCCTCCGCCATTGCATATGAAACATGAAGATATTGCAGTAGCTCCTTGCTATTTCTTATTTACAGGATAATCCTGTATGTGTGTATTTAGCTGTAAGACTTGACAATGGGATTTACTCCCAGGTAAGTGTGTTGGGGATTATAGGCTTAGCAATGAAATTAGTTTGCTGGAAATTATTTTCATAAACTTATTTCTTCAATTGGTTTATAACGGGTGTCAAACTCACGTCGTCACGGCATCATGATGTGACATATCGCAACTTTTTCCCCCTTCGCTAAACTGGCCGTGGATGTGGCCAGCGTGTGATGCATTCGGCCCGCGGGCCTGGAGTTTGACAGACCTGGTTTGTAATAACAACAGTTCTAGAAACATTGAAAGCACAATGGCTTTCTGGCCCTTAAATGATTAAATAAGAGTGCATTCAATTTAAGAGACATGGATCATGATGCTGAATAAGGTATGTATAAGGACTTTTGAATACTCGTCCTGAACTCGCTAATCCGTAAACCTGTGGCTCAGAGCTCACTTGTTGTGTCTCGTCCGATCTCACCACAGCTGAGGCCTTCTTATCTGCTTCCGAACACGGAGGAATGTCCTAGTATGCCTCCCGGCCCCAGCCCTGACTCCATGCCCAGACAGGCTGAAGAGGAGGAAGTATCTCCAGCCCCCAGCTCTGGCTCCATGCCCAGGCAAACGGAGCAACTAGACCCCTCCCCCTCCTCCACAGCATGTGAGCCTGAGGGAGGTCAATTGCCAACAGCTGCAGACTGGAGTGACCCTCGCGTCAGAAGACTTGATAGACGGAGGCAACAGAAGGAAGGGAGGGGCAGGTCTGGATAAGTGCTGAGTCATGGAGCCACACCCCATGGCCTATATAAAGGACCTGCTTTCTGGCATTCTCTGAGTCAGGCAAAGTCTAAACATATCTTGCTGAAGTCACTTTCTGGTCTCCTGCCTGCCCTGAGGACTTTGCTAGGACTTTGGCAGAGCTGCAGAGGCACACCTGATTCGGATTTCCCTGACCCGGCCGTCAGCGGAGGAGTGGGACACGACATCACTTACCTTTGCTACCGGTTTGCAAATGTGGGCGTGCGCTCTCAGGGCCTTCTGTGCATGCGCAGAGCATCAAAAATGTGACGTGATGACATCTGGGCGAGTGGGTGGAGCCTCCCGCTGCCACCGCTACCAGTTTGCCCGAACCGGATCGAACCGGCTGAATACCACCACTGCTGTGACTCTACAGAAAGCCATCCAGGCAGTTAACCTTTCTTGCCATTCAATAAAGGAAGACAATATTTCACCATCTAAACTTTATTCGGCGCTGCAAGATCCAGTGTAAAATGTAAAAAAATAAATAAATAAGCAATCGTATATGATTACAACATGAGTATCAACTAGCAGCATGTTCCAAAAAAGAGACCATGTGTTCCAAGCTATAACATTAGTGTAGGAAGGAAAATCCATCTGGTTCAGTTCCAAGCTGGGAGAAAGATGCGGGAAACAACACGGAGGCTGATTGGAAAGAAAGTTTATTGATGGACAGAACCAACAGAATCTGGGCCCGCTGAACCATTGGTTTGATCAGGACATGGATTTTTATAAGTTTCAGAGATGCTGCTAGGGGGGGTTGTGCGATTCTGAAATGCCCTTAGGAGGTTTTGCAGTGTAGTGAGCTCTAAGTCTTCTGCTAAATGGTAGTGGGTAGCTAAATGGCTATTACGTCCTGAAGGGTCATGTCCTGTTCTTCTTAATCCAATCATCCTGGAGCTGAAGGTCTTTTGTTTTGTAGCTAGGATGGCTCAGTCTTTCTGCTGGGTAGAGGGGCTATTAAGAAAGACTGAGTCTGCTTTCTGTCTTTAAGAGCGTATTTCTCCGTTTCTCCCTTTGGAGAAATATAATATTCTGCCTTTTTAATATTTCCCAAAATATTTCATTCTTCTAGGAGGTGGGTTGGGGGCGCTTCCCACAATAGTCTACTTTCTGTCTAGGGTAAAAAAATATTCGTAACTGCCCCTATACCACTCAGGGCCTAAACTGAATAAAGGTGTGTAAGGATACCTACTCACCTGCAATACACCCAGATGGGTCAAGATGGCAGCTGAAAAACTGGCTTTTCTGAACGGAAGATGGAGGCTGGAATGGTCTCACTCCCCTTCTCTTTCTCATCAATGCTTGTAGCAGAAAATGATGAACAGGAAAAGGGAAGTAAGTAATCTCAAATCTCAACCAACAAATGTTCCATCTTGCACATTGGCAAAAAAATAAATAAAAATCAAAACATAAAATACAAATTAGATGGACATGACCTTGTAGATGACCCTCACTCTGTCAAGGACCTTGGAGTACTCATTTCTAAAGATCTAAGTGTCAGAGCCCACCGTAAATACATTGCCAAAAAGGCACTAAGAGTTGTTAACCTAATCTCACGTAGCTTCTTCTCTGATAATATTGTACTACTAACTAGAGCATACAAAACATTTGCTGGACCAATTTTCAAATACAGCTCATCTGTCTGGAACCCGCACTGCATATCAGACATAAATACAATCGAGAGAGTCCAGAGATATTTTCCATTCCTCTACCCACAATAAAATACCTTATGCCATCAGACTCCAAATTTTGGGCTTAGACAACTTAGAACTACACCTACTTCAGTCTGACCTAAGCATAATACATAAAATAATCTGCTACAATGTCCTGCCTACCTTCAGCTTCAACCACAACAATACACGAGCAAATAATAGATACAAACTCAAGGTATTTATTTATTTATTTATTTATTTATTTATTTATTTTGTCACAACAGTATATATAAGCATAAACATGAAAATAACTATATAATATATATAAGCATATAAATGAACATAAGTATGTAATAACTATATTAATTGGATATAATGAAAGGAATCAACAGGACAGGAATGGTAGGCACGTTTTGTGGTCTTATGCACGCTCCTTATAGACCTCTTAGGAATGGGGTGAGGTCAGTGGTGGGATTCAGCCAGTTCGCACCACTTCGGGAGAACCGGTTGTTAACTTTCTGAGCAGTTTGGCAAACTGGTTGTTGGAAGAAATCATTAGGGCAGAGAACCAGTTGTTAAATTACTTGAATCCCATCACTGGGTGAGGTCAATAGTAGAGAGTTTTTGGTTAAAGCTTTGGGGATTTTGAGAAGAGACCACAGAGTCAGGTAGTGTGTTCCAAGTATTAATAACTCTGTTACTGAAGTCATATTTTCTGCAATCAAGATTGAAATGGTTAACATTGAGTTTAAATCTATTGTTAGCTCTTGTATTGTTATGATTGAAGCTGAAGTAGTCTTCAGCAGGTAAACTGCTCCAAACTCGATTGCAGAAAATACGACTTCAGCAACAGAGTGGTCAATGCCTGGAATGCACTACCTGACTCTGGTTTCTTCCCCCAACCCCCAAAACTTTAAGTAAACTGTCTACTGTTGACCTCACTCCATTCCTAAGAGGTCTGTAAGGGGCGTGCAGAAGTGCACCAGCGTGCCTACCGTCCCTCTCCTAATATACCTTTTTACTTACTCTTTTCGTGTATCCAAATTATGTTTATATTTTTACTTATTATCTTATATATGATTGACAAATAAATAAAATAATAAATAAATAATAATAATACCTAAACATCTTCTTACGAAAGGAGCATGTTGTATCTACTTTGGCCAGTAAGGTCAGGGTTGCCAAACTTACCTATAACTTAGCTAAACAGAAAGAAATTAACACTATCATGTTAGAGCAGCAAATGTTTCGGGGACAGAACAATATCCAAGAGGTTAAGCTAAAGACTAGGCCCAATTCTATTCTGAGATCAATCAAGGATAGCTAAGTACTGCCAATTGCTTAGGCTCTAAGTTCTATGTCGAGAAATAACAGAGAAATGGAATGCATAAGATCCAAACATTAAGAAGTACCTAATTGACAATGCCCATGTGCAAAACCGAACATACAAAATCCTTGCCGTAGACCACACAAACCATTGCTAGCAAGGCGTCAGAAGGAGAAGTAATTCAACAAATTTAACAAAAATTAGGAAGAATATATTTTAACTGTTTAAGAGGTGGTTCAAACAGCAACCAAAAGACAATGCTTGTGAAAACCAATAATCCAAAATAAAGTGGAATTTTCAACTTGGATCTTATAGTTTTCCCCTATGTTGTCATAAAAGTGTAGGGAATCTTTGAATACAAAACCATCATTAAGATGCGTGGACTTCAACTCCCAGAATTCCCCAGCCAGCGTAAACAACACACTGTTATAAACTGTCTATAATTCCGATCCTTATTAGGTCATATTTTTGAACAAGGGGCTTTGCATACCAAAGTCAACGTGATTCTTCCTGTGAAAATGTAACACAATTTATCACAAGTTTTTTGGGTTTTTTTTGCATCACCATCTAGCCTGTTCTAGCAGCTCAAGGGCTTCTGCTTTTCAAAGGTACATTAAAAGAGATGTATCCAGCAACTGTTAGAACTGCTGGAGGGATATGGATCCAAGCAGATGCTTTGCCCTGGTCTTGGAAACGGGTATGGATTGAGATGCTTATTTTGATGTGCTTGAGATGTTGTTTTATGAAGCAGTTTCAAGAGTTGCCATATTTATTTATTTATTTATTTATTTATTTATTTATTTATTCAAATTTGTATACCGCCCTATCTCCCGAAGGACTCAAATATCTGGATGGCAAACAACAAAATTTTATTTATTTATTTATTTATTTATTTATTTATAATTTAATTTCTATTAAATTTCTATTCTCCCGAAGGACTCAGGGCGGTTTACAGCCATATTAAAACACAGAATATAAATAACAAATTTAAAAAGAATTAAAAACAAATATTTAGTAGGCCAAATCAACTAAAACGGTCATAGACCGACATAAAACCCCCTTAAAAAACCCCCAAGGTTGACTCAGCCTTCCATCCTTTATAAGGTAGGTAAAATGAGGACCCAGATTGTTGGGGGCAATAAGTTGACTTTGTATATAATATACAAATAGATGAAGACTATTGCTTGACATAGTGTAAGCCGCCCCGAGTCTTCGGAGAAGGGCGGGATATAAATGCAAATAATAATAATAATAATAATAATAATAATAATAATAATAATAATAATAATAATAATAATAATAATAATAATTAATAATAATAATAAATAATAATAAAATTACAATTATTTGAGTGACTGTCCCAAAGGTGCTTTTTCAAAGAGGCAGTTGGACTTCCTTGGTTTTTGACCTGTGAATTTTCTAGATAAAATATGCAGACAGATTGAGCAGTTATTTCTGTCCCAGAAATGAAAGTGAAAAACAGGTTTTCAATTATCTGTAACAGGGGTCTCCAAATTTAGTGACTTTAAGACTTGTGGACTTCCACTCCAGGATTCCCCAGCCAGGCAAGAAGTAATAGATGGAAACTTATCAAGGAGAGATCAACCTAGAAATAAGGAGAAATTTCCTGACAGTGAGAACAATTAATCAGTGGAATGGCTTATTTCCAGAAGTTGTGAGTGCTCCATCACTGGAGGCTTTTAAGAAGAGACGGGACAGCCATTTGTCTGGAATGGTATAGAATCTCTTAGCAGGGGTTAGATTAAAAGACCTCCAAGGTCCCTGTTATTCTACAGTCTAGATCAGTGATGGCTAACCTTTTCTGGACCAAGTGCCCAAAGTGCATGCCCGAACCCCCAAAATGCAATGCGTGCATGGGCCCCGTGCATACACCCTGCTCTGGTGCATGCGCACGTGCCCCCCACACGTCCCCCCCGTGCCCCCCACACGTCCCCCCATGCATGCACGGCAGAGACTCGAAGACCAGCTGGCCAGAGGAAGGTGCGTGCGCATTCGCAGCAGAGCTGAACTGGGGCAATGGCTTGCATGCCATCAGAGACGGCACTGCGTGCCACCTCTGGCATGAGCGCCATAGGTTCGCCATCATGGATTTAGATAAATAAAATATCTAGGGTAGATGCTGGAGGCAGAGCCTTTACTAACAGTCCATTCAGCTTCTGCAGTGGTTGAATCTGCTCATGTTTTCAACCAGTTTCTAACTCAAATCAATCCTTTTATGAAGGTCATAGGCCTACAGAAATTTCCCAGCACCGAGTTGCCATGAATCTCAGTATAACCAAATTATCCAGCAGACACTGGTAAATAAAATAATCAGCCAGCTCAGTGACCCGGGACAAAACTTAGCCCTCTGCATGCTTTTTCATGCAGAAGACTGAAATTTAGCGATTGCTTCAGTAATACTTGTCTTTTTGTTTTCCACAAAAAGGAACATTAGAAACCATTGCAAGCCATCCGTCAGGGCATTTTGCCGTGTCAAAGGCTAGAAATCTTAGCCACTTTTCTATTAAAAAAGAAAGAAAGAAAGAAACACAAAAGAGGAAAGAGCTGACTTAATTATTCAGCTAGCCTATCTTTTTATTCATCTTTGCTGTGTTAATCAATTCCTTTAAAGATAGTGCTGTCAAATCGTGAACTGGGCTGCCTGTCCAACACATCTCCGGTAACAACAGCTCTCAAAAGACTCAAATCCGTGGCCCAATCAATTCTCATTCAATGCAATGGGAAAGAATTGGCTTTAGAAATACTTTCAAAAGGAGGAGGAGAGGATTCCAGAGAAATTAGGGGTGGGGGGGGGATGGCATGTGGTACCACTATAGCTAACTTCGGGGCCACAGCCAAGAAACTCAGCATCTTCCCAGCTTTCATTGCAAATCACCTCTCCCTATTTTTCAACATTTCCCCCCATTCGCACAGAACAATTTTTTTTTTATTTAGACATTTTTCTTTAACATACATAAGTGTTGTGACCCCGGCCCAAGTAGGTATTATTAGACGCAATCAGTTTGAAAACAAACAGACTTTATTAGAACAGCTGAGAATTAAACTCATTCTCAGCATAGTTTAAACTAATTCAAAACAATTTTTTCATAATACAATTCTTCAGTCTTATCACCAACTTTGGTCTAATTAGGCAAAGTGCCAAAGTTTTTCTTGGCAAAAGTTCAGAAGCAGAAGACACCGACAAAAAATAAATGCAGCAAGACAAGGAGCAAGGCTATCAACGTTGTTTTCCGACAAAGAGCCCAAGAGCCATTGCTGATCTTTTAAGCCTTATGGGAGGGGCCAATCATCTCTTGGCCCTACTCCCGAATCTTCCTCTTTGCTTTAGCTGCTCTTCCTTTCTAGCGGCTCTTCTCATGCATGCACTAAGAACAGGCTACTCCTGTTTCTCTGCCTCTATATTGTCAGCCTCTGAAGGCTCCGGAGTCCGCACATCATTCCCCAACGGCCCTGGCCCATCTCTTCCTCCAATGCAGAGCCCTCATCTGGGCCTTCCCTAGCCTCCAGAACTGGCCCATGTTCTTCCTCAGCCTCATTGCTGTCTGACTCTGCTGCCAGCTCTGCAGGGTGCTGGAGGACCACAACACTAAGTGCTTAATGAACAGTGTACTGGGTGAATTTAGTTATACACAGTAACAGTAATAATAATATTATTTAATTGTACATAGTGGTATTCTTCCAACTTCTAATTTCTACCTTTATTATCTCCATCACAGAACAATCTTAATGGGAGTGGGGGCACTCCTTCCCAGGTTCCCCCTGAGAACTGGCTAGTCCCCCCTCCCCGCCTACGTCTTGTTCAGTCCAGCAAATGTCACAACCACAGTTGTAAAATCCTTCGAAAAACTGCCAATCACCTCCCTGTAGCAGAAATGCTCATTAAAGGAGATGCTTTCTACTATATGATTGATTTGTTCAACGGGAAGACAAAGAAAGGCAATAAAGATTTATTGGCTGAATTATCTTCCTCTTTTCTCTAATGCTAAGGAGAATGTTCAATTTAAAAAAAAATTGACTTCTTTCACATTCATTTCAATGAGCTCTGCTTTTTTATATACCTCTTTTTAATCCCAACCCAGGTTAAAATCAGCTTTTAAACTTTATTTAAACTTTATTTTTTTAAGTATAAAGTTACTTTTTTTTCATGAAGGATGAAGGTGGAGGAGAAAATACACATCCATCTCCCTCCCTCCCCCCGTCTCTCTCTCATCTAATCTAATCTAATCTAATCTAATCTAATCTAATCTAGTCTAATCTAGTCTAGTCTAGTCTAGTCTAGTCTAGTCTAGTCTAGTCTAGTCTATAGTCTATCTATGGCACAGTGGCTAAAGACGCTGTGCTTGTCAGGTGAAAAACTGTCAGCCCAGGTTCGAGACCTGAACACCATGCCATATGGTGAGCTCTTGTTACTTGCCCCAGCTCCTGCCCACCTAGTAGCTTGAAAGCATCAAATGCAAATAGATTAATAGGTACCACTTCAGTAGGAAGGTAGCAGCATTCTATACGCCTTTAGCATATAGCCATGCTGGCCACATGACCACAGAAAATGTCTTCAGACAACACTAGCTATCTCAGCCAAGAAACAGAAATGAGCACCATGCCCTAGAGTTGGACACGACTGGACAGAAAACCCTTTACCTGTGTCTGTCTGTCCATCATCTATCTATCATCTCTACTTATCATTTATTTGTCTGTCCATTCATCCATCCGTCCATCCATTTGTCCTACCATCCATTATCTATTATCAAACTATCTAGCTATCTATTTATCTAATCTATTAGCTATCTACCTATCATCCATCTATCATTGTCTGTCTGTTTATCTATCTATCACTGTCTGTCTGTCTGTCTGTCTGTCTGTCTGTCTGTCTGTCTGTCTATCTATCTATCTATCTATCTATCTATCTATCTATCTATCTATCTATCTATCTATCTATCTATCATGGCTGCCCCTCTCAAATTCATGATACTGAGTGGCTGCCCACATACAAAAAGACATGACAATAAAAACCATACAAACATAAACAGCAGCCAAGCTTTTTTAAAAAATCTGCATAACCATTGTAAAAGTCAAAGCAGAAACACCTTCCATATCCCATACCCAAGTGCACGGGTTTGGTACCTAGTACAGTAGAGAAAGAGATATTTCTTTCAATGAGGAAAAACATGAGGCAGATGTCCGTGTTAATTAAAACTTGTCATCTGTGGAAAAGCTATGGGTTTCTCTCTCTCTCTCTCTCTCTCTCTCTCTCTGTCTCTGTCTCTCTCTCGTGTCGCTGGAATGTTTGAGAATTTCTTGAGAATTTCTTCTGGCAATGTTTTGAATTTATGTTATGGCTTTCAGGCAGAATTTAGTTGTTAAATTTATTTGCTGCCCATCTCGTCATGGGGATACTCTGGATGGCCTACAACAAGAAAATGGAGGAAAAAATTATTGAAAAAATTAAAGAGAAACAATAGCAAAGGAATAAAACAATAAAAATAAACAACGGGAGTAAAATAATATGAACCTAGAAAGGTGGGTGGAGGTGGAATAGGAAGCACGGGGGTGTGTGTGTCAATTAATTAGTCCACCAGAATGTGCCACTGTTTACTTTTGTTGCATGTCTCTCCATATAAAGTTTAATACTTTATTTAATAAACTATCGGATCATTATCCCAAATTAGGATACCACATAATACAAAACAATTTAAAATCATGCAGTACAGCTAGTCCTCAGCTTATTATCACAATTGGGACCAGAATGGCCATTGCTAAGCAAGGGGTTGTTAAGAGAGTCATTCCTGTTTTAACCTTTTTGCCATGGTTGTTAAGGGAATCACTGCAGTCACTAAGTGAGTCACATGGTCATTAAATCAAACTGGTTTCCCCAGTTGACTTTGTTTGTTGGAAGCTGGCTGGGAAAGTCCAAATGGCAGCCCCAGCATGCTGCAACTGTTGTAAATACAACTCTGTTCCCAAGCATCCTAATTTTGATCATACAACTAGGGAGGTGCTGTGACAGTCATAAATGGAAGGATTGATTGTAAGTCACTTTTCTCAGTCCCATTATAAGCTTGAATGCACCCAGATCAGCATAGATTAACTCCAAGGTTAACGCCAGACCAATGATCAAGCAAACAATACCCCAATCAAGAGACTGCCAAAGAAGCCAACAGCAAAACCCAATCAAAGAATCTCTAAGAACAGCTCCCACCCAACCGACACTGACAGAGCAAACAACCGGAATAGAAACTGACAGCAAACTACCCTCCTTAGTAGCACTGATGATGTTACCTAGTATGGGGTAATAGAATAGAATAGAATAGAATAGAATAGAATAGAATAGAATAGAATAGAATAGAATAGAATAGAATAGAATAGAATTTTATTGGCCAAGTGTGATTGGACATACAAGGAATTTGTCTTGGTGCATATGCTCTCAGTGTACATAAAAGAAAAGATACGTTCATCAAGGTACAACATTTACAACACAATTGATGATCAATATATCAATATAAATCATAAGGATTGCCAGCAACAAGTTATAGTCATACAGTCATAAGTGGAAAGAGATTGGTGATGGGAACTATGAGAAGATTAATAGTAGTGCAGATTCAGTAAATAGTCTGACAGTGTTGAGGGAATTATTTGTTTAGCAGAGTGATGGCCTTCGGGGAAAAACTGTTCTTGTGTCTAGTTGTTCTGTGTGCAGTGCTCTATAGCGTCGTTTTGAGGGTAGGAGTTGAAACAGTTTATGTCCAGGATGCGAGGGATCTGCAAATATTTTCACGGCCCTCTTCTTGATTCGTGCAGTATACAGGTCCTCAATGGAAGGCAGGTTGGTAGCAATTATTTTTTCTGCAGTTCTAATTATCCTCTGAAGTCTGTGTTTTTCTTGTTGGGTTGCAGAACCGAACCAGACAGTTATAGAGGTGCAAATGACAGACTCAATAATTCCTCTGTAGAATTGGATCAGCAGCTCCTTGGGCAGTTTGAGCTTACTGAGTTGGCGCAGAAAGAACATTCTTTGTTGTCCTTTTTTAATGATGTTTTGATGTTAGCTGTCCATTTGAGATCTTGCGATATGATAGAACCCAGAAATTTGAAGGTTTCTACTGTTGATACTGTGTTGTCAAGTATTGTGAGAGGTGGAAGTATGGAAGGGTTTTTCCTAAAGTCTACCACCATTTCTACGGTTTTGAGTGTGTTCAGTTCCAGATTGTTTTGGTTGCACCACAAGGCTAGTCGTCCGACCTCTTGTCTATATGCGGATTCGTCA
This sequence comes from Ahaetulla prasina, assembly GCF_028640845.1. Classification (NCBI taxonomy): domain Eukaryota; kingdom Metazoa; phylum Chordata; class Lepidosauria; order Squamata; family Colubridae; genus Ahaetulla; species Ahaetulla prasina. Next base: position 16,119,209 of record NC_080539.1, read on the forward strand.
TTGTCTCGAATGAGACCAATCACTGTTGTGTCATCTGCGAACTTCAGTAGCTTAACAAATGGATCATTGGAGATGCAGTCATTGGTATACAGAGAGAAGAGAAGTGGGGAGAGCACACAGCCTTGGGGGGCCCCTGTGCTAATTGTACAGGTATTTGATGTGATCTTGCTTAGCTTCACCTGCTGCTTCCTGTTTGTTAGGAAGCTTGTGATCCACTTACAAGTCTGTTCCGGTACCTGTAGCTGGTTTAGCTTAGTTAGGAGAATGTCTGGAATGATGGTATTGAATGCTGAACTAAAGTCTACAAAAAGGACCCTTGCATAGGTCTTTGGAGACTCAAGATGTTGTAGGATGTAGTGCAGAGCCATGAATGAAATGTCTGCAAGAAAACCAAGCAAGCTCAGAGGACACCAAGGACTCCTCCTAAGTTTGAATGGTCTCTAAATGAATAACGGTAAGTCGAGAACTATAAGACAGAACCTCCAACCAACTGTCACCCAAAATTAGGTACACACGCCCCTTATTTCCTCAACACCAAACACTGCAGATCTCAAATGCAAACTGATAAATGCAAGAAGCATTGTAAACAAATTGCCTGAATTTCTCCTCTTGTTAAATACTGGTACATTTGACATTATATTTGTATGTGAAAAATAATGGCTGAACTCATCCCTCCCTGACTCCATTATTTCAGACAAAGAGTATCATGTTTTTCGGTCAGATCGACAAACCCGCAGAGGAGGGGGAGTGGCTATCTTTTACAAAAAGTCACTGAATCTAAAAAATATTCAAGTTGCACATAAACTCGCTCTTCCTGAAACTATTGTATGTGAACTGTCCCTTAACATCACACTTCGCTTCTTGCTATGCTACAGAGCCCCCGACTATGACATCGCACATGCGAACATGTTAACCACACTACTAACATGGGCCACCTCTTTAAAATGTGCCCCTTTATTCTTTACCTTATGCCACCAGACTTGAAATCCTGGGTTTAGAAAATTTAGAACTCCTCCGCCTTCGACAAGACCTGAGCTTAACTCATAGAATCATCTGTTACAACGTCTTTCCTGTTGAAGACTACTTCAGCTTCAATCACAACAATACATGAGCATATAATACATTTAAGCTTAATGTGAACCGCTCCAATCTTGACTGCAGAAAATATGACTTCAGAAACAGAGTTGTTAATGCCTGGAATGCACTACCTGACTCTGTGGTCTCTTCCCAAAATCCCCAAAGCTTTAACCAAAAACTATCTACTGTTGACCTCACCCCATTCCTAAGAGGTCTGTAAGGGGCGTGCATAAGAGCACCAACATGCCTACCATTCCTGTCCAAATGTTCCTTTGATTGTATCCAATTTCATATAGTTATTACATACTTATGATTATATATATGCTTATATATTGTATAGTTATTTCATGCTTATGCTTATATATAATGTTGTGACAAATAAAATAAATAAAACAAATTAAAAAAAATGGTTATCCAACATCTTCTGAAAACTTCCAGTTTTGGAGCATTCAGGACTTCTGGAGGCAAGTTGTTCCACTGATTAATTGTTCTGTCAGGAAGTTTCTCCTTAGTTCTAAGTTGCTTCTCTCCTTGATTAGTTTCCACCCATTGCTTCTTGTCCTGCTCTCAGGTGCTTTGGAAAATAGCTTGGCTCTCTCTGCTTTGTGGCAGACCCTGAGATATTAGAAGAGTGCTATCATGTCACCCCTAGTCCTTCTTTTCATTAAACTAGATATGCCCAATTCCTGCAACTGTTCTTCATACGTTTTAGCCTCCAGTCCCCTAATCATCTTTGTTGCTCTTCTCTGCACTCTTTCTAAGGTCTCAACATCTTTTTTACATCGTGGCGACCAAAACTGAATGTAGTATTCCAAGTGTGGCCTTACCAAGGTATGATAAAGTGGTATTAACATCTTCTTGTAACCCATTCAGCTCACAAAACAAAAAGTATTACATGGGCATAATGCCCATTACTTCTTGTTTTTCCCCAAAAGTGTTCTAAACATCTCTGCTGGCATTTGTTGTGACCCAGATCTGAGGAGGTAGCAACAAACGCAGTCCTTAGTAAAAATACACTTTATTCAAACAGCTGGGAATTAATTCATTCCCAGCGTCGGGTAACTCGAAACAAAACAAAGGCTTCACCAACCAACAAACATTCTTCAGTTATGACAAACCTCAGTTCAGTTTGGATAACTGCCAAGGTCCTTTCTGATCAATGTCCAGAGCAGAGAACAGAGGAAAGAGCGTAGCTGCGACGTTGCTTTCTGGCAAACTGAGACACCGGTGCTGGTCTCCTTTTAAACCTAATGGGAGGGGCCAATTATCTCTTGGCCCTACCCCCGAGGTGACCTTTCTGCTTGAGCTGCTCCTGCCTTCTGGCAGCTCGCCTCATGCGGGCATTAGGAACAGGCTCATCGCAGTCTGATTCCGCCGACAGCTCCCCAGGCTGCTGACGGATCACAACAGCATTTTGTTCACTGGAGCAACTCAGAAAACCAAGGATCCCAGATCAATTCACAGCAAAAAGCTGCAAATAGGAGTAACCTTCCCCAAGGCCCTTCTCATTTACCCATTCTGAACCCCTCCCCACGCCGGAGATTTACCTTATAATAGAAACATCAGTGAAAAGTAATTGATGACCCTTTTATAATGAAAGGGCTGGAAGCCCTATTTGTTAAAACACGACTTCGCTTTTAAGGAACATTCCCCCGAATTATTTAGGAATTCCCTCCAATGATCACTTATTATGCAGTTCCATTTCAACTCCCATCAATCTGCCGTTTTAACCAAAACACTCTTAAAAAGGGGCACATTTTAAAATGCGACTAAATACACGATGTGTGTATGGCTATGCACGCACAGACCTCTCCTTTAAATCAAACTTGAATTTTAGTGACTTGAGGACATGTCTGGATAGCTTTGGCAGAAATGTAAGAGCATTTTTGCTGCTGTCTTTTTCTGTGATTTGTTTTTTATGATTATTATTTTTCAGTCTAATGCCTTGCACGTCCCAGCCCAGACCTTCTGAGACTCTTTCAGTGTATTTTTTTAAATTAATGTCAGCATACATTGAACACAAAGAACTTCATTGGGATCTTTAAAAAAAGAAAAACCCACCAAAAGAATTTATGGCTGATTAAGCTTGCATACATATAGGTAGTCCTTGACTTACCACCACAATGGTGCCCAAAATTTCTGATGTTAAGTGAGGCATTTCTTAAGTGAGGTTTGCCCTGTTTTACAACCTTTCTTGCTACAGTTAAGTGAATGACTGCAATTGTTAAATGTTTCTGGCTTCCCCATTGACTTTGCTTGTCTGCCTGTCTTTCTTTTTCTTTCTTTCTTTCTTTCTTTCTTTCTTTCTTTCTTTCTTTCTTTCTTTCTTTCTTTCTTTCTTTCTTTCTTTCTTTCTCTCTCTCTCTCTCTCTCCCCCTTCCATCCTTCCTTCCTCCCTTCCTTCTCAAACCAAATCTGACCATTATCTAATTTTTCAAGCATAGTCACACTCAACATAGCCGTTGAAACTGGGGAAATATTATCATCCTAATAATATAGTCAAATATTTATAAAATAATTAATAATTAATAAAATTCATTAAGATCTACACATTTGCAGTGGATTGTTTTCTCTTTTTTCTTCTCTTAAAAGGGAGTTCAATAGATAGATAGATAGATAGATAGATAGATAGATAGATAGATAGATAGATAGATAGAAAGAAAGATAGATAGATAGATACAGTGGTGGGATTCAGCCAGTTCGCACCACTTCGGGAGAACCGGTTGTTAACTTTCTGAGCAGTTTGGCAAACTGGTTGTTGGAAGAAATCATTAGGGCAGAGAACCGGTTGTTAAATTACTTGAATCCCACCACTGGATAGATAGATACATAGATGATAGATAGATAGATAGATAGATAGATAGATAGATAGATAGATAGATAGATAGATAGATACATACATACACACAGTGTGCAGACACACACACATACTAATTGCACATACTTACCAACACGAGAGATACGCGCACATACGTACATACAAATACACACAACTTACAGTGCTATGTAATTTGTGCATGTAAAGATGTGCTATGTAACTCAAGACTAATAAAATAAAGAAGATTTGAAAAGATACCCTCCTGACAGATTGATCTTGGTAAAACAAGGTCAAAAGTAAATTATAAGCAATGTACTTAAGGACTTGGAAGGACCTGGTTAGATAAATGTTCTAAGCGAAAGAAGCAGTAACTCAGTTTTCTATATTTGAACATCTCATTATATTCCATGCCAGTGAAAGACATATTAGTTTCTTGGGAGGTGACACTGAGGGGGCCGTCCTATGTTGTGGAGGTTAATGTGCCTAGAATTGCTCTGCTTTAAGAGTGAATATTAGATCTCCATAGGAATTGGTTTAATGGGAAATTAATAAAGCAGGGCCAAATCATCATGAAGATTAAAGAGGAAGACTTGCCCTAGGAGAAGGAGAAGGTCTGGAGTTCAAATTTGTTCCTTAGAATGGAGAACTTATTCTCACATCTTGGAACACATGCTAAATTGGTCACAGAATTGCTCTTTGAAGGAGATGGGTGGTTTCTTCTTCTTCTTCTTCCTCCTCCTCCTCCTCCTCCCCTTCCCCTTCCCCTCCTCCTCCTCCTCCTCCTCCTCCTCCTCCTCCTCCTCCTCCACCACCACCACCACCACCACCACCTCCTCCTCCTTTCATAGAGTCTCTCTATGTAAAGAGAGAACCTGGAAAAATGGCTTTACTTTAAGTTTTATAGTTAGCCTAACAAAGAACTTCAGAATAAAAATTGATTGTTTTAGAAATAATCACCGTGTGTGTGTGTGTGTGTGTGTGTGTGTGTGTGTGTGTGTTTATGTATATATTTATATATTTATGTCTGTATGTAGCATATGTATAGTGTTATGTATGTGTTTGGGCAAATATACATTTTCTCTTGAGAGCAGACAATTGAATTTCATTTTTAATGTGGGCTGATGTGCTCACAGTAAAAAATGGCAATATAGTTCTCTTCTCTTCTCTTCTCTTCTCTTCTCTTCTCTTCTCTTCTCTTCTCTTCTCTTCTCTTCTCTCCTCTCCTCTCATCTTATAGCTATCTTATATTTTCTTATATCTTATCTTATATCATCATGTCTCGTCTCGTCTCGTCTCGTCTCATCTCATCTCATCTCATCTTATCTTCTATCATCTTACTTCTTAAGAATTAAAGCATCCAAGAATACGTGAACATAGCCACACAAAAAGAGAGCATTTTATTAAAGTAGAAAAAGGTAAGACGTTAGCATGGGAAAAGACTTCCCATAGGGTTTGTTGAGAAAAGGTACAATTTCACCTCAGTTGAAACTTCTAAACTTGCACAGTTGAATGAGCTTTTTGTTATTCAGCCTGAGAAAATTCCTATCTTGCAGTTAGTTACAGCAGAGTTGGTTGCTAAGGAAAACTTCAGCCTTCCACTCTTACAAAGGTATGCTAAAAATGTAGGCTAAATTAAAGAAGGTAAAGCTGTGTTAGTTTGCCAGTGTGGCAGTAGTCCTGGATTTACAACAGTTCATTTAGTGACCATTTTGAACTTACAACGGCACTGAAAAAAGCAACTTAAGAACATATTTTCACACTTACGACCATTGCAGCATCCCAGTAAAAAATGGTCACATGGTCCAACTGACTCATATTTATGACAGTTTTGCCACCTTCTGACAAGCAAAGTCAACTGGGAAATCAGATTCATTTAACAACCGTGTTTCTAACTTACCAACTGCAGTGATTCATTTAACAACTGTGGCAAGAGAAGTCGTAAAAATGGGGCAACACTCACTTAACAGTTGTCTTGCTTAGCAACAGAAATTTTGGGCTCCATTGTGGTTGTAAGTCGAGAACCATCTGTACCAGTGATGGGATTCAATTTTTTTTACTACCGGTTTTTTGGCCGTGGCTTAGTGAGCATGGCTTGGTAGGCGTGGCAGAGGAAGGATACTTTAAAATCTCCATTCCCACCCCACTCCAGGGGAAGGTTACTGGAAAATCCCCATTTCTTCCTGATCAAGTGGGACTCGGGAGGCAGAGAATAGATGGGGATGGGGCCAGTCAGAGGTTCTCCGAACTACTCAAAATTTCCGCTACTGGTTCTCCAAAACTGGTCAGAACCTGCTGAATACCACCTCTGATCTGCACTACAAAACCCATCCTACTTAATGGGGATTTTAATAGTTTTTTAGCATTTTCAGCCTATCTAAATTAATTCTTTTAAATCTGTTTTAATTTTTGTATCCGTTGTTCTTAGTTGGCTGTAAACCGCCCTGAGTTCTTCGGGAGAAGGGTGGTATAGAAATTGAATAAACATAAACATTGAATAAACATACGTGGCCCTCAGTATCCTCAATTGCGGAAAACTTACAGGGGGAAGAGCAAAAGAGGATGAGAGACCTATAAACATATAGGCTCTTTTTTGCCAAATCCACCTCATGGTGGCTCTACCATGGCTCATGGTGGATTTGATTCATGGTGGATTTTTAACAGATCAATTTAGAATAGAATAGAATAGAATAGAATTTTATTGGCCAAGTGTGATTGGACACACAAGGAATTTGTCTTGGTGCATATGCTCTCAGTGTACATAAAAGAAAAGATACGTTCATCAAGGTACAACATTTACAACACAATTGATGATCAATATATCAATATAAATCATAAGGATTGCCAGCAACAAGTTATAGTCATACAGTCATAAGTGGAAAGAGATTGGTGATGGGAACTATGAAACGATTAATAGTAGTGCAGATTCAGTAAATAGTCTGACAGTGTTGAGGGAATTATTTGTTTAGCAGAGTGATGGCCTTCGGGAAAAAACTGTTCTTGTGTCTAGTTGTTCTGGTGTGCAGTGCTCTATAGCGTCGTTTTGAGGGTAGGAGTTGAAACAGTTTATGTCCAGGATGCGAGGGATCTGCAAATATTTTCACGGCTCTCTTCTTGATTCGTGCAGTATACAGGTCCTCAATGGAAGGCAAGTTGGTAGCAATTATTTTTCTGCAGTTCTAATTATCCTCTGAAGTCTGTGTTTTCTTGTTGGGTTGCAGAACCGAACCAGACAGTTATAGAGGTGCAAATGACAGACTCAATAATTCCTCTGTAGAATTGGATCAGCAGCTCCTTGGGCAGTTTGAGCTTACTGAGTTGGCGCAGAAAGAACATTCTTTGTTGTCCTTTTTAATGATGTTTTGATGTTAGCTGTCCATTTGAGATCTTGTGATATGATAGAACCCAGAAATTTGAAGGTTTCTACTGTTGATACTGTGTTGTCAAGTATTGTGAGAGGTGGAAGTATGGAAGGGTTTTCCTAAAGTCTACCACCATTTCTACGGTTTTGAGTGTGTTCAGTTCCAGATTGTTTTGGTTGCACCACAAGGCTAGTCGCTCGACCTCTCGTCTATATCGGATTCGTCATTGTCTCGAATGAGACCAATCACTGTTGTGTCATCTGCGAACTTCAGTAGCTTAACAAATGGATCATTGGAGATGCAGTCATTGGTATACAGAGAGAAGAGAAGTGGGAGAGCACACAGCCTTGGGGGCCCTGTGCTAATTGTACAGGTATTTGATGTGATCTTGCTTAGCTTCACCTGCTGCTTCCTGTTTGTTAGGACGCTTGTGATCCACTTACAAGTCTGTTCCGGTACCTGTAGCTGGTTTAGCTTAGTTAGAAGAATGTCTCGAATGATGGTATTGAATGCTGAACTAACGTCTACAAAAGGACCCTTGCATAGGTCTTTGGAGACTCAAGATGTTGTAGGATGTAGTGCAGAGCCATATTAACAGCATCATCTGTTGATCTATTTGCTCGGTATGCAAATTGCAAGGGGTCTAAAAGCGGATTCGTGATGGTTTTCAGGTAGGAAAGCACTAGCCTTTCAAAGGTTTTCATGACTATAGATGTTAGAGCAACTGGTCTGTAGTCATTCAGTTCCTTGATGGTGGGCTTCTTGGCACTGGGATGATGGTAGGCGTTTGAAGCAAGAAGGAACATAGCACATCTCTAGTGATTTATTGAAAATATGGGTGAAGATGGGGCCAATTGGTCAGCACAGACTTTTAAGCAAGAAGGAGTTAACTTGTCTGGGCCTGGAGCTTTTCCTGGCTTTTGTCTGTGAAATAGGTCCTGCACTTCCTTTTCTGTGATCACTAGGGGTTGTGAACCCAATGAAATGGGGTCAGTTGTAGGAGGCTTGGCTGTTGTTGGTGTGTCTGAGATGGGGTTGTGGAGATAGGTGGCTGTAGTTTCCTTTCAAACCTGCAGTAAAACTCATTCAGGTCATCTGCCAGTTGTTGATTACCTTCAGCCTGGGAAGGAGGTTTGCCATAGCCGGTGATATTTTTAAGAGTTTTCCACATGTTTGCTGGTTCATTTGCTGAAAATTGATTCTTTAGCTTTTCAGAGTAGCTTCTTTTGCTGCTCTTATCTCCCTTGTTAGTGCATTTCTGGCCTGATTGTACAGCATTTTATCACCTTTTCTGTAGGCTTCCTCTTTGGAATGTCGTAGCTGCTTAAGTTTAGGTGTAAACCAAGGTTTGTTATTACTGTGTATTCAAGTTCCTTGTAGGTACACATAGGTCTTCACAGAAGCTGACATATGATGTTACAGTATCTGTGAGTTCATCCAGGTCTGCAGAGGTATCTTTAAAAATATTCCAATCAGTGCAGTCAAAACATGCCTGTAGCTTTAATTCTGATTCCTCCGTCCAGGTTTTCACTGATTTAATTATTGGTTTTATGGCTTTAAGTCTTTGCCTGTAAGCAGGTACAAGGTGAATCATGCAATGATCAGAGTGTCCTACAGCTGCACGTGGTAAAGACCGATAGGCATCTTTTAGTGTTGTGTAGCAGTGGTCTAGAGTATTCTTGCCTCTGGTGGGACAATTGACATGCTGAAAGTATTTTGGTAGTTCTTTCCTTAAGTTTGCCTTGTTTAGATCTCCCAAAACAATGGCCAGTGAATCAGGGTGTTTGGCTTCAGCCTCCATGATTTGGTCAGCTAGAGTTCGTAATGCCTCGTTTACACAGGCTTGTGGTGGGACATAAACAGCAATTAGAAGAAATGAGGAAAATTCACGAGGCGAATAGTAAGGTTTGCAATTGATAATTAGAGTCTCTAAAGTCAAACAAAGAACTATTCATGGGACTTCCATGAGAAGAAAATATATTGCATGGACATTAGTGGCATCTGCAGCAAATCATGGTGGTGCCAAACTGAAGACAATATCATCATGTCTTGTCTCGTCTCGTCTCGTCTCATCTCATCTCATCTCATCTCATCTTATCTTCTATCATCTTACTTCTTAAGAATTAAAGCATCCAAGAATACGTGAACATAGCCACACAAAAAGAGAGCATTTTATTAAAGTAGAAAAAGGTAAGACGTTAGCATGGGAAAAGACTTCCCATAGGGTTTGTTGAGAAAAGGTACAATTTCACCTCAGTTGAAACTTCTAAACTTGCACAGTTGAATGAGCTTTTTGTTATTCAGCCTGAGAAAATTCCTATCTTGCAGTTAGTTACAGCAGAGTTGGTTGCTAAGGAAAACTTCAGCCTTCCACTCTTACAAGGTATGCTAAAAATGTGGCTAAATTAAAGAAGGTAAGGCTGTGTTAGTTTGCCAGTGTGGCAGTAGTCCTGGATTTACAACAGTTCATTTAGTGACCATTTTGAACTTACAACAGCACTGAAAAAAGCAACTTAAGAACATATTTTCACACTTACGACCATTGCAGCATCCCAGTAAAAAATGGTCACATGGTCCAACTGACTCATATTTATGACAGTTTTGCCACCTTCTGACAAGCAAAGTCAACTGGAAATCAGATTCATTTAACAACCGTGTTTCTAACACCAACTGCAGTGACTCATTTAACAACTGTGGCAGAGAAGTCGTAAAAATGGGGCAACACTCATAACAGTTGTCTTGTAGCAACAGAAATTTTGGCCCCCATGGTGGTTGTAAGTCGAGAACCATCTGTACCAGTGATGGGATTCAATTTTTTTTACTACCGGTTTTTTGGCCGTGGCTTAGTGAGCATGGCTTGGTAGGCGTGGCAGAGGAAGGATACTTTAAAATCTCCATTCCCACCCCACTCCAGGGGAAGGTTACTGGAAAATCCCCATTTCTTCCTGATCAAGTGGGACTCGGGAGGCAGAGAATAGATGGGGATGGGGCCAGTCAGAGGTTCTCCGAACTACTCAAAATTTCCGCTACTGGTTCTCCAAAACTGGTCAGAACCTGCTGAATACCACCTCTGATCTGCACTACAAAACCCATCCTACTTAATGGGGATTTTAATAGTTTTTTAGCATTTTCAGCCTATCTAAATTAATTCTTTTAAATCTGTTTTAATTTTTGTATCCGTTGTTCTTAGTTGGCTGTAAACCGCCCTGATTCCTTCGGGAAAGGGCGGTATAGAAATTGAATAAACATTGAATAAACATACGTGGCCCTCAGTATCCTCAATTGTGGAAAACTTACAGGGGGAAGAGCAAAAGAGGATGAGAGACCTATAAACATGTAGGCTCTTTCTTGCCAAATCCACTTCATGGTGGCTCTACCATGGCTCATGGTGGATTTGATTCATGGTGGATTTTTAACAGATCAATTTAGTCAATCAAAGAACTATTCATGGGACTTCCATGAGAAGAAAACATATTGCATGGACATTAGTGGCATCTGCAGCAAATCACAGTGGTGCCAAACTGAAGACAACATTATCATGCAACTTCTAAAGGCAGTACGTCCTCTAAGTCCTGGCTTTGTTTTTTTTAAAAAATGTTTTCAATTTTATTGTGATGGTTTTACATTATTGTCAGTTGCCCAGAATTGTGGAGGTTTAAATCAATCAACCAACCAATTTGCACAATGACATCATGATCTACAAGTTGTCCTTTGTCTATGGCAGGCGCCCATTTTTAAAGTCCTCAAATGCTTGATGGATTGAGGAATAGAAGCCCAGCATCAAGCCAACAGACGAATGACTACCAGCTTGTTAGATTTTCAAAATTAATTAGGCCCTGAGGGTGCCTGACTAAAGATCTGAACAGCCTGGTTTCTCTGACAATCACTATTAAAATTATATGGGGAAAAATATGCAAGAATAATATTCATCAAACAGTGAAAACCATGAATCAGTAAGGGAAAAAAAAGATTTTTTTTTAAAATCAAAGGTACAATGATACAGTCTTCTCAGTTCAGCTTTGGTCTAACTTTGGCCTTAATTCACCTCAGCCCTTTAAAGTTTTTATTCCAGAACTCACAGATCACATTCTCACATTAAGGATGGAATTAAATATAGATTATTCTCCTCCTCCTCCTTCTCCTCCTCCTCCTCCTCCTCCTCCTCCTCCTCCTCCTCCTCCTAGAACAAGTGTCAGAAACCTGTGGCTCTGGAGCCGCATATGGCTCTTTCATCCCTCTGCTGCGGCTCCCTGTTGCTGGTCGGCTCCACAATTTATAGGGCTTTTGGTTAGGACAGGTAGAGGAAAATGGATGCCGTTCTAGGAGGAGACTTTATGGTGGGAGAACTAGGCTTCCAGTCAGCAGAGGAAAAAGAACGCCACGCTAGGAGGAGACTATGATGGGGGAACCGGACTTCTGATCGGCTCCAGAATTGAACGGGAGCTTCCGGTTAGGACCTTTGTGGCTCTTTGAGTATTTAAGGTTGACAACCCCTGTCCTAAAACATCAAGTGATTCAATGATTAAAGAACATTCAATGATAGCAATCTTCCAGTACTTGAGGGTCTGTCACAGAAGAATATTCTCCAAAGCACCTGAGAACAGGACAAGAAGTAACATATGGAACATTCTCCAAAGCACCTGAGGGTAGAACAAGAAGCAATGGGTGGAAACTAATCAAGGAGAGAAGCAACCTAGAACTAAGGAGAAATTTCCTGACAGTTAGAACAATTAATCAGTGGAACAACTTGCCTGCAGAAGTTGTGAATGCTCCAACACTGGAAATTTTTAAGAAAATGTTGGATAGCCATTTGTCTGAAATGGTGTAGAGTTTCCTGCCTTGGCAGGGGGTTGGACTAGAAGCCCTCCAAGGTTCCTTCCAACTCTGATTTTATTATTATTATTATAAGTTCATCAAAGAGAGATCCAACCTAGAATTAAGGAGAAGTTTCCTGACAGTGAGAACAATTAATTGATGGAATGGCTTATTTATTTATTTATTTATTTATTTATTTATTTATTTATTTATTTATTTATTTAGTCACACAGTATATATAAGCGTAATCATGAAGTAACTATACAATATATAAGCATATATATGAGTATGCAATATCTATATTAATTGGATATAACGAAAGGAAACAATAGGACAGGAACTGTAGGCACGCTTGTGCTCTTATGCATGCTTCTTATCTCTTATGCACGCCCCTTATCTCCAGAAGTTGTGGATGCACCATCACTGAAGGTTTTCAAGATGAAAAGTCATATCCAAAAGCTTCTAAATTACTCAGTATTGTATTTGAGGTACCCAGTCTGGCTTCTAAATTACTCAGTATTGTATTTGAGGTCCCCAGTCTGGCTTTCTAATTGCAAAGGTTTTTCACTCTTTCTAAAAAGTTTTCTATCTTAACTTCCTGCTTTAAAAATGGCTCTTTGGCTTTCCTTGCCACTTTTCTCAGGAGGTGGAGAAAAAAAAACCCCAGTTCCACCTCCTCCATTTAGGTCCCACTTTCTCCCTTCTTCTTGAAAACCTTCAGTGATGGTGCAACTAGAATTGTATTCAAACAAAGCTGGAAAAGCGGAGAGATTCATACTGATGAGATTGTGATTAGGAAAAATATTAGAATGTGCAGAAATGAACAGATTAACTCTTGCAATTAAAACAGAAAGAACAAACTGAATATTATATGATATGGGAATTATTTTATCGATGGTTAGAGAATAAAAATGGAATTTGGAAGTAAAAGAAGATTAGAGAAGAGTAGAAAATATGTTAAGATAGAAATGTAAACAATAGGATGATTGTTGTTATTATGACTATTAGGATTATTATGCTTAATATTATTATTATATTTTTATTAGAAGATATGTTAAGAGGGAAAAATGAATAGGTTTACTATGTTCAATACTACAACTATACGATCAGAGAATTAATATCAATGTAATGAATACTATTGTAAATTTTGATGGTTATTGCACAGAGATATTTGTACCAGGATGACACACTGTTTAAGGAGAGATGGAATATTTATATTAAAAAAAAATATTAAAAAATATTAAAAAAAATATTAAAAATATTAAAAAAGAAGACACTAGGCAGCCATTTGTGCAGAATGGTATAGGTCCATGATGGCGAACCTATGGCACGCATGCCCAAAGCACGCATGGCATGGCGTCGCCCATTCCTTTTTGGGGTTTCTGGTGCGCATGTGTGCATGATGATCAGCTGCCCTTTTTGCATGTGGCAGTGCCAGAATCCAGAAAAACTGGTTTTCCGTTTTCCTGTGTGCGCATGTGCCAGCTGATTGTCGTGTGCGCATGCGCGTCAGAAACCCGGAAGAGTAACTGGCTGAAACCGGAAGTTCAGTAGCTGAAACCGGAAGTTCATTTTCGGGCGCGTGCATGCCACCCTGGTCAGCTCCTCTTCCGGGTTGCGGCCCAGGTGCGCGCATGCATGTGCTCTCTTTTCAGTACTCGGTGCCGAAAAAGTTCACCATCACTGGTTTAGGTTCTCCTGCTCAAGCAGCAGGTTGGACTAGAAGACCTCCGAGATCCCTTCCAACTCTGTTATACTGTATTCTGTGTTCAACGTACCTTGAGGTTAAGCAAGGATGGTTTTGGAAAATGTCTAGATAGGTGATCTTTGTGACGATTTTCATTTTCACAATATTTATGAATAAGGCTTTCTGTAGTCTCAAAAAGAACTATAAATAAAAGCATTTTTTAAAGTTACTAACTTGGCTGAGATGGCTAAAATCTCAGCCTTTTTGAAAGACAATACGCAGGAAAGATATTTAATTGAATGGAAAAAATGGATTGATTATCTACAAAACAGATATCAAATTAAGAGATATCAGATTGCCTTTGAATAATTAGGATGTATTATTTTATGTAATGGGGGGTTTGGGAAATGAAATGATTTGGATGAGGTTAATTGGATTAGAAGGGAAAATTTTACTCTATGTTTGGTTTATGTATAACAATACCTTGTGATTGACCCGGGAAGCTGGGGGGGGGAGGTGAAGGGAGGGGGGGAGGGGGTTTTGCGGAGGGAGGGGGAAAAAGGGGGAAAATGTTTTTGTTTGTTAAAACTTTTTCAATTAAAAAAAAGCATTTTTTAAAAAATTATTGTTCTTTTCGATTCTTGTTCACCATCCAGAGTCACCTTTGCTGATAACTTCCCACTAATTTGAGGTGGAAAATCCATGAAAATTGTACATTTCTTCTGAAATGTGTAGGTCTCCATAGTACAGCATAGTCTATCTGACACAATCCTTATTCAATGTTGGAACAACACAGTGAAAGAAGAAATAATGTTGGAACTGATCTGCTGATCTCTTCAAATTGATAAAATAAGCATCATGCTGTCACATCACAAAGCCTATCCTTTTTCAACACGCGTGCAATTTCATTGATCAACTGCCAGGGTTCCAAGTAATACACTCATAGCAAACAGAACGCTGAGGCAGGTAGATTCCTCAAAGAATAGTTTTATTTGGACGTATCAAATAATATATATATGCTCCCATATAACACCCATCCTGCGTGGCCTGCACTGGCTGCCGGTAGCCTTCGGGTGCAATTCAAGGTGCTGGTTACCACCTTTAAAGCGCTCCATGGCTTAGGACCGGGGTATTTGCGAGACCTCCTCCTGCCACCGATTGCCTCCCAACGACCTGTGCGCTCCCACAGAGCGGGCCTCCTCAGGGTGCCGTCGACCAAACAATGTAGGTTGGCGGCCCCCAGGGGGAGGGCCTTCTCTGTGGCAGCACCAGCCCTATGGAACGAGCTACCTCCGGGATTACACCAGCTCCCCGACCTCCGGGCCTTCAAACGTGAACTGAAGACTTTATTATTTCACCGAGCGGGACTAGCCTAAGACATATTTTACCAAAATTTTAATGGGTTTTAATCGGTTTTTGACCGTTTTAGTGATTCAGCCAGTAAATATTTGTTTTTAATTATTTTTAAATATTGTTATTTATTATATTTATATTGTATTGGTGTGTGCATTTTAATATTGGCTGTAAACCGCCCTGAGTCCTCCGGGAGATGGTGCAGTATAGAAATGTAATTATAAATAAATAAATAAATAAATAAATAAATAAATAAATAAATAAATATCCTATTGGCACAGGCTGGTGAAAACCGACTCTGAATATTCCTGTGGTTTTCACCTTATTAAAAGTAAAAGTGTTCTCCCTTCCTCAAACAACCAGTCACATGGTCCAATCAAAGAATTGTTTGGTTGCCTGGTAACGTCATTCCTCCTCTCTCCAACCACCTGTGGGAATGTCCTTGGTTCCCAGGAGAAAGTATTTTGTTTTGGCTACAAGCCTCAACTATCTCTATTCCCCCAGCTCCGGTATGGCAACACTGAAGCATCAAAATGGCCTCGGTCAGGTCAGCTTCAGGGTTGACGTCAACATGAAAAAGACTGAATATTTATAGACCAGCCTGAGCACCAACACCATACAAGTCAGCAGTGAAGATCTAGCGAAGACCAGTTCCTTCCATTACTTAGGATCCTATTTACGAAGTGATGGTGGGGAATGGAAGGATTTATATTCCATTTATATTTATATTCTATTCCCATCAGAGCTGAAGAAGTTCTTGGATGAGAAGCAAAATGTCTTCAAAGAAAAACCAGGAAGTCCTGTCACTTCTTGAAAAAACACCTTTTTTTTTTTTGTTTACATTTATACCCCGCCCTTCTCCGAAGACTCAGGGCGGCTGGGACAACCATGGGACAACCATGGCTTGGATGACCGAGAATCTCCATAGACACTAAAATCCCACATGTTTTGTTTTGTTTTGTTTTGTTTAAATAACTCAGGAGATATTATTTGTAGCTCAGGGTTGAACTATGGGGTTCTATGTGTTTTCGGAGCCTTGGTAGTTTTCTTGCAGATGTTTCATTACCAAACTAGGTAACATCATCACTGCAGCACAGATGATGTTACCAAGTTTGGTAATGAAATGACTGCAAGAAAACTGCCAAGCTCAGAAAACACCAAGGACCCAGTGGTGGGAGTCAAATAATTTAACAACCAGTTCTCTGCCATAATGACTGGCTGGGTGGGTGTGGCCAGGGTGGGTGTGGCCAGGGTGGGTGTGGCCAGGGGGTGTGACAGGCAGCACTCAGCTTCCTGCACGCCCCTGGGAGAAAAAATGGGCCACGGGGGTTGGACGCACCACCCCTGTGCCCCATTTTAATCCTAGGAGACCTCCCTGAAGCTTCCTGGGAGTGAAAACGGGTCACAGGAAGGCACACTGCACCTCCCCTGCAGCCTTTTTTGGGCCTAGGAGGCCTTCCTGCACTTACCTGGGAGCCAAAATGAGGTGCGTGGGAACTCCTGAAAGGTGCAGGGAAGGTGAAGCCAGCCAGCAATTTAACTACCGGTTAGTCCAAACCGGCCCAAACTGGCTGAATTCCACCACTGCAAGGACCCCATGGAAGACTAGCTGCATAGACTTCCGGTGGTTTCGTTTTCCCCGAGAAGGACGCCTGGAATGGCGTCCCGAACTGAGATTCTGTAAAAGCTGGTGAAACAGCGGGAGAACGACTGTTAGCCAGCTTCAAAGCTTTTCTCTGGGTGAAAGAGAATTAGCCAGAGCGGCTGGATAGCAGAAGATTGCCCCAGGGGCTCTGCTTTCTTATGCAGAGTCTCGGACGGCTGCCTGCATAACCCAGCCCCCTCCAGACTCGGCTCGATCCTGTTAATTAAGCAGGACAAGAGGAAAACGCCCACCTCTGCTCAATTGATTCCGTTTGAATAACTTCAAGCAGGCGGGACAAATACAAGCGATCGATTACTGGGAAGCAAGAAGAGCTGACTTCTACTCCTTTTAAAGGGAAAACTTTTTCACTTGAACTTAGTGAAGGAAGAAATGGCGTCTGAGAGGAAGTGGATTGGAGGCTGCTTGTGAGAGAAAGCGAAGTTTGTCTTTGTGGATTTTAGCTGAATAGAAGCTTTCCAGAGGAGGCAAGGTGAAAGTTTTTATTTTACAACTTTAATTGGAGACTTTTTGAGACTTTGAGATTTACTAATTTTAATTAGAGACTTTACTTAAATTAAAATGGCTTTAACCACCAAAAGCTCCCATGACGAGAAGGGGTCTGAAACTAATTTAGAAGATATATTAAAGGAACAGAACAGAGTTTCTGAAGAGCGATTTAAAGAAATTATGAATAATATTCATGGTGTGAAGGATCAACTTAGGGAAGAAATTAAAGAGACTAATAAAAAATTAGAAGATTTATTGATGGTTTTCAAGGTTTGGCAAAAAATTTGGAAGTAATGGAGGATAAAGTGGAAGTAATTAGTCAAGCAAATCAGTATTTGGATAATAAAGTTGGAGAGCTTCAAAATAAAGTGGATAAAAATGAGGATCATGTGGTGGTATTGCAATATAGAGCGTTGGAGAAGGCTTTGAGAATTAGGGTCTTCAAGACTGAAGGAAGAAGATCAAAAAGTTATATCAGAAGCCGTAGCTGAAATGTTAGGCATGGACCCTCGAGAAGTTGATTTTCAAATTGATAAGGCATACAGGGTTAATTCTTGGGTAGCGAGGCAGAAAAAGCTCCCAAGAGATATTGTAATTTATTTTTTAACTTCTACAATAAGAAATCAGATTTTGCAAGCTACATACCAAAAGAAATTGCAAATAGCAGAACAGGAGGTGTTGGTTTTGAAAGAGATCCCTGCTAAAATGTTAAAGGATAGAAGGATTTTAGGTTTTTACACAAGAGCTTAGAAGCATCAGATTCAATATAGATGGGAGGTTCCAATTGGTTTAACAGTATTTTTCAAGGCAGGAGATATCGAATTGATACTGAACTGAAAGCAAAGATTTTCTTTTTAATGTATTGAAAGTGGATGTAGAAACAGTGGATAAAAGTCTTCAAGAGAAACAGAGTGGGGAAGCTGAAACTGCACCTGTGATATCAGTCCCTCAAGAACAATCTCAGGAACAAAGAGTGACAAGGGGAGCTATTAGGCGTAAGGAGATGGAGGAACGACTTCAAAGACAAGAACGGGATTCTACTACTGAAGCTGTGGGAGGAGCCAAGCCGAAGAGTGAAGGTCTTCAGCTAATTGCTCAGAAGCTTCAAGAGGCCAGAGATGGCAAATAAATTTTTGACATGGAATGTTAATGGTTTAAATTCAGCACAGAAAAGAAGAAAAATATTCCATTATTTGAAACAATTTAAAAATGATGTGATATGTTTGCAAGAGACACATATAAAATTATCAGATCAGAAATATTTGATTAATTCGAAATTAGGTAAACATTTTGTTTCTTCTGCTCCGAATAAGAAAAATGGTATAGTTATATATTTGAAGAAAAATATATCAAGTAAATTAATTGAAACGGACATTCAAGGAAGATATATTGCTATTGAATTGATTTTAGAAGGAAAAAAGACACTTGTGATTGGCATATATGCACCTAATCAACAACAAGAAAAATTTTATAAATTGTTACATGAAAAATTGACTTTTTGGGACTATAAAACATTTATTATATTAGGGGATTGGAATGGTGTAATGGACATTAGAAAAGATAAAAGAACTCTTTCTAAGAAAATTCCTATGCATGCAAAATTGCCTAAATCTTTTTTTGATTTGATGGAAGATTTTGAGTTGAAAGATATATGGAGAAGGCAGAATTTTTGATGATAGAGATTATACTTATTTTTCGGATAGGCATCAATCTTTTTCACGTATTGATTTTATATTAATTACCAATGACTTGCTTTCTAGGGTTAGGAAAACAAAGATATTTCCAAGGTGTTTAACTGATCATAGTCCGGTATGGATGGAGTTGCAATATGAAGGTGGAAGAAGATCATGGAGAATAAATGAAAATTTGTTTAGATATGAGGATAATGTAAATCAATGTAAAAAACAAATGAAAGAATTTTTTGATTATAATTTGGGAAAGGAACTTGATAGAAATGGTGTGGGACGCGAGCAAGGCCTTTATGAGAGGAAACTTGATATATATTAATAGTAGACAGAGGAGAAAACTACAAAAACAGCGTAGGGATTTAGAAGAGGAAATTCAGAGGAAACAACAATTATTGGTACATAATCCACATGATTTAAAAACTATTGAGGCGATAAAGATATTACAGAGTCAATTTAATATGTTAATGGCAGATCAGGTGGCAACCAATATACAATATGCTAAACATAATACTTTTTGTAATGCCAATAAATCAGGAGGTGGTTGGCTTATATGTTAAGGAAAAGACAGAAAGCACGTACTATTGAAGGAATTGAATACAAGGGTAAAGTGCGATTTCAACAGGATAAAATTAAAAAAGCTTTCTTGGAATATTATACAAATTTATATGCCAGAGATACAATATTGAATATGGATATTGATAAATATTTGAAAGAATATAAGGTTAAAGGTTTAACTAATGAACAAAGGGAAGAGTTGAATCGGCCTATAACTTCTGAGGAAATTATTTGGGTAATAAAGCAATTAAAAATAGGAAATCCCGGGCACAGATGGACTTACAGCAATATATTATAAAAGTTACAGGATGAGATAGTTGGTCCACTTATGGAGTTATTCAATCAGATATTGAGGGAGGAGGAGTACCACCATCATGGAGGACTACTTTTATTTCATTGATACCAAAAGAGGATCAGGATTGTACTAAGCCTGGGAATTATAGACCAATTTCACTCTTGAATAATGATTATAAGATTTTGCAAAAATAATGGCAAATAGGTTAATGGAAAATTGTACAACAAAGGATCCACACTGACCAGTCTGGTTTTATAAAGGGAGACAAATGAGGAATAACGTTAGGCAGATAGTGAATATATTGGAATACTTGGAAAAGAAAAATCAGATTCCGCAGCGTTTATATTCTTGGATGCAGAGAAAGCTTTTGATCGTTTGCATTGGGAATTTTATTTAAATTAACAGACAAAATGCAATTTGGAAATGGTTTTATACGAATACTTAGGGCAATTTATGGAGAGCAAACAGCTCAGATAATAATTAATGGTAGTTTGACAGATAGTTTTAAAATTGCGAAAGGAACAAGGCAGGGTGTCCTTTATCACCTTTATTGTTTATTTTATCTTTGGAACCTTTATTGGATAAGATAAGAGAGTTAAGGGAGATAGAGGTATTAGAATTAGAAGATATGAATATAAAGTCAGAGCATTTGCAGATGATTTGGTTGTTATGTTGACTCAGCCTATAAATTCAGTGTATATTTGTTGGAAGTAATTAATCAATATGGAAAGGTCTCAGGGTTTAAAGTGAATCAAAATAAAACAAAAGTGTTAACCAAAAATATGATTAAGAACCAGAAAGAAAAACTAGAGGAAATAACAGGATTTGAAATTGTAAAAAAGGTTAAATATTTAGGAGTCTTTCTTACATCATCAAATGGAAAATTGTATAAGAATAATTATGATGTGTTATGGAAAAAAATTCAGAAGGAAATGAATACTTGGAAAAATTACAATTATCTTTGTTAGGAGAATAGCAGCTATAAAATGAATGTTTTGCCTAAATTCTTGTTCTTGTTTCAGATGATACCAATAATTAAGAAAGATAAAAATTTGGATGAATGGCAGATTGGAATTAATAAATTTATATGGGAAGGAAAAAGCGAGAGTCAAAATGAAAATAATGCAAGATACACGGAAAGAGGAGGATTAAAATGCCTAATTTAAAATTGTATTATGAAGCAGTTGTTCTTTCGGTATTAAGTGATTGGTTTAATTTGACGGAGGAAAGGATTTT
Organism: Ahaetulla prasina; assembly: GCF_028640845.1. Taxonomy (NCBI): domain Eukaryota; kingdom Metazoa; phylum Chordata; class Lepidosauria; order Squamata; family Colubridae; genus Ahaetulla; species Ahaetulla prasina. Next base: position 16,140,244 of record NC_080539.1, read on the forward strand.
GAATATAGAAGGTTATGATTTATTATATGGTTGGCATGCATATTTATTGTATGATAAGAAAGTAGATAAAGCTTTTAAGAATCATGTGTTGAGAATTTCTCTTCTGCGTGTCTGGAAAAAATATTATTATAAGTTAAATTACAAAATTCCTATATGGGCATGTCCTAGGCACGCAGTAGAGAATATAAATATAGAACAGGAACAAGAAATGATTACTTATAAAGATCTTTTATACAATGAGAGGAAATTTACAACTAAAATCTTTGGATACATTAAAAGAAGAAGGGAGGAATTATACTTGGTTTCAATATGGACAGTTAAAGGCTAGATGGAAAGAAGATCAGAAAATTGGTATCATTCAAAATGAAGAAAATTTGGTTAAACAAATTAGAAATCAAACTCAGGGGCATATAAAGAGATTGTATACTGTGTTGATAGAAATAGATTCTGAAAGAGATTTAATAAAGGATTGTATGATAAAATGGGCACAGAATATTCAAGAACCAATAATGTTGGAAACATGGGAAAAAATTTGGGTTAGAAATGTTAAATTTACATAGCGCAGAATTTAAGGAAAATTTTTATAAGATGTTTTATAGATGGCATTTAGATCCTAAGAAATTATCATGTATGTATCCAGATATGCAAGCGAAATGTTGGAGATGTAATTGTGATGATGCTACATATTTTCATGTATGGTGGACTTGTAAGAAAATTAAGTCTTTCTGGATAAGAATCTGGTGGATTATGCAGAATGTTTTGAAGAAGAAGATAAAGTTCCTACCGCAATTTTTCCTTTTGGGAATAACAACGGACTGTACAGTGATTGAGACTAAGTTGATTTTGAACTTAATAACAGCAGCACGACTGTTGATTGGACAATATTGGAAGAAAAGAATTACCCACAATAGAAGAATGGATATTGAAAGTTCCCGATTTGGCTGAGATGGCTAAAATCTCAGCCTTCTTGAAAGACAGTACTCAAGAAAAATATTTAAATGAATGGAAGAACTGGATTGATTATATTCAAAATAGATATCAGATTAAGAAATTTCGGATTGCTTTTGAATGAAGGATGTTATTTTGATTTTAATGGAAGAAGTCAGGTTATGTGAGAGAGAAAGATTATAATTGTGTTAGATTTTAAAAATTTAATGTATGACTGTTTTGTTTAAGGAACTATACCTTGTGTTTGCTCCGGGAAGTCCGGGGGGGGGGGAGGGGGAAAAAATTTAATTGTTGTAAAACTATTTTAATAAAAAAAAAAAAAAAAAAAGACTAGCTGCATAGCTAAAGGAAAGAAAATGGTGATGGTAATGATGATGATAATAATAATAATAATAATAATAATAATAATAATAATAATAATAATAATAATAATAATAAAAAAGACCTAGGCAAGCACTTAAAAGCAATTGGCGCTGACAAGATCACCATTGGTCAGCTGCAGAAGGCCACCTTACTGGGATCTGCTCACATAATTCACCAATACATCACGCAGTCCTAAACGCTTGGGAAGTGTTCAACTAGTCATCTGTGATACGAAAGCCAGCATAATTATCTCGTTTACTGTGTATACTGTCATTTTGTGTAAATAATAATAATAATAATAATAATAATTACTATTATTATTATTATTATTATTATTATTATTATTATTATTATTATTATTCCAAAATGTGTCAGCTGGATTTTGAATCTTTTGCATATTAGCAAAATGATTGATATTAAAGATCAAGGCAGTCCTTAGGAGCTCTTAAACCAAGGCAACTACTATTTTAAGTTTGTAGAGATTCTCAGTCATCCAGGTCATGGTTGTCCCAAAGGTGGTTTTTTTCAAGAGGCGACTGAACTTGCTACTTTTTCTTTGAAGACGTTTCGCTTCTCATCCAAGAAGCTTCCTCAGCTCTGGTCAATTCAGGAGCTAAATACTGGCCAACCCAGTTGATTTCTAACTGCTTAATGCTAAATCGACATACACACAAGAAAAGGAGATGAAATACATTTGAAAGAAAAATGATTTATCTCGGAGTTATATTCCGAGTGTTAATTAAAGATCTGCTGTCAGCTGTGAACGTCAACAAGTTGAGGATAGAAATTATCCTAATGATTATTGTTATAATGCTATTTCACAGCTACAATGCCATATTAATTAGAAAGTCTCGGGATGGAACTAATTGAATATTTCAGCCAATTCAATAGCAATGGCATGAAGAAGTCAGTGGGAACATTTCCGAACAATTTCCGAACATCTGTAGGGGAAGAAGGAGAAAACTCTCAGAAACAACGACTGAAGCAGACTCCCTAATACCGTGATGGCCAACCTATGGCACACATGCCAGAAGTGGCACGCAAAGCCATTTTTCCGGGCACGTGAGTTGTCACTGAACTCACCTGCAGCTGTGCAGCTGGTGTGCAGACCTCCGGTGCACATGCATGCAATTTAGGGGACCCAGCTGGTCTTCAGAGCTCTCCTGTGCATGCGCATGCATTTGCACCAGTGGTGAAATCCAAATTTTTTTACTACCGGTTCTATGGGCGTGGCTTGGTGGGCGTGATGTGGCTTGGTGGGTGTGGCAGGGGAAGGATATTGCAAAACCTCCATTCCCACCCCACTCCAGGGGAAGGATACTGCAAAATCCCCATTCCCTCCCCACTCCTGGGAGAAGGATATTGCAAAATCTCCATTCCCACCCCACTCTGGGGCCAGCCAGAGGTGGTATTTGCCTGTTCTCCGAACTGCTCAAAATTTCAATTACCGGTTCTCCAGAACCTGCCAGAACCTGCTGGATTTCATCCCTGGTTTTTACTCTCTGTAGAAGTTGAGTTTAAGGATGTCATGGGTTCTTTTACACATACCCAAGTCAATGGGCTCCAAAGCCCCAGAGAGCCAAACACAACCACACAGCAGGTCTCTAGGCAACACACACACTCAAACACTCAAAGGCTAGTACTGTTTACCAGACTTCTCTTCCCTCAATTCTACTGTAACTTTTTTAAAAAAATAATAAATTTTTGTTTTATTTTATAACATACAAAAATTCCAATTATAATGGACCAATGTGTTGTCTAGGTACAAGTCGTTTTAGGAAATAATAGTCAAAGTGTTTACAACAGTATTCATTGCCTTAGTATCAATTATAATAGTATTATTAATAATAACAACAATATTTGTTTAACCAATTTAACATACCTTCCTTTTTTATGTATAAATACTTTAAAAAAAAAAACAGCAACAACAAGAGATAACAAACACTAACATAAAACATTTACTCCTTCTTTACATCAGCTTCATATTGGTATTCCTCTATTATTTACATTTTCCCCTCTTGTTTTCTTTAATTATATTTATCTTTTTTGTCCCATTATCCCTTATTTCTGTATATATTTCATCATACCTATCATTATAACAATTCATTTTCTTTCATGCACTACGCTTTTTTGTATGTGTATATATGACCCTTTCTCCTTTTTCCTCATTTACCATTTCTAATTTCTATCCAATTATACAATTTATTCCATACTATATAATATTCTGTATCTTCCTTTTCTTTTATCTCCTTTGTTAATTTATCCATCTCAGCACAATCCAGAATTTTCCTTATCACTTCCTCCTCCGATGGTATATTCTCATTTTTCCAGTTCTGTGCATAAGATATTTATTCTGTTTCCCTCCCCCCAATATTCCCAGCAAAGAGTCAGTCAGAGGCGTCATTTTCTAATTTATTTACATAGATAAATGTCCTGGCCACGTCTACCCACGGGCCTGCCAAGTTTCTGGAGATAACGAGGAAATTATAGATAAGGCCAGAATTACTCACAAATATATTCTTCCCTCCTTTGATACAGTTTGCCCGTGCAAATTCATTGCTTTGTCCAAGACAAAAAACCAGGAAGTCCCGCCTCCTATTTATAGTCTCTGCAGATGTCACTGCATGACAATCATTACTTGGCTTTATCCCAACGCTGCTTCTGCTGCGCGCGCCGGTCACATCTGCGCAGTCTTGCATCACTCCAAAACTGTTCTTGGGGCGTTGCCAAATCAGAAGAAGGCTCAAGAGAATCAGGCCTTGCCGGCCCCTCCTCCTCCCTTTGAGTGGGTGCCAGGGAGGGAGAGGGCCCAAGAGAAGCAGGGCTTGCCAGGTCTTCTCCCTCACTTTCTGAATTATCCGAGTCCAGGAGTCCAGGTCCAGGAACCTGGGTCACAACAATATTCTTGCAACTGTTATTATGTGTAAGGTTAGATACCTTATTTCTTTACTATATTTCCTATTGAGTATTCCCAGCAAAAAGATCTCTGGTTTCCAGTCTATGTGTTGGTCAGTTATTTCTTCCAGCCATTTTCTGATTTTGGCCCTTTTTTTTTTTTTTTGCAGATGGACAATATCACTATAACTTCTGTTCCTCCACTACTTTTCTTTGTGCACCCTACTTCTGGAGAACAGTATCTCTTTTATGATAAGAGCTGCAATGGCGCAGTGGTTAGAATGCAGCACTGCAGACTAATTCTGCTGACTGCCGGCTGCCAGCAGTTTGAATCTCACCCTCTCAAAATTGACTTCCACCCTTCCGAGGTCAGTAAAATGAGGACTCAGATTTTTTATTTTATTTATTTATTTATTTATTTCATCAAGCATGTATTTTATGACAGATACAAGTGCAAACATATTTATAAATACATGTAAAGGATAGGAATACAAGAAAACATTAGGACACAGACGATAGGCACGTTGGTGCGCTTATGCACCAACTTCTTACAGACTTCTTAGCAATGGGGTAAGAGGTAAGAGGCACAGAGGTCTACAGTAGACAGTCTAAGGTTAAAGTTTTGGGGATTTGGGGAAGAAACCACAAACCAAGTAATGCATTCCAGGCGTTGACAACTCTGTTACTGAAGCCGTGGTAGCTCAGGCTGTTAGAAGCCTGTTATTAGAACACAGCAGCCTGCAATTACTGCAGGTTCAAGCCCGGCCCAAGGTTGACTCAGCCTTTCATCCTTTATAAGGTAGGTAAAATGAGGACCCAAATTGTTGGGGGGGCAATAAGTTGACTTTGTAAATATACAAATAGAATGAGACTATTGCCTTATACACTGTAAGCCGCCCTGAGTCTTCGGAGAAGGGTGGGATATAAATGTAAAAAAAAAAAAAAATTTCTGCAGTCTAGTTTGGATCGGTTTACCATGAGTTTGCATCTATTGTGTGCTCTTCTATTGTTTTGGTTGAAGCTGAAATATTCATTGGCTGATAGGACATTGTGGCAGATGATTTTATAAACATAAAACATAATAACAGAGTTGGAAGGGACCTTGGAGGTCTTCTAGTCCAAACCCCTGCCGAGGCAGGAAACCCTACACCATTTCAGACAAATGGCTATCCAACATTTTCTTAAAAATTTCCAGTGTTGGAGCATTCACAACTTCTGCAGGCAAGTTGTTCCACTTATCAATTGTTCTAACTGTCAGGAAATTTCTCCTTAGTTCTAAGTTGCTTCTCTCCTTGATCAGTTTCCACCCATTGCTTCTTGTTCTACCCTCAGGTGCTTTGGAGAATAGTTCCACTCCCTCTTCTTTGTGGCAACCCCTGAGATATTGGAACACTGCTATCATGTCTCCCCTAGTCCTTCTTTTCATTATACTAGACATACCGACTTTCTGTAACTGTTCTTCATATGTTTTAGCCTCCAGTCCCCTAATCATCTTTGTTGCTCTTCTCTGCACTCTTTCTAGAGTCTCAACATCTTTTTTACATCGTGGCGACCAAAACTGAATGCAGTATTCCAAGTGTGGCCTTACCAAGGCATTATAAAGTGGTATTAACACTTCACGTGATCTTGATTCTATCCCTCTGTTTATGCAGCCCAGAACTGTGTTGGCTTTTTTGGCAGCTGCTGCACACTGCTGGCTCATATCTAAATGGTTATCCACTAGGACTCCAAGATCCCTCTCACAGCTACTACTATTGAGCAAGTTACCACATGCATTTGGCTTTTCTTGCCTAAATGTAAAACCTTACTTTTTTCACTGTTGAATTTCATTTTGTTAGATAGCGCCCAATGTTCAATTTTATGTACTATGCTTAGGTCAGATCGAAGACGGTGAGGTTCTAAGTTGTCTAAGCCCAAAATTTCGAGTCTGGTGGAATAAAGTATTTTGTTTCGAGCAGAGGAGTGGAGGACTCTTCTTGTGAAATATCTCTGGACTCGTTCAGTTGTATTAATAAAAAATAAAAAGATTGTTGGGGGAAAGATGCTGACTCTGTCAACCGCTTAGATAGGGCTGTAAAAGCACTGTGAAGTGGTATATAAGTCTAAGTGCTATTGCTATTTGACTGTGTTAGCTTTCCAAACACAAAACATCTCCCCTCTCATTCCCACACCAACACCAAAACTCCAATACCGCAATCCTCAACTGCAGCTCTGTTCAGCTTTTATAGTCACCAGCTGCAAGAATAGGACAACTTGTCATGGCCAACTCACCATAGCCATCTTTCCATGACCAACTCACTGCGGGACAATTGACCACAGCCAACTTGCTGTTGAGACAACTCGCCACAGGACAATTCCATTCAGGATACCCCAACGCATTAAATATTTATCCATCACTGTTTCTTTGACATTTTCGTTTTTTGTCAATTTCCACAAAAATGGAAATAATGTCGAAGAAACAAGGATGGATGATATTTCTCATGCTGAATTATCCTGCATGGAATTGTCCTGTGGTGAGTTTCCCTGCAGTGAGTTGTCCTGTGATGAGTTGTCCTGCTGCTAATTGACAGCAATGAGTTGTCCAATTCTGCCAGCTGCTGGGCTAGCTAAGGAGAAGCCTTAAAGGGACAGAACACTAGCAGCCTTTTGTTGTTATTACTTGCGAAGTCGTGTCCAACTCATCGCAACCCCATGGACAAAGTTCCTCCAGGCTTTCCTGTCCTCTACCATCCTCTGGAGTCCATTTAAGCGCACTCTGACTGCTTCAGTGACTCCATCCAGCCACCTCATTCTCTGCCGTCCCCTTCTTCTTTTGCCCTCAGTCTTTCCCAGCATTAGGCTCTTCTCCAGCGAGTCCTTCCTTCTCATCAGGTCAGGGGTGTCCAACTTTGGCAACTTTAAGACTTGTGAACTTCAACTCCCAGCAAAGCTGGCTGAGGAATTCTGGGAATTGAAGTCCACAAGTCTTAAAGTTGCCAAGTTTGGAGACCCCTGTGTTAGGTGGCCAAAGTATTTGAGTTTCATCTTCAGGATCTAGCCTTCTAAAGAGCAGTCAGGGTTGATCTCCTCTAGGACTGACTGGTTGGATCGCCTTGCTGGTCATTTTGGAGATAACCTGTCTTCTCACAGACGGATCAGTTGGGAAAGTTGCTGCTGCACCAGCCTCCCTCCTGCATAGCAACCTCCCTGTCTGAATTTGTACAGCTGAATACATCTAGAACAGGGATCTCCAATCTTAGCAACTTTAAGACTTGTGGACTTCAATTCCAAGAGTTCCTCAGCCAGCTTTGTGATTTATACTGATATTGATACTTTCCTGATTGCTTATTTGTACCCAATGACTATCATTAAGTGGTGTACCTTATGATTCTTGATGAAGATATCTTCTATTTTATGTACACTGAGAGCATATGCACCAAGACAAATTCCTTGTGTGTCCAATCACACTTGGCCAATAAAAAATTCTATTCTGTTCTGTTCTGTTCTGTTCTGTTCTGTTCTGTTCTATTCTATTCTATTCTATTCTATTCTATTCTATTCTATTCTATTCTATGAAGATGGTGGTTGTACACTTGATCTAGCTTTTCCACTGAAGAACTGGCAATGTGATCTGGATCAGGGGTCTGCAACCTTGGTCCCTTTAAGACTTGTGGACTTCAACCCCCAGAGTTCCTCAGCCAGCTTTGCTGGCTGAAGGACTCTGGGAGTTGAAGTCCACAAGTCTTAAAGTTGCCAAGTTTGGAGACCCCTGTGTTAGGTGGCCAAAGTATTTGAGTTTCATCTTCAGGATCTAACCTTCTAAAGAGCAGTCAGGGTTGATCTCTAGGACTGACTGGTTGGATCGCCTTGCTGGTCATTTTGGAGATAACCTGTCTTCTCACAGACGGATCAGTTGGGAATGTTGCTGCTGCACCAGCCTCCCTCCTGCATAGCAACCTCCCTGTCTGAATTTGTACAGCTGAATACATCTAGAACAGGGATCTCCAATCTTAGCAACTTTAAGACTTGTGGACTTCAATTCCAAGAGTTCCTCAGCCAGCTTTGTGATTTATACTGATATTGATACTTTCCTGATTGCTTATTTGTACCCAATGACTATCATTAAGTGGTGTACCTTATGATTCTTGATGAAGGTATCTTCTATTTTATGTACACTGAGAGCATATGCACCAAGACAAATTCCTTGTGTGTCCAATCACACTTGGCCAATAAAAAATTCTATTCTGTTCTGTTCTGTTCTGTTCTGTTCTGTTCTATTCTATTCTATTCTATTCTATTCTATTCTATTCTATTCTATGAAGATGGTGGTTGTACACTTGATCTAGCTTTTCCACTGAAGAACTGGCAATGTGATCTGGATCAGGGGTCTGCAACCTTGGTCCCTTTAAGACTTGTGGACTTCAACCCCCAGAGTTCCTCAGCCAGCTTTGCTGGCTGAGGGACTCTGGGAGTTGAAGTCCACAAGTCTTAAAGGGACCAAGGTTGGAGACCCCTGATCTGGAGTATGGTTTTTTGTTTTAAGTCATTCCTCTGTCATGATCAGTAGTTTTCTGAGGGAACCTCCTGCCCCAGAGAGATGGGACTTATAAATAATCACATATCGATTTATTGTATACTGTATGATTTCAGTGAGGACTAGGTTATTGCAATGACTGATTTCTGGGCTGATGTCCAGGTGTTTAGTGATCAAATAGTAAAGGTTGAAGCTACGCGAAGCAACACTTCTGCTTGGCAGTCATTCAGACCCAAGTACAAACTACAGGAAAAGCCAAATGTCATTAAAAAAAAAACACAAAACAAAATCCACGAGTGTTTCACAGATGCTAGAGAATAAGTGGAGAAATAGAGAAGAGAGCCGGTGTGAAGGTCAAAAGATTGGAAAACATCTTTCCCACCATTTAAATCCGCAGCATATATAGCAGGAAATCAACTGATTTTAAGAGTATGTGAACTGACAACTTAATAAGGCAAGAAATCTTTCAGGGAAGCGGAGGTGCCACAACCCACTGAAAGACATCACAACAGGCTCAACAGTGTATAAAATATTTCTCAGCCAAAGAAATTGAGTTCACATTATCGTGGCATGCAGAGAGGAAAAAAAGAAAACATGTCTTTGATTTCCCCCCCCTCCCCACTCTTTTTTTTTAATTTGCATTTATATCCCGCCCTTCTCCGAAGACTCAGGGCGGCTTACACTATGTCAAACAATAGTCTTCATCCATTTGTATATTATATACAAAGTCAACTTATTGCCCCCAACAATCTGGGTTCTCATTTTACCTACCTTATAAAGGATGGAAGGCTGAGTCAACCTTGGGCCTGGTGGGACTTGAACCTGCAGTAATTGCAAGCAGCTGTGTTAATAACAGACTGTCTTACCAGCCTGAGCCACCAGAGGCCCCTAATTCTAGTTCTTCTAGTTTGAAGGTAGGGATTCTCAGTCATCCAGGTCAGGATTGTCCCAAAGGTGTTTTTTCAGGAGGCAACTGAATGTTCTTGTTTTTTCTTTGAAGACGTTTCACTTCTCTTCCAAGAAGCTTCTTCAACTTTCTTCAAAATTGGCAGCTCCAAATTTCAACCAGCAAATGCTCAGTCTTACATATAGGAAAAAAGAACCCAAAAACTAAATACATACTAGATGGACATTACCTTACAGACGACCCCCATCCCGTCAAAGACTTGGGAGTTTTCATGTTTATATCCCGCCCTTCTCCGAAGACTCAGGGCGGCTTACAGTGTATAAGGCAATAGTCTCATTCTATTTGTATATTTTTACAAAGTCAACTTATTGCCCCCCCCAAAAATCTGGGTCCTCATTTTACCTACCTTATAAAGGATGGAAGGCTGAGTCAACCTTGGGCCGGGTTTGAACCTGCAGTAATTGCAGGCTACTGTGTTCTAATAACAGGCTCTAACAGCCTGAGCTATTACGGCCCTATCATGTCAAATGATCTAAGTGCCAAAGCCCACTGCAACTGCATAGCAAAAAAAGCTCTAAGAGTTGTAAACCTAATTTTGCGTAGCTTCTTTTCCAAAAACACCACACTACTAACCAGAGCATATAAAACATTTGCTAGACCAATTCTAGAATACAGCTCACCTGTTTGGAACCCTCACCATATCTCTGACATCAATACAATTAAACGTGTCCAAAAATATTTTACAAGAAGAGTTCTCCATTCCTCTAAAAACAATAAAATACCCTATCCCACCAGACTTGAAATCCTAGGTTTAGAAAACTTGGAACTCCGTCGCCTTCGACAAGACCTAAGTTTAGCTCACAGAATCATCTATTGTAATGTCCTTCCTGTTAAAGACTACTTCAGCTTTAATTGCAATAATACTAGAGCAACTAATAGATTTAAACTTAATGTCATCCGCTTTAATCTAGATTGCAGAAAATATGACTTCTGTAACAGAATCATCAGTGCTTGGAATACTTTACCTGACTCTGTGGTCTCTTCTCATAATCCTAAAAGCTTTAACCAAAAACTTTCTACTATTGACCTCACCCCATTCCTAAGAGGACCATAAGGGGCGTGCATAAGCGCACAAACGTGCCTACCGTTCCTGTCCTATTGTTTTTCTTTTCTTCTTCCTATATATATGCTTATACCTCCTTATATTTACTCATATATGTGTTTATTTACTATATAATCTTTTTGTATGATACCTACATATATTGTTGTGACAAAATAAAATAAATAAATAAATAATAAATAAATAAATAAACTCCGAGAGGATGGTGGGGAATGGAAGGATTTGTATTCCTTGCAGACAGCTGGTCACTTGCATCCTTTTAGAGGTTTGTTGAAGCGCCTGGAGGTTTATCTGTATCCTCAGGGTCACCTGAGTGGTGCTCCTGGTTCCTGTGGTCTGCAATTTATTTCCTCTGGAAATCCATTCCTACTTCTAACACCATTCCAAAGGTGCACATCCCAAATTGTATAGCTAAAAGTCTGTAGAGATTCTCAAGTCAGAGCTGAAGAAGCTTCTTGGATGTGAAGCGACATGTCTTCCAAGAAAAAACAGGAAAGTCCAGTTGCCTCCAGAGGGGCTGCCACAAAGTTATTCTCCAAAGCCCCTAAAGGCGGGACAAGAAGCAATAGATGGAAGGAAACTAATCAAGGAGAGAAGCAACCTAGAACTAAGGAGAAATTTCCTGACAGTTGGAACAATTAATCGGTGGAACAGCTTGCCTGCAGAAGTTGTGAATGCTCCAACACTGGAAATTTTTAAGAAGACAATGGACAACCATTTGTCTGAAAGTTGAGCAGGGAGTTGGCTGAGGAACTCTGGGAGTTGAAGTCCACAAGTCTTAAAGGGACCAAGGTTGGAGACCCCTGGATTAGAAGACCTCCAAGATCCCTTCCAACTCTTGTTTTTTTATTATTCTGAGCTTGAGGCCCTGTGAGTATGTGTATTTTGGAGCCCATCTCCTGTTTTTGTGGATAATTGCTTAGATGATGTCTGGCTGCTATGTATTTTATTTTTATGGGTTTATTTGGGATATTTTATTTATTTATTTATTTATTTATTTATTGTTTACATTTATATCCCACCCTTCTCCGAAGACTCAGGGCGGCTTACAGTGTGTAAGGCAATAGTCTCATTCTATTTGTATATTTACAAAGTCAACTTATTGCCCCACCAACAATCTGGGTCCTCATTTTACCTACCTTATAAAGGATGGAAGGCTGAGTCAACCTTGGACCTGGTGGGACTAGAACCTGCAGTAATTGCAGGCAGCTGTGTTTTAATAACAGGCTTCTTACAGCCTGAGCCACACCGCGGCCCTGTACTTTACTGTAAGCCACCTGTAACCCTGTCTGTTACCATGAGTCATGTCAAGTTGCCATGACATATCTCCCGATATTTAGAGTTACGTACAACTAGTCCTAGACTTGCGACCATTTGCCCAAAATGTCTGTTGCTAAGCAAGATATTTATTAAATGACCTTTGCCCCATTTTATGCCCTTTCTTGCCACCATTGCTAAGTAAGTCTCTGCAGTTGTTAAGTTAGCGACATGGTTGTTCAGTGAATCTGGCTTTCCCATTACTGGTCCGAAGGTCACAAATTGTGATCACGTGACCTCAGGACAGGGCGACCGTCATAAAGTTGAGCCAGTTGCCAGACATCTGAATTTTGATCATGTGACCATGGAGCTGCTGCAACGGTCACAAATGTGAAAAAAAAGGTCATAAGTCATGCCGCTGTAACTTTGAACCGTCACTAAAAAAATAGTCATAAAATGAGGATTAGCTCTATTCGTGTGTCTAAAGATGCCTGTCACTGCATGCGCGCACAGCCACACCTTTGAAAGAGAAAAGTGATCTGAAAAGAGAAGGGAGGAATGGATGGCATTTTTATTTTTATTTTTTGCTTTGTTCCCAGAATGAAAGGGAGTAATAAATGAGATGGTATCGAATAGGTTTCTGCTGATCGCGCCTTCTAGTCTAGTTCCATAAGAGAAGAGATCTGAGCCAATTTTTTCTACGGTAGTTTGAGTCAAGGAGCTATTTCTCCCTGATAGACTGTTTACCAAGTCCAATCAATCCCCGGCTGCAGTAATTTGCACTCTGGTAAATTGCGTGCTTTATTTAAAAGCAAGGTCTATCGATTGTGGCAGAACTCTCCTCCAATAACTGTGTTCAGCCACAGTGAATGTGGGGCAATTTACAGAGATGGACATATGCATCTCTCAGTCTGGAGAGGAACGGAAGTGGGACCAGAAGGACGCCCACAGCTGCTGTGGCCATTGTTCTTCTGAAGAAAGGGCTCAGAATGACAACCGAGTGTAGAAAGTTTAGCACTCACCCTTCTCCTAAAAGAATGAAATGTTTTAGGAGATATTAAAAAGGCTATTATATTTCCCCTAAAAGAGAAATGGAAATCTTAAGGGAGACAGAAACTCAGAGCCCCAGCTCCCTGCCCCCAGCAGATATTTTGTGCCCATTGAGATAGACTGGGCCAGCCTATCTACAAAACAAAAAACCTTCAGCTCTAGGGTGATGGGATTAAGACACGACCCTCCAGGACATAATAGGATTATCTAGCAGCAGGGCTCAGTGCATTGCGAAATCACCTGGGGATATTGCATCAACCAAACAGGCTTCAACCAAACTTGATTCAGACAAACTGATCCCACATGGCCCCAAGGGAGTCTGAAAGCAGCCAATAGAATACATATTCTTGCACAGGAACAGGAAGCTCAAGGGCAAGGCCCAAGAGAGGGCAGAAATAACCCTCACTCTCCAATCCACGTGGTCAGCTGCACCAGGACCATGTGCTTAATGGTTCTGCTTCATTAAACCCTCTTTCCAATCAGTCTTCATGTTTCCAGTGTCTTTCTCCCTGCTTGGAACTGAACCGGATGGATATGTCTTCCAACACAAGGAAGCAATGATGATTAGCAACAGCGTCTGCTTTCTCGACTTATGACCACAACGGAGCCCCACAATTTCTGTGGCTAAGTGAGACAGTTGCTAAGTGAGGCTTGCCCCATTTTACGATCTTTCTCGCCCCCGTTGTTAAGTGAATCACTGCAGTTGTTAAGTTAGTCACACGGTTGCTAAGTGAATCTGGCTTCCTCATTGACTTTGCTTGTCAGAAGGTTGCAAATGGCAATGAAATGACCCAGGGACACTGCAATCATCAGTTGCCAAGTATCTGAATTTTGATTGTGTGACCATGGGGGGCGGGGGTGCTACAATGGTGGAATTTCAACTCTGGATCGAAAATAGCCCTAGAGAGATCCATCATTACTTTCAATGGTGGAGGGTAAGTTTCATTGTGAAGTAAGTTGGCTATTTCAGTGCCATCTCGGTACATTTTCCTGGAATAGAAGACTGCCCTTCTTAAATTATCCTAATATAAATATTTTTTTTTACTGTACTTTGACTGTGAGCTTCTCTGAAATCCAAATATCTAGATCTTGATCCTTGCTAAAACCTGCACTAACTAGGGCAAATAGGTAACACAAGATATAAGACTGGCACACTGACGCACATTAAAAATGAAAATCTGTTGATTGAGCCATGGTGGAGCAGTGGTTCAAGTGCAGTTCTGCAGGCTACGTCTGCTGACTGCCAGCTGCCTACAATTTGGCAGTTCGAATTAGCAACTGGCATGTATTTACGATGGTTGCAGTGTCTTGGAGTCATTTCAGTGGTGGATTACTACTGGTTCACCCAGGTAGTGGCAGCAGTGGGAGGCTCCGCCCATTCACCCATCCGACATCAAAAACATTCTGTGCATGCACAGAACCTTCTGCACATATGCAGAAGTTCCGTACGCTTGTGAAGCAAGTATGCGCACCCACACACTCTCAATAGCAAACCAGTAGCCCTGGGATTTGAAACCCACTACTGAGTCATTTGATTGCTATTTGCGACCTTCTGACAAGCCATTTCAAAGAGGAAGCCAGGTTCACTGAAAAACTGTATGACTTGACTTAACATCTGCAGTGATTCCCTCAACAACTGTGGCAAGGCAGGTCATAAAATGGGACTGAAGAACTTACTCGCTTAACAACTGTCTTGCTTAGCAACAGAAACTTGTTTGTGGTCAGTTGTGGTCATCAGTCAAGCACTACCTATAATTCAACATAGCGGTGGGGGCACTGTTGTGCCTCATCCGCTTTCCCCGCAGCCGGGGCCTTCTTATCTGCTTCCGAACGCTGAGGAATGTCCTAGCATGCCTCCCGGCCCCAGCTCTGGCTCCATGCCCAGACAGGCTGAGGAAGAAGAAGCGCCTCCAGCCCCCAGCCCTGGCTCCATGCCCAGGCAAACGGAGCAACTAGACCCCTCCCCCTCCCCCACAGCATGTGAGCCTGAGGAAGGTCAATTACCAACAGCTGCAGACTGGAGTGACCCTCGCTTCAGGAGAATTGATAAGCGGCGTCAACAGAAGGAAGGGAGGGGCAGGCCGGGATAAGTGCTGAGTCATGGAGCCACACCCCATGGCCTATATAAAGGATCTGCTTTCTGGCATTCTCTGAGTCAGGCAAAGTATATTTCGGGAGAAGGGCGGTATAAAAATCAAATAAAATAAATAAATAAATAAAATAAAGTCTACCTTATCTTGCTGAAATCACTTTCTGGTCTCCTGCCTGCCTTGAGAACTTTGCTAGGACTTTGGCAGAGCTGCAGAGGCACGCCTGATTCGGATTTCCCTGACCTGGTCATCAGCGGAGGAGTGGGACACAACAGGCACAGTGGTTAGAATGCAGTATTGCAGGTTAATTCAGCCGACTGCCAGCAGTTCAGTTCTCATCAGGCTCAAGGTTAACTCAACCTTCCATCCTTCTGAGGTTGGTAAAATGAGGACTCAGGTTTTTGGGGGCAATATGCTGACTCTGTAAACCGCTTAGAGAGAGCTATAAAGCACTGTGAAGCGGTATACAAGTCTCAGTGCTATTGCTGTTGCAGTCTCACTCTGCCCACTGCAAGGAGTTCATACGTACATAAGTCTAAGTGCTATTGCTAAGTGCTATATGCATCAAAAAGAGATGTTGGCCTGTAGGAACTTGCAGAAACTGAAATGCTTCTGGATCTATTTTGAGAGCTCTTCCGCCCAGAGCACGTTTGAGTTCTTCATGGTGGTGTCCCGCCATATGGCTGTATTCCAACATGATTGATCTCTCGTGGGCCACAAACGACTCCTTCGGTATGTAAACATGCCAGCCGGTTTCTTAGCGGAAGCAGCCCCAGCTTATTCGAAAAGTCCTGGTGATATTAAAATCAATGCGAGAGAAATGAAAACAGCCATTTAGTAGCAATTTATCTCCGTGTAAGCTGTAAATCCTCCATTTATCCTTGTCACCACCAACATTTGGACTAATTTGTTTTCCTGAACTTCTTTTAGCGGATAGGTTCTCTGGAGGAGAAAGTGATCCATCGGAAAGAGCTGAAGTCAAATGACTTCTGCTGGTTGCTAATTTCCCAGGGACAGAGTTCATCCATGGCCGTTCTTGGCAGATCTGAGAAAGAGGTGAGATAACAAAGTCCTCTTCCCCCCCCCTCCCCAAAGACTGTTACTATACAGAATAGAGAAGATGACCTTGATGGAAATAAGCAAGAATGATTACATGGGTAAAGGAGTCGTGGTGATGGTGGACATTTTTTTTAAGTATGGGAAAACAAGATAACATTCAGAAGCAACTCAGGCAGATATGATGCTGATCTATTGGAGTATAAGAAGGGGTAAATTTTACTCTGCTAGTTATAGCTGACTTTAGGCGGTGGTATTCATCTCTGTTTCTTTAAATCATAGCCAGCACTGACCAAAGATGAAGAAGAATGGAATAGGATAGAATAGAAAAGAATAGGATAGGATAGGATAGGATAGGATAGGATAAGGAAGAGGAAGAGGAAGAGGAAGAGGAAGAGGAAGAGGAAGAGGAAGAGGAAGAGGACAGGACAGGACAGGACAGAACAGAACAGAACAGAACAGAATAGAATAAGGAAGAGGAAGAGGAAGAGGAAGAGGAACAGAAAAGGAAGAGGAAGAGGAAGAGGAAGAGGAAAAGGAAGAGGAATAGAATAGAATAGAATAGAATAGAATAGAATAGAATAGAATAGAATAGAATTTTTTATTGGCCAAGTGTGATTGGACACACAAGGAATTTGTCTTGGTGCATATGCTCTCGGTGTACATAAAAGACAAGATACATTCATCAAGAATCATAAGGTACAACACTTCATGATAGTCATAGGCTACAAATAAGCAATTAGGAAACAATGAATATCAATATAAATCGTACGAATACAAACAATAAAGTTACAGTCATATAGTCATAAAGGGAAGGAGATGGGTGATGGGAACAATGAGAAGATTAATAGTAGTGCAGATTTAGTAAATAGTTTGACAGTATTGAGGGAATTATTTGCAGCACAAATTCAGACTTGTAAGGTCTGTTATTATAGCCAATCTCAATAAAATATCATCAATATCTTCATATATGACTTAGATGAGGGAATAGAAGGGGAACTTAACAAATTTGCGGACGATACAAAGCTGGCAGGAATAGCCAGCAACACCCTAGATCAGTAATGGCAAATTTTTTAGACAACGAGTGTCCAAACTGCATGTGCAATTGCCCAAACTGAAAGGACATACACACACACATGCACAGACATGTGCGCGTATGTGCGGACATGCACACATGCGCAGCAGAGACCCAAAGACCCGCTGGTCAGCAGGAGACGGGGCATCCCAACAGTGGCAGCGCGGCAAGAGGTAAAATCTTTTTCTTTTGTGACCTTCTGTTTTGTTGTTTGTAGGGAAACAGAAGCTAACAAAAGAAATGTCATGGAGATCTGACCTGGGGCGACAGTGTGCGTGCCGGCAGAGAGGGCTCTGCGTGCCACCTCTGGCATGCTTGCCATAGTTTCGCCATCACTGCCCTAGAGGATAGGCTCAAGATGCAGATGGATCCTGACAGACCTGAACACTGGGAACTATAGAATAGAATAGAATAGAATAGAATAGAATAGAATAGAATAGAATAGAATAGAATAGAATAGAATAGAATTTTTATTGGCCAAGTGTGATTGGACACACAAGGAATTTGTCTTGGTGCAGGTGCTCTCAGTGTACATAAAAGAAAAGATACGTTCATCAAGGTACAACATTTACAACACAATTGATGGTCAATATATCAATAAGGATTGCCAGCAACAAGTTATAGTTATACAGTCATAAATGGAAAGAGACTGGTGATGGGAACTATGAGAAGATTAATAGTAGTGCAGATTCAGTAAATAGTCTGACAGTGTTGATGGAATTATTTGTTTAGCAGAGTGATGGCCTTCGGGAAAAAACTGTTCTTGTGTCTAGTTGTTCTAGTGTGCAGTGCTCTATAGCGTCATTTTGAGGGTAGGAGTTGAAACAGTTTATGTCCAGGATGCTATCTAACTATCTAATGAAATGAAATTCAATGTAAAATTCAAAGTGTAAAATTCTTACACTTAGTCAAAAAAACAAAAAACAAAAACACACAGGTTAAGGATAATCTGGGTTCACAACTAAGGTTGTGGACTGTTGAGCAGAGTACCCTACGCATGAAAACGACTGAGACTGGTTGTATACAATAACAGTCACTTGCAGACAAACTGGGGTTTGATATTCCTTTACTTTTAGGGAAAAGGCAAAATCATAGTCCAAAAACAATTCCAGGTCATAAACATTGAAAGCCAGTCAGTCAGTCTTCTTACCAACGTAAACTTGCAAAACAAACAAGGTCTTCTTTCAGTTCGGCAAAAGACAATTCAATTCACAACAGTCAGTATCCTGAGGAATAAGTAACTAGCCATGATCAAGCAACGATCATGAAGCTCAAATATACGGTTGCAGCATGTCATTAGGTTACAATGCCATAGCGTCCCTGTAGATTCCCCACAAGCCATAATTTAGTGGTCCTTTTATACATTGGCTACAGAGCTCAACCAATCAGGATGCTTGCAATGATGCAGCACAGACTTAAAGGAATATCATGCCTTTCTATAAACATACATAGTTAGTTTATATATTGCCTGGTCAACTAGTTAGGCAAATAACAATTTCCTGACAACACATACAGACTGGGTGAAACCATGCTTAATAGCAGTAACTGTGAGAGGGATCTTGGAGTCTTAGTGACTCCAATTTAACAACCAATTAAATATCAACCAACAGTGTGCAGCAGCAGACATAAAGCCCAATGCAATCCTAAATTGCATTAACAGAGGGATAAAATCAAGATCAAGTGAGGTACTAATACCACTCTATAAAGCCTTAGTAAGACCACATCTAGAATACGGCATCCAGTTTTGGTCACCACACTATAAAAAAAGGGGTTGAGACTCTAGAAAAAGTGCAGAAAAGAGCAACCAGAATGATTAGGGGACTGGAGGCTAAAACATAAGATGAACATTTGCAGGAACTGAGCATGGCTAGTCTAGTGAAGAGAAGAACCAGGGGAGACATGACAGCAGTGTTCCAATATTCAAGGGGCTGCCACGGAGAGGAAGGGGATCAAGCTATTTTCCAAGACACCCGAAGGCCAGACAAGGAATAATGGATGGAAATTGATCAAGGAGAGATTCAACCTGGAAATAAGGAGAAATTTTCTGACAGTGAGAATAATCAACCAATGAAACATCTTGCCTCCAGAAGTTGTGGGAGCTTCATCACTGGAAGCTTTCAAGAAGAGACTGGACTGCTATCTGTCTGAAATGGTGTAGGGTCTCCTGCGTCCCTGTAGATTCCCCACAAGCCATAATTTAGTGGTCCTTTTATACATTGGCTACAGAGCTCAACCAATCAGGATGCTTGCAATGATGCAGCACAGACTTGGGTGGGGTGGGGGGTTGAACTAAATGACCTATAAGGTCCCTTCAAACTTTGTTAATCTGTTAAAAGTGGTTTTAGCCTTCAGGTGGAATTGATGTTCTGGTACAGCTTAGCTGTTAGGGCTGATATGTAGATTTGGCAGCTGGAAAGCAAGATTCCTCCATAGAACAGATCTAGTCAATTTTGACTGTTGTTAAAAACATACACACACAAACCTAGATAGAATTGGCCTATTTACTAGGATGGGAGACCATGAGGTAAGCCAGGGGTTGGAGATTATATTTGGAAGCTGAAAAAAATGACAAGAGCGGAGGTGGCGCAGTGGTTAGAGTGCAGTGCTGCAGGCTACTTCAGCTGACTGAAAGCTGCAGTTCAGCAGTTCAAACCTCATTGGCTAAAGGTTGACTCATCCTTCCATCCTTCCTAGGTGGGTAAAATGAGGACCCAGATTGCTGGGGGCAATATGTCGACTCTGTAAACCACTTAGAGAGGGCTGTAAAAGCACTATGAAGCAGTATATGTTTAAGTGTTATTGCTTATATGAAAACAGTCTCCAGGGGTGAAATCCAGCAGGTTCTGACAGGTTCTGGAGAACCGGTAGCGGAGATTTTGAGTAGTTCAGAGAACTGGCAAATACCACCTCAGGCTGGCCCCAGAGTGGGGTGGGAATGGAGATTTTGCAAGATCCTTCCCCCAGGATTTGGGATGGAATGGGGATTTTGCAGTATCCTTACTCTCCCACGAACACCAAGCCACGCCCACAGAACCGGTAGTAAAACCATTTGGATTTCACCACTGGCAGTGTCCCAATATCTAAGGGGTTGTTACAAAGAAGAGGGGAAAAACCTATTCTCCAAAGCAGAGGTCTCCAACCATGGTCCCTTTAAGACTTGTGGACTTCAACTCCCAGAGTTCCTCAGCCAGCTTTACTGGCTGAGGGACTCTGGGAGTTGAAGTTCAAAAGTCTTAAAGGGACCAAGGTTGGAGACCTCTGCTCCAAAGCATCTGAAGGTAGGACAAGAAGCAATGGATGGGAATTAATCAAGGAGAGAAGCAACCTAGAATTAAGGAGAAATTTCCTGACAGTTAGAACAATTAATCAGGGAGTTGTGGGTGCTCCATCACTCGTGGTTTGTAGAGCTTCTCTGTCATCCAAGTCATGGTCGTCCCAAAGCTGTTTTTTTCAGGAGGGAACTGGACTTCCTTGTTTTTTCTTTTGAAGACATTTTGATTCTCATCCAAAAAGCTTCTTCAGCTCCGACAGGATGGTGGGGAATGGAAGGATTTATATTCCTTGCAGACAGCTGGTTATCTGCATCCTTTTAGAGGGTCATTGAAGCACTTGGAGGTTTATCTGTGTCCTCAGGGTCATCTGAGTGGTGCAAATGGTTCCTGTAGTCTGCAATTTTTTCCCCTCTGGAAATCCATTCCTACTCCCACACCATTCAAAGGGTGTTCATCCCAAATTGTATAGCTAAAAGTCTGTAGAGATTCTCAAATCAGAGCTGAAGAAGCTTCTTGGATGTGAAGTGAAACGCCTTCAAAAGAAAAAAAAACAGAAAGTCCAGTTGCCTCCTGAAAAAGCACCTTTGGGACATCCAACACTGGAGGTTTTTAAGAAGAGATTGGACAATCATTTGTCTGAAATGGTATAGGATCTCCTGCAGAGGTGGGTTTCAGCAGGTTCTGACCAGTTCTGGAGAAATGGTAGCAGAAATTTTGAGTAGTTCGGAGAACCCATAAATACCACCTCTGACTGGCCCCATCCCCATCTATTCTCTGCCTCCCGAGTCCCAACTGATCGGGAGGAAATGTGGATTTTGCACTATCCTTCTCCTGGAGTGGGATGGGAATGGAGATTTTACAATATCCTTCCCCTGCCACTCCCACCAAGCCACGGCCACAGTAAAACAGTAAAAAAAATTTGAAACCCACCACTGGTTTCCTGCTTGAGCAGAGGATCTCCAAACTGTTATTCTGTTAAATCCTGAAAGAAGGCAATGGCAATATACTTTTATTATAGAAAAAGTATTTCTTGTGGTCAGAGTCACAAAAGACACAGTAAATAATGTAAACCAGTTTGACTGGGAAGTTTGCGATATGATGTTATCAGCTTTGACCATGTGCCAGCATAAAACTGCAGGGGAAAAGCATTAGCCCTGATGGGATACCTTTGATAGCTCTGATCCAGGACTGCGGGAGGGAGGCCATCAAATTAAGCCATGGAGATGCCTTTCCCTATTTAGGAATTGCAATTTGACTTCATTATCTAGCAGATTGGGAGGAAGGGATGAGGGAGCTGATTAGGAGCATATCCTTGAGAAGAATGGCCAGATTTAATTGGATGTCAATATCTTCAATCCTCTATTTCAGCATTAAATTTTGCTTGCTCATACTCAAATGTGCAGAGTTGGGTTAGTGAAAATTGCTTCTTTTTTTTTGTCTTTTTTCTTTTGGCTTACCGGTAGTCATGAAGTTATGACCACAATCGATTAGAGACTGGAAAATTCATTGTTCAATAGTGCAGTCATGAAGTGAGGCATCACGTGACTGCATCTGATTCCTTCCCGAGGTCGGTAAAATGAGGACCCAAATTATTGGGGGCAATATTCTGACTCTGTAAACCAGAGGTCTCCAACTTTGGCCACTTTAAGACTTGTGGACTTCAACTCCCAGAATTCCTCATCCAGCTTTGCTGGCTGAGGAACTCTGGGAGTTGAAGTTCAAAAGTCTTAAAGGGACCAAGGTTGGAGACCTCTGCTCCAAAGCATCTGAAGGTAGGACAAGAAGCAATGGATGGGAATTAATCAAGGAGAGAAGCAACCTAGAATTAAGGAGAAATTTCCTGACAGTTAGAACAATTAATCAGGGAGTTGTGGATGCTCCATCACTGGTGGTTTGTAGAGCTTCTCTGTCATCCAAGTCATGGTCGTCCCAAAGCTGTTTTTTTCAGGAGGGAACTGGATTTCCTTGTTTTTTCTTTTGAAGACATTTTGATTCTCATCCAAGAGGCTTCTTCAGCTCCGACAGGATGGTGGGGAATGGAAGGATTTATATTCCTTGCAGACAGCTGGTTATCTGCATCCTTTTAGAGGGTCATTGAAGCACTTGGAGGTTTATCTGTGTCCTCAGAGTCACCTGAGTAGTGCAAATGGTTCCTGTAGTATGCAATTTTTTCCCCTCTGGAAATCCATTCCTACTCCCACACCATTCAAAGGGTGTTCATCCCAAATTGTATAGCTAAAAGTCTGTAGAGATTCTCAAATCAGAGCTGAAGAAGCTTCTTGGATGTGAAGTGAAACGCCTTCAAAAGAAAAAAAAACAGAAAGTCCAGTTGCCTCCTGAAAAAGCACCTTTGGGACATCCAACACTGGAGGTTTTTAAGAAGAGATTGGACAATCATTTGTCTGAAATGGTATAGGATCTCCTGCAGAGGTGGGTTTCAGCAGGTTCTGACCAGTTCTGGAGAAATGGTAGCAGAAATTTTGAGTAGTTCGGAGAACCCATAAATACCACCTCTGACTGGCCCCATCCCCATCTATTCTCTGCCTCCCGAGTCCCAACTGATCGGGAGGAAATGTGGATTTTGCACTATCCTTCTCCTGGAGTGGGATGGGAATGGAGATTTTACAATATCCTTCCCCTGCCACTCCCACCAAGCCATGGCCACAGTAAAACAGTAAAAAATTTTTGAAACCCACCACTGGTTTCCTGCTTGAGCAGAGGATCTCCAAACTGTTATTCTGTTAAATCCTGAAAGAAGGCAATGGCAATATACTTTTATTATAGAAAAAGTATTTCTTGTGGTCAGAGTCACAAAAGACACAGTAAATAATGTAAACCAGTTTGACTGGGAAGTTTGCGATATGATGTTATCAGCTTTGACCATGTGCCAGCATAAAACTGCAGGGGAAAAGCATTAGCCCTGATGGGATACCTTTGATAGCTCTGATCCAGGACTGCGGGAGGGAGGCCATCAAATTAAGCCAAGGAGATGCCTTTCTCTATTTAGGAATTGCAATTTGACTTCATTATCTAGCAGATTGGGGGGAAGGGATGAGGGAGCTGATTAGGAGCATATCCTTGAGAAGAATGGCCAGATTTAATTGGATGTCAATATCTTCAATCCTCTATTTCAGCATTAAATTTTGCTTGCTCATACTCAAATGTGCAGAGTTGGGTTAGTGAAAATTGCTTCTTTTTTTTTTTTTTGTCTTTTTTCTTTTGGCTTACCGGTAGTCATGAAGTTATGACCACAATCGATTAGAGACTGGAAAATTCATTGTTCAATAGTGCAGTCATGAAGTGAGGCATCACGTGACTGCATCTGATTCCTTCCCGAGGTCGGTAAAATGAGGACCCAAATTATTGGGGGCAATATTCTGACTCTGTAAACCAGAGGTCTCCAACTTTGGCCACTTTAAGACTTGTGGACTTCAACTCCCAGAATTCCTCATCCAGCTTTGCTGGCTGAGGGACTCTGGGAGTTGAAGTCCACAAGTCTTAAAGGGACCAAGGTTGGAGACCCCTGACTTAGAGAGGACTGTAAAGCATTGTGAAGCGGTTTATAAGTGCTAGTGCTATGACCTTTTTTTTTTTTTTTGCTGTGGTCGTTAAGTAAGACATGTGCCTTTGCCTTTGATTTTGTTTGTTGAATGTCAGTGGGAAAGTCCCACATGGCAATCCTTTTATCTATGGGATGCTGTTTTCTGTATTAAATACATGACAGTTGCCAAGTGCTTAAATTGTGATCACATGACCATGGGGAATAGAATAACAGAATAACAGAGTTGGAAGGGACCTTGGAGGTCTTCTAGTCCAACCCCCTGCTCAGCCAGGGGTTATATCATTTCAGACAAACGGCTGTCCGATCTCTTCTTAAAAACTTCCAGTGTTGAAGCACCCACAACTTCTGGAGGCATGTCGTTCCACTGATTAATTGTTCTCAATGTCAGGAAATTTCTCTTTAGTTTTAATTCCAGGTTAGGCTGGTACTTCTCAACCTTGGCAGCCCTAGGATGTCTGGACTTCAACTCCCAGAATTCCGTAGCCAGAATGCTAAACTAAGTTAAAATCCTTAGTAAACATGTTGAGGATCCTATTCTGATCAAATAGTTATTGAAACAGGATGCAGCTGGGGAGGGGGGGGGTGAGGGGTGAGGAGGAAACTAACCCATTTTAAATCCAATAGCTTGCCCCTGGACACCCTCTCTGATGACTTTAGAGAAACAATGAAATGTTTTTTTGGGTGCCTTCAAGTCACTTTGACAAATGCATGGAAAACTCCTTGAAGTTTTCTGTAGGTGATTTGGGATTGCTCTCCTTGGGCTGAGAAAAGAGAGTGATTGTCCCAAAGTTACTCACTTAGCTTTGTCCTAAAGCAACACTAGAACTCATATTCTGTTCTGTTCTGTTCTGTCCTGTCCTGTCCTGTCCTGTCCTGTCCTGTCCTGTCCTGTCCTGTCCTGTCCTGTCCTGTCCTGTCCTGTCCTATCCTATCCTAACCTATCCTATCCTATCCTACCCTACCCTACCCTACCCTACCCTACTCTACTCTATTCTATTCTATTCTATTCTATTCTATTCTATTCTATTCTATTCTATTCTATATCCATTGGTTTCTAGCCTAGTACATGTAACCACTAGAACATAGAATAATAGAGTTGGAAGGGACTTTGGAGGTCTTCTAGTCCAACCCATTGTACCATTCTGGACATATGGTAGTCCAATCTTCTCCAGCGATGGAGCACCCACAATATCTGGAAGTCAGCCACTCCACTGATTAATTGTTCTCACTGTCAGGAAATTTCTCCTTGATTCTAGATTGGATCTCTCTTTAACTACATCAGAGTCTCAAAATAGTTGATAAGGTTTTTTTAATCTCTAATGCTGCTGAGAGTTAGATAGCATGGGAGTCTTGACTTGTTTATATGCTTGTGTCTTTATCTTATATTTTGCAATGAACCTCTTGCAAAGGAACAGGCTCTTCTGGAGGGCTAGTAGTCTTCACTTAGCCAACACAGAGGGAACAGGGAGTATTATTGCTACAGTGATGTGGCTCCTAAGAGAAACATCGTAGGACCTCATGAGCCTACAACCTCATTTCCGCTATAGTCATTATGCCAATCACCTGTGGTGGTTATACATGACATCACATGACCGAATCCGGCTTCCCCCATTGAGTTTGTATCCCGGGAGACAAACCGCCAAGTGCCCAGATGGCAATTGTGTGACTATGAGATTCTGCAGTGGTCATAAGTGTAGAGAGGACTGTAAAGCACTATAAAGCGGTATAGAAGTCTAAGTGCTAGTGCTATGACCTTTTTTTTTTTTTGCTGTGGTCATTAAGTAAAACATGTGAAGGCAACTCATGACCTTATCTGACAGGTTTCTCTTTGATTTTATTTGTTGAACATCAGTGGGAAAGTCGCACATGGCAATCCTTTTATCTGTGGGATGCCGTGTCTATCATAAATATATGACAGTTGGCAAGTGCTTCAATTATGAGAAATGGTCATAAAGATAATTTTTCTTTTTTTAAAAAAAAAATAGTATTCATTAAATTTCCAAATATTAAAATACACAGTACAAAAAGAAACATAATACACACAAAAAATATATAAACAAACGAAGACAGACACATCAAAATTACAATACTAGTAACAGCTTTTCTACAGCGGTATCTCTATCCTATTTAACCTCTATACACAAATTCTGCTTCTAAATATCTCTATCTTAAACTTACATCCTTGTTTAAATTATCTTAACACCTATTCACAATTTGATCTCATAACAAAAATCTCCCTTAAGTTTTATATTTACTCTCCAGCCATCTATTCCATATTAAATAGTGCAATTCTTTTTTTCCAGCAAGATCTGCCTATAAATAAAATAGAGTTGGTTACTTGGCAGTTAGCATAAATGCTAGCCCTTGAGCCTTTCTTTGATCAAGAAATAGTTGGGACTTAAACAACAATTTCACCGTTCTCATCTAAGGGAAACCTCAATTCAGCATTTCTATTATTGACGTTGTGTTAAGTGATGCATCAAGTTAGGGTGAGCTGCCTTCTTATTCCCTTCACATGATTTTGACTGCAATCTAGGAGTGAATATGAAGGGTCTAACTGGTGGGTTGTGTTGTGACCCAGGCCCAAATAGGTAGCAATAAACTTAGTCTGTAGAAAAACAAATTTTATTCGAAGAGCTGAGAATTACTTCATCTCCAGCGTCGTTCAACTCAAAGTAAAACAAATGCTTCCCAACACAAATTCCTCAGTTATCTCACAAACCATAGGCCAATTAGGCAAACTGCCAAACGTCCAGAAGCCACAAAAACAAAGACGTACACAAAGCAGAGGACGAACCAGAAGATGCAGCTACAATGTTCTTTTCCAGTAAAGCTGAAACACTGGTGCTAGTCTGTTTTAAGCCTTATGGGAGGGGCCAATCATCTCTTGGCCCTACTTCCGAGTTGTCCTCTCTGCTTGAGCTGCTCTTGCCTTCTGGCAGCTCTTCTCATGCATGCTTTAGGAACAGGCTCCTCCTGTTCCTCTGCCTCATTACTATCAGTCTCTGGAGGCTCTGGAGTCCACACCTCACTTCCCGATGGCCCTGGCCTCACCTCAGCCTCATTGCTGACCGACTCTGTTGCCAGCTCTGTAGGCTGCTGACAGACTACAACAGGCTGCTCCCGGTTCTGTCCGGTTCTATAGAACCAGAAGTAAAACTGGTGGGAGGCTCCGCCCACCCTCCCTGACATCATCAAGGGGCTTCTGCACATGCGTAGAAGTGCGCGCACGCTCCCGTTGCGAACCGGTAGTAAAGGTAAGTAGAGCCCACCCCTGGTCTAGCAGGACTTGAGAACACAAGGAAAGAAAATAGCATTATTTACTTACAGGGAGTCTTTGACTTAGGACCTCAACGGAGCCCAACATTTCTGTTGCTAAGTAAGACAGCTTTTCAGTGCATTTTGGCCCAGTTTGCCACTTTTCTTCCCATGGTCATTTAATGAACCATTAATTGTCGTTAAATTAAAGGTCGTTAAATGAACCAGTTTTTAAGCCAGTAACACGGTTGTTAAGTGAATCTGTCTTCCCCATTGACTTTGCTTGTCAGTAGGTCACAAAAAGTGATCACGTGACCCCGGGACACTGCAACTATCATGAACACAGTTTCTTCCTGAACTCCATCACTCTGCTTAACAAATAATACCCTCAACACTGTCAAATTATTCACTAAGTCTGCACTACTATTAATCTTCTCATCGTTCCCATCACCCATCTCCTCCCACTTATGACTGTACGACTGTAACTTTGTTGCTTGTATCCTTACAATTTATATTGATATTGATTGTTTCCTGATTGCTTATTTGTACCCTATGACTATCCCAAAGTGTTGTACCTTAGAATTCTTGAAGAAGGTATCTTTTCTTTTATGTACACTGAGAGCGTATGCACCAAGACAAATTCCTTGTGTGTCCAATCACACTTGGCCAATAAAAAATTCTATTCTATTCTAACACATGGCAGTTGGCAAGTGTTCAAATTTTGTTCACACGACTGTGGGGATGCTGCAACAGTGGTATGTATGAAAAAGGCACTTTTTTCAGTGCTGTTGTGACTTTGAATAGGCAGTAAATGAATGGTTGTAGGTTGAGAATTACATTTATTTATTTATTTATTCATTCATTCATTCATTCATTCATTCATTCACTCATTCATTCATTCAATGAATTAATTTAGAAGTCACTCATCTCCCTCCCTCATATTTATTGCATGGAAATGTGAGGAAGAGTCATCCATTTCAGACAGACTTACTGTTGTGTCTGTGCCCCCCCCGAGCCGGGTCCCCTGCCAGAAAGTGACTCGGAAAGTGAGGGGGAAGGGCCATCAGGACTTACCTCAGGAGCACTGGCTTCCCTGGCTGAGCTCCAGGAGCCAGAGGCAGGTCAGGTGGAGGAGATAATGAGGCCTCCGTCCCCTGACTCTTTCCCCCCCACGCCATGCCTCCAGACCCAACTGATGGCAATCAGGCCTGGCTGGACCCTAGGTTTCCTAGGCAGGAGAGGTGGGAACAACAGAAGCAAGGGTGAGGCAGGGCTAGGAAGTGTTGAGTCATGGAGCCACACCCCACAGGATATAAAAGCAGCAAGGGCTGCTATACCACTTCGTGGCAAGCAAATCAACTGCTTAGAGGGAGAATTAGAGCTGAACTCCTGTTTGTTCCTGGTTTCCTGGCTGACTCATCGGCATCAAGGGCCTCTGTGGCTCAGGCTGCTAATGCAGTCTGTTATTAACAGCAGCAGCCTGCAATTACTGCAGGTTCTAGTCCCACCAGGCCCAAGGTTGACTCAGCCTTCCATCCTTTATAAGGTAGGTAAAATGAGGACCCAGATTGTTGGGGGCAATAAGTTGACTTTGTATATAAATATACAAATAGAATGAAGACTATTGCTAACATAGTGTAAGCCGCCCTGAGTCTTTGGAGAAGGGCGGGATATAAATGTAAATAAATAAAAAATAATAAAATCAAGAGAGATAACAGAGACACTTGGCAGACACTCACTAGTTTGCTGCCAGAGCTGATAGTTGCCGGCTAATTAAGTCATCGCTCGTGTCTCCCGGACTGCGGAGGGGGACAGAACACTTACATATTCTGCTACAGGTGATCCTCAACTTACGTCCATTAGTTTAATGACCATTCAAGTTACAATAGCGCTCGAAAAAAAGGACTTATGACAGCTCCTATGTCCCTGTGATCATGTGAGCGTGATTTGGAAATTTTAAAGAAAATATTGGATAACCATTTGTCTGAAGTGGCTGCATCAGGGTTGTGTTTGACCTCGGCGGGCCAGGGTGGGCATGGCCAGGGTGGGTGTGGTCAGCTTGACATCACCCATGTCAGGGAACACCTGTGGTGACCCAAGCTCTCTGTCACCAAAAACGGGCTCCAGAACTCCGTTTTCGGCTGGGAAGGCCTCCTGCAATCCTCTACCAGAGAAAACAAAGCTCAGGAGGGCTGTGCACAGCCTTCACGAGCTCCATTTTTGCTGGCATAGGCATCTCAGGCTAGCCCTTTGCTGTCTCCAGGTCGGTCCTGCAGGCCACTTCTAAGCATCCTGTGGACCAGATTCAACCTGCACTCCTGGTCTAAGTGCTGTTTCTTGATCTTGAGCATTGACCTTAATTTTGGAAGCCTATCCAGGTCTTATATTATAGTGTACTAAAAGAAAGATTGTGTGTGTGCTATAGAGCCAAGGTGGTGCAGCTGAAGTAGCTGACTGCTAGCTGCAGTTCAGCAGTTCAAATCTCACCGGCTCAAGGTTGACTCATCCTTCCATCCTTCTGAGGTGGGTAAAATGAGGACCCAGATTGTTGGGAGCAATATGCTGACTCTGTAAACTGCTTAGCGAGGGCTGAAAAGCACTGTAAAGCGGTATATAAGCCTACGTGCTATTGCTATTGCAGGCTAACTCTGCCAAGCGCCAGGAGTTCGATCTTGACCATCTCAAGTTTGACTCATCCTTCCATCCTTCTGAGGTGGGTAAAATGAGGACCCAGATTGTTGGGAGCAATATGCTGACTCTGTAAACTGCTTAGCGAGGGCTGTAAAGCACTCTAAAGCGGTATATAAGCCTACGTGTTATTGCTATTGCAGGCTAACTCTGCCAAGCGCCAGGAGTTTGATATTGACCATCTCAAGGTTGACTCAGCCTTCCATCCTTCCGAGGTGGGTAAAATGAGGACCCAGATTGTTGGGGGCAAAATACTGATTCTGTAAACCGCTTAGAGAGGGCTTTAAAAGCACTATGAAACGGAATATAAGTCTAAGTGCTATTCCTATTCCTATTTTGATTTTTTGTTTCACATGCTTTCTTCTATCTCAAGACTGTCTCATCTTTTCAGCAAGTACCCCCTTAACAGCTCACTCATACTTTCCCCAAGGACAGAGGTGTGTGTGTGTGTGTGTGTGTGTATACCTTGACATTCTCTGAAATTGAGTTTTCCCCAGGGTAAAGGGAAAACAAGGTATTTTGCATCAAACTGAATGAAAAGAGCTGGGAACGCAGCCTTTGAAAAGCGATTCCAAAGTTGTGCTTCAGATCCCAGGTGAGTGTAGCTTCTCACCGATTCATTCAAGCAGCCTGACTTTTGATGAACTTCCACACAAGTCTGGGGGGGAAAAAAACAACCCATACATTTGCAGTTCCCCGAAGCATTGTCACGAGTTTTAAAGAGTGGATTCTTCAAAGCAGAAGCAGAGAAGCTTGGAAAAAA
Organism: Ahaetulla prasina; assembly: GCF_028640845.1. NCBI lineage: Eukaryota > Metazoa > Chordata > Lepidosauria > Squamata > Colubridae > Ahaetulla > Ahaetulla prasina. The sequence continues at coordinate 16,171,061 of NC_080539.1, forward strand.
GTCAAACTGCTTGAATGAATAGCAACGAACTAAAGTGATTTTTGCAAGGTTTTTTTTTTTTTACACTCTGCAGTGGTGATGGGAAATACTTCAGGGAGGCACAAAGGATAAAAATGAGTGGTGCCAACTCCTGGGCAAGTTCCGCCTCTTTTTCATGCGTGTTGTGATGTCAAACACACCACTGCAAGCAGGAGAGCAGTGTTTGTGGCACTGCATTTTTTTGTCATGCTGGCAAAAAGCATCGAAATATGGGGATAATGGGAGAGATGAGCTGCAGTGGTACAGTGGTTAGAGTGCGGTACTGCAGGCTACTTCTGCTGACTGCCAACTGACTGCAATTTGGCAGTTCAAATCTCACCAGGCTCAAAGTTGACTCAGTCTTCCATCCTTCCAAGGTGGGTAAAATGAGGACCCAGATTGTTGGGGGCAATATGCTGACTCTTAAACCGCTTGGAGAGGGCTGTAGAGCACTGTGAACTGGTAGATAAGTCTAAGTGCTTTTGCTGGACAGCTAACATCAAAAACATCATCAAAAAAGCACAACAAAGAATGTTTTTTCTGTGCCAACTCAGTAAGCTCAAACTGCCCAAGGAGCTGCTGATCCAGTTCTACAGAGGAATTACTAAGTTTATCATCTGCACCTCTATCGAAGCTATCGAAGTGCTGTCCCGGTGTTTGGAGGCCGTACGGGTCTGGATGGGGAGAAACAGGCTCAAGCTCAATCCCTCCAAGACAGAGTGGCTGTGGATGCCGGCATCCCGGTACAGTCAGCTGAGTCCACGGCTGACTGTCGGGGGCGAGTCACTGGCCCCGATGGAGAGGGTGCGCAACTTGGGCGTCCTCCTGGATGAACGGCTGTCTTTTGAAGATCATTTGGCGGCCGTCTCCAGGAGAGCTTTTTACCAGGTTCGCCTGGTGCGCCAGTTGCGCCCCTTTCTAGACCGGGATGCCCTGTGCACGGTCACTCACGCCCTCGTGACGTCTCGCCTGGATTATTGCAATGCTCTCTACATGGGGCTCCCCTTGAAGGGCATCCGGAGACTGCAGTTAGTTCAGAATGCGGCTGCGTGGGTTATAGAGGGAGCCCCTCGTGGCTCCCGTATGACACCTATCCTGCGCAGACTGCACTGGCTACCTGTGGCCTTCGGGTGCGCTTCAAGGTTCTGGTAACCACCTTTAAAGCGCTCCATGGCATAGGGCCGGGCTACTTACGGGACCGTCTACTGCTACGGATACCTCTCACCGGCCCGTGCGCTCTCACAGAGGGACTCCTCAGGGTGCCGTCAGCTAGACAGTGCCGTCTGGCGGCGCCAGGAAGGGCCTTCTCTGTGGGGCTCCCACCCTCTGGAGCGAACTCCCCAGGACTCCGCCAGCTTCCAGACCTCCGAACCTTCCGTCATGAGCTTAAAACACACCTATTTATCTGCGGGACTGGACTAGTTTTTTAAATTTTCTAATTTTTAATTTTTAAATTTTATAGGGGTTTTAATTGGTTTTAATATCTATATTATTTTAATAATCAGGCTTTTTGAATATGTTTTCTTAATGGTTTTCTTAATTTGTATATATATGCTGTTTTATTTGCCTGTGAACCGCCCTGAGTCCTTCGGGAGATAGGGCGGTATATAAATTTGAATAAATAAATAAATAAATAAATAAATATAACTGTCTGGTTTGCTTCTGTAACCCAACAAGACAGACACAGACTTCAGAGGATAATTAGAACTGCAGAAAAAAACAATTGCTACCATTGAGGACCTGTATATTTCATGAATCAAAAAGAGGGCTGTGAAAATATTTACAGACCCCTCGCATCCTGGACATAAACTGTTTCAACTCCTACCCTCAAAATGACGCAATAGAGCACTGCACACCGGAAAACTAGAGACAAGAACAGTTTTTCCCCCGAACACCATCACTCTGCTAAACAAATAATTCCCTCAACACTGTCAAACTATTTACTAAATCTGCGCTACTATTAATCTTCTCATCATTCCCATTACCCATCTCCTTCCACTTATAACTGTATGACTGTAACTTTGTTGCTTGTATCCTTACGATTTATACTGATATTGTTTCCTGATTGCTTAATTGTAGCCTATGACTATCATTAAGTGTTGTATCATTAAGTGTTAAATTTGTATCCCATGACTATCATTGTTTAAGTGTTGTACCTTGATGAAGGTATCTTTTCTTTTATGTACACTGAGAGCATATGCACCAAGTGTATGCTCCTTGTGTGTCCAATCACACTTGGCCAATAAAGAATTCTATTCTATTCTATTCTATTCTATTCTATTCTATTCTATTCTATTCTATTCTATTCTATTCTATTCTATTCTATTCTATAAATCCTTCCATCCCCTACCATCCAGCCAGACCTGAAGAAACTTCTTGGATGAAAAGTGAAACATCTTCAAAAAAAAACCAAAAAAAAACAAAAACAAAACCCAGAAAGTCCAGTTGCCTCTTGAAAAAGCTTCTTTGGGACAACCATGACCTGGATGACTGAGAATCTCTGTAGATATTTATTTACTATCTCATCCTCTGCAGTTCTCTTCTCATTTTGGCTCCAATCTTTCCCAACATCTTTTCCAATGACTCCTCTCTTCTCATGAGGTGGCCAGAGTATTTGAGCTTTGGCTGCCATAAATTAGTTAAATATTAGTTAATTAATATCTCAATATTAGTCATACTGCCTTGCTCCAAAGAGGCTTACAGCCCATTTATCTTCGATCCCAAAGTTGAGCATGATTGAAATAAGAAGACGGACCAACTGACTTTCTAGGATGTTGAATGCCCCGGCAACAGATATTCACATTAATGGGATCACATTCATAATACGGGAAGATCCTCTCTTGAGACAATCCTTATGTCAGCATCCTAATGTAAATCTGGCAAGACAGATACGTCGCTGCAGAGGTGCTCTGGGTTTTCCATCAGCCCTGCTCTCTAATAGACTGAGAGTTTATACCAAGAACGGAAAACCAATAATCGGATCTGACTTCACAGGCCAATTCCAATTGGGGCTTTTGATCATTTTAGCTAAGCCCCATCTGTACTCTTTAAGAAGGATTATTGACTTCCTGCCTCAGCATCTTAGTCACCTAGTAGCCAGGCATGAGACAGAGTGCCTGGGATTTATGTAAAATATGTGAAATGTCTACGTATTGATTAAGTGGAGGGAAATGTTCGTTAAAATGGAAACTGAGTGCGAACACACATTTACAAGCCTGTTATTCTGTTAATCTGTTATAGAGATTGGACAGTCATTTGACCAGAATGGTATAGGGCCTCCTGCTTGAGCAAGGGGTTGGACTAGAAGACTTCCAAGTGTTCTTCCAACTCTGTTATTCTTCCATGCTGAATCTTCACAGATTACAGATTAACAGGGCCTCTGGTGGCTCAGACTGCTAAGACAGTCTGTTATTAACAGCAGCTGCTTGCAATTACTGCAGGTTCAAGTCCCACCAGGCCCAAGGTTGACTCAGCCTTCCATCCTTTATAAGGTAGGTAAAATGAGGACCCAGATTGTTGGGGGCAATAAATTGACTTTGTATATAATATACAAATGGATGAAGACTATTGCTTGACATAGTGTAAGCCGCCCTGAGTCTTCAGAGAAGGGTGGGATATAAATGCAAATTAAAAAAAAAACAACAGAGTTGGAAGGACCTTGGAGTTCTTCTAGTCCAACCCCCCGCCCAAGCAGCAGACCCTACAGCATTTCTGACAAATGGCAGTCCAATCTCTTCTTGAAAGCCTCCAGTGATGAAGCTCCCACAACTTCCGAAGGCAACTTCTGTTCCATGGGTTGATTGTTCTCACTGTCAGAAAATTTCTCCTTTTTTTCAGGTTGAATTTCTCCTTGTTCAGGTTCCATCCATTATTCCTTGTCTGGCCTTCAGGTGCTTTGGAAAATAGCTTGATGCCTTCCTCTCTGTGGCAGCTCCTCAAATATTGGGACACTGCTATCATGTCTCCCCTGGTCCTTCTCTTCACTAGACTAACCATGCCCAATTCCTGTGATCTTGACCCACCTGTCCTGGGTCTAAAACAAAAAAGCTCAGTAGGGATGTCAAAGCTAGCGGGCAAGATACCCAGCGCCCAAGAGGATGCTGCTTCACAAGTGGTGAGATGAAGCAATTGTACAATGAAAGACTCCCACAACTGGAAAGGTTCTTTAGGTCCAGCAAACTAAGAAAATGATAAAGTGTTAAGTCTAATCTCTAAAGAATTATAACTTTCCTTGACTGGATTTACCAATTCTGTAACAATTCGGCCCAACTGTACATCCTGGATGAAGCAAAAAGAGAAAGGTTTCTAAATAGTTGCCCACGTTTTCATTTTCTCACCAATCATCCATTTCCCACTGATCCCACATACCCAACTTGGAATATATCAAGGCTTTCTTTTCTGAAAACAGACTTCTAAAAAAAAAAAATCCATAGTGGCTTGGTATAAGCTTCATGCTAGAGGAACATTTTATGTGTTTCTCTCGGCTTTTGCAGTGTGTTTTGTCTCCCTCCCTTTTGTGGGGCTAATCCATTTGTCTGCTCAAGCTGTGGCCCTGTCAAAATTCTCCCCCACAGGGTTTTTTTCACAGACAAATCCTTTGTTGGTTTTCTCCATTCACTCTCTGCAGTCTGGGATGGAGCATAAACAAGTATAAAAAGGGGGAAATGAATGCCATCTGTTGTTCTTCATTAAGCTGGTATGGCAGAGAACAATTTGGAATTGATACTCACAAAGGTGCATTCCCCCTCTTCCCCCCCCTTAAAGGACATCAGAACAGAGCTCATTTTGTCATTCGCTGGAATCAGATATTCAGCAAAACAATACTGGGAAGACCAAAAAAACCTGTGCATTTTATAGTTCATCTTTCTTTTGAAGCAAATCCTCAGTTTGCATGCCCAGAACCTTAATTTACCCAGTGTTCTGAGTCTGCATGATACCCTGAGCAATAAACAAACAATGTAGGTTGGGATGCATAACATGGTAGGCTAAAATATGATCTCTAATTTGTAATTCAAGGAGTTGAGCAAACAGACCTAAGGTATAAAACAGCAGTGGAGAACTTCCTGGTGTTGTTGAATTAAAACTCAGCGGGAAGAGCCAGTGTGGCTACTGGTAGACTGCCTGGGAATTGTAGTCACTGGCATTTGTTAGAAACCATAATTTGTTTGGTCTTGGTCTTTAGTTGATTGATGTCCTGATAATGTAAAAATGATATTTGGATGCATCTGACGTCACTTGCCCCTTGGATTCCCATGGTTTGTTGTTGTTCAGTCACTATGTCATGTCCAATTTTTCATGACCACATGGACCACAGCACACCAGCTGTCCTCTACTGTCTCCCGAAGTTTGCCCAAAATTCATGTTCGTTGTGTAGATCAGGGGTCTCCAACCTTGGCAACTTTAAGACTTGTGGACTTCAACTCCCAGAATACCTCAGCCAGCTTCTGGGAGTTGAAGCCCACAAGTCTTAAAGCTGTCAAGGTTGGAGACCTGTGGTGTAGATGACACTATCTAACCCAGGGGTGTCAAACACAAGGCCCACGGGCCAGATCCGATCCATGATATGGTCAGATCCGGCCTGCGGGGCCATCCTAGAAAATGTCAGGGGCCGTCCCATGTCGCTTTGGCCTGTTTACCTGCATCACTTCGGTCCAATCCACCTGTGTCGCTACCTGATGAGACGAGGAAACATGCCATCTGTTTGTGGAGTGGCATCAAGCTGGCCACGCCCACCCAGTCAGTCACACCCAGTAAGTGGTGCCAAGCTGGCCACACCCACCCAGCTGGCCACACCCACCCAGTTGGCCACTTCCACCCGGCCCCCTGATGCGGCCCTAAATGAAATTGAGTTTGATATGATCTAACTATCTCATCCTCGGCCCACCCCTTCTCCTTTCTCCTTCCATCTTTCCCAACATCAGGGTCTTTACCAGAAACTCCTCTCTTCTCATTTAATGGCCAAAGTATTTGAGCTTCAGCTTCAGTATCTGTCCTTCCAAAAAACAAAGTTGAGTTCCTTTAGATTGACTGATTTGATCTCCTTGCTTATATGGATCCCCATGACTGTAGTTCTCAAATAGCTACAGAGCAATCCTGAGAGACTATGCCAAGATGCCACAAATCAAGAATTTGCTGGCCCACCAAATCCAAATTTGCTGTGGAATCAAGATAAGAATTGGTCAACTTTTAAGTCTAACTTGACCAACTGAGTTATGGTCTTGGTTTGGACCATAACAACTCAACTAAGTCTTCTCTTCTAAAACCAGTTCCTAACCTAGAGATGAAGGCAGTTGGCATTGTTTAGCAAGTGGATAAAAACAGCTCTCTGAAAGTTAGCTGCTTGTATAGTGACATTAAAAGCTACCATTTCACATTGCACTACCAAAATTGCTACTGTTTCTAGGGAAAACAATATGTGATAATGGTGTAGGATACTTCGACCTGACTTAATGCACTTAGTTTAAGACATTCTTAGATCTTCCCAAATGTTGAATTCCATCTCCTAAAGTGATATCCGCCTGCTTCTAATGCTAGTTGCTGTGTTATCCATTGCCTTGGGTTCAGAGGAATGTCAACAACCCCATGCCATCACTCTGCTAAACAACTAATTTCGACAACACTGTCAAACTATCTAGAAAGCAGTATTACCATCATTATTCTCATCTTCTCCTTATCTTCTTATGACTATAACTTTGCTGCTTGTATCTTACAATTTATATTGTTTACTTAGCATCCTAGTATGATTTATGTTGATTGCTTATTAAGTATCCACGACTATCACTAAGCGTTGTATCTAATGGTTTATGATAAATGTATTTTTACAATGACTATGAGAATGATCTATCACTATTGTCGTATGTACACTGAGAGCTTATGCACCAGAGACAAATTCCTTGTGTGTCTAACCACACTTGGCCAATAAAGAATTCTGTTCTAATTCTATCACCTGTCATAGGGTGTTAGACAGCATCCTATGTTTCTACTTTTCAATAAAGATTTATACTTTATACTGTATACTGCACGAATCAAGAAGAGGGCCGTGAAAATATTTGCAGATCCCTCGCATCCTGGACATAAACTGTTTCAACTCCTACCCTCAAAACGACGCTATAGAGCACTGCACACCAGAACAACTAGACACAAGAACAGTTTTTTCCCGAAGGCCATCACTCTGCTAAACAAATAATTCCCTCAACACTGTCAGACTATTTACTGAATCTGCACTACTATTAATCGTTTCATAGTTCCCATCCCCAATCTCTTTCCACTTATGACTGTATGACTATAACTTGTTGCTGGCAATCCTTATGATTTATATTGATATATTGATCATCAATTGTGTTGTAAATGTTGTACCTTGATGAACATATCTTTTCTTTTATGTACACTGAAAGCATATGCACCAAGACAAATTCCTTGTGTGTCCAATCACACTTGGCCAATAAAATAAAAAAATAAAATAAAAAACAAAAAATATGTACCGCCTAAAAATTTGTTCAGTCTGGATATGAGCCAACCACTGCAGATTCTCATAGCAGGGCCCAATTTTTACATGTTATAAGTCAGTGATGGCTAACCTTTTTGACATTGTGTGCCAAAAGTGGGGAAGCGTTGGGGGTCGCATGCCCATAATTCAATGTGCCCTGACCCACCCACCCCCATGCACAGGCTTGCCACTTCCCCCCGCTTTTGGCACGTGATGGCACGGTGGACCCAGTAGACCCATTTTTTGCCCTCCCCAGGCTCCAGAGACTTTCTTGGAAGGCCCAAAAATCAGCTGGCTGGCACGCACATGCGCACTAGAGCTGAGCTAGGGCAATGCTCGCGTGCCCACAGATATGGCTCCACATGTCACCTGTGGCACGCATGCCATAGGTTCGCCTTCAAGGTTATAAGTGATCTTTGATGGCCTTATGGCAATTCATTTAGCAACAGTTTGAAGTTACAATGGTACTAGAAAACAAATGATGTACAACCTATTCTTGCATTTATGATCTTTGCAGTATCTGTGCAGTCACATGATTAAAATTCGGATGTTCTTCAGCTGGCATTGATCAAGTAATCTCCACTTGTAATCTTTTTGGATGGCTTCCAACAAGCCAAAGTCAATGGGAAACCACATGATTCACCTAATGACTATGGCAAATAAGGTTGTAAAATCAGGGGCAGTCACATGATGCCTTGGTTAATGATTGCAGTCCTAAACAACAAATCTTCCAGTCCCTGTTATGGTCATAAATCAAGGACAATCTGCAACAAAATACCTTATGCCACCAGACTTGAAATTCTGGGTTTAGAAAATTTAGAACTACGCTGCCTTCAGTATGACCTGAGCATAGCTCATAAAATCATCTGCTACAATGTCCTTCCTGTCAATGGCTACTTCAGCTTCAACCACAACAATACACGAGCACACAATAGATACAAACTTAAGGTAAATAGCACCAAACTCAATTGCAGCAAATATGACTTCAGCAACAGAGTGGTCAATGCTTGGAATGCACTACCTGACTCGGTGGTCTCATCCCAAAATCCACAAAACTTTAACCTAAATCTGTCTACTGTTGACCTCACCCCATTCCTAAGAGATCTGTAAGGGGCATGCATAAGAGCACCAGCAGGCCTACCGTCCCTGTCCTAATGTTCCCTTTAATTGTATTCATTGTATGTATTCAATTCATGCTGATACTTAACGTAACTCCCATGTAACACCTCTCCTGCGCAGACTGCACTGGCTACCTGTTGCCTTTCGGGTGCATTTCAAGGTTCTGGTTACCACCTTTAAAGCGCTCCATGGCTTGGGACCTGGGTACTTACGGGACCGCCTGCTGTTACCTCATGCCTCCCACCGTCCCGTACGCTCTCACAGAGAGGGACTTCTCAGGGTGCCGTCTGCCAAACAATGTCAGCTGGCGGCCCCCAGGGGAAGATCCTTCTCTGTGGGGGCTCCTACTCTTTGGAATGAACTTCCCCCTGGTTTACACCAAATACCTGACCTTCGGACCTTTCGCCACGAATTGAAAACATATTTGTTTATTCGCGCGGGGCTAGCTTAAACGTTTTTAAACTGTTTAGTCTTTAAATTTTAAATTCTATTTATATTTTAAATTGGGTTTTTTAGATTTTAATTATTTTAATTTCTCGGCCAATTGTGTAATAAGTTTCTTAATTTAGTTTTTTAATATTGTATATTGTGTATGTTTTTAGCCTGGTTGTACACCGCCCTGAGTCCTTCGGGATAAGGGCGGTCTAGAAATTCAATAAATAATAATAATAATAATAATACTTATATATATTATTTAATATGTACTTGACAAAATAAATAAATAAATTAAAACAAATAAAAATATTAAATCCATGCCATTTTCTTCACATCATAATCAGATACGTTGGTTTATTGATAGGATCTGAAATCTATATCAGTAATATCAGTATTAAGTGGCCATCACTGGACTGCAGAAACAATAACAGGATAGTGCTACGTATTTTTGCTTTGCAATAAATAACACTACAGGGAGTCCTCGACTTACAACAGTTCGCTTAGTGACCGTCCAAAGTTTTCAACGGAACTGAAAAAAGTGACGTATGACCTTTTTTTTCACACTTGCAACCATTGCAGTATCTCTATGGTCGTGTGATCAAAATACAGACCCTTGGAGACCGACTCATGTTTATGACGGTTGCAGCGTTCTGGATCCTTCTGACAAACAATGGGGAACCCAGATTCACTTAACAACCATGTCATTGATTTAATAACTGAAGTGATTCACTTAACAACTGTGGCAAGAAAGGTCATAAAATGGGACAAAATTCACTTAACAATTGTCTCACTTGGCAACAGAAATTTGGGGCTCAGTTGTGGTCGTACGTCGAGGACTACATGTACTGCATTTAGTGAGGCACACTCATAAGGTCACCATACATTGGATTGTAGTCTAAATGTGGATAAGCCTTTTTCCTTGATTTTCAGTATGCTACCTTAGAATCAATTATGTTCTGGCCCTTTCAATAATCTTTTTTCACTCTTTCTTCACAGCAATTATTGCTATTATAATTCTGTTAGCAGCCACATTGTCTAAAATTGGGTCTATTGGGAAAAGAAAAAAAATATATATGGTGAATAAAATAAATGCCTGTTCAAGGCCTTAATGGAAAGCATCAAAGGGAAGAACACAGGCCTGGATAGCTAATAAGTACCAGAGGAATTTCTTTATTTAAAAAAATGAAATTCATGGGGTTTTTTTATATATATTTCAGCATACGAAGATCTCCCCAAAATGGAAAAAAAAATAGTTAAGATTATTTATTATATTTATTATATTTGTACACCGCCCATCTCCCGAAGGACTCAGGGCGGTTCACAGCCAATAAAACAACAGAAAACATATAATACATATAAAACAGCAAAAAGAATAGACAATTAAATTCAGTTGATGCCTTAAAACTTTGAAATACAAATTTAAAACCCATTTAAACCCCTGATTTAAAAACCCCAATTTAAAACTACGTTCAAGATGAAATGCAGATTTCAGGGTCTCAACCAGAGTAAAATTATTCCTGAAATTAAATAGTCATCACTTGGTACAGGTAATCCTCAACTTATCACCACAATGGAGCCCAAAAATTCCATTGCTATGTGAGACATTTGTTAAGTGAGGTCTGCCCAGTTTACAGCCTTTCTTGCCACTGTTGTTAAGTAAATCACTGCACTTGTTAAGTTAGTAGCATGGTTGTTAAGAGAATTTGACCCCATGTTGACGGTGATCACATGACCTCAGGACACTGCAACCATCATAAATATGAGCCAGTTTGTCAGTGTATAAGAATTTATGGAATAGCCATAGAAACAGGTCAGCCAATGGGAACTGTTTGGTGACTGAGACACAGGATTTGTTGTGAGCCATGTGAGACGACTCTGAGCCTGGGCATGGCTTAACTTAACTGTTCTGTGTATATAAGAGTTTGTTTGTCTTTGCTTGATTGCTTCTTGTCCTTGTCCTTCTTCTTCTCTCTACCATGTTGCAAGAATTGCATGGGTATAGTATACATGCATCATGTTTGATATTATTGTATATAAACAAGTTTCTTCTATAAACGAGTCCTGCTGAATTATTTGTTTGTGTGCTGGCTGGATTGCTACAAACTGCGACACAGTTGCCAAGCGTCTAAATTGGGATGCCGCAATGCTTGTAAGTGTGAAAAATGGTCATAATGTTTGTGATTAAGAGGGGCTGCTTCCTTGTGAGCAATCCCGCTGACCTCTGAGCTTCTCTCTCTCTGCTCTTCACATTTGCTGATCAGGTGGGGGCAAGCATCTGTTCCTCATCACAGGCAGCCTCTTGCTGATCATTAGTGCTAACTGGTAGCAGCCGTGCCTCTCCTTCCTCTTTTCAAGCAGGCACCTGTCCATCCAATCGACCGCATCCCCGATGATTGACAGACCTGCATTCTCCTGCACCCCCTAGGCTGTCTGAGTACTCTTGGGGACCTTGGGTCCCCCTGTCTCATGGTGCCAGTTGTGGCTTATCCTCCTTCTCTGAGTCAGCATTTGATGGGGCCATTACAGTAGATTCAGCCAATGTAGCTTTGTGATTGTGGGAAGATGATGTAGGGGCCCAATCCTATTCTGGAGCCCCTGATCCAGACCTATTGTTGTGGTCTGCCAACACCCTGCGGAGCTGGCAGTGGAGTCAGACAGTAAGGAGGTTGGGGAGGACAATGGGTCAGTCCTGGAGTGAGGGGAAGGCCTGGACGAGGGCTCTGCACCGGAGGCAGAGATGGAGCCAGGGCCATCTGGAAACAATGCACGGACTCCAGAGCCTCCAGAGGCAGACAGCAAAGAGGCAGAGGAATAGGAGGAGCCTGTTCCTAGTGCATGCATATGAAGAGTTGCCAGAAGGCAAGAGCAGCTAAAGCAAAAAGGACGACTTGGGAGTAAGGCCAGGAGATGATTGGCCCCCTCCCATAAGGCTTAAAAGAGCAGCAACGGCTCTTGGGTTCTTTGTAGGAAAGCAAGGTTGCTACAATTGTGTCTTGTCGGCGTCTCCTGTTTCTGAACTTTATGGGGTTCTTGTCAAGAAAATCCTTTGGCAGGGTGCCAAAGAAGACAAAGGTTTGTGATAAGGCTGAAGGACTTTTTCTGAAGGACTTTGTTTTGGAATTAATTTGGACTAAGCTGAGAATGAAATAATTCTAAGCTGTTCTAATAAAATATGTTTGTTTAGGACTGATTGTGTCTGGTAATAACTACTTAGGCCTGGGTCACAACACCTGTAGGCCAGCTATAGTGACAGCATGAAGCTCAGACCTAAGATATAAGTGATTCCAAGATCCGAAAGGTTAGAAGTTTGAGCTTGTTGGAAATGTATGCGACTTTGGCAGAATTGGTTTTGAGTGGTGCGGTGGCCTAGAGGTGGAGCTCTCGCCTCACAATCAGGAGGCTGTGAGTTCGATCCTAGGTAGAGGCAGATATTTCTCTCTCTGGGCATGATGAGAATATATCTGCTGAATATAACTATGCATTTGCGACAGGAATGGCATCCGGCCAGTAAACACTCAGCTCCATTCAGTTGCCCAAGACTCCACCACACAAGGGATTATGGGGTTTTAGAAGATGATGATTGGCAGAATTGGATTCAGTTTGGTAGGATACTTTGTGTTTCTGGAATCTTGCTGTAGCATTGAAAGATCTCAAATGTCCTTCAATTAAAGTTAGAAGGAGGACGATGGCTAGTGGTCTTATTCTGTGACAGCATGGCAACTGACTATTCTTGAGGGGAAGGAAAAACCTAAGCCAGCTGTTTGAAGCGAGAAGAGATGCAGGGAATGGAAATAAAGTCCATCGTAATTTGGATCTCTGCCTCCTGTTCTCTCTCTCTCTCTCTTCCCCCTCCATACTCCATATTCCTACTTTCAAGAGGTATGTATCCAGGTTTGAAAAAATGCTTGCCTCGATGAACACTGGGGTCGTTCAAAGCTTCAAAGGGGGCATTTTGGCTTCATTGACACATGGATCAAAAGACCCCTTTGAAATTCTTTAATGAAGCACTGTGGTTGCTCATCTCCAAATGCAGCAGCTGCTCCTCTCAGTCCTGGCCGCAAGAAACGGGGCTTTGTGGATGTGAAACCCTTATAAAAAGGCCCCATTCATTGAACTCAGGTGACCAGCCAAGCCAAACTGGCACCCTATCAAATATGATGAACCAGTTGCTCTTCAATGGCAGGGAGAGACCAGTCTTTCTGGGATTGTGTGAAAGCTTTGATCCGAGGGCTTTGGTTTGCAGGCAATTAGATCCAATCGTGTCTTTCAGTTGACCCCTTGGAACCGATTCAACCTTTTCACTTTGGTGCTTCAAATAAAACCTTCAGCGTGGCTGAAATATCCTGTAAGCATCTGTACACCTGTAATGGAGGCCTCTCAAATTGACCGCGTCAGTCAAACGGATGAGTCAATCAAATTCAGGTCTCAAAATGAGATCTTTGATTGATGCCTTACCAGATAGGATGGGCATAACTCCTTTCAAAGGGTTGCTCTGGAAAGCAACAGCTGGGAAGAACTTTTAAGTCAGCTGGACGAGTCTGGGAAAAAAAATAAAAGGTAGCTTTAACCTTTGAAAAGAAATATTCATGTAAACTCCTGTGTCTTCTGAAGCACCTCTTTTGAAGGATTTGCATTAGTCTTACAAGTATTTACCAATTTCTTTCCAAGATGAACATCTATAGGCTTTCATAACCGAATCTAATTTGGCAGTGCTTTGGTCTGAATGGTTCATATCAAATCAAATCAAATCCAATCAAAATCAAATCAAATATCTTTATTACGGTCTTTGCCCAGCCTTTGCTGACACACCAGAGAAGAGGGATGGGGGGGGGGGTTGGAATAAAGATAGTTGAGGTGTTATAGCCAAAACAAAATACTTTCTCATGGGAACCAAGGACATTCCTGCAGGTGCTTGGAAGGAGGGGACTGGAGTCAACCTAGCAACGGGACAGTATCCTGATTGGACCATGTGACTGATCGTTTTGCGAGAGTGACAAACTTTCACTTTTAATTAGGTGAAAAACCGCGGGAATATTCAGAGTTGGTTTTCCACCAGCCTGTGCCAATATGACATATCCAATAAGCCTATTCTTTGAAGAAATTTCCTGCCCCAGAGTTTTGTTTGCTACAAGTATGTTACTTGGAACCCTGACATTAACTTCTCCAAGAGTGTGACAGTGGTTCAAACAAAATACTCAAAGGCCAATGCATCATAATGTCTCATTTATGTTGTACCTTGTACCTCATTTATGTTGTACCTTGATGAAGGTCTCTTTTCTTTTATGTACACTGAGAGTATATGCACCAAGACAAATTCCTTGTGTGTCCAATCACACTTGGCCAATAAAAAATTCTATTCTATTATTCTATTCTATTTCCTTCAGAATAATATTTACAGGTCTGTCACTGGGAAGAGGCTGTTCATTTATTCTCCTTGGTGTCTGAAAGTAGGACAAGAACCAATGGTGGAAGTTTTACAGAGGAAGCTCCCAACTTGAAAACAGGAGTGGGTTGGGGTTTTTTTTTGACCATGAGAGTCGTGGTTGGCCCAGGGCTAGAATGCAGGATTGCAGACTGACTCTGCTCGATGCCAGCAGTTCAATCCTGACTGGCTCAAGATTGGCTCAGCCTTCCATCCTTCCAAGTCGGTAAAATGAGGATCCAGGTTTTTGGAGGCAATATGCCGATTCTGTAAACTGCTTAGAGAGGGCTGTAAGGCAGGGGTGAAATGTTCCCGGCTCTGACTGGATCTCGTGATCCGGCAGCGATTGCTGAAACACCAATGACACCCGCCCCCCCGGGTGTCATTACTCCCTGGTTTTAAGGAAGTAAAGTTACTTACTTACTTCCAGGAAGTAATATGTTTTTACCTTCTGCGCATGCGCAGAAGGTTTTGCACATGCACAGAAGGTCTGCACATGGATGTGACGCACACTCGCACGCTCATGAAGCAAACAAGTGTGCAAGGAGGGTGGACTTCCGAGCTGGTAAGGAAGGTAAGTAGATTTCACCCCTGCTGTAAAGCACTATGAAGTGGCACATAAGTCTAAGTGCTATTGCTATTTAGCAGTGAAAGTATTTGCTGCCTGGAGATGTTGGAAGGGGGAGGTTGGGGCTCCATCATCAAATATTTTCCAGGAATAGCAATCACGCTTACACTTATATACTGTGCCATAGAGCTTTACTTTCTGGGCAGTTTACAATGTCAGCATATTTCCCCTAACAATCTGGCTCCTCATTTTACCCACCTTGGAAGGCTGACAGACCGATTCAACCTTGAGCCCTGTCAAGATCAAACTATAGACTGTGGGCGGAGCTTAGCCTGCAATATTGCATTCTAACCACTACACCACCACCAACAGTTGGACTATCAATTGTTTGGGGAAAATCCAAGAGTTCCTTTCCTAGGCAGGTAGTTGGACTAGGAGATCTCCAAAATTCCTTCCAAGTCTATAATTCTAAGAACGCTAAAATATACTTTGCCAACAAATATTGAATCTTGGCATGCCATGTGGTTTTATCATCTTTCCTTGTTTTTAATTCCATTACCATAATTAGAACAGGTTATGTGAACTTTATAAAGATTATTGAAGTGCTAATCCTTTATGGTTAAAACCAGAATTTGGCACATGTTGTTCTGCATAGGATTTGACACAAATATACTGTATGTGTATGTATATATGTATGTATGTATGTCTTTGGTTATTCGGGTTTTCTCCCGCGTAAAATTGGAAGTGTCTTGGCGACGTTTCAATGAAGTCTCATTCGTCATCTTCAGGCTGGTGTTTGCAGCTTCGTGCTTCTAGGAGCAATGTGTGATCGCAGCTGTTTCTTCCTTTTAACTGCTAGTGGGGGTTTGAACTGATTGGGTGGGAGCTTGGCTGTGTTCTGATTGGGTGGAGGTGAACCAAAGACCTACATACTTGGGTGAACCAAAGACCTACATACAAACACCCGCGAAAACCTTAGAAAACAAACACACACACACACACACACACATATATATGCGTGTACAATTGCTAATTGTATACTGTGACTCTCAGAAGAGATTTCCAATCTGTCAATACTCCATCTCAAGATAATTTCAGATGTTGTTTTTCAAAGCCTTTCTTTCCAGCCTTGCTGTGTTGAGATGTTATTACTGTGTTGGAAATAAATTGGCAGGGCAATGGATTGAAGGTATTTGTGTCAAACAAAAGAACAAATGTGGTATATTAGGTTTAGGGGGAAATGTGAAGTGCATTGAAATGTGGAGGATGCAGCATACTAAACAAACAAACAAACACCTAGTTGTTTTAGGCAGTGTATCTGTTCAGCAAACGTCTGCTACCAACATTTGTATGGACTACTGGGAGAAATTAAACAAGGAAAAACCTACATATACGTAAGGGGAAATGCACTGGTACACCTACAGTACATAACTGGAGATGGCTGAACCAGCATTGAGCTTCAGTGCCTGCTGCATGATGTCTGTTCACACAAACATTGATGGAAAGATGGCCAAGAAGCCACTTTTCTTATTAATGACAACTTGTTCAAGTTTAGAGTTTAGAGACTCTGCAGTCTCAGTTCCCTTGGGCCGAGAAAAGAAATCTGTTGCTGTTTACAGGCTAGTCAGGTATTAATGTAGATCTCCAAGCCACATTCAGTGGGATGATAATCTCACTTCCAAACCTTCAAGCTTTCTAACTGTCTTCATGCCTATTTCCATTTTCAAGAGGAAGGAGATTGCTGGGTGGAAGTAATTTAAAGTAGTTATATTTGCTAAAATAACCTAACCCTAACAGTAACTATAACCCTATCACTAACCCTAACCCTAACCCTATCCCTAACTTTAAACCTAACCCTAACTCTAACCCTATCCCTAACCCTAACCCTAATCCTAACCCTAACCCTAACCCTAACCCTAACCCTAACCCTAACCCTAACCCTAACCCTAACACTAACACTAACACTAACACTAACACTAACACTAACACTAACACTAACACTAACACTAACTCAATGAAAGAAAACTCTGAGGCTAGAGTTTCCTCAAAGTTACATTTTATTAGTGATGTCATATTGGCACATCTGGGAAAACCCGAATCTGAAAGCTTCCATGTTTTCCCCACCCAAAGGAAAATTCAAGTCCCTGCCCAACATCTACAAATCCATCACACGATCCAACCATAGAACCATCCCAACTGGAGATGCCTCCCAGGAAGAGGTGGTATTCAGCCACCTCTGCCTGGGTTCATACTGGTTCAGGCGAATCAGTAGCAGAGATCGCAGGTGGACCCACTCACCTGCCAGCGTTATGCTGTCCTATTTAGGCACATTTTTGAGGCTGGGCACATGCAGAGAAGGCATGCACATGACCAAAGTGCACGCACGGAAGGCCGGGTGCATTCATGGAAGGTGTGCACACGCGAAGCGAGCGTGCGCATGGGGTGGGGGCGAACTGATGGTAACAAAATGTGAAACCCACCACTGCTCCCAGGTTCAGCCTCCCCGGTGCAGGGCAAAATGTCCTTGACTCTCTAAGAAAGGAATGTTATTATGACTATATATCACCCATGCTCCATACAATCCCCCCTCCCAGTTTCCCACAGCACCAAATGTGGCAGGCCTGAAGTCCCAATGCAAAAGATGGCTTCCAGGTTTGACAGGAGGAGGTTGAAAAGAAAATGCATCCGTCTCATCTGTAATGAACGCTCTCCTTTATTTCAAGAATTGTAGGAACACAAATTTGCTTCAGTTTGCCAACAATGTATTGGCAAGGTTTCCAGGCAGGTGTAAAAGATATAATGATGTGCAGTGAAGTTATAATTACGTTCGGCAATGACCTCTGTTTGGAATTATTTATCTTCACTTCAAAGAAAGGTGGGAATTGTATATTATCTCACCGGGAGATTGCTTGCTTTGATTTCAGAGCCGGTACAGATGTATCAGGGGTGTCACATTCTCTACATTTTGAAGGTTCTTGTATTAGATGGTGGGGAGGAATGCCCTCTTTTAAGGCATTCTTAGTCTGTGGAAAGGCAGCATGTAGGATTACACTACCGTGGAAATATGGTACTTTGATTGTGTTGGAAGAAATATCCATCTGGTTCAGTTTGTCTGAGATAGGTTTGGTTGAAGTTTGCTGGGTGATGCAATGTCCTTAGGAGATTTTGCAATGCAGTGAGCTCTGTTGATATATAATCCTATTATGTCCTGGAGGGTCATGTATTAATCCCATCACCCTGGAGCTGAAGGTCTTTGTCTTGTAGCTAGGATGGCCCAGTCTTTCTTAATAGGCACTGCTAGGGGCAGGGAGGTAGGGCTGAGTGTCTATCTCCCTTAAGATTTCTATTTGTCTTTTAGGGGAAATATAATATTCTGCTTTTTTAAGTAATTCTCAAAATATTTCATTCTTCTAGGAGGGGTGACTTTCCTCAATTGCTTCTGACTTGTCTGAGTTTAGCCCCGGTGCAAAATTTATTTTAGAATATAGGTAGTCCTCGACTTACAACAGTTCATTTAGTGACCATTTGAAGTTACAATGGCACTCAAAAAAGTGACTTACGATGGTTTTTCACATATACAACCCAGTGGCGGCTTCTAACCAGTGGGTGGAATTCAAATAATTTAACAACCGGTTCTCTGCCCTAATGATTTCTTCCAACAACCAGTTCACCAAACTGCTCAGAAAGTTAACAACCGGTTCTCCCGAAGTGGTGTGAACCGGCTGAATCCCACCACTGGTTCTAACCAGTTTTACCACTGGTCTGTATCATGCATGCTTCGCTCGTGCGTGTGCCAAACCTGCATTTCGCACAAGTGCATTGAGTAAAAAAACAGCTGAGGAATGGCAATCCACTCTGTCGCACCTTACAGCTGAGCTAAAAACAAAGGAATAAAGGTAAGTATAGTGCAGGGGCAGGCGGGAGGGCCCAGCTGACGTTAGGAGTGAACCGATTCGCTCTCATATCAAGATTTCCGCTACTGGCTCTCCCGAACCGGGAGAACCAGTAGCAACACACCACTGATACGACCATTGCAGCATCCCCATGGAGCAACATTCAGATGCTGGGCAACTGACTCATATTGATGATGTTTGCAGTGTCCTGAGGGTCATGTGATCCCTTTTTGCGACCTTCTGGCAAGCAAAGCCAAGGTGGAAGCCAGGTTCACTTAACAACCGTGTCATTGCCTTAACAACGGCAGTGATTTCCTTAACAACGGTGGCGAGGAAGTTTGTAAAAGGGGGCCAAACTCACTTAGCAAATGTCTCCCTTAGCAACAGAAATTCTCAGTTCAATTTTGGTTGTAAATTGAGGACTGCCTGCAGATTAAAAATAAATAAATTACTAGGACATTTTAGATAAAGAAACTATTTCCTAAATAAATAAATAGGTAAGATTGTCAGGCCCCAAGGTGGTGAGTCTTTCAAACTGAATTCTTTATTGTTCTACACCTATAGCCAGAATCTTGCCAAACTAAAGCACTCTGTTCTCTGCATCTATAACAGGGGTCTCCAACCTTGGTGTCTTTAAGCCTGGTCGACTGCAACTCCCAGAATTCCCCAGCCAGCTTTGCTGGCTGGGGCATTCTGGGAGTTGAAGTCCGCCAGGCTTAAAGTTGCCAAGGTTGGAGATCCCTGATCTATAAGAAAGTCTGTGAACTATTAGGGAGGGGCTGTATTCACCCTCTTTCTCTCACACTGCATATTTGGAGTGAGTTGCCTCTTACTCCTCTGGAATGCAGTCCCTCCCTCTTGGGAATCCAACCTGTAGGCTGTGGCCCACTACCAGGTCGTGGCATAATCGCCACCGAACTGTGTGAGTGGCCGGCCAGTGCATGCATGTCCATGTGTGTGCACGGCCCCCACTTGTGCAAGCATTGCTATGAATGTCACAGTCAGTCACAGCCATACTTGCATGAGCATCATCACGCGCAGTTGCGGCTCCACTCTTGCGAGCGTTGTCACAGGTGGTGGCGGCCCCATTTGCAAAAGTGTTGCGGGCAGTTGTGGCTCCACTCGCTTGACCCGCATTGCAAACACTTGCAGTCCCATTTGCGTCAGCTTCATTGCAGGCATTCATGGTCCCATTTGCGCAAGCCTAGTTGAGGGTGTATGGGGCCCCACTCGCGCAAGCATCGCTGCAATCATTGCAGGCACACAAACACACACACGTGCACCTGTCCCTCCAACAAATTAATCCCCTCTTTATCCCCTCTCCCCTCTCTGGGCTGCTAACCCAGAAAGCTTCGGAAACTCTGCTTTAGGAGTGTTGGAAGAAATATCCTTCTGGGTTCAGTTCCAAGTGGGGAAAAAGACACTGGATTCATGGAAGTTGCTTGGAAAGAAGGTTTATTGATGAACAGGATCACATGGCTTGAGTTCCTGAGCAGAAAAAAGGCAGAGATGCTGAGAGTTCCTGGGTTTTATGCCCTCTGTTGGGCTTTGAATTTGAGCTTGTATTCTGATTGGTTGTCAGACTCCCATGGGGCCATGCAGGGGCAACTCTGTAGTCTGTCCTGAGTTTGGTTGAATCTTGCTGGGTGATGTAATCTTCCCAGGTGCCATGTGATGAGTTCTGTTGTGAGATGGGTAGAGGACTAATCCTAACTTTGTTATGTAGAATGGACTGTCTCAGGCTTTAATGGCCCATTTAAAAAAGGTGGGGGCTGCTTTTCTGCCTCCCTTTTTGGGGAAATATTCTGCCCTTTTTAATATTTCCAAGAATATTTCATTTTCCTAGGAGAGGGTGGGCGCTAACTTCCTACAGGAGCAAGAGAAGATTTTAGCTCAACCTGCCTTCTTATTGAAATTCCGGCTTCTGACTTCCTAATAAATTATAAACCTACGAGGAAGCTGTAGTTTAGAGGTCTTTCTGAATCTTAGCAGCAATCTGGCATCCAGATGACTAAGCCTTCATTGACATATTGGAAGCCATTTTGGGGAGAAACCCCTGAAATTGGTGTGGCAAGAGTTGGTACGTTCCAACGATTCTCTGACTCTTTGCCTATCTAATTTTGCTCTGACTGATGAAATTACTTGGATGGACAACAAAATGTCTCAGATGAACTCAGTTTGATATAGTCGCCATGTTTCAACCTTTAGACGCCTTTGCCTGGACGATTTGAGTCTTCATTAACATATTGCAAGCCATTTTGGGGAGACATCCCTGAAATTGTTGTGGCAAGAGTTGGTACGTTCCAACAATTCTCTGACTCTCTCTCTAACTAATTTTGCTCGGACTGATGAAGTTGCTTAGATCTCAGATTAACATCTCAGATTAATTATCAGGGTTCCAAGTAACACTCCCTAACGAAAGAAAACTCCGAGGCTTGAGTTTCCTCAAAGTTTCATTTTATTCTATTGTCTATTGGCATCCTTCAGTCTCAAAAGACTATGGTATCGTGCTCTGGAAAGAGCATCTAGTGTGGCTAAAAAAGCCAATTCAAGAGTGGGAATCCCTTCCACACTTAGGGCAGATACATTCTGTCCCAGGGATGAAATCTAAAAATTTTTCCTATTGGTTCTGTGGGTGTGGCTTAATTGGTGGGCATAGCTTAGTGGTCAGGTGACAGAATAGGCATGGCCAATAATAATAATAAATAAAAATAATAAAGTATACAAAACTAGGGAGTGCACCGGTCTACCTTCTTTAAAAATAGAGGCACCAGTCTACTAGCTGCCTACAATGCTGATTAGCTGTAATGCAGTTCTTTGAAGTGCCGCGGCAGTCATTTAAGGCCATTTGCAGCTATATCACCATTTGCAGCTTCAGGGACAGAGAAGAGGAACAGCAAGGCATGGGGGGGGGGCAGGGATTTTTGGTACTGGTTCTCCAAACTACCCCCATCACTACCGGATCGCGCGATCCGGTCCGAACTGGGAGCATTTTACCCCTGTTCTGTCCCCTGCCCAGCCCCCAGATTTCGCTGGTTCCGGGACTGCCTCTTTGCCTCAGCCTGCTGAACAAATATCTTTTCAAATTGGAGAAGGCCATGCTGTGTCTTTAGCCTCCAAGCTGAACGATCGGAGGTCAAGGTTTCCCAGTTGTTAATGTCCATTCCCAGAGCCTTTAGGTCCCTCTTGCAGATATCCTAGGTAGGTCCAGCCGTTCCGAGGCTGATCGGACACTAGTGAGGTCTTTTACTAAGACCTACCTAGTGGCAATGAGGGAGGCAAAACGTTCCTACGTTTCCACCCTCATTGCATCGGCAGATAACCGCCCGGCCACCCTGTTTCGGGTGACCCGTTCCCTACTTCAACAGGAGGGACGTGATGACCCCCTACGGGGACGAGCTGAGGAGTTTAACGGTTATCTATACGATAAAATCATTCAGCTTCGTGATGGCTTGGACCATGATTGCGATGATCCAGCCGAGATGGCGGAGACACGTCTTGTTGAGGTTATTTGGGATGAGTTTGATTCTGTGGCTCTCGAGGACGTGGACAGGTTGCTGGGGAGGTTGCATGCAACTACATGTTTACTGGACCAGTGTCCTTCCTGGTTAGGCTGCTCAGGAAGTGACACGAGGCTGGCTCCAGGGGATTATAAATGCTTCTTTGGTTGAAGGGGTCTTCCCCGCCGCCTTGAAAGAGGCGGTGGTGAGACCTCTCCTGAAGAAGCCTTCCCTGGACCCACCTATTTTGGGAAATTACCGTCCAGTCTCCAACCTTCGCTTTCTGGCGAAGGTTGTAGAGAGTGTGGTTGCATGGCAGCTCCCCCGGCACCTGGAGGAAGCTGTCTATCTAGACCCGTTCCAGTCCGGCTTCCGACCCGGCTATAGCACGGAGACTGCTTTGGTCGTGTTGGTGGATGACCTCTGGAGGGACAGGGACAGGGGTTGCTCCTCTGCCTTGGTCCTATTAGATCTCTCAGCGGTTTTTGATACCATCGACCATGGTATCCTGCTGCGCCGGTTGGAGGGATTGGGAGTGGGAGGCACCGTTTATCGGTGGTTCTCCTCCTATCTCTCCGACCAGTCGCAGACTGTGTTGACAGGGGGGCAGAGGTCGTCCTCGAGGTGCCTCACTTGTGGAGTACCTCAGGGGTCGATTCTCTCACCTACCCTGTTCAACATCTATATGAAGCCGCTGGGTGAGGTCATCAGTGGTTTCGGGGTGAGTTATCATCTGTACGCTGATGATACTCAGCTGTACTTTTCCACCCCGGACCACCCCAATGAAGCAGTCGAAGTGCTGTCCCGGTGCCTGGAAGCTGTACGGGTCTGGATGGGGAGAAACAGACTCAAGCTCAATCCCTCCAAGACGGAGTGGCTGTGGATGCCGGCACCCCGATACAGTCAGCTGCACCCGCAGCTGACTGTTGAAGCAGTTAGTGGCCCCAAAGGAGGTGGTTCGCAACTTGGGCGTCCTCCTGGATGGACGGCTGTCCTTTGATGAACATCTGGCGGCCGTCTCCAGGAGGGCCTTTTACCAAGTTCGCTTGGTCCGCCAGTTGCGTTCCTTCCTTGACCGGGATGCCCTATGCACAGTCACTCATGCTCTGGTTACATCTCGGCTGGATTACTGCAATGCTCTCTACATGGGGCTGCCCTTGAGGTGCACCCGGAGGCTGCAGTTAGTCCAGAATGCAGCTGCGCGAGTAGTAATGGGAGCCGCTCGAGGCTCTTACGTAACACCACTGCTCCGTAGTCTGCACTGGCTTCCTGTGGTCTTTCGGGTGCGCTTCAAGATTCTGGTTACCATCTTTAAAGCGCTCCATGGCTTAGGACCCGGGTACTTACGAGACCGCCTGCTGTTACCGTATGCCTCCCACCGACCCGTACGCTCTCACAGAGAGGGTCTCCTCAGGGTGCCGTCCGCCAAACAATGTCGGCTGGCGGCCCCCAGGAGTAGGGCCTTCTCTGTGGGAGCATCGACGCTCTGGAATGAACTCCCCCCTGGCCTACGTCAAGTGCCTGATCTTCGGACCTTCCATCGTGAGCTAAAAACATTTATTTACTCAAGCGGGACTGGCATAATAGTTTGATTTTATATTGGGGTTTTATTAATATTTTAAATTTTAAATTTATTTTTAACTATCAGCCGCTTAGTAATTGCTATATTTTAATTTCTTTTAATTGTATATATCTTGTATTTTATTTCTGGCTGTACACCGCCCTGAGTCCTTCGGGAGAAGGGCGGTATAAAAATTTAATAAAATAAATAAATAAATAAATAAATAAATAAATAAATAAATCCTTATATCGCAGCTTTGGTCTCCCTCTGAGGCACTTTCCCTGCACTAATTCTCCATACAGGAGATCTTTCGGAATCCAACCATCAGCCATTCACAAGACACACCCAAGCCAGCGTAGACGTCGCTGTTTCATACTGTATACATGCTAGAAATTCCAGCATGTTCCAAGACTGTGCTATTTGGAACTTTGTCCTGCCAGGTGATGCCAAAAATACGTCAGAGACAGCGCATATGAAATGTGTTCAACTTTCTCTCCTGTCATACATAAAGGGTCCAAGACTCACTGCAGTACAAGAGTGCGCTCAGGACACAAGCTCTACAGACCTGGATCTTTTTATGTTCCATCAGCTTCTTATTAAGCCATACTCTCTTTGTAAGTATGGAAAATGTGGTGGCCTCTTTACCAATACGTTTATTCAGCTCAGTATCTAAAGGGAGAGTGTCAGAGATAGTTGAGCCGAGGTACACAAAGTCATAGATTTTACTAGAGATGTCATATTGACACATCTGGAAAAACCCGAATCTGAAAGTTTCCAGGTTTTCCCCACCCAAAGGAAAGTCCAAGTCCCTTCCCTTGCACCCACATGTCCATCACATGGCCCAATCAAAGCACCATCCCAACTGGAGATGCCTCTCAGTTCCAAACATCCAGATGCAGGGCAAGATGTCCTTGACTACCTGAGAAAGGAATGTTATTATGGTTATATATCACCCATACTCGATACAATCCCCCCTCCCAGTTTCCCACAATAGTAAATGTGGCAGGCCTGAAGGCCCAATGAAAAAGATGGCTTCCAGGCCTGACAGGTTGTCCAGTTGCCACAATTCAATCTTTAGATGCCTTTGGCCTGGACAATTGAATCTTCATTGACATAAGGGGAGGAAGCAAATCCAGATATCAAAAGATGGCAACTATAACTAGGATCAGACTGGTTTGACATCTCCTGTTCAGTCTGAGTGAAATGAAACTGATTTTGTTCTCCTGAAGAAGAGAAAAATAATAATTGAATGTTCGTAAGCAAGGAACTGGCACGCTGAAGTGGCATAAATGTTGTGAAAAATAATAAAAGAGAAATGAAAAGAAATGAAACATAGAAAATAAAATAATAAAATAAATTAGAGAAGAGAAAAATAAATCAGAGAAGCGGAAAAAATTGCTGACTGTTCATAAGCAACATTATGCCAAACTGAAGTGGCATGAATTGCCAAAAATAATGAAAAAAAATGAAGTGAAATCAAATAAAAAATAGAAAATAAAGTAATAAAATAAAATAAATTAGTGAAGAGAAAAATAAATCAGAAAAGAGGAAAAAAAATAGTTGAATGTTCATAAGCAAGGCACTTAAAGTCTGCCAGGCTATAGCGGCATAAAAGAATAAAAGATAATAATGAAATGAAATGAAAAATAGAAAATAAAATAAAAACTGGAGAAGAGAAAAACAAACCAGATAAGAGAAAAAAACAGGTTAACATTCATAAGCAAGGTGCTTAAGACTGCCAGGCTGAAGAAGCGTAAAAAATGTCAAAAATAATAGCCGTGAAATGAATTGAAATAAAAAATAGAAAATAAAATAAAATAGAGAACAGAAAAATAAACCAGATAAGAGAAAAAAAAATAGTTGAATGTTGATAAGCAAAGTGCTTAAGACTGCCAGGCTGAAGAAGCATAAAAGTTGTCAAAGATAATAAAAATGAAATGAAATGAAATGAAAAATAGAAAATAAAATAAACCAGATAAGAGAAAACAAAAATAGCTGAAAGGTCATAAATAAGATTCTTAAGTCTGCCAGGTTGGAAGTGGCATAAAACATGTCAAAAATAATAAAAGGGAAGCAAAACATAACATGGCATGGCATGGCATGGCATGGCATAGCATAGCACAGTGATGGTTAATCTTTTTGGTGCTGAGTACCCAAAACAAGCATGCGTGCACAAATGTGTGCGTGCCCCAGCCCCCCAACTGCAGTGCGAGTGCCCCAGCGCATGCGTGCACATTCCCTGATCATGCTCCCCCCGTGCATGCGCCCCAGCCCTCCCCGGCCCCCATTTTGATTTCCAGGTTGGTGCAGGAGGCTTTTCAGGCCCAAAACAGGGATCTTGCAATCGGGGACCTTGCGATCTCGACAGTTTCTCCATCCAGTGTGTCCTAGCTTTCTCCTGCCTTCCTGCCACGGAGAGGCACCTGCGGAGGGTGGAACCTGCGAAGATCGGGGAAGGCCCCATCCCCGCACATATGCAACAGAGACCTAAAGACCAGCTGGCCAGCGGGAGTCCCTGTGCATGCATGGTGGAGCTGGGCTGGGGCCACGGTTGGTGTTCTCGCAGAGGGGGCTCTGCGTGCCATCTTTGGCTCTGCGTGCCATAGGTTCACCATCATGGGCATAGCATAAAATAACATACATAACCCAATCCAAAGTACAGACTCTAGGGATCATAAGTGAAAAATAACAGAATAACATAGTTGGAAGTCTTCTAGTCCAACCCCCTACTGAAGCAGGAGATCCTATATCATTCTGGACAAATGCTTGTCCAGTCTCTTCTTTAAAAAACTCCAGTGTTGGAGCATTCACAACTTCTGAAGGCAAGTCATTCCACTAGTTAATTGTTCTTACTGTTAGGAAATTTCTCCTTAGTTCTACGTTGCTTTTCTCCTTGGTTAATTTCCATCCATTGTTTCTTGTCCTGCCTTTTGGTGCTTCACTGTTTCCAGGGTGGCCCTGCGGACCAGATTTAAGCACCCCATGAGCCAAATCAGGCCCGCAGGCTTAGAGTTTGACACCCCTGCTATAGATGACTGAACACACCAAAGAATTAAGGCCTTCAAATTGTGGTGCTGGAGATAACTCTTTAGAGTCCTTTGAACTGCAAGGATAAAAATCAGTCAATCCAGAGGTGGTATTCAGCCGGTTTGGATCGGTTCACCCGAACTGGTAGCGGAAATTGTGGGCCCTGGCTCTATGCCATCCTATTTAGGCTTGTTTTTGAGCCCGGCCACATGTGCGGAAGGCACATGCACGGAAGGCTGGGCGCAGCTGTGGAAGGCATGCATGTGCACAAATCTGGTGTGTACATGCATGAAGTGAGCATGCGTGCGCAGGGCGAACTGGTAGTAACATAATGTGAAACCCACCGCTGAGTCAATCCTAAAGAAAATCAAACCTGACTGTTCTTTGGAAGGACAAATTCACCGCCCTGAGTCCTTCGGGAGAAGGGCGGTATAAAAATTAAATTATTATTATTATTATTATTATTATTATTATTGTTATTGTTATTGTTATTGTTATTGTTATTGTTATTGTTATTGTTATTGTTATTGTTATTGTTATTGTTATTGTTATTGTTATTGTTATGAAGATGAAGATGAAGATGAAGATGAAGATGAAGATGAAGATGAAGATGAAGCTCAAATACTTGGCTAGCAGATGAGAAGAGAGGATTTGTTGGAAAAGACTCTGATGTTAGGAAAGATTGAAGGCAGAAGGAGAAAGGGACGGCAGAGGTTGAGATAGATACTGTCATTGACATGGTGGGCATAGGTCTTGGCAAACTCCAGGAGATAGTGGAGGATTGGGGGGGGGACAGCTGCGCCACGTGCGCCACCATGAAATCCAGACCAAGGAAGGACTTCTCCAAACTGTGGCCGAACCCACAAGGCCCTGGGAGGAAATTGCTATGGATTTCATCGTCGAGCTCCCTGTCAGCGGAGGGAATAAAGTGATTTGGATGGTAGTTGATTTATTTTCCAAACAGGCTCACTTCACCGCCTGTAGCAGGTTACCTTGGGCAGGGAAATTGGCGAAACTGCTCGTGAGGCACATTTACAGACTCCATGTGGTTCCAAAAAGAATAATATCAGATCATGGAGTCCAGTTTACTGCTAAGTTCTGGAGGGAGTGCCTACGGTACATTGGGTCATCCCAGGGACTTAGCTCCACTAACGGAGCTGTTGAAAAATTGAATGCAATGGTAGAACAGTACATTAGATGTTATGTAAACTACCAGCAAGAGAACTGGGTGGAGTTGCTACTGTTTGCAGAAGTGTGTGTCAGGCCTGGAAACCATACTAGACTTTAGGGTTCCAGACGCTGCCATATTTTTCCCCTGAGGGGAAGAAGCAGAGTTGAGGGGTATGGTAACATTCTTCAAGCGGTCAAGGTCGGATGATGTTCACATCTGCAGGAGGAGTGGCGAGAAGATATTCGAATAAACTGGGAGAATGTGGGACCATGTGATCAGCAAAGGGGTCAGGGGGGTGGGACTCCTGGGGTTTGTATAACTGGGAAAAGAATCCGGAAGTTCAGTTTTGGAATTTCACTCATCGTGTGCCAGTTTCCTCATGCTAGTAAAGAACTCTGAAAGACAATGGCTTCTGAGTTTTTTTTATGCAGAAGAGGTTTTTCTGGAACCTTGACAGTGTGTTTTCTTCTGCCGGCGGGGGGGAGGGGAGGGACACCTGTCAGCTTTGGAAGCCATATTGGGCCGAAAGCTTCCACACGCTGCCACTTTCTCCGGTGTGGGAAAGTAGGAGAGGGGGGTGGGAGTACAATGGGCTATTAGACATAACAACATTCTTCCTGCCGGTCAAGGTTGGGCTGGGCTCACATCTGGAGAAGGAGTGGCCAGAGTGATGCTTCGACATGGGACGGTTGAGGATTGGAGCATGTGACCGGCAGAGGGGTCATGAGGGTGGAGATTTTGGAGTTTGTATTACTGAAGGAGGAACCTGAATCCCCAGTTTCGGTTTTCTTCCAACTGTGCCAGTCCATAGGGTCACAAAGAGTCAGACATGACTTAGCAACTGAACAAACAAAAGCTGGCTGATTATAACAAGCCCCAAAGTGATCTAAAACAGGGCTCTCCAACCTTGGCCACTCAGCTTTGCTGGCTGAGGAACTCTGGCAGTTGAAGTCCACAAGTCTTAAAGTGACCAAGGTTGGAGACCCCTGGTCTAAAAGGCCTTTAGCTTTTTCTGAGAAGGAAAGGTCCTACATTGTGTTACCTATGAGAAGTTTTATATCAAAATATATTGTATACTTTTTATACTATTTCCCTCTTCTCTTACAACATTAACAGAATCCACAATGGACTGGGAATCAGCATCTCCATTAGATAATTGACAGTCAAACTGAAACTAAGTTAATCAAGTAAAGACAGCAAACGGGGAAAAACCTTTTACTCAAACTTCCTCAAACCCCACAAATAAGTTCCCCAGACCTAATCCACATATCAAAGGAGAAGGTCCGTAGATACAAATATGGTTAATTGAATTAGGTCTGCCTGGGAAACTGCTTGTTCACAAGAATAAACATCACAGATGACATAGCTACACACACACACACACACACACACACACACACACACGACTCTCAAGTCTCACCCTAGAATCAGCATGTAGACACTTCCACACCCAGGGCAAGCTCCCCTATAAAACTGTGTCACTGTCACCCCATTTCTCTGCAGCTGCCCCCAAAGCAAACCCCTTTGCTTTTGGGTATAAATATTTCTCCTTTCCTCACAGCTGTCTGGAGCTCATTTTTATTTATTCCTGCACGACCCCAGGCTCAAGTTGGAATCCCAAATTATTCTTTTGACACACCAATGCCAGGAAGAGGCTGAACACCTGGCCTCCTCATTTGGGGAGATGTGACATATGTGTCATAAGTCAGGGGTCTCCAACCTTGGCAACTTTAAGACTTGTGGACTTCAACTCCCAGAATTCCTCACCCAGCAAAGCTTTGCTGATATGAAAGCTTTGCTGGCTGAGGAATTCTGGGAGTTGAAGTCCACAAGTCTTAAAGTGACCAAGGTTGGAGACCCCTGGTCTAAAAGGCCTTTAGCTTTTTCTGAGAAGGAAAGGTCCTACATTGTGTTACCTATGAGAAGTTTTATATCAAAATATATTGTATACTTTTTATACTATTTCCCTCTTCTCTTACAACATTAACAGAATCCACAATGGACTGGGAATCAGCATCTCCATTAGATAATTGACAGTCAAACTGAAACTAAGATAATCAAGTAAAGACAGCAAACGGGGAAAAACCTTTTACTCAAACTTCCTCAAACCCCACAAATAAGTTCCCCAGACCTAATCCACATATCAAAGGAGAAGGTCCGTAAATACAAATATGGTTAATTGAATTAGGTCTGCCTGGGAAACTGCTTGTTCACAAGAATAAACATCACAGATGACATAGCTACACACACACACGACTCTCAAGTCTCACCCTAGAATCAGCATGTAGACACTTCCACACCCAGGGCAAGCTCCCCTATAAAATTGTGTCACTGTCACCCCATTTCTCTGCAGCTGCCCCCAAAGCAAGCCCCTTTGCTTTTGGGTATAAATATTTCTCCTTTCCTCACAGCTTTCTGGAGCTCATTTTTATTTATTCCTGCACGACCCCAGGCTCAAGTTGGAATCCCAAATTATTCTTTTGACACACCAATGCCAGGAAGAGGCTGAACACTTGGCCTCCTCATTTGGGGAGATGTGACATATGTGTCATAAGTCAGGGGTCTCCAACCTTGGCCACTCAGCTTTGCTGGCTGAGGAACTCTGGCAGTTGAAGTCCACAAGTCTTAAAGTGACCAAGGTTGGAGACCCCTGGTCTAAAAGGCCTTTAGCTTTTTCTGAGGAGGAAAGGTCCTACATTGTGTTACCTATGAGAAGTTTTATATCAAAATATATTGTATACTTTTTATACTATTTCCCTCTTCTCTTACAACATTAACAGAATCCACAATGGACTGGGAATCAGCATCTCCATTAGATAATTGACAGTCAAACTGAAACTAAGTTAATCAAGTAAAGACAGCAAACGGGGAAAAACCTTTTACTCAAACTTCCTCAAACCCCACAAATAAGTTCCCCAGACCTAATCCACATATCAAAGGAGAAGGTCCGTAATACAAATATGGTTAATTGAATTAGGTCTGCCTGGGAAACTGCTTGTTCACAAGAATAAACATCACAGATGACATAGCTACACACACACACGACTCTCAAGTCTCACCCTAGAATCAGCATGTAGACACTTCCACACCCAGGGCAAGCTCCCCTATAAAATTGTGTCACTGTCACCCCATTTCTCTGCAGCTGCCCCCAAAGCAAGCCCCTTTGCTTTTGGGTATAAATATTTCTCCTTTCCTCACAGCTTTCTGGAGCTCATTTTATTTATTTGCATTTATATCCCGCCCTTCTCTGAAGACTCAGGGTGGCTTACACTATGTTAGCAATAGTCTTCATCCTATTTGTATATTTATATACAAAGTCAACTTTATTGCCCCCAACAATCTGGGTCCTCATTTTACCTACCTTATAAAGGATGGAAGGCTGAGTCAACCTTGGGCCTTGTGGGACTAGAACCTGCAGTAACTGCAAGCAGCTGTGTTAATAACAACAACCACCCAGCTACCAGCAAAATCGGCCAAAGCAACACTGATGATCAATGGGGTGACAGTTGTCCCAGCCAGATTGCTTTCACATGCCATTTAAATCTTAGCGTTCCGTTCTGTCAGGGGAGCTACCATAGATATAGATTCTTCCCAAGGCCTTCTTAACTCACCTGCAACCTAGATATCATAGAAGATGCCCTGTAATCATTACTGCTGAATAGAATAGAACAGAATAGAATATTGAGAATGGAATGGAATAAGAATTAGAAATAAGAATAGAATAGAATAGAATAGAATAGAGCAGAGCAGAGCAGAGCAGAGCAGAACAGAACAGAACAGAATAGAATACTTTCTTGGCCAAGTGTGATTGGACACACAAAGAATTTATCTTTGGTGCATATGCTCTCAGTGTACATAAAAAGACAAGATACATTTGTCAAGAATCACAAGATACAACATTTAATGATAGTCATAGGGTACAAATAAACAATCAGGAAACAATCAATATCAATATAAATCGTAAGGATACAAGCAGCAAAGTTATAGTCATACAGTCATAAGTGGGAGGAGATGGGTGATGGGAACGATGAGAAGATTAATAGTAGTGCAGACTTAGTAAATATTTTGACGGTGTTGAGGGAATTATTTGTTTAGTAGAGTGATGGAATTTGGGGGAAAACTGTCCTTGTGTCTAGTTGTTTTGGTGTGTAGTGCTCTATAGCGTCCTTTTGAGGGTAGGAACTGAAACAATTTATGTCCAGGATTGTGAGGGGGTCTGTAAATATTTTCACAGCCCTCTTTTTGACTCCTGCAGTATACAGGTCCTCTAAGGGAAGGTAGGTTTGTAGTAATATAACGTTACATTTCAGTTTGTTCTGGGAAGGAATGTCATTTTAGCCTTGCCTCAGTCCACTAAGCATCATGAGAAAGGCCTTGGAAGCTCTTATTCATGATCCGGTCAAGATAAATTTGGCTTCAAGGATTTAGCAAAAACAAACCAACTATAAGGGGCGTGCATAAGAGCACAAAAGTGCCTACCGTTCCTGTCCTATTGTTCCCTTTCATTATATCAAATTAATATAGTTGTTGCATACTTTTGCTTATATATATGTTTATATGTTATGTTGTTGTTTTATGTTGATTTTTGTGTATACTGTTGTGACCAAAAAAAAATAAAAAAATCTCAATATGAACAAGACAAGATTCATTTATTTCCTTGTATATTTCTTTCACAGGGTTCTATTTCACTGAGGTGACTCTAAGCAGAGAACCACCAAACAATATCGCAATTATAATCATTGTAATCATGAGCAGGGGTGGGTTCTACTCAGTGGTGGGATTCAGCCAGTTCGCACCACTTCGGGAGAACCGGTTGTTAACTTTCCGAGCAATTTGGCAAACTGGTTGTTGGAAGAAACGATTAGGGCAGAGAACCGGTTGTTAAATTACTTGAATCCCACCACTGGTTCTACTTACCTTTACTACTGGTTCGCAACAGGAGCACGCGCGCATGCGCAGAAGCCCCTTGATGACATTAGGGCAGGTGGGCGGAGCCTCCCACCAGTTTTACTACTGGTTCTATAGAACCGGACAGAACCAGGAGCAACTGACCACTAATCATGAGGCATTACAATGCAACTATAAATAGCATTCCGCTGAGGTAAAAAGTATTTCAGGCCATCCTTGATATTGCAACCCACACTTCATTTCGGACATTAATACAATTGAACGTGTCCAGAAATATTTTACAAGAAGAGTCCTCCACTCCTCTGATCGCAACAAAATACCTTATACCACCAGACTTGAAATCCTGGGTTTAGAAAATTTAGAACTACGCCGCCTTCGACATGAGCTGAGTTTAACTCATAGAATCATTTTTTATTTTTTTTTAAATTTACATTTATATCCCGCCCTTCTCCGAAGACTCAGGGCGGCTTACACTATATTAGCAATAGTCTTCATTCTATTTCTATATTTATATACAAAGTCAACTTATTGCCCCCAACAATATATTACAATGTCCTTCCTGTTGAAGACTACTTCAGCTTCGATCACAACAATACAAGAGCACACAATAGATTTAAACTTAATGTGAACCGCTCCAATCTTGATTGTAGAAAATATAACTTCAGTAACAGAGTTGTTAATGCCTGGAATGTACTACCTGACTCTGTGGTCTCTTCCCAAAATCCCCAAAGCTTTAACCAAAGACTATCTACTATTGACCTCACCCCATTCCTAACAGGTCTGTAAGGGGCGTGCATAAGAGCACCAGTGTGCCTACCGTTCCTGTCCTAATGTTCCCCTTGATTGCATTCAATTTGTATGGTTATTTCATGCTTATACTTATATATATTGTTGTGTTTGACAAAATAAATGAATAAAAAATAAAAATAAAAACATCCTTACAGAGCCGCCATTTATGGAATATGAATCTCTCATTACCCTCGTTCCCAACACCTTTTTGAAACAGACGTATTTTTAATAATTTCCAAAAATGATAGGAACCAGGGTGCTGAGTATTTATTCGTTTGTTGGTTTTGTTTGTCATACATATACACAGATCGTCCTTGACTTACAGCCGTTCATTTAATGACCATTCCAATGGTGTTGAAACAGGGGACTTGTGACCATTTGTCACACTTACATCATCCCCCAAAGTCACATGATCAAAATTCAGATGCTTGGCAACTGGCATGTTTTTATGACGGTTTTAGTGTCCCGGGATCACTGTCATCGCTTTTTGAGACTTTCAAAAAGCAAAATCAATGGGGGAAGTCAGAGTCACTTAACAACAGGGTTATTAACTTAACAACTGGAGTGATTCACTTATCAACAGTGGTGAAATGGGGTGAAATGCACTCAACAAGTATGTTGCTTAGCAAACAGAAATTTTGGGCTCAACTGGGCTCATATGTCAACGTTGCCCATTTCACAGGATAATGACCCTAGGAAGTACAGTAAAAATACATAACAGAAGCTAACCATTAAAAAAAAAACATTATGTGAGGAAAGGCACCAACTGGGTTTTACAGGTATTATGTCTACCTTATATGCAGCTCTATCATTCCTCTCCATTGTAGTTATTTCCTGTATCCCATTGCCACTCTAGGATTCATCTCCATTGTTCCTGTGATGCATCTCCTGTTGCTGTTGTATTACTCACTCTCTAGTAAAATGGTTTCTGCACAGTGATGGCTTGTAGTGTGCTTAATTATTCTACATGAAACACTGGGGTTACTGGCAATGCAGTAGCGGAGAGAATTTTTATTATAGGCAATACAGTGTTGTGGTCTGTCAGCAGCCTGAGGACCTGGCAGTGGAGTTGGACAGTGAGGAGGCTGGGGTGGGCAATGGGCCAGTCCTGGAGTCAGGGGATGGTCCAGATGAGGGCGCTGGGTCAGAGGCAGAGGCATCTCCAGAGGCAGACAGCAGAGAGGCAGAGGAACAGGAGGAGCCTGTTCCTAGTGCACGCACCAGAAGGCAAGAGCAGCTGAAGCAAGAAGGGCGACTCGGGAGTAAGGCCAGAAGATGTTTGGCCCCTCCCATAAGGCTTAAAAGAGCAGCAATGAGCCATTGGGTTCTTTCTGGAAATGCAACATTGATTCCATTGCTTCCTGTCAGCGTCTCTTGAACTTTGTGGGGGTTTTGCCAAGAAAAGCCTTTGGCAGGTTGCCAAAGACAACAAAGTTTGGTGATAAGGCTGCAGAACTGTTTATGAAGGATTTGTTTTGGACTAAGCTGAGAATGGATTAATTATCAGCTGTTCTAATAAAATAAGTTTGTTTAGGACTGAATTGTGTTTGGTAATCACTACTTGGGCCTCAATCACAACATACAGCCATCTCACTTAATTAATCACTTATTTGAGATTCCCAAGCCTGATGACCGAACCATGTTTTAAGGCACTCCTGGAAGACTGTCAGGGATGGAGCCAACCTTACTGATGATGGTGGGGATGATGTTACACAAGGAAGAGCCAGAAGTAACTGTCCTTGGTGCTCGCTGAGCTTGATAGTTTTCTTGCAGACTTTTCATTTCCCAACGAGGTAACATCATCAGTACTAGCTGGATGTAACTCCTTCACAGAGAGGATCCATAGCAAATACCTTCTGCTGGACCAATTGGGATGAGCACAGGGATGAAATGTAAAATTTGTTACTACCGGTTCTGTGGCCGTGGCTTGGTGGGGGGGGGGTAATGTGACTGGGTGGGCATGGCCAACTTTTTTTTTTTACTTTTAAAAGCATTTTTTTCTACAACTTCTTCGGCCAAAGAGGTTATAAAAAATGCTTTTAAAAGCCTGTGATGATCAAGCAACTCAGCTGGGATCGCCAGAGGAAAAAAAGCTTTTAAAGGGTTCTGACGATCCCAGCTGAGTTGCCTGATTGCCAGAATCCTTTAAAAGCATTTTTTCTACAACCTCTTCGGCCGAAGAGGTTGTAAAAAATGCATTTAAAAGGTTCTGACGATCCCAGCTGAGCCACGCGATCATCAGAGGCTTTTTTTTTTAGTTTTAAAAGCAATTTTTTGGCCAAAGAAAAAATGCTTTTAAAAGTAAAAAAAAAAAAACCTCTGATGATTGTGTGGCTCAGCTGGGGTTGGGGGGGGCAGGTATTTTTGCCAAAAAATCCAAACCACCCACCACCATCGCTACCTGATCGGGTGATCTGGTCCAAACCGGGAGCATTTCACCCCTGGATGGGCAGATGTAATTGTGTGAAGGCAGTCCCCCAAATGTACAGTAGTAGGAAATCTTTCCTTTGAGTTCCCTCCTACCATATTTTCCAGAGAGAGGAAAATGAGTGGCACACACTGTTTCCAACATACCTTAGATCAATAGTCCCCAACTCCCCGAGTATTGGTCCGTGGCCTCTTAGGAACTGGGCTGTGCAAGCGAGCGAAGCTTCATCTGTGCATGTGCAGGATCTAGGGAGTGTGTGAAACCACCCCCCACCCACCCCTCAATCCATGGAAAAATTGTCTTCCATGAAATGGGTTCCTAGGGTCGGAGAATGTTGCTTTAAGATGATAGATTCCATTTGGAGTAGATGCTCTTGAGAAGGATATTCCAATAATTCAAAGCACAAAACCCTGCTTCTGTTTTTCGATCCTAGTCTTAATGTGCCTAAGAGTATCTTTCAAACTTCTCTTGTTTGATTTCATTATCAAATCAAATTAAGCTTATTTAATTATTGAACGAGACAGAGGAAGATCCTGCTAATGCTGTTGATCTTGGATTATCATTTTTCCTTTGTCATTTATGCTTTCTAAGGCCTTGAGAAGTCTCTCTCATGATTCAGTAGAAATGTAGAGAACCAGGAAGGCAACAATGATTAAAGGGAGGGGAAAAAAACCCCGCAATGTGAAATAGTGTTGATATTCAAAAGGGTCAATATCAGAGCTAGTATTCAGCCGGTTCGGGCCGGTTCGGCAGAACCGGTAGCGCCGATGATCAGCTGGCCCCGCCCACCCACCCCCACCTAATCCTGACCTGTATTTCCTGCTTTCCAGTTCAACTCAATCACAAGGCACAGCTGATTCCCTCCCCCCCCTCCACTGTTCTACTTTTGCTGACTTGGAAGGTAAGCAGCTGAGCTTCTAAATGTCCCATTTTCAGCGTTGTGCACAAGCTCTTTAGGCACGTGAGTGCACAAAGTGTGCATGCACACGCATAGTGCATGCTCACCAAACCGGTTGTTCAACTGGCAGCATCCCACCACTGGTCAATATCCTATTTGCATTTGCAAATCGAGTTCTACAGGCAGCAAGATTTTAATCGGACCAATCTGAGATTTGAGACTCCAATTCATAAAAGATTCAACCATGGGCAGTAAATGGGAATGCATCAAACTGCTTGCAGCTGCTTCCTCTTTTATATATTAAAAGAGAGAGGGAGAGAGGGAGAGAGAGAGATTGAAAATAGCAGGAATTGCAGACCCTTGAGAAGACCATAACTCAGAGCAAAGTTTCAACTGGATGGTTTCAAAAGTTTCATCGCAATAAATCCCCCTTAACCTCTTTTAAGGCAAAGATAGCAAGGAAAAGACAGGACAGCAGTTTTCAAATGATCTGGCAAAGGGCCTTTAGAGAACCAATATAAAACGTGTTCTCCAGTATGAAAAACAAGAGTTTTCAACAACTTTTAAAGAGTTCTTACTAAAATTTGAAGAGCAAACATCACCCTCTGACTATTGGTCTTCATCAGGTGGCATGGCCAATAGTCAGAGGGTGATGCTGTTGGCAATGCTAACCATCTTTAGGCATGATGTGTTATTGGAAACTTTGCAAATTAAAAAAAAAAGTACCAGAGACACACGTAGTCCTCGATTTACAACAGTTTATTTAGCGACAGTTTGAAGTTATAATGGCACTGAAAAAGTGACTAATGACCATTTTTCACAATTATGACTGCATCTGCATAGTCATGTGATCAAAAGTCAGGCAGACGGCAACAGACTCATATTTATGACGGTTGCAATATTCTGGGGTCATGCAATCACCGTTTTCAAAGCAAAGTCAACGGGGAAGCCAGATTCGCTTAACAACCGTCTTACTTACTTAGCAACTGCAGCGATTCACTGAACAATATATTTTTTTCTTAACCAGGTGAACCTACCTACACAAATTCTAAGTGAAAAGAAAGATGGAAATAGCAGAACGACACTCTTCCAAATATTTAATGGGCATATCTATGGAGATTTTCAGTCATCCAGAACACGGTTGTCCCAAAGGCGCTTTTTCAACAGGCAACTGGACTTCGTTTTTCCTTGAAGACATTTTGCCTCTCATTCAAGAAGCTTCTTCATTTCTGACTGGATGGTGGAGGATGGAAGGATTTTTTTTTTATTTATTTTTTTACATTTATACCCCGCCCTTCTCCGAAGACTCAGGGCGGCTTACAATGTATAAGGCAATAGTCTCATTCTATTTGTATATTTTTTACAAAGTCAATTTATTGCCCCCCCAACAATCTGGGTCCTCATTTTACCTACCTTATAAAGGATGGAAGGCTGAGTCAACCTTGGGCCGGGCTCGAACCTGCAGTAATTGCAGGCTGCTGTGTTCTAATAACAGGCTTCTCTATTGCCTGAGTTATCCCGGCCCTATTGGAATATTGGATTTATATTCTGATCCAATTCTACAGAGGAATTATTGAGTCTGTCATTTGCACCTCTATAACTGTCTGGTTCGGTTCTGCAACCCAACAAGAAAAACACAGACTTCAGAGGATAATTAGAACTGCAGAAAAAATAATTGCTACCAACTTGCCTTCCATTGAGGACCTGTATACTGCACGAATCAAGAAGAGGGCCGTGAAAATATTTGCAGATCCCTCGCATCCTGGACATAAACTGTTTCAACTCCTACCCTCAAATATAGAGCACTGCACACCAGAACAACTAGACACAAGAACAGTTTTTTCCCGAAGGCCATCACTCTGCTAAACAAATAATTCCATCAACACTGTCAGACTATTTACTGAATCTGCACTACTATTAATCGTTTCATAGTTCCCATCACCAATCTCTTTCCACTTATGACTGTATGACTATAACTTGTTGCTGGCAATCCTTATGATTTACATTGATATATTGATCAATTGTGTTGTAAATGTTGTACCTTGATGAACGTATCTTTTCTTTTATGTACACTGAGAGCATATGCACCAAGACAAATTCCTTGTGTGTCCAATCACACTTGGCCAATAAAAATTCTATTCTATTCTATTCTATTCTATCTAGTCGTTAGCACTCTTTCTGAGAGGCGTTGAGGCCATTTGGAGGTTTATCTGTGCCTTCAGGGTCTCTTGAATAGTGCAAATGAGTGTGGAAACTTCTTGGAACTGTGGAAAGGATTGTGTCGTAAACAGAGCCATGGTGGGCCATTCATGCTGATATCAAAGAGCCCATAAATTATTGCCTTGTCCATATATGAAGAAAATGATAACAACATCCCCTGGGAAACCAGAAAATTCTAGAAGTTCTGTCAAGGGCGTGAATCACTTTTCAATCTCGCCACACAATCTCTCCCCATTATTTGGAAAGCACCCAATTCAATATGATGCCTCAAGTCTATTTGAAGATTCCGCCCCAAATTTCATCTTTGAAGCTTTGATTCAAACGAGCAATTTGATAGAACCTCCTTCAAGCAGAACCACTTTCTTTGAAGCCCTAATTAAAACAATTTCACTGAAAATAGCCTTTTTTCCCCCTTTGAAATAACGGCAAACTCTTTTTCGTTCCAGCAAATGAAAAGAGGTAGAGAAAAATGAGAATATATGTTTGTATTTTTTCTTTATTTTTCATATTCATGTCACTTTTATCGGCCTGACTGACAGAAGAATAACATACCACCTGAAACACAACACCTGTCTGTATTCATATTTGTCTCCTTGCCCTCCCAAACCTTTTCCTTGTAACCTGTCATATTCTACGAAAAGTGTTGAAACCTGATATGAGAAGAGTTGATTAAAATGCTCCACAGCCATTGTTTAACAAGGCTTTAATTGTTATTTAAAAAAAGGAGGTTTTAACAAGTTGTAAATGTGTTTTCCAAAGCGCCCCTGCTACTTCTAATTGATGCTGCCAATGGAAAATCATCACTACATGATGAATAATTTTTGTTTGTTTAGTAATATCTTTCTTTCTCTTGGTCCTTCTACAAGGCTTTAAAACAAAACAGGGAGAAAGGTAGACCAGCCTGAGAGGTGGAACCAAGGCAGAACCGTTGTGACCCAGACCCAAGTAGGTAGTAATAAACTTAGTCCGTGGAAAAACAAACTTTATTCGAACAGCTGGGAATTACTTCATTCTCAGCGTCATTCAACTCAAAGTAAAACAAATACCTCCCAACACAAATAGAATAGAATAGAATAGAATAGAATAGAATTTTATTGGCCAAGTGTGATTGGACACACAAGGAATTTGTCTTGGTGCATATGCTCTCAGTGTACATAAAAGAAAAGATACGTTCATCAAGGTACAACATTTACAACACAATTGATGATCAATATATCAATATAAATCATAAGGATTGCCAGCAACAAGTTATAGTCATACAGTCATAAGTGGAAAGAGATTGGTGATGGGAACTATGAAACGATTAATAGTAGTGCAGATTCAGTAAATAGTCTGACAGTGTTGAGGGAATTATTTGTTTAGCAGAGTGATGGCCTTCGGGAAAAAACTGTTCTTGTGTCTAGTTGTTCTGGTGTGCAGTGCTCTATAGCGTCGTTTTGAGGGTAGGAGTTGAAACAGTTTATGTCCAGGATGCGAGGGATCTGCAAATATTTTCACGGCCTCTTCTTGATTCGTGCAGTATACAGGTCCTCAATGGAAGGCAAGTTGGTAGCAATTATTTTTCTGCAGTTCTAATTATCCTCTGAAGTCTGTGTTTTTCTTGTTGGGTTGCAGAACCGAATCCGACAGTTATAGAGGTGCAAATGACAGACTCAATAATTCCTCTGTAGAACTGGATCAGCAGCTCCTTGGGCAGTGTGGGCTTACTGAGTTGGCGCAGGAAGAACATTCTTTGTTGTCCTTTTTTAATGATGTTTTGATGTTAGCTGTCCATTTGAGATCTTGCGATATGATAGAACCCAGAAATTTGAAGGTTTCTACTGTTGATACTGTGTTGTCAAGTATTGTGAGAGGTGGAAGTATGGAAGGGTTTTCCTAAAATCTACCACCATTTCTACGGTTTTGAGTGTGTTCAGTTCCAGATTGTTTTGGTTGCACCACAAGGCTAGTCGTTCGACCTCTCGTCTATATCGGATTCGTCATTGTCTCGAATGAGACCAATCACTGTTGTGTCATCTGCGAACTTCAGTAGCTTAACAAATGGATCATTGGAGATGCAGTCATTGGTATACAGAGAGAGAAGTGGGAGAGCACACAGCCTTGGGGGCCCTGTGCTAATTGTACAGGTATTTGATGTGATCTTGCTTAGCTTCACCTGCTGCTTCCTGTTTGTTAGGAAGCTTGTGATCCACTTACAAGTCTGTTCCGGTACCTGTAGCTGGTTTAGCTTAGTTAGAAGAATGTCTGGAATGATGGTATTGAATGCTGAACTAAAGTCTACAAAAAGGATCCTTGCATAGGTCTTTGGAGACTCAAGATGTTGTAGGATGTAGTGCAGAGCCATATTAACAGCATCATCTGTTGATCTATTTGCTCGGTATGCAAATTGCAAGGGGTCTAACAGCGGATTCGTGATGGTTTTCAGGTAGGAAAGCACAAGCCTTTCAAAGGTTTTCATGACTACATATGTTAGAGCAACTGGTCTGTAGTCATTCAGTTCCTTGATGGTGGGCTTCTTGGACACTGGGATGATGGTAGAGTGTTTGAAGCAAGAAGGAACATAGCACATCTCTAGTGATTTATTGAAAATATGGGTGAAGATGGGGGCCAATTGGTCAGCACAGACTTTTAAGCAAGAAGGAGTTATCTTGTCTGGGCCTGGCGCTTTTCCTGGCTTTTGTCTGTGAAATAGGTCCTGCACTTCCTTTTCTGTGATCACTAGGGGTTGTGAACCCAATGAAATGGGGTCAGTTGTAGGAGGCTTGGCTGTTGTTGCTGTGTCTGAGATGGGGGTTGTGGAGATAGGTGGCTGTAGTTTCCTTTCAAACCTGCAGTAAAACTCATTCAGGTCATCTGCCAGTTGTTGATTACCTTCAGCCTGGGAAGGAGGTTTGCCATAGCCGGTGATATTTTTAAGAGTTCCTCAGTTATCTCAGATAACTGAGAACTAATTCCTCAGTTATCTCTGAGGAACTCAGTTATATCTGAGGAACTAATTCCTCAGTTATCTCAGAAACCAAGTCCAATTAGGCCAGGGGTAGTCAACCTTTTTATACCTACCGCCCACTTTTGTATCTCTGTTAGTAGTAAAATTTTCTAACTGCCCACTGGTTCCACAGTAATGCGTCGTGTAGCGTCTGCGCATGCATCTCGCACATCGTGGATTGGGTTTGGGGGGGGCGCCAGCTACCATCTCTTCTTGTCTGCTTGTTACAACTGGGTGGTGTGGAGAGAGATGCACGAGCTATTCTGGGACGAGGCTCTTTTGTTTGTGGTCGCACTATAGCGCCATTTAGTTTCACTTATGTAATGTGAACTAAACTTATGCACGGGCAATACAGATAGTATATTTCCAGAAATTTAAATTGTCAAGGGTAATTTTATGAAAACCTAATGGAAATGTTTTTAAATAATGCTATGAAAATTTTTTAAAAAGTCAATTAAATTTTAAAAAAAGGAAAGTGCTTCAGTATCGGACAAAACCCCTACCACCCACCATGAAAGCTGGAACGCCCACTAGTGGGCAGTAGGGACCAGGTTGACTACCACTGAATTAGGCAAACTGCCAAAGGCCCTTCCTGGCAAATGTCCAGAAGATGTACACAAAGCAGAAGACGGAGCAGAAGATGCAGCTACAACATTGTTTTCTGGCAAAGTTGAACGAGATTGGTGATGGGAACTATGAAACGATTAATAGTAGTGCAGATTCAGTAAATAGTCTGACAGTGTTGAGGGAATTATTTGTTTAGCAGAGTGATGGCCTTGGGAAAAACTGTTCTTGTGTCTAGTTGTTCTGGTGTGCAGTGCTCTATAGCGTCGTTTTGAGGGTAGGAGTTGAAACAGTTTATGTCCAGGATGCGAGGGATCTGCAAATATTTTCACGGCCTCTTCTTGATTCGTGCAGTATACAGGTCCTCAATGGAAGGCAAGTTGGTAGCAATTATTTTTCTGCAGTTCTAATTATCCTCTGAAGTCTGTGTTTTTCTTGTTGGGTTGCAGAACCGAACCAGACAGTTATAGAGGTGCAAATGACAGACTCAATAATTCCTCTGTAGAACTGGATCAGCAGCTCCTTGGGCAGTTTGAGCTTACTGAGTTGGCGCAGAAAGAACATTCTTTGTTGTCCTTTTTAATGATGTTTTGATGTTAGCTGTCCATTTGAGATCTTGCGATATGATAGAACCCAGAAATTTGAAGGTTTCTACTGTTGATACTGTGTTGTCAAGTATTGTGAGAGGTGGAAGTATGGAAGGGTTTTCCTAAAGTCTACCACCATTTCTACGGTTTTGAGTGTGTTCAGTTCCAGATTGTTTTGGTTGCACCACAAGGCTAGTCGTTCGACCTCTCGTCTATATGCGGATTCGTCATTGTCTCGAATGAGACCAATCACTGTTGTGTCATCTGCGAACTTCAGTAGCTTAACAAATGGATCATTGGAGATGCAGTCATTGGTATACAGAGAGAAGAGAAGTGGGAGAGCACACAGCCTTGGGGGCCCTGTGCTAATTGTACAGGTATTTGATGTGATCTTGCTTAGCTTCACCTGCTGCTTCCTGTTTGTTAGGAAGCTTGTGATCCACTTACAAGTCTGTTCCGGTACCTGTAGCTGGTTTAGCTTAGTTAGAAGAATGTCTGGAATGATGGTATTGAATGCTGAACTAAAGTCCCCTTGCATAGGTCTTTGGAGACTCAAGATGTTGTAGGATGTAGTGCAGAGCCATATTAACAGCATCATCTGTTGATCTATTTGCTCGGTATGCAAATTGCAAGGGGTCTAAAAGCGGATTCGTGATGGTTTTCAGGTAGGAAAGCACTAGCCTTTCAAAGGTTTTCATGACTACAGATGTTAGAGCAACTGGTCTGTAGTCATTCAGTTCCTTGATGGTGGGCTTCTTCGGCACTGGGATGATGGTAGAGCGTTTGAAGCAAGAAGGAACATAGCACATCTCTAGTGATTTATTGAAAATATGGGTGAAGATGGGGGCCAATTGGTCAGCACAGACTTTTAAGCAAGAAGGAGTTATCTTGTCTGGGCCTGGCGCTTTTCCTGGCTTTTGTCTGTGAAATAGGTCCTGCACTTCCTTTTCTGTGATCACTAGGGGTTGTGAACCCAATGAAATGGGGTCAGTTGTAGGAGGCTTGGCTGTTGTTGCTGTGTCTGAGATGGGGGTTGTGGAGATAGGTGGCTGTAGTTTCCTTTCAAACCTGCAGTAAAACTCATTCAGGTCATCTGCCAGTTGTTGATTACCTTCAGCCTGG
The DNA here is from genome assembly GCF_028640845.1 of Ahaetulla prasina. NCBI lineage: Eukaryota > Metazoa > Chordata > Lepidosauria > Squamata > Colubridae > Ahaetulla > Ahaetulla prasina. The sequence goes on from NC_080539.1 coordinate 16,215,763, forward strand.
GAAGGAGGTTTGCCATAGCCGGTGATATTTTTAAGAGTTCCTCAGTTATCTCAGATAACTGAGAACTAATTCCTCAGTTATCTCTGAGGAACTCAGTTATATCTGAGGAACTAATTCCTCAGTTATCTCAGAAACCAAGTCCAATTAGGACAGGGGTAGTCAACCTTTTTATACCTACCGCCCACTTTTGTATCTCTGTTAGTAGTAAAATTTTCTAACCGCCCACTGGTTCCACAGTAATGCGTCGTGTAGCGTTGTCTGCGCATGCATCTCACGCATCGTGGATTGGGTTTGGGGGGGAGGGGGCGCCAGCTACCATCTCTGCTTGTCTGTTACAACTGGGTGGTGTGGAGGGAGATGCATGAGCTATTCTGGGACGAGGTTCTTTTGTTTGTGGTCGCACTATAGTGCCATTTAGTTTCACTTATGTAATGTGAACTAAACTTATGCACGGGCAATACAGATAGTATATTTCCAGAAATTTAAATTGTCAAGGGTAATTTTATGAAAACCTAATGGAAATGTTTTTAAATAATGCTATGAAAATTTTTTAAAAAGTCAATTAAATTTTTAAAAAAGGAAAGTGCTTCAGTATTGGACAAAACCCCTACCACCCACCATGAAAGCTGGAACGCCCACTAGTGGGCGGTAGGGACCAGATTGACTACCACTGAATTAGGCAAACTGCCAAAGGCCCTTCCTGGCAAATGTCCAGAAGATGTACACAAAGCAGAAGACAGACAGAAGATGCAGCTACAACATTGTTTTCTGGCAAAGTTATAACGCCGGTGCTGGTCTGTTTTAAGCCTTATGGGAGGGGCTCTACTCCCAAATTGCTCTCTCTGCTTGAGCTGCTCTTGCCTTCTGGCAGCTCTTCTCATGCATGCTTTAGGAACAGGCTCCTCCTGTTCCTCTGCTTCACTATTATCAGTCTTTGGAGGCTCTGGAGTCCACACCTCACTTCCCGATGGCCCTGGCCTCATCTCAGCCTCATCGCTGTCCAACTCCGTTGCCAGCTCTGTAGGCTGCTGACGGACCACAACAAGAACAGCAAAAACAAAAACATAAAAAACAGAATAGAGTTGAAATGGACTCTCTTGCGTGCGCCCGTGCACTTATGCGTATGCGCAGATCACCCTTGGTGACATTGGGGCAGGTGGGCAGAGCCTCCAGCCAAATATACTACTGGTTCTATACAACCGGGAGCAACTCATCATTGTTCTGGAGACAAGTTGTTTCACTGATTAATTGTTCTGTCAGGAAATTTCATCTTAGTTCCAGGTTGCTTCTCTCCTTGATTAGTTTCCACCTATTGCTTCTTGTTCTGCCCTCAGGTGCTTTGGAGAATAGCTTGACTCCTTCTTTCTTTGTGGCAGCCCCTGAGATATTGGAACGCCACTATCATGTCTCCCCTAGTCCTTTTTTGGATTAAACTAGACATACCCAGTTCCTGCAACCGTTCTTCATATGTTTTAGCTTCTAGTCCCCTAATCATCTTTGTTGCTCTTCTCTGGACTCTTTCCAGAGTCTCAACATCTTTTTTATATTGTGGTAAACAAAACTGGATGCTGTATTCCAAGTGTGCCCTTACCAAGGCATTATAAAGTGGTATTAACTTGATTCTATGCCTCTGTTTATGCAGCCTAGAACTATGTTGGCTTTTCTGGCAGTTGCTGCACACTGCTGGCATTTAAATGCATTTAAATGATTGTCCACTAGGACTCCAAGATCCCTTTCACAGTCACCACTATTGAGTGAGGTACCACCTATACTGTACCTGTGCATTTTGTTTTTCTTGCCTAGATGTAGTTCCTTACTTTTTTTACCATTGAATTTCATTTTGTTAGATAGTGCCAAATGTTCAAATCTGTCAAGATCCTTCTGTATCTTAAGCCTAAACTTCCGGCAACAGACCAAAGTTTTTTGTGTGAGCAGGAAAAGTAAATAAACAAGTCGACATAATTATATAGGGTGTTCTTTTTTCAGATGTAAACATGCCCTCTGAAATGAGTGCCTTTCAACAGCTGAAATTCTATTGATTCTTCAAGTGATTGATTGCTGAAATTACTCTAATTCTTGTAGGTTATGCTACTCAGCCATATGTCACGTCAAGTAAGCAACAATTTAATCCTAAGCAAAGCTGCTCCTTTAAATCCACTGGAAGATTGTAAACTTGGCAATTCATCAGTTACTCATTTGTCAGGGTTTCACATGGTTTATGTGGAATGTATTAAAGCCACTTCAACTTGCTGACTTCCTGTCTGGAGCAATATCGCACTGCCAGTTTTACAAAGGCAAGATGCACTAGTGAGAGAATACAGAAGAAATATGAACAGCTCACTCCTATCTATGAATGCCAACTTTTCTCATTTATCAGTTGGAAGGCTCAAATCCAGGAAGACCCCACTGGCACTTGCATAATATCTGCTCAACAACTTTAACATCAATTCCCAATGGGAAACCAAACGGGCTGCTGGACATCCAGATATAGGAAGACATACTGGCTGGGCTGGGCTGGGCTGGGCGAGAAGAGAGGAGAGGAGAGGAGAGGAGAGGAGAAGAGAAGAGAAGAGAAGAGAATACCATGTTTCTCCGAAAATAAGACCCTGTCTTATATTTTTTGAACCCTGAAATAAGCGCTAGGCCTTATTTTCAGGGAGGTCTTATTATTTTGGGGCGGGTGGAGCAAAACGGGGCTCCTCTTACCATGTTACCTGATTTCCAGCTCTGTCTCCCTAACTCTAACCAGAGGAAATAGCGGGGACTGGCTGTGCATGCGTTTAAATATTTTCAGGGAGAGTTTATTTTCAGGGTAGTGCTTATTTTGGGGGGATGGTTTATTTTTAGAGGAGGTCTTATTATCCAGGGAGGTCTTGTTTTCAGGGAAACACAGTAGAACAGAATAACAGAATTGGAAGGGATTTTGTAGCTCATCTAGTCCAACCCCCTGCTCAAGCAGGAGACCCTATCCCATTTCTGACAGATGGCTGTCCAGTCTCATATAAAGGACCCCACAATAAAGGTACCTGGCTTTGAACTATCATGTCAGCACTGGACAATCCTGAATAGGATTCGTACTTCACGTGGTTGTTGGACAATTTATAATATCCGCCCCTCAGTGTGACTGGAGGGTCCAACATCAAACTGTAGATTACATATACTGGTCCAGTATCTGATTTCTTTCATGTAAACGATGTTGTGTTTCAGTGGTTAGTTGGCCTAGACATTGGTATTTGAATATGGATCTTTTTAACATTTATATTTTATTGTGTTTTATTACTAAAAGTGAAATGTTAATATATATTGCAAGTGCATGTATGATATGCCATGGGCTAAATAATAATAATAATAATGGATTATGTCAACACTTGTGGGAAGGCAGGCTGAATTTTTGAAAGGAAGCAATAAGAAAAAACAAGAAATGTGTTCATTTGCCTATGGAACATTCAGATGTTTGTTTTTTTTTAAATACCATAATAGATTTCTGTTTTCATGCTGTTATTAAAAATACTTTTCTTTAGGAACTATATACACTTTCTCTACCTGGAATCTAAGCAGTTTACAACATATATAATGAAATGCAATGATAAAGCGATAAAATAATGTTAATAACTCTAGCTAATAAATAGTGTAGCTTTTAATAAAACTAAAACTTACTGTTATGGTGCTCAAAGCTTCCCTCCCTCTTTCTTTCTTTCTTTCTTTCTTTCTTTCTTTCTTTCTTTCTTTCTTTCTTTCTTTCTTTCTTTCTTTCTTTCTTTCTTTCTAGAATAAAACTGGAAGGCATCAAGTTTAAGAAAGGCTAATATTTTTTTTTTCCTTTCCATTTAGCCAAATGCTAAATCTGCAGCTAAGCTGAATAATTTAACTTTGTTATGGCAGTTCCCTGAGGGGAATCAGAATCACAGAATGTTAAGAGTTGGCAGAAATTTGGAAATCCCTTTGCCCAGTGTTTCTCAATCTTGACAGCTTTTAGATGCATGGTCGAAGAATTCTCAGAGTTGAAGTCCACTTTAGGCAGCAGGTGCCCAAAGCCTGCAGCTGTAGCCCTGCCAGTCCTCCCCTGCTGCCTGGCATGGCCTACTCATCCAGCTGTGGGAGGCTTTCTCGGGGAAATGGGGCCACCACACTGGAAGATGGGGGCTGCCTGACCAACCAGGCTCCACCATCACCACTGTCTCCTTCCCCCCATGGTGGGTTTGAGCCCAGTGACAAACCACATTCTTAAGGTCTTCCAGTATTTCTGAAACAAAGAAGAGGGGGTCAACCTATTTTCCAAAGCACCTGAGGGCAGGACAAGAAACAATGGATGAAAACTTATCAAAGAGAGAAGAAACCTGGAATTAAGGAGAAACTAACTAACAGCGAGGACAATTAACCAGTGGAACAGATGGCCTTCAAAAGTTGTAGGTGTTTCATCATTGGAGGCTTTTAGGAAGAGACTGGACAGCTATTTGTGTGAAATGGTGTAGGGTCTCCTGTTTGAACAGGGGGTTGAACTAGAAGACTGTTCTGTTGTGTTGTGTTCTAGTCTAGTCTAGTCTAGTTGGCCATAAAGATAAGGAAAAAGGAAAACAATACAGAGGATTCCTATTTCCAAAATCCCTACAGCTATTTTTCCAAAATTGGCATTCTGAAGAGCCAGTTGTTAGTTTAAAAAAGTTATGTATGTTTATGTTTTGCACACTGGTTAATGGGAGGCATAAAATGTTAGCTTTCAGAAGCATCTCCAGCTCCTCCATGGATGACTCTTTCCTGCCAAGGATAAATGTTGACTAATAGAAACTGACAAAATATCATTATATTTCTGCCAAGAAGGAGAGCTGTTACTTCTAATGTCTTCTTTAATAGAAGAGTGAAGAGTTACTGAATAATGAAGAGAGAGAGAGAGAGAGAGAGACAGAGACAGAGAGACAGAGAGAGACAGAGAGAGAGAGAGAGACAGAGAGAGAGAGAAATGTTCTTATTTATTTGTAGTTGGAAATTTGTTCAAAAACAGAAAGAAAAAGAACTTGAAACCAGAATATTAGGGTCTAGGCAAACAGGAGTAAGCAAACTAAGAGTTGCTGGAATTGTGACATGGGTGGCAAATAAATTTGATAGATGGTGGATAGATAGATAGATAGATAGATAGATAGATAGATAGATAGATAGATAGATAGATAGATAGATAGATAGATAGATAGATAGACAGACAGACAGACAGACAGACAGAGTGTCAGGGTTCCAAGTAACATCCACAATGAAAGAAGACTCTGAGACTAGAAGTTCCTCAAAGTTCCATTTTATTACAGATGTCATATTGGCACATCTGGGAAAACTCAAATTTGAAAGGTTTCAGGTTTTCCCCACCCAAAGGAAAGTCAAAATTCCTGCCCCAATACCCACAAGTCCACCACATGGTCCAATCACCACATGTCCATCACATAGTCCAACTGGAGATGCCTCCCAGTCACACCACTCCAGGTACAGGGCAAGATGTCCTTGACTCTCAGAGAAAAGAATGCTATTATGGCTAGATATCTCTGCAACTCTATACAATCCCCCCCTCCCAGTTTCCCACAGCACTAAATGTGGCAGCCCTGAAGATCCAAAGTAAAAGATGGCTTTCAGGACTCACATATAGACAGACAGATGATCGATAGATCGATCAATTGATCGATCGACAGGTGAGGTGGGTTCTGACCAGTTCTGGAGAACCGGTAATGGAAATTTTGAGTAGTTCAGAGACCCAGTAAATACCACCTCTGACTGGCCTTGCCCTCATCTATTCTCTGCCTCCCACATCCCAGCTGATTGGGAGGAAATGGGGATTTTGCAGTAACCTTTCCCCGGATTGGGGAGGGAATGGAGATTTTACAGTATCCTTCCCCTGCCACATCTACCAAGCCACACCCACCAAGCCATGCCCACAGAACCGGTAGTAAAATTTTTTGAAACTCACCACTGATCAATAGATGATGGATAGATGATAGACAGACAGACAGACAGACAGACAGACAGACAGACAGATGAAATGTCTTTGAATATTAGTAGCTCAGGCTGGTAGTTATGTTGTTGGTTTGAGCTCTGAGCTTGGCGATTTGGTTGCAAATGTTTTGTTCCCATTCAAGGAGACATCTTCAATGAGCTTTGGATTGAAGTTATAAATTTGTTTACAGCATGGCTGTTCATTGGTCTTTAAATGCTGCCTTTGGGATCATGGTTGATGTTGTTCTTTCATTCTAAGTGGTTGGTAGATTGGATCGATGTCAATGTGTCTGTTTCTTGATTTATTGGTGGAAAACCAGGCTTTTAGGATTCCCCTTTCTCTCCTTGACTTTGCCTGGGTTACATCTGTGGTCCCAGTTAGATCAAATTGGTGTCCTTTAGAGTCTTCATGGATGGACATGAGGGATAGAGGGTCATGACTCTTGATGGCCAGGAAGTATTCATGTAGACTGGTTGATCATTTTCTTCCTGTTTGGCTGACATAGTTCTTCTCATAGTTGCTGCATTGGATTCGATATATGACGCCCGATCTTTGATTTGTTTCTGTCTGCCCTTTCAATTTCGACAGGGTCCATCTGAGAGTTGAGGCAGTGGTGGGTTTCAATTTTTTTTTACTACTGGTTCTGTGGGTGTGGCTTGGTGGGCATGGCAGGGGAAGGATACTATAAAAGCTCCATTCCCTCCCCACTCCAGGGGAAGGTTACTGCAAAATCCCCATTTCCTCCCGATCAGCTGGGACTCGGGAGGCAGAGAATAGATGGGGGCAGGGCCAGTCAGAATTTTTACTACCGGTTCTCTGAACTACTCAAAATTTTTTCACTTTACTACCGGTTCTCCAGGGCTGGTCAGAACCTGCTGAAACCCACCTCTGGTTTGAGAGCCACTGTGAGGTCATGTTGGCACAGCAATGACGGCAAGCTTGCTTTCGCAGTTTCTGCAGCAAACAATAAACATCCCGCCACATCTTGCGTATTCAAAGTCAGGCCCCTGAACGCGAATGGCTCCCCCTTCGCTGTATCCAGCCAACCTTCCCAGCTGGTAGCTGAGCAGAAGAAGCAAAATTTAGAGTCAGGCAACTTCTGTCACATAATTTTACAGTTCAAAAGTTAAAGGAGCTTCTCCTGAGAGCAAAGGGCTCCTGATTTGCATGCCAAATATCCCCTTTGTCTATGGAAGCAGCATGAAAGGTTACACAGCTCAATTTTTAATACCCATGGCCTTTATCTCAAATTAGCACTTCCTGCCAAGCCTCAGTGAGATGCGATACCTGATGCCAGGCAGAATTAAAGTCATGTTCCTTTGTGATCCTAGCCAGATCTTACATGGGCACCGGATGAGAAGAGGAAGATCCATTTAATGTTTAATTGCCTAACAGCAATATTACACCTGCAGATAGAGAAAGCTACGTGCATGACCTGTTGAGGTTGGCTTTGGAAGGGATTAGGATTAAAAAAAAAAAAGAATAAAGCTTTGAACAGGGAAGAATCGAAGATAAAAATAGGCATGGCCATGCAATAAAACAGACGGCAATCCAATGTCAATTATCATTTGGTGAAAAGCACATGTTGTTATTGTTATTAGTTGCAAAGTCATGTCTGACCCATCGCGACCCCATGGACAATGTTCCTCCAGGCCTTCCTGTCTTCTACCATTCTCTGGAGTCCATATAAGCTCACGCCGACTGCTTCAGTGACTCCATCCAGTCACCTCATTCTCTGTCGTCCCTTTCTTCTTTTGCCCTCAATCTTTCATTAGGCTCTTCTCCAGTGAGTCCTTCCTTCTCATTAGGTGGCCAAAGTTTTTGAGTTTCATCTTCAGGATCTGGCCTTCTAAAGAGCAGTCAAGGTTGATCTCCTCTAGGACTGACTTGTTTGTTCGCCTTGCAGTCCAAGGGATTTGCAGGAGTCTTCTCCAGCACCAGAGTTCAAAGGTCTCAATTCTTTGGCATTCAGCCTTTCTTGTGGTCCAACTTTCACAGCCATACATTGCAACTGGGGAAAACCATAGCTTTGACTATACGCACTTTTATTGGCAGGGTGATGTCTCTGCTTTTTAGTATGCTGTCTAGATTTGCCATAGCTTTCCTCCCCAGGAACAAGTGTCTTTTAATTTTTTAACATAGAATATATTAAAATGAAACATATTAATAAAATAATATATTAACATAGAATATCAGAGTTCAGAGTTCAGAGAAATGTAGTTCATTTCAACCCTGAGCTACAAATATTCTCATTTATTAATATCAGAGTTGGAAGGGACCTTGGAGATCCTCAATTCCAACTCCTTATGTAAGCAGGAGACCCTATAACATTTCAGAGAGGTGGCTGCCCAATCTCGTCTTAAAAAGGCCTCCAATGATGGAGCACACACAACTTCTGGAGGCAATTGATTCTATTGGGTGATTATTTTTACTGTCAGGAGGTTTCCTCCTTAGTTCTAGGTTGCTTCTCTCCTTGATTAGTTTCCATCCATTGTTTCTTGTCTTGCCTTCTGGTGCTTTGGAAAATAGCTTGACCTCTTCTTCTTTCTGCCTTCAAATGTTGGAACAGTGCTATCATGTCTTCCCTAGTCCTTCTTTTCATTTCAGGGAAGGCTGGATGCCAAATAAGGAACGGCAGATATAAAGTTTTTAGAAACAATACCCAGGGTTATATTGTTTAAAACCAGGATTTCCTATGACACAGATGGAAAACTCCTCTCTGCTGAGAAACTACTTTTTAGACAACCAAAAGTTTTCAATGTAGCGCCAGTGGTGGGCTGCTGCCGGTTCAGACTGGTTCGGGAGAACTGGTAGTTCCCACCAATGGCTGGCCCCACTCACTCACCTTTGCGCTATCACGTCCTATATAAACATCGGTTTTTTTGAAGTCTCACGTATGTGTGAGCTCTCACATTTTTGGTTCCAGTTGGTATAACCAGCAGCAGCTCACCACTGTGTAGCGTTGTTAGATACTGATTACAAAATAGTGTATACCTTGGTGCCTGAGAATGTTGATATGCAACTGAAACCTCCCTAATACTTTCCAGAGTATATTGTAGATGCAGATGCTAGAATCCTCAATCCGGCAAGATTCTGTCAATAGGTGTGAAAACACTAAAGAATCCAACACAATCGAGCCCAAACTGTGGGTGAATCTTGCCACTGTGTCCTTGCCACATTTCACTACAGTTGATAAGTTAGTAACCCAGTTGTTAAGTGAATCTGGTTCCCCCATTTGTTGTGAGAAGTTCGTAAAAGGACATGACCTTAGAACAGGGGTCTCCAAACTTAGTAACTTTAAGGCTTGTGGACTTCACCTCCCAGACTTCAACTCTGGGAGTTGAAGTCCACAAACCTTAAAGTTACTAAGGTTGGAGACCCCTGCCTTAGAACACAGCAAGAGTCATAAATATGAAGCATCCTCTGAATTTTGATCACATCAACAAGGGGATGCTGCGAAGGTCATAACTGTGAAAAATGGTCATCAGTCATATTTTTCAGTGCTGCTGTAACTTGGAACGGCCGCTAAATGAACTGCTGTAAGTTGGGGACTATCTGTATATCAGGCAATGTACTTCTCTCTCTCTCTCTCTCTCTCTCTCACACACACACACACACACACACACACACACACACCACACACTTCTTCCTACTTAATATAAAGGTTGCTATGGATGGAATAGACAGCTTTTTATGTCTCACAAAGGTCTCTATGAACTAACTCATAGTGATGCCTTTGGCTCGAAAGCTGTAGGTTGCTCATCTCTATTTTAAAGCCTGGTTAGCGAACTTGTATCCTCCAGAGATGGTTGGATTCCAGCTTCCATCAACCTCGATGGTTTAGCCAACTGGCAAGGCTACTTGGAAAGGTATCCGGCAACATCTGGTGAGTTCCCAATTTTCGATTCTTTCTTTGATATTTCAGTAAAAGCTAACTGGCCGGTCTCAATCCAGAGGGGAGACAATCTCATTTTTTGGCAAACATTCATTAATGTTAGCTTTGTTCCCACATTTTAAACCTCATCTCTTCATTAAATTGTGTCCTATGATATCCCAGTGTGTGTATGTGTTTGGTACATCGGTGCAAATTCACAATGACTTTAGGCATCTGGACATTTTAGAATGATTTCTGGTGGTGGTGGGGAATTGCCCACTAGTTATGTGTTGTTTTTTTTAAAAGCAAGGAGGTAGGTTAGATGAGAAAAAGGCAGAGTGAAATCTTTATGCTTCTTGAGCCTTTTTCAGATAGAGTTATCCATTAGGGAGCATGTCATTTCTCACTCCTTGCTTATGAAAACAGGAAACTATTGTCCTTATTCATCCCCCTTCCTGCCATTAGTTTTTTACATAACATATTATAGGCCAACTACCTCAATCTGTCTCAGTGGTTGGCAGATTTCTCCTGTATGCAACCAATTTTCATTTTAATATATGCTAATTAGTATACAAAGTGACGATAAAATTATTGTTCTATTCCTTCCTTCCTTCCTTCCTTCCTTCCTTCCTTCCTTCCTCCCTCCCTCCCTCCCTCCCTCCCTCCCTCGCTCTGTCCCTCCGTCCCTCCGTCCCTTCTTTCCTTCCTTCCTTTGAAAACCTAAATGTAATATGCCCATTTAACAAATTCTCTTCTTCTAACCTTACAGATTTTACATGTCATCTGGTTCACTCTCCTGCTCAGTGCATCTCTGACTGATGGCCATCCAGCCTCTGTCTGAAGATGTCTAATGAAGGAAACCCATCACTTCAGGGAGCAATCTGTGTCATTGACTGACAGCTTATACTGTACACTCAGAAGGTCCCTCCTAATGTTCTCTAGAAAGAATGCCAACTCTAGAGGGAATGCAGGAAAGAGCAAAAAAGATGATTAGGCGACCGGAGGCTAAAACATATAAAGAACGATTGCAGGCATTGGGTATGTCTAATTTAATGAAAATAAGGACTAGGGTTGATATGATAGCAGTGTTCCAATATTTGAAGGGTTGGAGGGTCAACCTATTTTCCAAAGCACCTGAAGGTAGGACAAGAAGCAATGGATGGAAATTAATCAAGGAGAGATCCAACGTAAAACCAGGAAGTAATTTCCTGACAGTTGGAATAATTAATCAGTGAAATGATTTGCCTCCAGAAGTTGTGGGTTGTCGTGTCCCACTCCCCCTCTGACGACCGGGTCTAGGAAGTCCGTATCAAGCGTGGCCTCGGAGCCTCTGCAGCTTTGCCAAATTCCTTTCAGATTTCTCAGGGCAGGCAGGAATCTAAGTTGTGACTTCAGCAAACTAAAGGAGACTTTGCTTGAGCTCAAAGTTGCTTGACTCAAGCTGATCCTTTATATAGGCTGTGGGGTGTGGCTCCATGACTCAGCACTTATCCAGGCCTGCCCCTCCCTTCCTTCTGCTGACGTTGCCTCTCAGATCTCCGGAAGCGGGGATCCATCCACTGTGAATTCCCTTCCTCTGAATCTGCTACCGGTAATTCTAGCACGTGGCTGGCTCCCTGCTCACACGCTGTAGGAGTGAGGTTTGTTTGTCCTGACATTCTGTCCAGGCATGGTGCCAGGGCTGGGGGCTGGAGGCATGCCAGGCCGTTCCTCTTCATTATCAGACTCTGAATCTGATAGCAGGCCCGGGAGGAGGTGGGAGGGGCCCGGCTGAGGAGAGGAAGGAGGACGAGGCACAACATGGGTGTTCCAACATTGGAGGTTTGTAAAGAAGAGATTAGGACAATCATTTGTCCGAAATGGTATAGATTCTCCTGCTTGAGCAGGGGGTAGGACTAGAAGACTTCCAAAGTCTTTTCCAATTTTGTTATTCTGTTGTTCTGTTTTATCTTAATGCTCCTTCCTTATGTTTTTTTAACCCACTATTTTAACCCAGTTTTTGCTTCTACCTTCTCAGACAATTGAGATGAAAATTCATCCATCCATCCTTTGTGATAACCTTTCCCATACGTGACGTCTGCTTTTAAATCTCCCCTCGTCCTTTCTCCTTATTGTTCCTGGACGTTAAACAAGCTCAGGTCCTTTATTTGAACTTCCTAGGACTTGATTTTCAGACTCTTCACTGTCTTGGCAGCCCTTTTCTGAACTTGCTCTCAGTCTGTCACCGCTCTTTTTGAGTTTCAGGGTCTAGAATTAGAAGACCCTGCACTTCGAATGAGGTTGGACTGGAGCGGAGAAGACTACGACAACCACAACTCATACTGCCAATGTTCTGAAAGGTAGAACAGCCTGGAGACAACTTGCCAAAATTGAAAAGTGGCATATCCATTTCCAAAGTCACGAAGCCGTGTTTTCGTCCCTTTGAATTATGAGTTGCAATTCCCACAGAGCCCGAAGACAAGTATAGAGTGGGCGACATCTTGCTGTCCTAAATTCATCCAGTGTTGTGCACACAGAAAAGGAGGGAGGGAGGGAGGGGAGACTCATCCTTTATTAATGATATAAATCAAATCCTAATCTTTCTAGCCCAGCTGCCTATGGGGTGTACTTGCCTTTAATGCTCTCATGGCCATCCTCAGCGTGCACTAACCTCAGAACCAAATGGGATTTCTGAGGAACAGATGCCATCACTCATTACAATCAAATTATAAGCCTAGGCATCAGCAGCCTTCCTACCTTGCTATGAAACCCAGGGAGGGAGGGGGAGAAAAAAAATGAGGCCCAGGAGGCAACTCAGCATGGTTATCCTGCCATGTTTGCTTCTGGCCAGGGGAGATTGATGTGGCTGTTACATTTCCCTACAAGAAGAAAGGATTTGCAATGAAATGATGATGTTGTGTCTCCAACCCTTAATAGGATAGCTCCAACTGAGAGCTTTGAACTCACCCCAGGCGGAAGAGGGGTGGGCGATGGGGACGCGGAGACTCAATTTTAAAATGGGTCTGGTGGCTACAGAAGAACAGTTTCAGAAGGGAGATTTGAAGGATTTCTCCTTCCTGCTCCTTAAGCGGGGCACGAATTGCCTTTCAGAAGTCTCTGCCCCATGTGCAGGCAGAGAAATGGGGTGAGTGACCTCTTTGCATTTACTCAGCTGGAAAGGAGAAATTCTCCAACAAACTCTCAAGGGCAGGAAGTGGAGAAAAATGGATACGGCATCCTCCCCGATTCCTGTGTTTTGAGAACAGGACCAGGTCAAATCCAGTATTGACCCTCCTGGACCTCTGCCGATTAATAAGGGGAGCTGAAGAATTAGAGACGGCTTTACGGAAAACGGGATGAGGTATGGAATGAAGATGTGGGCGGTTGCATTTTAAGTGATCTGTTGTTAATGTTGAATGTACTTGCTGGAGACACGGTGGCTCAGGGGCTAGGACATTGAGCTTGTTGATTGAAAGGTTGGCAGCTCAGCGGTTCGAATCCCTAGTGCTCCAGTGTAATGGGGTGAGCTCCTGTTACTTGTCCCAGCTTCTGCCAATGTAGCAGTTTCGAAAGCATGTAAAAATGCAAGTAGAAAAAATAGGGACCACCTTTGGTAGGAAGGTAACAGCGTTCCATGCACCTTTGGCATTGAGTCATGCCGGCCACATGACCATGGAGAGGTCTTCAGACAGCTCTCGCACTTTGGCTTTGAAATGGAGATGAGCACCGCCCCCTAGAGTTGGCAACGACTAGCACGTACGTGCGAGGGGAACCTTTACTTTTACCTTTTATACTTGCTGGGAATGAAGGAGAAGTTTCTTTTTTTCTCAATAAAGGAGAATATTTGTAGCTCAGGGTTGAAATGAGGAGTCCTTGATGTTCTCTCAACTTGATTGTTTTTTGGGGGGGGTTTTGTTTTTTTTGTTTTTTGCGTTTTTTTCATTACTCAAACAATGAGTGATTTGGAAGGTTCTTTGGTTGGGCTATTCCTTGATTGAGGTATTGTTTACTTCTTGATTGTTGGTCCGATGTCAGGTCCAATCAAGGAACTGACAAGGTAACAATAAACAGCACAACCAAAGAACCACCAATTCCAATTCCACCAACACTGGCAGGAAAAGCCATTAGAATATATAAATCGAGACCAAACCACACTCCTTACTGGCACTGATGGTGTTACCTAGTTTGGGTAATGAAACGTCTGCAAGAAAACAACCAAGCTCAGAGAGCACCAAGGACCCCTCAAGTTTCTTTTATTATCTTCTTTGGGGATGGGGATTTTCTTTTTCTTTTCTACACTTCAATAATTTTTATTAATTTTTATTATTGTTATTGTTTTCAATGTATTTTTTGTATTAGGTTCTAATAGTAGCTTTATCAATACATAGTGGTTAAGATGTTGGCTTAGAAACCAGGTGTCTGTGAGTTCTAGTCCTGTCTTAGGCATGAAAGCGGACTGGGTGACCTTGGGCCAGTCACTTTCTCTCAGCCAAACTCACTTCACAGGGCTGTTTTTGTTGAGAAAATAGGAGAAGGAAGGAGTACTACATTCACTGTCTTGAATCTATATATATAAAAGCGAAAACCACTCATGCCATAATGAGCTGCCTTATGCACAGTTGCTCATGCCCTGGTTACATCCCGCCTGGACTACTGTAATGCTCTCTACATGGGGCTCCCCTTGAGGGGTACCCGGAGACTCCAACTGGTCCAGAATGCGGCTGCGCGGGTGATAGAGGGAGCACCTTTTGGCTCCCATGTGACACCCCTCCTGCATAATCTGCACTGGCTCCCAGTGGTCTTCCGGATTTACTTCAAGGTACTTGTTATCACCTTTAAAACGCTCCATGGCCTAGGACCGGGATATTTACGGGACCGTCTACTGCCACCATTAGCCTCTCACCGACCAGTGCGCTCTCACAGGGAGGGCCTCCTCCGGATACCATCAGCTAAACAATGTTGGCTGGCGACCTCTAGGGGGAGGGCCTTCTCTGTGGGGGCTCCTACCCTCTGGAACGAGCTTCCTCTGGGGCTTCGTCAACTCCCCGATCTCAAATCCTTCCGCCGCGAGCTGAAGACGCTGCTGTTTCGAAGAGCAGGACTAGCTTGAACGTAGTTTTAAATTTGGGATTTTTTAAAAAAGGGTTTAAATGAGGTTTTAAATTTGTATTTAAAAGTTAGAGCATCAATTGAATTTAACTGTCTATTCTTTTAGCTTTTTATGTATTATATGTTTTTCTGTTGTTTTTGACTGTGAACTGCCCTGAGTCCTTCGGGAGATGGGCGGTATACAAATATAATAAATAATAATAATAATAATGATAATCACAAAATCTCCAGAACCGTAAAGCCTATAAACATGAAATTTGCCATTTATGTTCCTCTTAGCTTAGAAAATCCTTAGAAAGGATTTTACAAAATTATTATCAGAACATTAGTATTTCCTATATTATTATTAACACCCTCTGATGCTATGTAGTTCTATTCCTCTCCCCACCTCAAAAGAAATCTGTTCCAAATGCAAAACACAAGCAGAGGAGAGGAGTTTCACTTCCAGTTTTACTTTCACAGCAGCAAGCAGCTTTACTACAGAACATTTGAGCTAAGCCACGCCCAGCCTCCTTCCTGTCTCCTTCTTGCTCACATAACAAATACTGTTTGAGTTTCCAAACACCCCTCAACTCTCTCACACACAGACAGGATGCTAGCCAGATGAATACTGATGGATGCTGCAGGCTAGGACAGTCTACTCCCCCTCCCCCTCATTCCAACTGCCAGTTGTATTATATTAACACACTCTGATGCTACAGAGTTACACATTCTGCATTAAGTTTCAGGCTGTAAGGGTCAATTTATCAAGCACATAGTTTTGTAGTAAAGCACGAGTGTCCAGCTAGTTACTTATAAAGTAACAAAGGTGGGATAAAAATCTAATAACCTAACCTAATCTAACCTAACCTAACCTAACCTAACCTAACCTAACATAACATAACATAACCTAACGTAAATATTTTGTAATAAGACTATTGGAAATAACTCCCAGTATTCATACTGCCTGCACCTGGACAAAGCCCCTTGCAATCCTGTCTAAACCAAATAATAGAAGTCTCCTCTCATCAGCTCAGAGCACAGACCAAGGGCAGCCCTTACAAGGGAATTGTAACATAGAAACGATGAACTTGTCCACCTGAAGATTGGCAGTTAGAGACCCAATTACCATATGACAGGGTGAGTCCCTTACTTGCCCCAGCTCCTGATCACCTAGCAGTCCGAAAGCATGCAAATGTGAGTAGATGTGAGTAGGTACCACTTGTGAGTAGGTACCACTTTGGTGGGAAAATAACAGCGTTCTGTGCACCTCGGCATATAGTCATGCTGGTCACATGGCCATGGAAGCATCTTTGGGCCAAGCTGGCTCCCTTGGCTAGGAAAAAACGAAAATAGCCCTGTGAAGTGAGTTCGGCTGAGAGAAAGTGACTGGCCCAAGGTCACCCAGTCCGCTTTCATGCCTAAGACAGGACTAGAACTCACAGACACCTGGTTTATTTATTTATTTATTTACATTTATATCCCGCCCTTCTCTGAAGACTCAGGGCGGCTTACAGTGTGTAAGGCAATAGTCTCATTCTATTTGTATATTTACAAAGTCAACTTATTGCCCCCCCAACAATCTGGGTCCTCATTTTACCTACCTTATAAAGGATGGAAGGCTGAGTCAACCTTGGACCTGGTGGGACTAGAACCTGCAGTAATTGCAGTCAACTGTGTTTGGCCAATGAAAAATTCTATTCTATTCTATTATAGCCTGAGCCACACCGCGGCCCTTTTTAAGCCAACATCTTAACCACTATAGTATATTGATAAAGCTACTATTAGAACCTAATACAAAAATACATTGAAAACAATAAAAACTAATAAAAATCATTGAAGTGTAGAAAAGAAAAAGGAAATTCCCATCCCAAAAGAAGATAATAAAAGAAACTTGAGGGGTCCTTGGTGCTCTCTGAGCTTGGTTGTTTCCTGACACAACTGGTCAGGAAAACTTTTACCTTTTAACAAGATGAAAAACCTCAAGATTCCATCCTCAGTCAGGGACACGCCCCCCATTGTCTCAACATTCCATCTTCATAACAACGGATTTCCCCAGCTCTGCTGCCTTCCTGAAAGGCCCATTTAGCCTCATAATAGACCTAAGCTCAGGTACGTAGACAAGGACCAGGCTAGTTTCCCCAAACTATCCAGCCAATCAGATCTCTAAGTTTTCCTGCTATGTAGCCTTCAACTTTTTTAAAAATAAAATATTTTTCATAGTTTGGGATTTTTCTTTCTTGTAAAGCAGATACCCAACATTTGTTGCAATAAAGCTAGATTTTTCTCCTCTATGTGGTGCTCCTTCTTCAAACTAAGTGTACACCATGCACCAAGACAAATTCCTTGTGTGTCCAATCACACTTGGCCAATAAAAATTCTATTTTTTTAATTTCCAAGAGAGAATTCTTTCGATCCCTCATTTGGGTTGAATGGAAGTTGATGACAATGATTACCAAAGAAAAGTTTGTACACGTATATATGTGCATATGTATTTTATTTATTTGCTGACGTTTACTGAAAGAATAATTAACCAGTGGAACAGCTTGCCTTCAGAAGTCGTGGGTGCTTCAGCACTGGAGGCTTTCAAGAAGAGACTGGATTGCCATCTGTCAGAAAGGGTGTAGGGTCTCCTGCTTGGATGGGGGACCAGAAGACCTCCAAGATCCCTTCCAACTTGGCTATTCTATTATTCTGATGAGACGACCATCTCCGGGACTCCATTCTAGAAGCTGAAGGCACCTGTTGAAGACTGTAGTTGGATTAACTGAATATGTAGTTTTTGAATACACAAAGGAGCATATTTGACTGATATGAACTTCCGGGGAAGTCTTCAGCTCACAGAATGGGGTGCTAGAGTTGATTGGGGTGGCCCCAGCTTTATGGAATGACCTCCCTTTTAGTGAATGTTTCTAGTGCCTTTATTCTCTTTTTTATCCTCTTATCCTAGATTTAAACAGAATAACAGAGTTGGAAGGGATCTTCAAGGTCTTCTGCTCAAGCAGGAGACCCTATTTCGCCGCGAGCTTAAAACCTACTTATTCATCTGCGCTGGACTGGGTTAGTGTTTTAAGTTTATGGGTTTTAATGGGTTTTAGTTTTAAATTTTAATTGTGGCCAATTTTAATAAGTTTTTAAACTGTATTTTATCCTCTTATCCTAGATTTAAACAGAATAACAGAGTTGGAAGGGATCTTCTGCTTGAGCAGAAGACCCTATACCAGGGGTATCCAAACCTGGCCCCTTGAAGAGTGGTGGACTTCAAATCCCAGAATTCCCTAGCCAGCATGTGCTATAAATATGAGCAAGTTGCTGGCTGGGAAATTTTAATTGTGGCCAATTTTAATAAGTTTTTAAACTGTATTTTAATTTGTATTTATAGTATTGTATTTTTACTTGGCTGTGAACCGCCCTGAGTCCTTCGGGAGAAGGGCGGTATACAAATTTAAATAATAAATAAATAATAAAAATAAATATACCAGGGGTATCCAAACCTGGCCCCTTAAAGAGTGGTGGACTTCAAATCCCAGAATTCCCTAGCCAGCATGAGCTATAAATATGAGCAAGTTGCTGGCTGGGAAATTCTGGAAGTTGAAGTCCACCACTCTTCAAGGGGCCAAGTTTGGACATCCCTGCCCTATACCATTTTTGACAGATGGGAGTCCAGTCTCTTCTTAAAAACCTCCAGTGTTGTTGTTGTTGTTGTTAGTTGCAAAGTCATGTCCAACCCATCGTGACCCCATGGACAACATTCCTCCAGGCCTTCCTATCCTCTACCTTCCTCTAGAGTCCATTTAAGCTCACGCCTACTGCTTCAGTGACTCCATCCAGCCACCTCATTCTCTGTCGTCCCTTTCTTCTTTTGCCCTCAATCTTTCCCAGCATTGGGCTCTTCTCCAGTGAGTCCTTCCTTCTCATTAAGCAGCCAAAGTATTTGAGTTTCATCTTCAGGATCTGGTCTTCTAAAGAGCAATCAGGGTTGATCTCCTCTAGGACTGACCGGTTTGATCGCCTTGCAGTCCAAGGGACTCGTAGGAGTCTTCTCCAGTACCAGAGCTCAAAGGCCTCCATTCTTCGGTGCTCAGCCTTTCTTATGGTCCAACTTTCACAGCCATACATTGCAACTGGGAACACCATAGCCTTGACTATGCACACTTTTGTTGGCAGGGTGATGTCTCTCCAGTATTGAGACATCCACAACTTCTGAAGGCAAGCTGTTCCACTGGTTGATTGTTTTCACTGTTAGGAAATTACTCCTTAGTTCTAAGTTGCTTCTCTCCTTGATTAATTTCCATCCATTTTTTTTCTTGTCTTGTCAAATTTTCTAGTACTCATTTGTTGTAATCATATTTATTTCTTTACTTTGAAAAAAAAAGAAGCTGTATTGAATTTTTTTTAAAAAAAAACCCTGTATCTATAAGAATGTAGGAATGCATGTTCAAAGATCAGATGGATATTTTTCTTGAAAGAGAACTTGCATTCAAAATCTGTATTCAGAGCTCTATTTCAGTGTAGAATTTTGAATGGCTTTTATTTCATCATAGATTCAAAGTGGAAGTGGAATAGAAAATAGCGAAGCTGACATGGACCCAAACTACATTATTCTTCCATTTCTAATCATCCAGGAGGCACTTTCATGCCTGGAAGAGTAAAAGGGATGCAAGAATTGTTTATTATTTTGCTGTAACACAATAAATGTAGGAGGAATCACAAGTGGGCTGTATTCTTTAAGTCAGTTGACCCCGAAACAATAAAAAAAGAATCCCTGCCATTAATTTTAGTTTGCAAAGATCGATATTGGTGACATCAACTAACTCAAAGCCATCTTTTTCTCTAAAGGTACAATTCAGGAATGAACAAAAACATTGTCTGAGTCCTAAACTGTAGGAAATGCAAAACTCTAGTTTTGTGGTTTTTCTTATCTTTTTATTGTAAGAACAACTACCAGCAGCTGTCAGCCTGGTGCTCGTTTGCCTCCATTAAAACGGGTCAAATTTCATCAAGGATTCTTCTCTTGCTTGTTTACTTATTTATTGATCTGGAAAAAAAATGTGGATCAAATTCAAATGCAGAGAATCTGTAGAGATTCTCAGTCGTCCAGATCAGCAGCCATCAACTGGTGGTCCGTGGACCACTGACGGTCCATGAGAAAATTTTGGTGGTCCACAGAAAAATTATTTGCATTTTTTATATTGCACTAAATCAGGGGTCCTCAAGCTACAGCCCCTGGGCGGGATATGTGCAATGAACGTTTGTGTTGCTGCAGAGAATCTCCCCCTTTGGGGTCTTTTTGTGCAGGTTGGAGGGGGGCAGAAATTCCAACTTGGGGTCTGCTTCAACCTCCTGGTGTGGACTTTGGGCGAAGGCTGGGGTGAAGCGCCGCTGGTGGCAAGGAGCCAGAGGGCCTCGTTCCACTGGGACTGCATCTTGTCCTGGAACTGGCTGACCATCTCAGCCCACTGAGCCTCCAGATGTCGGTACCTGGCCTTGCATTCCTGCAGTTCTTCCCTCTGCTTGGAAAGCCTATGCTCCTAGTCCTCAGGGAGGTGCTTCTGCTGAGCCTCCTTCTTGATCAGATCCAATTTGAACTGAACTGTTTTGCCAACTCTTTCTCATGGTGGCTGCTTAGCTCCAGCAATTGCTTTCTGTTGGGGTCCTAAGGAGCCCGGGCAGGGAGGTGAGGAGTGGCCCTATCTCATGAGTGACATCGAATTGGCCACGCCCACCCAGTCACATGGCCACCTTGCCACGCCCACTCAGCTGGTCATTAGGCAGAATATATTAGTGGTCTGCAGGATTTAAAATTATGAATTTAGTGGTCCCTGAGGTTCGAAAGGTTGGTGATCCCTGGTCCAGATCATGCTTGCCCCAAAGGTGTTTTTTTTTCAGGAGGCAACTGGACTTTCTTGTTTTTTTTTCTTTTGAAGACGTTTCACTTCTCATCCAAGAAGCTTCTCCAGCTCTGACTGGATGGTAGGGAAATGGAAGGATTTATATTTCTTGCAGACAGCTGGTCATTTGCATCTTTTTAGAGGGTTGTTGAAGCACTTGGAGGTTTATCTGTGTCCTCAGGGTCACCTGAGCGGTGCTCCTGGTTCCTGTAGTCTGCAATTTTTCCTCTGGAAATCCATTCCTATTCCCACACCATTCACAGGGTGTTCATCCCAAATTGTATAGCTAAAAAGTCTGTAGAGATTCTCAGTCCTCCAGGAAATGGTTGTCCCAAAGGTTTTTTTTATTTTTTTTTTATTTGCATTTATATCCCGCCCTTCTCCAAAGACTCAGGGCGGCTTACACTATGTCAAGCAATAGTCTTCATCTATTTGTATATTATATACAAAGTCAACTTATTGCCCCCAACAATCTGGGTCCTCATTTTACCTACCTTATAAAGGATGGAAGGCTGAGTCAACCTTGGGCCTGGTGGGGCTTGAACCTGCAGTAATTGCAGGCAGCTGCTGTTAATAACAGACTGTCTTTTTCAGGAGGCAACTGGACTTCCTTGTTTTTTTTTTCTTTTGAAGACACTTTGCTTCTCATCCAAGAAGCTTCTTCAGCTCTGACAGGATAGTGGGGAATGGAAGGAAATGTCCTCAAAAGAAAAAAAAACAAGGAAGTCCAGTTGCCTCCTGAAAAAGCACCTTTGAGACATTCAAATGCAGACTTTTCAGAAACCGTACTGCCTTGTCTTTCTGGTAGACTTTGCTTCAATGTTGATGGCATTCCTCCAGAAAGGAATTGAAGGTGTTATAGCTCAGAATGGGATAACTTGCCACGTTCAGCTCACCACAGCCAACCCATTGCTGCCAGCTCGCCATGAGACATCTAGCTGAAGGACAATTCAACGACTCAGTTGAATTATTTAAAGTAATTGTAAAAATATTTTAATTTTTGTCATTCGCATTTAATTTCATCCTTCCTTTTCCATCCTTTTGTTGTGGCCAGTCGGCCACCGGCCCCTCCAGCAGCCGAATCAGAGGAGAAGGAGGCGAGGGAGTCAGGGTCAGCATCAAGGCAATCTGAGAGCTCTGAGGGGAAAGAGGGAATGGAGCTGGCAGAGAGAGAAACTGAGGCAGAGCCTGGGCCATCTGTCTACCCTCAGATAAGGAGTCAACAGCCTCCAGATCTGGAGGGGGCTGATGAGGAAGAGGAGGAACAGCTGGGTCCAGTGCCTGATTGTTGTGCCTCGTCCTCCCTTCTCTCCTCAGCCGGGCCCCTCCCGTCTCCTCCTGGGCCTGCTATCAGACTCCGAGTCTGATAATGAAGATGAACGACCTGTCATGCCTCCAGCCCCCGGCCCTGGCCCCATGCCTGGACAGGATGTCAGGAATGAACAAACAAACCTCACTCATACAACATGTGTTCCTTTGGCTCAACCATCAGAGGAAGTCAGCCACGGATTGGAATTACTCGGGCCTACTCCTTCTGACCCCTCCCTTTCTCAAACAGCAGAAGACAATTCAAAGTGGGAGGATCCTCATTTCCGGAGATCTGAGAGGTGACGCCAGCAGAAGGAAGGGAGGGGCAGGCCTGGATAAATGCTGAGTCATGGAGCCACACCCCACAGCTTATATAAAGGACCTGCTTTTGGCATTCCAACTTTGAGTCAAGCAAAGTCTCATCTAGTTTGCTGAAGTCACAGCCAACTAGCTTCTGCCTGCCCTGAGAAACCTCGGAAGAATTTGGCAAAGCTACAGAGGCTTCGTTGCCATGCCTGATACGGACTTCCTAGACCCGGTTGTCGGAGGGGGAGGGGGACACAACACTGATGCACAGATTTGCAGAAGGCAGAGGAGAGGAGAGCAGTGGAAATCTGTGGTCTATCCTTGGGAAAGAAGAGTGACCGCTGCTAGCAAGGCCCCACCCTAGCTCTAGGGATAAAAGGCAGGGAGCGGAGATGAATAGGTGTGGCAGACAACTATTTATCTTCCAGAATGCCCTGAAAATGGGCCAAAAAGGCTGGAAAAGGGCCGAAAATGGGGCATACAGAGTCCAAAAACTTTTTTTTTGGTTGTTTTCCTCTTCTAAATTTAGGTGCCTCTTGTAGTCCAAAAAATACGAGTATAACCAAAAATCACATCCATTGGGTAAAGCTACAGGCAAGCACAAGTGGGTAGCTCCAACAGATCAAAAAATAAAATAAAATTCACACATAAACATAATGGATTGGATCCAAAACCCTAACTCATAATCATAGACTAAAATTAGACATGCAAAATGTCCTCATTAAGTTGAGGAAAGCAGCCGGATATCTTTTAGAAATGTTGGATTATGACTCCCAGAGTCCCTGGATATTGAACAACTGGGCCTATCATTAGGAATTACAGGAACGGTTATCTAAAACATCTGGAAGGAATCAGGCTGCCCATTTCTAATCTGTGGCCCCCACTGCAAAAAGGAGAAGAGAAGAAAAAAAATATGTATAACCTATTAAATTTGACAGTTTAACTGAGCAGTAAGGAAAAATAAGTAGCTCTTAATTGATGCTGAAATTAGCCATCGGATCTTCATTACTTGAGCTTTAATTTCTGAAAAACGAAAACTCTTCCTTTAATAGACTCTCACACTGACTAATTGCTACCTTCTGTCAGTCCCATAAGGTGCCCAATGGCCAAATTATCTTTTTTAAAAAAAAAATATTTTGGTAATAAGTGAGTTTGCTAAAGATCTCCAATTATACTGGAAGTTCATGCGGAATTATAACAAGAGGTTAAAAAAGCCCTACGCACAGTGGTGGGATTCAAGTAATTTAACAACTGGTTCTCTGCCCTAATGATTTCTTCCAACAACCAGTTTGCCAAACTACTCAGAAAGTTAACAACCGGTTCTCTCAAAGTGGTGCGAACTGGCTGAATCCCACCACTGCCTACGCAGTATGGGATATTTGCACACAATTACATTTTAGATCCGTCATTTACAATATACAAGTGGTCCTTCACTTACGACCACAATTGGGATCAGAATTTTTGTTGCTAAGCAAAGGTGGTTTGTCAGGATTCCGACGGATGCCCTAATTAAATCATGAGCCTTGAGCTTGCAAAGGAACCGGTTGCTGAAGCATCCTGACCCCGAACAACCCTTCGTCATCCAAGCAGACACCAGCGAGGTTATTAAATGGTCCTATTTGACTTTATGACCTTTTTGCCTCAATTGTTAAGCGAATCATTGGAGTTGTTAAGTGAATCATCCATTGTTAAGCAAATGTGGCTTCCCTCAAGCCTGCTGGGAAGGTCGCAAAAAACAATCAAAGGACCCAGTACATTGCAGCCATTGTAAATATATGCCAGTTGCTAAATGCCCAATTTTAACCACAAGACCGTACAGATACTGTGATGGTTGTAAGTGTGAGGACCGATTGTAAATACCTTTTTTCAGTGCCGTTGTACCTTCAAACAGTCACTAAATGAATGACTATGAGTCAGGGGTGAAATGTAAAATTTGTTACTACCAGTTCTGTGGGTGTGGCTTGGTGTGGGGGGGGATGTAATGTGACTGGGTGGGTGTGGCCAACTTTTTTTTTTTACTTTTAAAAGCATTTGTTCTACAACCTCTTCAAACCTATCTGTGGATAGGTTTAAAGGGAAGGAAGACAATGCTTTGATTTTAGAAATTTTCACATAAGTATGTAAGAGGCATTTTCCAAGCTAATCCATGACCTCTTGCTGATCAGTGACCGGCTTCTTTTTCAGTTTAGTGTAATGTGTAATTTCATCCACTGTGATTTATACACCAATATATTTTTCGTTTTGTGGTTTGCAATCCGTTTTATTTCTTCTTGTGATGGGCTACTGCATTGCACAAAGCAAAAATAAACACACAGATAAAGGAGAGTATTTGTAGTTCAGGGTTGAAATGAAGGGTCCTTGGTGCTCTCTGAGTTTGGTTGTCTTTTTATTTTTATTTTATTTATTTTGCCACACAATATATATAAGCATAAGCATGAAATAACTATACAATATATAAGCATATATATAAGTATTAGTATGTAATAACTATATTAATTGGATATAACGAAAGGAAACAATAGGACGGGAATGGTAGGCACGCTTGTGCTCTTATGCACACCCCTTAAAGACCTCTTAGGAATGGGATGAGGTCAATGGTAGATAGATTTTGGTTGAAGCTTTGGGGATTTTGGGAAGAGACCACAGAGTCAGGTAGTGTATTCCAAGCATCAACAACTCTGTTACTGAAGTCATATTTTCTGCTATCAAGTTTGGAGCGGTTCACATTAAGCTTAAATCTACTGTTTGCTCGTGTATTGTTGCAATTGAAGCTGAAGTAGTCTTTGACAGGAAGGACATTGTAATAGATGATTCTATGAGTTAAACTCAGGTCATGTCGAAGGCAGCGTAGTTTTTTTGCCGACGTTTCATGACCTGAACTAGGTAACATCATCATGATGTTTTTATTAGGATAATGAAATGCTTGCAAGAAAATAACCAACCTCAGAGCGCACCGAAGGCTCTTCAAAAATGAACAACTCATATTATATGCTTTAACACTATGTATTAATGATGGTTAGTATTGCTTATTTTAAAATATTTTTTTTTTTTTTTGTTTACATTTATACCCCGCCCTTCTCCGAAGACTCAGGGCGGCTTACAATGTATTTCTACCAGGGGTGAAATCCAGCAGGTTCTGACAGGTTCTGGAGAACCAGTAGCGAAAATTTTGATTAGTTCAGAGAACCGGCAAATATCATCTCTGGCTGGCCCCAGAGTCGGGTGGGTGTCCTTCCAAGGAAGACTTAATAATATGCCAGGAGCCCAATCATATGTAATCTGGTAACATGGCAATGATAGATATGGAAAAAAATGGATGGCAACCCATAATCATTATGAACTTCATCAGCGGCCACTGAAGACCACAAATGGCCTGCTGGTCTCCTAGCAGTGGTGGGCTGCAGCCAGTTTGCACCCATTTGGGCGAATCAGATGTTAAGATTCTGCTTAGTTCGGCGAACTGGCAAATCCCACCACTGGCTGGCCACCCCCACCCCGCCCCACCCCCTGTGCTCCCCCTTTCCTGTTTTCTAGGAAGATGTATAGCTAAAAGTCAGTCTACATTTGACTTTGTGGATATTTCTTCATAACCAAACAAAAGTGTGTTTTCTGTGCAGTTCACACCCCTTGGTCGCTGAATCTGGATGTCGCAAAGCCAAGCCCACATTTTGTAATTAACCCCTATGCCCCATTTTGTCTGGCAGAGTGCTGCAGAAGACTGAGTGCTGTCACACCCCCTGGCCACACCCCTGGCCACGCCCACCAAACCAAACCACACCCACCAAACCACGCCTACCCAGCCAGTCATTAATAACTGGTTGTTAAAAACTTTGCAGCCCACCACTGCCCAAAACTGTATTCAACTCTTTTCTTGAAACCCTATAGAGACAAAGAAAAGGATTCTTCAGTGAACCTTCCCAATTTTAGGACATATCTATTATATTTGTTTCTGTCTAATTAATTCTCAACGAGGAGATCTGAGTTTTAAGAATTAGAGCACAAAAAGTACACTTTGTTCATTGTGTTTTGCTAATTACTTCACATTAAATTCTGGCTTGAAGTGATCTTGGAATGAATCTTAGAAGATTGCATTTTGTCTCGCTCGCTTTCTTTCTCTCTGGTGCTCCTGCTGTCTCATTCACGGGTGAATGAATTCACAAACACCCAGAGTTTTCAGTGAGGCTGGATCTCACGTGCCTTACAGAAGCTGGGAGAAATGAAAAGCTGTCTCCATAATCCCTAGGGATCGTAGCTGTTGGGAGAGTTGTCAATATAAATTTATTCTTACTTGCATTTTTAAAACCCACCCCCCAAAAAATGGGCAAACTTTCTTTCGAAAGAAAACTTTGAAAGACAAATCTTAAGAACGGGCGCTTTTTATAATAAAAAGGCATAACACTTAATCATAATGATGATTCCATACTTCCATCCATGAACAACGATGTCTTTAGGCAGATTATAAAGTTGCAGAACGTACTGGTTTTAATTTTAAAAGGGATTCAAATTAAAGTTGTTTTTTGTGGGGGTTGTCGTGTCCCACTCCTCTGCTGACGGCCGGGTCAGGGAAATCCGAATCAGGTGTGCCTCTGCAGCTCTGCCAAAGTCCTAGCAAAGTCCTCAGGGCAGGCAGGAGACCAGAAAGTGACTTCAGCAAGATATGTTTAGACTTTGCCTGACTCAGAGAATGCCAGAAAGCAGATCCTTTATATAGGCCATGGGGTGTGGCTCCATGACTCAGCACTTATCCAGTCCTGCCCCTCCCTTCCTTCTGTTGCCTCCGCCTATCAAGTCTTCTGACGCGAGGGTCACTCCAATCGGCAGCTGTTGGTAATTGACCTTCCTCAGGCTCACATGCTGTGGAGGAGGGGGAGGGGTCTAGTTGCTCCGTTTGCCTGGGCATGGAGCCAGAGCTGGGGGGGTGGAGATACTTGCTCTTCTTCAGCCTGTCTGGGCATGGAGCCAGGGCTGGGGCCGGGAGATGCCCCCTCCTCAGCCTGTCTGGGCATGGAGCCAGAGCTGGGGGCTGGAGATACTTGCTCTTCTTCAGCCTGTCTGGGCATGGAGCCAGGGCTGGGGCCGGGAGGCATGCTAGGACATTCTTCAGCGTTTGGAAGCAGATAAGCAGACCCCGGCTGCGGTGAGAGCGGGCAAGACACAACAAGGGCTTCTAAAAGTTACTCAATGCATTTTAATGCTAAAAGCACACATGCAAAATCAAAATACATGTTTCATAATTATTGCTAATTACATAGCATGCGTGTGTGTGTGTGTGTGTGTGTGTATTTAATCTTTTTTCAAATGTAACTTGTTTTTATATTTATAATTGTTTTTATCTCTATTTTTACGATATTGTAAGCTGCCCAGAGTCCCTTTGGATAGCAAGATATATGTTTAATAAAAATAAATGATAATAAATAAATCTGTATTTAACAAAATTCATAGGCTGAATTCATAGTCTAAGAACTACAGTAGTGGCCAAAATTATGGAAACCTTTTGGGAAAAGTGTATTTTCTGAAACTAGCTAATAGCACCACTTTTCTTTGGAGTAATACCATAAAATTATATATCAATGGAAAGATATTTAATCAAGAGTGTAATGCAATAATGTTTATGAAGGATTTGCTATTAGAATAGCAGTTACAGTATAAAGAAAAGAAGTGAGACACGTAGAAAAAACGAGATATATAAAAATTATTACTGTCAGTAAATAATTGGATAACCTTTAGCATGAACAACGTCTTCCCATGGAGTGAACCAAGTCTTTTAGTTCTGCAGCTGTTCTAATGTGAAACCAAGACTGAATGATTGCTTCTATTAACTGGGTTTTATTGCTGGGTCACTTCTGACTAACAAGTTTCTTTTGTCGGCTCCATAGATTTTCAATTAGGTTAAGGTCTGGGCTATTCCCAGGCCATTCCAGCAGTGGAATATGATTATCTTGTAACTCCCAAAAAAAGATGGTGGTATTAGCCATCTCAAAAATATACTTTTTCCAAAAGGTTCCCACAATTTTGGCCACTACTGTATATAGAAGAATAAGAAAAAGACTAGAAGCTGTGGAGAGACATGGCCCATAGAATCACCAAGAGTCAGACATGACTGAATGGATAGCATCATAACAGAAGAATATCACAGAAAAGTAATCAAACAACCCTAATAATGATTTTGAAAAGGAAGGTAAGAGGAAGCTAAGCTAAGCCTAACCCAGGAATGAGTACCCTGAATGTATCCCTAGGGAAAGCATAATTCAGAGAAGGACTACCATTAAAAAAGATTCATTTTTGGATCTATCCCTTGCTTCATTTTGAGATTGGATCTTAGCAGGTCCTCCCTAGATGAACTGGCCAGAAGGACAGAATCAATTTGAACCAAATGGGTCCTTAGATTTTCAACCCCAATACGATCTCTTCATTTTCAATACATCCAAATATGCCTTAGTAAGGTCACACCTGGAATACTGCATCCAGTTTTGGTCACCACATTATAAAAAAGATGTTGAGACTTTAGAAAAAGTGCAAAGAAGAGCAACCAGGATGATTAAAGATCTGGAGACAAAAACATATGAAGACCAGTGGCAGGATTTGGATTTGGCTAGAGGAAAAAAAAGGACTAGGGGTGACATGATAATAGTATTCCAGTATTTGAGAGGCTGCCACAAAGAAGAGGGGGGTTAATTTATTCTCCAAAGCACTAGTGGGCAGGTCAAGAAACAATGAATGGAAACTAATCAAGGAGAGAAGCAACCTGGAATTAAGGAGAAACTTACTAACAGTGAGGACAGTTAACCAGTGGAACAGCTTGCCTCCAGAAGTTGTGGGTGCTTCATCATTGGTGGCTTTTTAAGAAGAGACTGGACAGTCACTTGTCTGAAATGGTATAGGGACTCCTGCTAAAGAAGGGGGTTGGACTAGAAGACCTCAAAGATCTCTTCCAGCTCTATTCTAATTGATTGATTGATTGATTGATTGATTATGAATTGACTCCTTTGTATTCCATAATAGATAATTATGAATCCAGGATACATCTAACTGAAAACATATCTAACTACTAAGAGCCAGAGAAGACTTGTCCGGCACTGCCCGTGAGGGAGTATATGTGTCCATCATTCAGAGATGGTTACATAGGTGTTCTTTTTATATGTCAGCAACTTTTAACGTTATGGCTGGGGGACCCCTCAAATATCAAAGCACAGAAAAGGAAGTCAGATTGACCAATCAGCACACAGGGCGCACACCACCACACAATGTGCGGTTGGGATCTGGAAGGTGTTTGCATCAGCCCTTCTGTATCCCTCTGCAACCTCCTCTTACTCATCAACCCCTTCTTAGTGTAGGTACTGTATAGCAGTGATAGTAGTGTTCCAATATCTCAGTGGCTGCCACAAAGAAGAGGGAGTCAAACTATTCTCCAAAGCACCTGAGGTGTGAAGTATGTGTGAAGATGTGAATGCTCCAACACCAGATGTTTTTAAGAAGATTTTGGATAACCATTTGTCTGAAGTGGTGTAGGGTTTCCTGCCTGGGCAGGGGATTGAACTAGAAGACCTCCAAGGTCCCTTCCAACTCATTGTTGTTGCTCTTGTTCTTGTTCTTGTTCTTGTTCTTGTTCTTCTTCTTGTTCTTCTTCTTCTTCTTCTTCTTCTTCTTCTTCTTCTTCTTCTTCTTCTTCTTCTTCTTCTTCTTCTTCTTCTTCTTCTTCTTCTTCTTCTCCTCCTCCTCCTCCTCCTCCTCCTCCTCCTCCTTCATCATCATCATCATCATCATTTACACAAAATGACAGTATACACAGCAAACGAGATAACTATGCTGGATTTCGTATCACAGATCACTAGTCGAACACTTCCCAACATTGCGTGATGTATCGGCGAATTATGCGAGCAAATCCAAGTAAGGTGGCCTTCTGCAGCTGACCAATGGTGATCTTGTCAGCACCAATGGTTTTAAGTGCTTGCCTAGGTCATTAGGCACAGCTCCCAGTGTGCCGAGTACCACTGGAAGCAGTGTGCAGCAGCTGCCAAAAAAGCCAACACAATTCTGGGCTGCAAAAACAGTGGGATAGAATCAAGATCACGTGAAGTGTTAATACCACTTTATAATGCCTTGGTAAGGCCACACTTGGAATATTGCATTCAGTTTTGGTCGCCATGATGTAAAAAAGATGTTGAGACTTTAGAAAGAGTGCAGAGAAGAGCAGTGAAGATGATTAGGGGACTGGAGGCTAAAACATATGAAGAACGGTTGCAGGAACTCGGTATGCCTAGTTTAATGAAAAGAAGGACTAGGGGAGACATGATAGCAGTGTTCCAATATCTCAGGGGTTGCCACAAAGAAGAGGGAGTCAAACTATTCTCCAAAGCACCTGAGGGTAGAACAAGAAGCAATGGGTGGAAACTAATCAAGGAGAGAAGCAATCTAGAACTAAGGAGAAATTTCCTGACAGTTAGAACAATTAATAAGTGGAACGACTTGCTTGCAGAAGTTGTGAATGCTCCAACACTGAAAATTTTTAAGAAAATATTGGATAGCCATTTGTCTGAAATGGTGTACGGTTTCCTGCCTGGGCAGGGGGTTGGACTAGAAGACCTCCAAGGTCCCTTCCAACTCTGATGATGATGATGATGATGATGATGATGATGATGATGATGATGATGATGATTATTACCTGCACTGGTTTATACCAGAGTCTCTGCAATTCAGTTCTCAAATCTTGATATCTGGTGACTTTTTCAAGTTGTTCTTCATCGATTCTGCTGTCACCAGGTATAGCAATGTCGACTATCCACACTTTTTCTTTTCTACAATCATGATATCTGGGGTATTGTGTTCCAAAACTTTATCAGTCTGTATTTGGAAATCCCACAGTAGTTTTGCATGCTCATTTTCAATCACTTTTTCATTATTGTTGTTGTTGTTGTTGTTATACTAATCTTGCATATCTTCTTCTCCTATAAGATTACACTTCTAACTAGAGCATACAAAACATTTGCTAGACCAATTCTTGAATACAACTCATCTGTCTGGAACCCGCACTGCATATTGGACATTAATATAATTGAGTGCATCCAGAAATATTTCACAAGAAGTGTCCTCCACTCCTCTGCTCACAACAAAATATCTTATGCCACCAGACTAGAAATTCTGGGTTTAGAAAATATAGAACTACTTCAGTATGATTAGCTCATAAAATCATCTGCTACAATGTCCTACCTGTCAAAGACTACTTCAGCTTCAACGACACCAATACATGAGCAAATAATAGATACAAGCTTAAAGTGAACCGCTCCAAACTCAATTGCAGAAAATACGACTTCAGCAACAGAGTGGTCAATGCCTGGAATGCACTACCTGACTCTGCGATTTCATCCCAGAACCCCAAAAACTTTAACCTAAGACTGTTTACTGTTGACCTCACCCCATTCCTAAGAGGTCTGTAAGGGGCGTGCATAAGAGCAGCAGCTTGCCTACGTCCCTGTCCTAATGTTCCCTTTAATTGTATTCACTTTATGTATTCAATTCATGCTTATATATATATTATCTAATATGTGCTAAACAAAATAAATAAATAAAATAATAAAAAAATGATCCCCAACAACAGATGATGCAAAGATGTTCCTTGAAGCTGAGGAGAAGCCCTAAATGATGAGATAAGACCTAATGACCTGAAAGGATGTGACTTAATTGCTTTTCCCTTGGCCAGGTTTCAATACATTTTTCTCACAATGGAAAAAAAACAACAACGCAGGAGAAAGCTGTTAACGGAAGTTCAAAATGCCGAAAAAATAAGCATGCAATTTCCCCGGCTACAAAAAGTTAATTTTGTGCATCCTTTCCTTTGCACAATGTGTTTAACCCCAGTGCAGAAGCTGCACAAAGTCAATAAACGATTCGCACACACCCCAAGTAAACAATTCCATCAACGGCAAGGTGGGAATGCCAGTAGACGATGTAATTATTGCTTTAATTACAGAAGACCTTCTCTACAAAGAGGGGGCCCTGCAAAGTTGTGGAAAAGGCCTCTGCAGAGAAAGGGACATATTTGAAAAGGCTGCTCTTAGGACATTGCAGGTACAGTATAATGTGACAGTATCCTCGAATTGGGGCTGTTGCAAAAATCTCATATTCTGCTGACAGATGAATTACAATTTTCAGAGTGTAATGGCTCACCAGTTATGTGATGTGCACACACAACTGTGTAAAGTTCTTACTTTGCCACACAAGATTTATTACCTAATTACAAAGGTTCCAGCTACAGAATCAAATTGTGCTCCATCAGTATGGTGCGATGGCATAATGGTTATATTCTGCATGTCCCCAAGACTTTTAGGAAAACCTTTAAAATAATTAAGTTTTCCAGCAGGGATACGGTTATGTACGAGCTTACTTCAGGCCCTGCATATTACAATTTTGTTCTGCGTATTGTTCTAAGCCCTGCCTCCAAGGGTGTTTGGATGTTGTTGTTTATTATTAGTTTATTGGGGGCTTTTTTTTTTCTTTAATAAAAGTGTTTGCTGTATGAGTTAAGGCAGATGATCAAACAGAATTTCTGTGTCCAGGGTGTGTTTGTGTCTGTCAAAAAAAAAAATGAAATTTAAAGGTGTACATAATGTATAGAATAATAGGCCATAAATTGGAATGATGAAATTTGAATTGATACCAATAACTGAAAGCTGTAAAAATGGAAATGTATTTTTAAAACTAAAAAAAGATTGAATAAAGACTACTGTATTTTTTGGAGTATAAGATGCACCGGAGTATAAGACGCACTTTAGTTTTTGGGGAGGAAAATAAGAAAAAAGCTGATTGGCAGGTGGATTGGCCTCCCCGAATACCCCCAATCAGCTGCCCCCAGAGGTGAATTTTAGCAACAGGTTGTGAGCTCTGTGCCTTGCTTTTTTTTGCTTTTTTTTCTGCCTCTGAAAGCCTCCAAAACAGAACTTCAGAAAAAAAGCCTCTGAAGCTCCGTTTGGGAGCTTCTTTTCTGAAGCTCTGTTTGGGGGCTTCTTACTGCATTCAGTTTTGGTCGCCACGATGTAAAAAAGATATTGAGACTAGAAAGAGTGCAGAGAAGAGCAACAAACATGATTAGGGGACTGGAGACTAAAACGTATGAAGAACTGCTGCAGGAACTGGGTATGTCTAGTTAATGAAAAGAAGGACTAGGGGAGACATGATAGCAGTGTTCCAATATCTCAGGGGCTGCCACAAAGAAGAGGGAGTCAAGCTATTCCCCAAAGCACCTGAAGACAGGACAAGAAGCAATGGGTGGAAACTAATCAAGGAGAGAAGCAACTTATAACTAAGGAGAAATTTCCTGACAGTTAGAACAATCAATAAATGGAACAACTTGCCTCCAGAAGTTGTGAATGCTCCAACACTGGAAATTTTTAAGAAAATGTTGGATAGCCATTTGTCTGAAATGGTGTAGGGTTTCCTGCCTGGGCAGAGGGTTGGACTAGAAGACCTCCAAAGTCCCTTCCAACTCTGTTATTATGTTATGTTTTCTGAAGCTTCTTTTAGCCTCTGAAACCTCCGTTTGAGAAGCTGGGCGGGGCTACATTCGCAGTATAAGACGCATCCAGATTTTCACCCTCTTTTTGGGGGGAAAAAAGATGTGTCTTATACTCCAAAAAATATGGTATTTTAAAAAAAAAGCAAAAAAAAGAAATCAAGATGACAGCCAAATCACTAAAGCCTCTTTTGGTATACATTCCACACATGGTTTATATTGCTAGTCCTCGACTTACATCCACAACTTTTTTTTTTTTGTTTACATTTATACCCCGCCCTTCTCCGAAGACTCAGGGCGGCTTACAGTGTATAAGGGAATAGTCTCATTCTATTTGTATATTTTTTACAAAGTCAACTTATTGCCCCCCCAACAATCTGGGTCCTCATTTTACCTACCTTATAAAGGGTGGAAGGCTGAGTCAACCTTGGGCCGGGCTCGAACCTGCAGTAATTGCAGGCTTTGTGTTCTAATAACAGGCTTCTCTATTGCCTGAGCTATCCCGGCCCCTAACTGGGAGCAGAATTTCCATTGCTAAGTGTGATGGTTGCTAAGTGAAATAGTTTGGGGAAATGGGGCAGGTCCTTGTGTCTGCGTACCTGAGCTTAGTTGTATTATGAAGGTACATGGGCCTTTCAGGAGGGGCAGCAGAACTGAGGAAATCCATTTTTATGAAGATGGAATGTTGAGACAATGGGGGGCGTGTCCCTGACTGAGGATGGAATCTTGAGGTTTTTCATCTTGTTAAAAGGTAAAGCTTTCCCTTAACTAGTCATGTCCAACTCTAGGGGGCATTGCTCCCTAGCCGAGGGAGCCAACATTGTCCAAAGATGCTTCTGTAGTCACATGGCCAGCACAACTCTATGCTCAGATGCCTGAAACCCCAGTTACCTTCCCATTGAAATGGTACCTATTTATCTAGTCACATGTGCCTGCTTTCGAACAGCTAAGGAACTGGGGCAAGTAACAGGAGCTCACCCCCATTGTGCGGTGCTTGGGTCTTGAACCTGGGACATTAGCTTTCCATCTGACAAGCTCAGCATCTTTAACCACTGAAATGTATTTGTATGTATATATGAGTGGTGCGGTGGCCAAGAGGTGGAGCTCTCGCCTCACAACCACGAGGCTGTGAGTTCGATCCGAGGTAGAGGCAGATATTTCTCTCTCTGGGCATGATGAGAATATATCTGCTGAATATAACTATGCATTGGCGACAGGAAAGGCATCCAGCCAACAAACACTCATCTCCATTCAGTTGCCCAAACTCCTCCCCGCAAAGATAGAGATGGAAATATATATTTAGCATGTTGTAGGAAGCCAGTTTCTGCTAGCATTCAATTCCCAATTTGGAAATGTTATTTTGAATAGAATTGCCAATGGAATTATCTCTGAGAAGAGGCTGAAATCTAGGCTAACTAACTTCAATCAGCTTGTCTTTAGGGTTTTGGTAGTTAACAATTTGAAATGTCATTTGGTATTACATGGCCTCAAATCACAGAAAGGTGCCAATTATCTTTCTGGTTGACTGTCAAATTCTCTGAAAACTTTGTGCTGTATTTTCCCGCATGGTTATTGAAATGGTTATGTTGTGTCTGCGCCCCCCGAGCTGGGCCTTCTGCCAGAAAGTGACTTGAAAAGTGAGGGGGAAGGGCTATCAGGACTTACCTCGGGAGCATCAGCTTCCCTGGCTCAGCTCCGGGAGCCAGAGGCAGGCCAGGTGGAAGAGATAACGAGGCCTCCGTTCCCTGACTCTTCCCCCCCCAGGCCACGCCTCCAGACCCAGCTGATGGCAGTCAGGCCTGGCTGGACCCTAGGTTTCATAGGCAGGAGAGGCGGGAACAACAGAAGCAGAGGTGGGGCAGGCCTAGGAAGTGCTGAGTCATGGAGCCACACCCCACAGGATATAAAGGCAGCAAGAGTTGCTGTGCCTCTTCATAGCAGACAAATTAACTGCTTAACTAAGAGCTGAAGTTTGTTCCTGGGTGACTCATCGGCGTCAAGGGAGATAACAGAGACACTTGGCAGACGCTCGCTATTTTGCTGCCAGAGCTGATAGTGCCAGCTAATTAAGCCATCGCTCGGACAGAGGCGAAGGGGGACAGAACAGGTTTAAGCAAATGTAAGTTCTTCCTTGGGACTTCAGCATGCACTCACATTTATACAGTTTTGGGAATGTGTTTTGGCCCGCCAGGCATATGAAAAGCATGGGAGTATAAGAACAGAAGAAAATTTTTTTCATAAATATTTATTACAGGTGAGCTATGAATTATTATGTAAAACCATAGATGAAAAAGGATAAAAAAGGAGAAGTCTTTTCACCTGACACGGAAAATGCAGTTGTCTCTGATTAGTGTGTGCTTCACATAGACTAGCTAAGCAATTTACTTTACAGGCCTTGATGTAGAAATGAGTTCGTCACTTAATTTTGTGAATGTTGAGCCATGCTAAATTAACTCAGGAATCTTTCGATACTTTTTTTTTTTGCTTGTTTTTAATTTGTGCTGGATTGCTGCTTTAGTAAAAAAGAGAGAAAGGCACATTTTGCCTCAGAGAATCATTTGAAGATAAATACTGTGTGTGTCAGAGACCTCAGGAGCAACGGTGGGTTTCACAATTTGTTGCTACTGGACAGTGGTGGGATTCAAATCATTTAACAACCGGTTCTCTGCCCTAATGACCAGCTGGGTAGGCGTGGCTCGGTAGTCATGTGACCATGTGGGTGTGGCCAACTAAACGTCACTCATGTCGATGGGTGCTTCGCCTTAGCTGTTACAATGTAATAAGGGTTAACCAGAGAGGCAGTTTCTGTAAGCAGGGCAATAAAGATTAGGCTAGAAACAACACCAGAATGTTTCCTTCCCCCTTCCTTACAGGATTAGCCCTGTAAAGTGGGAAAAAACAAAATAAGATTTCTTCCAACAACTGGTTCTATGAACTGCTTAGAAAGTTAACAACTGGTTCTCCCGAATAGGTGCAAACTGGCTGAATCCCACCACTGCTACTGGTTCGCCACGCACGAGCATGCTCACTTTGTGTATACATGCACCTTCTGTGCATGCGCCCAGCCTTCTGTGCATGCACCCGGCCTTCTGCGCATGCGCTTTGCTCGTGCACCCATCTTCTGTGCATGCACTCGGCCTCAAAACCGTGCCTAAATAGGATGGCATAGAGCTGGGGCAGGGGGGGCAGGCCCTCCTATGATTTCCACTACCAGTTCACCTTTACGAACCAGCTGAATACCACTTCTGCTCAGGAGGTCCTATATCAAAGGGAAGTTTCACCACGCACTTCAAAGGTGAAGCATTTCCAATGCCTGCTGAGCTAAAAAGCTGAACAAAAATGTTCTCCCCCCCCTTTTTTTTTCTTCGGGTTTAATATAAGGCCACGTGAAATTGGAAATTTCATATTTGGTTTCATAGTGAAGGCATGGGTTTCCAGGAGGACAAAGAACATCACGCCTGTCATGACATAATCACACAAACGATGTGGAGAATGTAATTTGCATTGGTGGCACACGTGGCTTTATTGTGGCTTGTCCTTGTGCTGAATGGCACAACTTTTGCTATTTTGTCTACAAAACTTGGTTCCGGGCTGAAGCGAGAGTCTAGGAAACAGGCTTCTGGGCTGTGGAATATAATCTGAATCAGTGGTGAAATACAATTTTTTTACTATCGTTCTGTGGGTGTGGCTTGGTGGGTGTGGTGTGACTTGGTGGGCGTGGCTTGGTGGGTGTGGCAGGGGCAGGATACTGCAAAATCTCCATTCCCACCCCAGTCTGGGGCCAGCCAGAGGTGGTATTTGCGGGTTCTCTAAACCACTCAAAATTTCTACTACCGGTTCTCCGAACTGCTAAAAATTTCCGCTACCGGTTCATCAGAATCTGTCAGAACCTGCTGGATTTCACCCCTGGTGTGGATTACCAGGAGGCAGGGGCTGCTTCCAAGAGGGCAAAGTGGCAGTGGAGCTTGAAAAGTTTGGTTGACAGGAAGAGGGTTAAAATAGCTCCTCCCTTATGCACACAGTTACTTTAATCTGGCAAGATTTTGTCTATAGGTGAAGAATAATAAAGAAAAGTACTCCCAAGTAACTCCATCTGTTGTTCTTGATTCTTGGGGCCTCATAGCTCCTTTGATCACACTGAAAGTAGACGCTACCTATAGGGCCTGGGACTGGGCTCAAGAGCCATGTATGCCCTTAACCTACATTAAAAAAAGGGAAATTGCTTTTCAAATCAATTTAAATGTTCCCCCATTTTCATCCATCTTGCAATCTGCCCATCTGATCTATTGCAGATACATTTGAAGGGGAAATAAATTATTTGGCCAGCTCAGTGGCACATCCTGTATTCCTATGGAGAATTTGAAGAGGTGCTAACTTTTATTTATTTGAATGTAGAACATTTCCCCCCCTCCCCCGGGATGACTTACCCTTTTAAAAGCAAGAACAATAAAAGGTAGAAAATAAATCATGTATGTTTGGAATAAAAACATACATAGCAGACTGAAAAAACAACTGACAGGGGTTCAACAGCCATCTCAGCTCCAAGGCTTGGAAAAACAGCCAGTTTTTGAAGGACTTTCAGAATATTTATTTATTTTATTTATTTGTCAATCATAACAGGTAAAAATATAAATTAAGTTGGATATATGAAAAGAGTAAGTAAAAAAGGGAATATTAGGACAGGGAAGGTAGGCACGCAGGTGCACTTATGCACGCCCCTTACAGACCTCTTAGGAATGGAGTGAGGTCAACAGTAGACAGTCTAAGGTTAAAGTTTTGGGGGATTGGGGAAGAAACTACAGAGTCAGGTAGTGCATTCCAGGCATTGACCACTCTGTTGCTGAAGTCATATTTTCTGCAATCAAGTTTCGAGCAGTTTACCTTGAGTTTGTTTCTATTATTTGCTTGTGTATTGTTGTGGTTGAAGCTGAAGTAGTCATTGACAGGTAGGACATTGTGGTAGATAATTTTATGTACCATGCTTAGGTCAGAGTGAAGTCTGCGTAGTTCTAAGTTGTCTAAGCCCCAAATTTGGTGTCTGGTGGCATAAGGTATTTTATTGTAAGCAGAGGAGTGGAGGACTCTTCTTGTAAAATATCTCTGGACTCTCTTGATTGTATTTATGTCTGATATGCAGTGCGGGTTCCAGACAGATGAGCTGTATTCAAGGATTGGTTTAGCAAACGTTTTGTATGCTGTAGTTAGTAGTACAATATTACCAGAGAAGAAGCTACGCAATATTAGGTTAATAACTCTTAATGCATTTTTGGCAATATAATATATTGTTATATAATTAGGGTTTGATCCAGGTCGATCTTGGTGGGCTTAGATGGTTCTCAAAGATTTCTCCTGCTAAACAGGAAAAAGAAATCTGTCTGGAAAATAGCTGTCAGGGTTCCAATTAACACCCCCAACTAAATAAGACTCCAAGGCTTAGGTTTCCTCAAAGTTCCATTTTATTAGAGATGTCATATTGGCACATCTGGGAAAACCCAAATCTGAAAGTTTCCAGGTTTTCCCCACCCAAGTGAAAGATCAAGTCCTTTCTCCTGCACCCACATGTCCATCACATGGTCCAATCACCCACCGTCCAAATTTAAGACACCTCCCAGTCATCTGACTCCAGGTGCCAGGGCACTGCATCCTTGACTCTCTGAGAAAGGAATGTCATTTTGACTACATATCACCCATACTCTTTGCAATCCCCCCTCCCATTTTCCCAAAGTAGAAAATTTGGCAGGCCTGAAGACCCAAATGTAAAACAAAAGCATTGTGTAAATGATTGATTTAAATGCATTTATAAGTTGTTCTAGTCAAATGTGTTTCCAGACAGCAGCATTCAAATGTTAAAATAAAAAGTGTAAAACATAGACATACATATACCGTATTTTTTGGAGTATAAGATGCTCAGGACTATAAGATGTACCTACCTTTTTTGGTGAGGAAAACAAAAAAAAAGAAATCTTCGTCTGCCTCTGCCTCCCAACAATTTTGCCTCATTGCAGCAAACAGCAAATAGCCTGCTTTACTTTCATTTTCATTTTCAGCATAGCTTGATTAGCACAAGAAAAAAAAAATCTGCTCCCAGCAATTTACCTCCTTGCAGCAAGCAGCAGAGGCCCGCACAGCAATAGGCAATGCAACCTGAAACAGCTGAGAGTTGGGAGGCCGATCCAAGGGGCAATCAACTTGTGCTAATCAGGCTGTGCTGAAGCTGAAATGGGCTGTTTCTTCCTGCTGCTTGCTGCAAGGAGGTAAATTGCTGGGAGGCAGAGGCCAAAGAGTGAGGGCCAGTGGGTGGGAAGGGCTACATTTGGTATATAAGACGCACCTACATTTTCACCCCTTCCGAAAAATATGGTACTTATGCACATTTTCTTTAAAATCCCCCCTCCCTAAAATTTATAATAAAACATACACGTCCTGGAATCGGATGTCCTGGAAATGATTACTCATTCTCTTATCGCCTTTAAATTGACCACAGGTAGTTCTCAGCTTACGTCCATTCATTTAACCACCCTTCAAAGTTGCAAGGGCACTGGAGAAAAAGTGACTTAATATCAGGGTTCCAAATGTTGTTGTTGTTGTTGCTATTACTACAACCACCACTATTATAAAAATAGGTAAAGAGCACAAACAGGCACCAAGGGGAATCTTTTGATATTTATATCAAAAGATTTACAGTGGGGACTCCAGGCCTATAATACAAATTTGATGACTTGTTTAGAATATGCATGAGGGAAGATGTGGGACCAACAGCTCATGTTTTAAACATTTCCTTCGGAAGATATCCACTGCAGTCAACGCAACAAGCCCTTCCTCCTGTGATTCATGGATAGAGAGATTCTGTCTCCCATTTTTTTTTTCCAGATCTGTCTAATATTCTGGCTTCATAGGTAATAGCCGATCAATACCCTCTTTTCAGTATAAATTTCTGATTAATTAATTGTTGGCTTAGTAGTGGTATTAACTGTCAGGGAGGATTAATAATTCTTAAAGGGAAAGGATTCTTAGTGATTTCTAGATCAGTCTGTCCCTCCTAATGGTGACATCTTGCTTTCCAAGTGCACCCAGGGAAATGATTATGGATCGGTAACTTTTTAAGAAAAATAGAATAGAATAGAATAGAATAGAATTTTATTGGCCAAGTGTGATTGGACACACAAGGAATTTGTCTTGGTGCATATGCTCTCAGTGTACATAAAAGAAAAGATACCTTCATCAAGGTACGACATTTACAGCGCTTAATAATAGACATAGGGTACAAATTTAACACTTACAATAACCAGAAAAGCATCTTAGAATAGAATAACAGAGTTGGAAGGGACCTTGGAGGTCTTCAAGTCCAACCCCTTGCTTAGGCAGGAAACCCTACACCACTTCAGACAAATGGCTTTCCAACCTCTTCTTAAAATCTTCCAGTGTTGGAGCATTCACAACTTCTGCAGGCAAATTGTTCCCCTGATTAATTGATCTAACTGTCAGGAAATTTCTCCTTAGTTCTAAGTTGCTTCTGTCCTTGATTACTTTCTTTGGAGATGCTTCCTTAGGCCTGTTAAATAAACTCTACTAGGTAGCTAATGGATTCACTTTAATGCTGGTTTGACGGTAAACTGAGAATGTTTTTTTTCCCCCCTTGGATCTAGGCTCAGGTTATATGGATTATTAGTTGTTCGGTGTTATCATTGCTTGGTTTTATTTTATTCTATTCATATCCTACATTTATTTATTTCGTACCAATAAAGGAGAACATTTGAAGCTCAGGTTTGAAATGGGGGGTTGAACCCCATACAGATTTTGTAAACAGCTTAAAAAAGTGAGAAACATATCTAATACTTCTTCCTCTTCTATTTTCCAAACAGCAATGACCCTGTGAAGTCCAAGCAAAACACTGCAGTCATTAAATGAGTCCCATGATGGTTAAGTGAATCTGGCT
Source organism: Ahaetulla prasina (assembly GCF_028640845.1). Taxonomy (NCBI): domain Eukaryota; kingdom Metazoa; phylum Chordata; class Lepidosauria; order Squamata; family Colubridae; genus Ahaetulla; species Ahaetulla prasina. The sequence goes on from NC_080539.1 coordinate 16,257,622, forward strand.
TCTTGCATTGAATTTGCTTGCTGGAAGACAGCTGGGAAGGTTGCAAATGGTGATCATGTATGTACATACATACATACATACATAATTTATATGCAGGTTTTGGTATGTTCGGGTCTTTTCCATGTAAGATTGGAAGTATTTAGGCAATATTTCGATGAGCTCTCACTCATCATGTTCACGCTTTGGCTTTGTTCTTATGTGAGCAAAAGACTTTTTTGCTCACATTTGCTCACTTTTTTGCTCACATAAGAACAAAGAACAAATTGCTCCCAGAAGCACGAAGCTGAAGCCTAAAGATGACGAATGAGACTTTGTCGAAACGTCGCCAAGACACTTCCAATTTTATGCGGGAGAGCACCCAAATAACCAAAGACCTATACATATATATATATATATATATGTAGGTCTTTGGTTATTCGGGTTTTCTCCCGCGTAAAATTGGAAGTATCTTGGCAACATTTCGACGAAGTCTCATTAAATCATCTTCAGCTTCAATCTCTGAAAACAATGTGATGCAGCTGTTTCTTCCTTTTTAACTGCTAGTGGGGGTTAAACCACTAGCAGTTAAACCACTAGCAGCCCTGGCACCAAAAAACCCCACTAGCAGTTAAAAAGGAAGAAACAGCTGCAATCACACATTGCTCCCAGAAGCACGAAGCTGAAGCCTGAAGATGATGAATGAGACTTCATCGAAACGTTGCCAAGATACTTCCAATTTTATGCGGGAGAAAACCCGAATAACCAAAGACCTACATACAAACACCCGCGAAAACCTCAGAAAACAAATATATATATATATATATATATATATATATATATATATATATATATATATATATATATATATACACACACACACACACACACACACACACATACATATATATATACACATACATACATATACATACATACATACATACACATACATACATACATACATATACATATACATGCCAGTGCTAAGCGCACAAATTTTGATCATATAACTACAGGGATGCTGTAATTATGACAGGCAGTGGTAAGTCACTTTTTTTCAATGCCATTGTAACTTTGAACTATTGTTAAATGAATAGTCATAAATTGAGAACTACCTATAGTCCATTAAAGAGATGAGGGAATGAGTAATAATTTCCAGGACACCACATTCCAAGACTTGCATATTATTATACATTTTTTTTGTGTGAGAGGTTGTTTTACTTTTAATCAATCAATCAATCAGAATAGAACTGGAAGGGACCTTGGGGGTCTTCTTCTCAAACTCCTTGCTCAGGTAGGAGACCCTATACCTGTTGTGCCTCGTCTGCCCTCCTCTCCTCAGCCGGGCCCCTCCCATCTCCTGCTATCCGATTCAGAGTCTGATAATGAAGAGGAACAGCCTGACATGCCTCCAGCCCCCAGCCCTGGCACCATGCCCGGACAGAATGTCAGGAATGCACAAACAAACCTCACTCCTACAGCATGTGAGCACGAAGCCAGCCACGTGCTAGAATTGCCGGCAGCAGATCAGGAGGAAGGGTGTTCACAGTGGACGGATCCCCACTTCCAGAGAATGGAGAGGCGATGTCAGCAAAAGGAAGGGAGGGGCAGGCCTGGATAAGTGCTGAGTCATGGAGCCACACCCCATGGCCTATATAAAGGATCTGCTTTTTGGCATTCCTTGAGTCAAGCAAAGTCTCATCTGGTTTGCTGAAGTCACACCTTGGATTCCTGCCTGCCCTGAGAAATCTGAAAGGAATTTGGCAAAGCTGCAGAGGCTTCGTGGCCACGCTTGATACAGACTTCCTAGACCCAGCCGTCGGAGGGGGAGAGGGACACGACAATACCATTTCAGACAAGTGGCTATCCAGTCTTTTCCTAAACACCTCCAGTGATGGAGCACCCACAACTTCTTCAGTTCTACTGGTTAAGAAGTTTCTTCTTAGTTCCCGGTTGCTTCTCTCCTTGATCAGTTTCCATCCATTGTTTCTTGTCCTGCTCTCTGATGCTTGGGAAAATAAGTTGACCCCCTCCACTTTGTGGCAACTCCTCAAATATGGAATACTGCTGTCTATTATGGCCCACCGGCAGCCAGCAGAGCTGGCAGCAGAGTTGGACAGTGAGGAGGTTGGGGAGGAACAGTCCTGGGGGCTGGGGAAAGCTCAGATGAGAGCTCTGTATTAGAGGCAGAGAGGGAACTAGACAGCAGTGAGGCAAAGGAACAGCTGGAGCCTGTTCCCAGTGTGTGCATGCGCAGAGCTGCCAGAAGACAAGAACAAGAAAGAAGCAGGGTTGACTTGGGAGTAAAGCCACACCTTGGACATGATTGGCCCTTCCCATAGGAAACAAAAGAGGAGCAAATGCGGAGTGGACTTTTGGAGGAAGCAATTTGTTCATTTGGTCATTTCAAGAGTGGAAAGTTCTGTTTGTGACTCTAAGAGACTCTGCGCCAAGTTTTGCCTTACACTGCGTATGGAAACTAGTTATCTGGCAGCTTTCCAAGTGAGATAAGGTTTGTGTTGATAAATAGTCCTCTGAAAGACTGTTTGCCTAGCCTTGCTGACTGTGAATGAATTCACAGTCATGTAAATAAAAAAGGTTTTGTTGGGACCAAGACTCTGCTTCCTGCTTTTTAAGGAACCCTAGGTCAGAACACTATCATGTGCCCCACAATGCTTCTTTTCTCTAGATGGCCATACCCAAATCCTGCACCTGTTCTTCTTACGTTTTAGTCTCCAGGCCTTTAGTCATCTTGTGCTCTTCTCTGCACTTTTCCCAAAGTCTCAACATTCTGTCAGCAACTGTTAAAGGAGGGGGGAGAGGAAATAGGCAATATAGTAGGTAGAGATAACCTAGAGGGGGTTGAGAGGTTTGACGGAAATCAGACATATGAGAACCAGATTGTTCTGGTCTTCAAGGCCGCAGATCCTGAGAAAGGAATGTGAATTATGCAAACATTCGAGTGGTTTCCAAAACACCTTAACAGCACAGCATTGGTCGAAGATGAACTGGTCAAGGGGAGGGGGCTGGGAAGAAGGGGGAAAGGTTTGTAATCTTTTGCTTGGGAACTTTAGTTCTAGCCTGCTTTTGCTGTAACCTCTAATCTCTAGTAAAAGAACTCATCACTTCCAAGGAGTTGAGAATCTTTCTTTTGTAGGGACATAGCAGGGGCAAGCCTGACAGGTCCTCGGGCAGAACCTGATAGGTGAACAAAAACACAGTATCCAGTCTCCACATCTTTTTTTTTTCTTTTAATACAAACACTCCATCATTCATTAAACAGTGTGTCATCTGGGTACAATTTTTTTGTGTCCTAACAATTAATGCTCACCACCATATTCATTGTCTATATCTACTCTTATTTTAATACTAATACTTAATATTTAACATTTCTATTGTTGTGACATTTTCTTCTTAACTTACTTGACTTTATTATGCATTACTTTCATATTTATTCTCTAACCATTGATAAAATAAATCCCATATATTATAATAATCAGATTCTTCCTTTCCTTTAATTGCAAGTGTTAATCTATTCATTTCTGCACATTCCAATATTTTCTTAATCACATTTTCATCTGTAGGAACCTTCACCTTTCCAATTCTATGCAAATACAATTCTAGCCACACTTATTACATGAATAATCAAATATACATTTTCTTTACCATAATTTTCTGATAAAATCCCCAATAGGAATATCTTAGGTTTTAAATCAATATGCTGCTGCATCATCTTCTCCAACCACATATGAATTCTTGCCCAATATTTTTTTGCTTCTACAAACGTCCACCATATATGATCCAGTCTCAACATCTGATTGACTAAATAACCAACAATATTTTTTTTATTAAAACAAAGAAAAAAGAAAATTAGAACAGCATATTATACAGCATTTTATTCTTCTGGGTAAAAAAGTCACTCTTGGCACCACCTGCAGTAGAAATGAATGCAATGGACGTTGAATAGTGAACCCTGACAGCTTCTTCTTAAAGGCCAACCCCAGAGTGAAAAAGGGTATCTGACAAGTTTCTTAACCTTGGACATTTGTTCTCAAGGTTTTAAACCTTTGCATTCCTCAGCTGATTTGCCACAGCAGTTAGAAAGGTTACTATTGTCACTAGACTGGAAAAAAAAAAAGAACATTAACAAAATTCCCCGTATAATTTTTCTTTGGGCCAGGAGATGCCAGGAGACTCCGGCACCTTATCTGACCTATTCAATCTGCCATTTTCTTCTCTTCCGAATGTCATCTTTTGCATTTTAAGCAAACGTTTTTCCTCATGGTGTCAGTTTACTCCATGATTAGAAAATTATATAGGTTTGAGCAAGGAAGGGGAGAAATGGGAAAAGGGTTCTTTGCAGAGGTGGAATCCAGCTGGACCGGTTTGGGCAAAACTGGTAGCGCCAACGATCAGTTGGCCCCACCCACCCATTCCCGCTCTAGCCTGTCCTTTATTCCCTGCTTTGTAGCTCACCTCAATTGCGCGGCACAGCTGATTCTCCCCCCTTGTTGTTCTACTTACCGTTGCTGACTTGAAGGTAATGTCAGTTTTGGAAGGCAATTTTCTTTTTGCTTCTTAACTACCACATATTTTAGCTGGGGAAGTTGGGAAGGCGTTGTTGTTGGAGCGATAGAAAGTTAGTCATAACAACATTCCGTATTCAAGGATTTTTGCCTGCGTCTGATGTGGACTGCCTGAAGATTGTATCCAGTTGAGTGTGAAGAGTTGATTGGACAATGTGATGAACTCGTGAGTGTGGGGCAGGGCTGTGCACTGTCAACTGGGTGTGGAAAACCTGGAAGCTTTCAGTTTTGGGTTTTCCCAGCTGTGCCAACATGACATCTCTAATAAATTGGAATTTTGAGGAACCTCAAACCTCAGAGCTTTATTTCGTTGGAGGTGTTCCTTGGTACCTTGACAGGTAAGCAGCTGAGCTTCTAAATGCTCCATTTTCAGTGCTGCATGCAAGCACCTTAAACAAAGTATACACTCACCGAACTGATTATTAAACTGGCAGCATTCTCCCACTGGTTTTTTGGCACTCTTAAATGCATCGAGAGGTGGGGTGCAAAGTTAGAGGAGTGGTTAGAGACCGTCTTGCTGGTGTCAGGCTTTTTCAGAGATCAAACAGAAAATGTGGTTGTTTTCTCTATGCAGGATTCTCACAAAATTCTTTTTAGCAAGATTTATTGTGAGGAAAGTCATGATATAACAAGTATTCCAGCAGCTGAATTATTGACTATTTAGAATTAGTGTATCCCTATCTACATTAAATACAAGAGCCATGGTGGTGCAGTGGTTAGAATGCAGTATTGCATATTGTTTCTGCCAACTGCCAGAGGTTCGATTCTCACTGGCTCAAGGTTGACTCATCTTTCCATCCTTCCACGGTCGGTAAAATGAGGACTCAGATTGTTGGAGGCCATATGCTGACTCTGTAAACCACTTAGAGAGGATTGTAAAGCACTGTAAAGCGGTATATAAGTGCTATTGCTATTAGAGTGGAAACCCTTTTTCCCCTCTATCAGCCTTCCTGCAACCTGACAAGCAAGCTGTTTTTTTTCCCCCCAGTGATAACAGAGAAGCTTGCTAATGTCCAGTTACAAAATGGTCTCTTGAAACTTGATTGGCCTGGAAAGCAATTTTTATACTTGGCCCTTTGCCAGGCTGCAAAATGTGACAGTGCTGTGAGTTGGAATGGAAAGGATAACTACTTAGTGTGCCAAGATCAGGAAATTGGTTGTGAGGCTGAGGTTCATGGATGTTAAATCCAGGTCATGTGGCCTTTTCAATAGTTTAAATCCCCAGTCCAAGTTTAATATATGTAACGGGGTGTGAGAAGGACTTTGGGAGACAGAGGCAAGAGCCACAGAGGAGGGAAATGGTTGGATAAGAGGCAGCTGAGTCCACAGAAAGAATGGGATGTGGCAAATATCTCAGCAGGGACTCTGCCTAGTTTATTGGACTGAAAAGGTGATGGAAGAAAAATGTACTTTCAAATTTGTAAAATTGTCTCAATGTAACCTTACAATAAAGGGACATGGTGGCTCAGTGGCTAAGAAGTTGATTGAAAGATCGGCAGTTCAGCAGTTCAAATCCCTAGTGCTGCATAATAGGGTGAGCTCCTTTACTTGTCCCAGCTTCTGCCAACCTAGCAGTTCGAAAGCACATAAAAAACACAAGTAGAAAAATAGGGACCACCTTTGGTGGGAAGGTAGCAACGTTCCATGAGCCTTTGGCATTTAGTCATGCCGGCCTCATGACCACGGAGACGTCTTTGGACAGTGCTGGCTCTTCGGCTTTGAAACGGAGATGAGCACCGCCCCCTAGAGTCAGGAACAACTAGCACATATGTGCGAAGGAAACCTTTACCTTTACCTTTAACCTTACAATGAAGAAAGAGTTCATCAGGGCCTGCTGCTTGTCTGGACATCTTAAGAAGGCTGAAAATATCTGAATAGGCCTTACTACTGAATGTCTATGACAATTCTCAGTGATTCAGGTCATAGTTATCCCAAAGGCGCTTTTTCAAAAGGCAACTGGACTTTGTTTTTCCTTGAAGATGTTTTGCTTCTCATCCAAGAAGCTTCTTCAGTTCGGACTGAATGGGGTAGGATGGAAGGATTTATATTCCTTGCAGTCAAAGTGTCCAAGAGTGGGAGGGATACAACACCATCTATCTCCTGTCCACAACACAGTCCTTTCAGCGGTTCCAAGAAGGCTCCACACACATTTGCACTATTCAAGTGACCCTGAGGGCGCAGATAAACTCCCAAGTGGCCGCAATGGCTCTCACAAAGAGTGATAACAACCAGAAAACTTCAAGGAATAAAAATTTTTTCCATCCTCTGCCATTCAGTCAGAACTGAAGAAGCTTCTTGGATGAGCAGCAAAACCTCTTCAAGGAAAAGCCAAGTCCAGTTGTCTTTTGAAAAAGCGCCTTTGGGTCTTACTGCTGAGTTGTGGCAGAACAAGAGCCTCTTTCTAGGAAAGTTGTGTTAGCATTTGGAGGAAGGTGTTTGGATCATCCAGTTTGCTCTAAATCATCAGTTCAATCCAATTAGATTCCTCGAATTAATGTGGAAAATCAGGTCAGTTTGATCTGATTGCCTGAAATCTCAAAAGGCTTTCCGTCTCAACGATTGGATCCCCAAGCTGCTGAACTGACCCCAGTTATTCATCCATGGGGGAGGCTGATTAAATTTAGACATTTTACAATCAAATCTCTAAATCAATACTGCATGCATCCCTAATTCTGATCTTAGGTAAGCAAAAACTGCTCCAGCATTGAGTGGTGATATCTCTACAATGCTGAGGATTCACTTTTCACAGCATTGCTTTACTTCCTAATTTCCTTCTATAAGGAAAGGAAGGAAGGAAGGAAGGAAGGAAGGAAGGAAGGAAGGAAGGAAGGAAGGAAGGAAGGAAGGAAGGAAGGAAAGAAAGAAAGAAAGAAAGAAAGAAAGAAAGAAAAATAAATAAATTATAGAATGGAGCTTTCTCTGCTTTCCTCAGCCTGTACCTTTTACTCCATGCTCGATATGGGGTTGGCGTTGAAGACCATCCAGAAGCTACAGTTGGTTAAAAATTGAGTATGGCTAGTCTAGTGAAAAGAAGGACTAGAGGTGACATGATAGCAGTTTCCCAATATTTGAGGAGCTGCCCCAAAGAAGAGGGAGTCAAGCTATTCTCCAAAGCACCTGTTGTGCCTTGTCCTCCCTCCTCTCCTCAGCCAGGCCCCTCCCATCTCCTGCTATCCAATTCAGAGTCTGATAATGAAGAGGCTGCCTCCAGCCCCCAGCCCTGGCACCATGCCCGGACAGAATGTCAGGAATGAACAAACAAACCTGACTCCTACAGCGCGTGAGTATGAAGCCAGCCACGTGCTAGAATTGCCGGCAGCAGATCAGGAGGAGGGGAATTCACAGTGGATGGATCCCTGCTTCCGGAGAATTGAGAGATGACGTCAGCAAAAGGAAGGGAGGGGCAGGCCTGGATTAATGCTGAATCATGGAGCCACACCCCATGGCCTATATAAAGGATCTGTTTTTTGGCATTCCTTGAGTCAAGCAAAGTCTCATCTGGTTTGCTGAAGTCACACCTTGGATTCCTGCCTGCCCTGAGAAATCTGAAAGGAATTTTGCAAAGCTGCAGAGGCTTCGTGGCCACGCTTGATACAGGCTTCCCAGACCCGGCCGTCGGAGAGGGAGTGGGACACGACAGCACCTGAGGGTAGGATAAGAAACAATGGATGCAGAACATCCGTGATGACGTCCAGGTGGGTAGGTGGAGCCTCTCACCGCTGCCACTACCAGTTTGCCTGAACCAACCACTGCTTTCAAGACATATGATTGGGTGAACGGAGGTGAACGGAGGGACTGCCTCTCTCTAGTTGTTTCTGTCCATCCCATTCAGTAAGTTAGGGTGAATGCACTCTGGATCCCATCAATTTAGCAATATTTAGCAATTTATCAGAACTCAGGAAGTATGCCTATTGTATTGCAATTCCTGCTCTCTGGAATTATTTCCCTCCCCAGAGACTTGTGTGGCTTCCGCCCTTATGCTATTAGGAAAAAGTTTGGAACACCTCACTTTAATTTTTTTTTTTAGTTTTTTTTTTCTACTCAAAACTTGTTATGAGCACTAAGGAGAAGGAAGAAGTAAAAAAAGTTATTGGATGTTAGATGGGCAGCAAATATCTTTCATTATGAGCCACAGTGGTGCAGTCGTTAGAATGCAGGCTACTTCTGCTGACTGCCGGCTGCCTGCAATTTGGTAGATCGAATTCATTAGGCTCAAGGTTGACTCAGCCTTCCATCCTTCTGAGGTCGGTAAAATGAGGACCCAGATTGTTGGGGGCGATATGCTGACTCTGTAAACTGCTTAGAGAGGGCTGTAAAGCACTGTGAAGTGGCACGTAAGTGTAAGTACTATTCAGTGGTGGGATTCAAGTAATTTAACAACCGGTTCTCTGCCCTAATGATTTCTTCCAACAACCAGTTTGCCAAACTGCTCAGAAAGTTAACAACCGGTTCTCCTGAAGTGGTGCGAACTGGCTGAATCCCACCACTGGTGCTATTGCTTTTGTCCTTTTGTTTGTTGTGATTCTATTTTAAATACTTTGCTCTTTTGGTCAATTCTTTCTTTTATGCTTTATATATTGTATATTTTGGATCCTAGTTGGAAACTCACCAGAGTTGTTTGGGATATGGGAAGTGAAGTGAAGTGAAGTGAAGTGAAGTGAAGTGAAGTCAAGAGCAAAGCAAAGCAAAGCAAAGCAAAGCAAAGCAAAGCAAAGCAAAGCAAAGCAAAGCAAAGCAAAGCAAAGCAAAGCAAAGCAAAGCAAAGCAAAGCAAAGCAAAGCAAATGACTGTGATTTTCCTTAAATCCGCTAAGCCAGCCTCTTAATGGGGACAATGCATCAGCTTTCCAATGTAAGAAACTAGTCAGAGAATTAAAATGAAATCCAACGGCACAATATTTGAAATTATCAATGGAAAAACCTTATTAAAAAAGCCATCCGCCACATTTCTGTGCCAAAGAAATAAATAAATGGTAGACCATTACGGGAACAACTAATTGCCTCACTTGAATTAAATCTCTAGCATTAAGTTTGTGTTTATTTTAGAAACAATTATCTTAACAAAAGCCCTCATCAGCCTATCTCGACCAGCATTTATGCATTCATGTACAAAGGCTTATATGCCACTCTCACCAGAAAATAATTCTGAGCTGCTTACACGACTCCTCAACTACTACAATTAAAATATTCATGAACCAAAAATTAAAATGATTAATGACAGCAATGAAATCATGATCATGGAGTCATGTTCATCACAATACTCAACAATTAACTGGCGTAGTTGCTGAGGAGCAATTCAGTATTCTCTTATTCCCAAAGGTGAATTCAGAGGCGACAGGTCTTGATTGCCTTCTAGAACATGAGCAAGAATAGGCCCATCCTTCTCTCTGAGGAATACAGGTGGTCCTTGACTTATGACCACAATTCAAATAGAATAGAATAGATTAACAGAGTTGGAAGGGACCTTGGAGGTCTTCTAGTCCAACCCCCTGCTTAGGCTGGAAACTCTACATCACTACGGATTCCCCCCAGGAATGTCAACTCTATCGTATACCTTTGTGTCCTCAGCAAATAGACCAACTTTGCCTATCAATTCTTCTACTATATCACTTATAAACATATTGAACAGAACAGGAGCTAGGACTGAGCCTTATGATTGCTGTTTGTGACTGATGGGAAGATCAGGAAATATGTACTATTGTTAAATCCACACTAATCAAGGTCAGTATCATTTTTTCCCCCAGTTGTTGCCACTGTGATAGATACTGGAGGTCAAGAATATCTAAATGCATCTGTTTTGAAAAAAAAGAGGATGAAAAATCTTTTAATCCTTCCTAGTTGAGTTTCCCAATCCCATGGAATTTAGAGAGGCATTAAGAAAGCTTTTTACTTTCATGAATTTTACAGTTCTGATTCTTGATCTCAGAAGAATTTGGTGGACAGAAATCCTAAATCCAGTCTAAACATCTGGCTGAGTGTGAGACCAACTATAATAACAATAGAGTCAAATATTGGGATCATAAAACCCATCAGATTTTAAGGCAGAATGCAAATATCTTGCAAGAATGTGACCTTTGTAAAAGATAGTTCTAACTTGGTAACCTACTAAGGAATAGAATAGAATAGAATAGAATAGAATAGAATAGAATAGAATAGAATAGAATAGAATAGAACAACAGATTTGGAAGGGACCCTGGAGGTCCTCCAGTCCGACCCCTTGCTTAGGCAGGTAACCCTACACCAATTCAGACAAATGATCATCCAATCTCTTCTTAAAAACTTCCCTTGTTGGAGCATTTACAATTTCTGGAGGCAAGTTGTTCCACTGATTAATTGTTCTAACTGTCAGGAAATTTCTCCTTAGTTCTAGGTTGCTTCTCTCCTTGATTAGTTTCCACCCATTGCTTCTTGTTCTACCCTCAGGTGCTTTGGAGAATAGCTTGACTCCCTCTTCTTTGTGGCAGCCCCTGAGATATTGGAACACTGCTATCATGTAATTTCGGTTACTGAATAAGACATTTGTTAAGTGAGCTTTGCTCCATTTTACAACCTTTCTTGCCACAGTTGTTAAATGTATTGCTGCGGTTGTTAAGTTAGTAATCCGGTTGTTAAGTGAACCTGACTTCCCCATTGACTTTGGTCGTCAGAAGGTTGCAAAAGGGGATCGCATGACCCCAGGGACACTGCCACCATCATAAATAAGAGTCAGCTGACAAGCATCCAAATTTTGATCAGGTGACCATGAAGATGCCACAACAGTCATACATGGGAACAAAGGTCATAAGTCACTTTTTTCAGTGCCGCTGTGACTTTGAACGGTCACTAAACAAATGGCTGTATGTCGAGGACTACCTGTATTGCTTCAGAGGAAGAGGGCTTCCTTGGAGGAGGCTGACCTCAGAGTATGTTATGGCAACAGTTCACAGAGGTTGGGTGTCAAGGTTCCAAGTAATACATCCCATTCAATAAAAACTCCAAGTTGGGCAATTTCCTCAGAGAACATTTTAAGTTGCAATGTATGTGCTGTGAAAGTTGGACCATAAGAAAGGCTGGGGGCCAAAGAATCGAGGCCTTTGGACTCTGGTGCTGGAGAAGACTCCTGCGAGTCCCTTGGACTGCAAAGCGAACAAACCCAAAGCACCTGAGGGTAGAACAAGAAGCAATGGGTGGAAACTGATCAAAGAAAGAAGCAACTTAGAACTAAGGAGAAATTTCCTCACAGTTAGAACAATTAATAAGTAGAACGACTTGCCTGCAGAAGTTGTGAATGCTCCAACACTGGAAATTTTTAAGAAAATATTGGATAACCATCTGACTGACATGGTGTAGGGTTTCCTGCCTGGGCAGGGGGTTGGACTAGAAGGCCTCCAAGGTCCCTTCCAACTCTGTTGTTATGTTATGTAAACCGGTCAGTCCTAGAGGAGATCAACCCTGACTGCTCTTTAGAAGGCCAGATCCGGAAGATGAAACTGAAATACTTCGGCCACCTAATGAGAAGGAAAAATTCACTGGAGAAGAGCCTAATGCTGGGAAAGATTGATGGGAAAAGAAGAAGGGGACGACAGAGAACGAGGTGGCTGGATGGAGTAGGCATGAGTTTAAATGGACTCCAGAGGATGGTAGAGGACAGGATGGCCTGGAGGAATGTTGTCCATGGGGTCGCGATGTGTTGGACACGACTTCGCAACTAACAACAACAATCAAATTGGTACATTCTTGGTGGAAAACTGGCTCTAAATTCCTGCCATTTTTTTTAACCCAATGCAAAGTAGGACTTTGTCACTTCCCCCTAAAGTCTCTAGTCACATGTTCCAATCAGATGTAGTCTAGTTGCTAGGTGACCTCAGCCTCCATCTTTCTAACATCTGCACCAACATCCTTGATTCCCAGGGGAAGATTTTTTTATTTAGGCTACAACATCCCAGCTATCTCTATACCCTCTTCCCTGGTCCCTCAGCTCCAGGCTGTGTCAGTGAGAAGCAGTGAGAAGAGAAACCTACCTAGAGGAAAGCTACGAGGAGAAAACGGCCGCAGTTAGGCCAACTTCAGGGTTGACATTGGGACCTGCAGCAAGATTTCTTTACTGAGTTCAGTGCTCAACACTGATGAAGTTACCTAGTTGGGTAATGAAACATCTGCAAGAACACAACCAAGCTCCGAGATCACTATTGGAAGAAATGTCCACCTGGGTTCAGTTCCATGTGGGGAAAAAGAGACTGGATTCATGGGGGCTGTTTGGAAAGATGGTTTAATGGTGGACAGGATCACATGGCTTGAGATCCTGGGCAAAAAATGTCACATGGGGGGGAGAGAGAGAGAGAAAAGGGGAGGGAGGGAGGGAGAGAGGGAGAGGGAGAGGGAGAGAGGGAGAGAGAGATTTATACCCTCTGTTGGGCTTTGAATTTGATCTTGTATTCTGATTGGTTGTCAGACTCCCATGAGGCCATGCAGGGGTAACTTTGTAGGTTGTCTGTGTCCCAGGCTTGGTTGAGCCTTGCTGGGGATGATGTAATGAAAGGTGCTTTGGGCAATTCCTACTATGGCTCTGCCTGAAGGAGGTAGCTCTTTGTTATGTAGAATAGACTGGCCCAGGCCTTACTGGCCCATTGACAAAGGTGTGTGTGTATGGGGGGGTTGAGTTTCTGCCTCCCTTTTAGGGGAAATATTCTATCCTTTTAATATTTCCTGAAATATGTCATTTTCCTAGGAGAGAGGAGGGTGATAACTTCCTACCGCGCCAAAGACCCCTCATTACTGCGCTCATCTGTATTCTAGATATAATTGCCATAATCAAAAAGCAAAGCAGTAACCATTTTATCAGAAGCCATGGGAATCTGTCCTCTTAAAAAAAAAAAAAATAACAGTGCATTTATCCCCCAAACCCACAGGAAATCAATTGTCAGGGCATCCCACCTTCTGACTGGTCCTCCATCCGTTGCCACTTTAATTTCCTCCCTTTTAATTTATGAAACGCTCTTGATGTTTTCCTGAGATGTTCCCCATGGGGTGATCACCACGCCACAGATTGCATTGACATTTATCTCAAGTTGTCATTTCAATACACGCCGTGGAAACAATTTTTCCCCCCATGCAAAATAACAACAACAACAAAAAAAACCTCCAAAAAACCCACCCCTATTGCTGCTCTAATATATGTCTGTAGAGATTCTCAGTCATCCAGATCTAATATATGTTTAGGAGGGGCCATTTTTTCGTCTTCAATACTGTCACCTAATAAAAATACAGCCATGAGCCAGAAATAATCAGTGTGTTTTCAGAGTATTATTTTTTTTTACAGTTAAGAAAAATGAATGCTTCCCTAGCCGGTTCGGACCGGTTCGGACGAACTGGTAGTGGCGACCTGCAGCCTGCGGGTGGGCCCTCCCTCCCCTCCCTTCCCCTCCCCTCACACTTACCCATGGTGCTATGCCATTCTATTTAGTTACATTTTCCAAGCTGTGTGCATGTGTGCAAGCCCCGCATGCGAGCAAAGCTTATGCGCGGAAGGCCGCACACATACTCAGAAGGCTTGCACACGAGTGAAGCTAACGTGCACACGCACACACTCACATTTTTGATGTGCGGTGAACCGATGGTAAAATTATGGGAAACCCACTTCTGCTTCCCACCCCCCCCAAATTCACAAGAACAGCTGTGATTTCTTCTGCCTCAACCTTGACTGAAGCTTTTATGAATCCCACTTGCCTGATGTAAGTGAAGGAATGACACCCAACAAAACCCCAAGGAGACACAGACTGATAGGAATTCTTTTTTTAAGGGCCAATGTTTAACAGATCCCTCACATCTTGGACATAAACTGTTTCAACTCCTACCATCAAAACGACGCTATAGAGCACTGCACATCAGAACAACTAGACACAAGAACAGTTTTTTCCCGAAGGCCATCACTCTGCTAAACAAATAATTCCCTCAACACTGTCAAACTATTCACTAAGTCTGTACTACTATTAATCTTCTCGTTTTCATCACCAATCTCTTTCCACTTATGACTGTATGACTGTAACTTTTTGTTGCTATCATTAAGGGTTAAATTGCAACCTATGACCATCATTTGTGTTGTAAATGTTGTACCTTTGATGAAGGTTTTTTTTTTCTTTTATGTACACTGAGAGCATATGGACCAAAACAAATTAATTGTGTGTCCAATCACACTTGGCCAATAAATTCTATTCTGATTCCGATTCTGATAAGCAGAAAACATATTCTAAATGCAGGGCTGTCCAATCTTGGCAGCTTTAAGACTTGTGGACTTCAACTCCCAGAATTCCCCAGCCAGCATGGCTGGCTGGGGAATTCTGGAAGTTGAAGTCCACAAGTCTTAAAGTTGCCAAGTTTGGACACCTCTGTTCTAAAGAATTGCCAACTGATTTATTTTCGCTAATACCAGCTGCTTGTCACTACCTGTTTGGATCGTGGAACACATACAAATGTTGCTTTCTGCCTTTCTAAAGAGAGTGGAGATCCACTGGGATGACTTGCTTTATTGTCGCTCCTAATTTTCAAGCTACATTTATTCTGAGCGTGGATATAACTGACTGAGTCCATAGAAGTGCGGGATGAATATAGAACAGGCTCGTATGCATGTCTTATCCCTTACTCCTTTCAGCCTCTCATGCATTCAGATGAATATTCACTTGAATGCAATCAACGGTGGGTTTCACATTATGTTACTACCGGTTTGCTGCGCACACACTCGCTTTACAGGTGCATGCGCCCGGTTCGGGTTCACACCTGCCTTCTGCGCATGTGCTTTCCTTCTGTGGCCTCAAAAATGTGCCTAAATAGGATGGCATTGAACCAGGACAATTTCCACTGCAGGTTCAGGTGAACTCGTCCGAACTAGCTGAACACCACCTCTGAATGCAAAATGTAAGGAGTTGCCACAAAGAAGAGAGAGTTAACCTATTCCCAAAGCACCTGAAGGCAGAACAAGTGTCCATCTAATCAAGGAGAGAAGCAACCTAGATCAGGGGTCCCCAACCTTTCAGACCTCAGGGACCACTAAATTCATAATTTAAAATCCCATGGACCACTAATATGATCTGCCTGGGAGGGTGTGGCTAGGTGATCATGTAACTGGGTGGGCATGGCCAACTCAATGTCAATCATGTTGAAAAGCACCTCGATGGCCTCTACTCACCCCTCCCCTCCCAGCCACTCCTTGCCTGCCCGCCCAGCCTCCTTAGGGCCCCAACAGGAAACAGTTGTTGGAGCTAAGCAGCTACCATGAGAAAGAGTTGGCAAAATAGCTGGCTCAGTTCAAATTGGATTCAACAGAAGCACCTCACTGAGGACTAGGAGCATAGGCTTTCCAAGCAGAGGGAAGACCTGTGAGAGTGCAAGGCCTGGTACCAGCACCTGGAGGCTCAACAGGCTGAGATGGTCAGCCAGTTCCAGGCCATGATGCAGTCCCACTGGAACAAGGCCCTCTGGCTCTTTGCCACCAGCAGCACTTCCCTCCAGCCTTTGCCCAAAGCGCTGCACCAGGAGGCTGAAGCAGACCCCAAGTTGGAATTTCTGCCCCCCTCCAACCCATATAAAAAGACCCTGAAGGGAGAGACTCTCTGCAGCAACACAAACGTTCATTGCACGTATCTGTCCCATGGGCCATAGTTTGAGGACCCCTGATTTAGTGCAATATAAAAAATTCAAGTAATTTTTCTGCGGACCACCAAAATTTTCTCACGGACCACCAGTGGTCCACGGACCACCGGTTGGTGACCACTGACCTACACCTAAGGAGAAATTTTGTGAAAATGAAATGCATTTGTCTAAAATGTATATAGGGTTTCATGCCTGAGCAGAGGGTTGGACTAGAAGACCTCCAAGGTCCCTTCCAACTCTGTTATTCTGTTATTCCAACTATGTTAAAGCAGAAGTCAGTCCCAAGATCAAGGGAGGATCTTCTCTTAAGTAGATTCTTTGACGCTCCTTTGTGTTTTGGCCCCAAGTAAGGCTTCCACCAGCAGAGGAAAACAGCCAAATAAATTCTTCTCAATCAATTTTGGAAAATTCAATGAAAAGTAAGCCTCCATGGTGAACAGAAGCTCTTTTATTACCAGTCCCAATGAGATACCTATGCTGGTACGCCGATCATTAAAACTGTATCACACAGGGCTGAGAATAATGTCAAAATTGAACTAATTTAGAATCACCTTTTGCAGGAATGTGTTGGGATGTGATGACACACATACAAAAAAAAAAAAAGCTGCAAAAAAAGCCAATGAATAGAATAGAATAGAATAGAATAGAATAGAATAGAATTTTATTGGCCAAGTGTGATTGGACACACAAGGAATTTGTCTTGGTGCATATGCTCTCAGTGTACATAAAAGAAAAGATACGTTCATCAAGGTACAACATTTACAACACAATTGATGATCAATATATCAATATAAATCATAAGGATTGCCAGCAACAAGTTATTATATAACAAGTTAACAATGCGGTCCTAGGCTGCATTTGCAAAGGGATAGAATTAAGATTACACAAAGTATTAATACCACTTTATATAAGGACTTGGTAAAACCACCTTAACTCAAATACTTTGGCCATCTCATGGGAAGGAAGGACTCACTGGAGAAGAGCCTAATGCTGGGAATGACTGTGGGCAAAACAAGAAGGGGACAACAGAGAGCGAGGTGGCTGGATGGAGTCACTGAAGCAGTACGCCTGAGCTTAAATGGACTCTGGACAATGATGGTATTCAGCTGGTTCAGACTGGTTTGGGAGAACCGGTAGTGGTGACCTGCGGGTGGGCCTGCTATGTGCTATGCCATCCTATTTAGCCACATTTTCTAAGCTATGCGCATGCGTGAATTTTCAGTGTGCGGTGAACCGGTGGTAAAATTATATGAAACCCACTTCTGACTCCGGGGGATGGTAGAGGACAGAAACGTCAGGAGGAACGTTGTCCATGAGGTCGCGATGGGTCAGACATGACTTTGCAACTAACAACAACAAAAATACCACCTTTGAATAATGCATCCAGTTTTGGTTGCCCCGATGTAAAAAAAGATCTTGAGAGTCTAGAAAGAGTGCAGAGAAAAGCAACAAAGATGATTAGAGGACTGGAGGCTAAAACATATGAAGAATGGTTGCAGGAATTAGATACCATATATCTAATTCAATGAAATTATAGAGAAGATGAGAGAAGGCCAACTCCGCTGTCCTAAGAACGGCATCTTCCACTATGGCAAAGACTGCCTACCAACTAGAAGTCAATGGCTAGCCACCTTGCAGGCGTCCAAAACAGAGATGGCAAGACACTATCAACAAAGATATGCAAAACCATGGACCTGAGCCCTGGAGATGCAGCTGACTGTGCAAAGTGGTGTTCAATGATCTGAAAAGCAGACCCCGCACCTGCGGGAATACTCTGGGAGGAAGAAGAATTCTAGTTCAATGAAAAGAAGGACTATGTATGACCTGATAGTAGCGTTCCAATATTTGAAGGGCTACCACAAAGAAGAGGGAGTCAACCTATTCTCCAAAGCACCTAATGGCAGGACAAGAAGCAATGGATCCAATTGTCTACAGAAGTTGTGGGTGGTCCAACACTGGAGATTTTTAAGAAGAGACTGGACAATCATGTCTGAAATGGTATAGGGTTTTCTGCTTGAGCTGGGGGTTGGACTAGAAGACCTCAAAGATCCCTTCCAACTCTGTTATTCTGGTATTCTGACCATCAGAGGCCCTCCCTCTTCCCTCCCTCCCTCCCTTCCTTCCTTCCTTCCTGCACTCTGACCATCAAAGATCCTTCCTTCCTTCCTTCCTTCCTTCCTTCCTTCCTTCCTTCCTTCCTTCCTTCCTTCCTTCCTTCCTTCCTTCCTTCTTTCTTTCTTTCCTTCCTTCCTTCCTTCCCCCCCTCCCCTCCCCTCATGCCTAAAAGCAAAACTTGATCTCTTCCTCTGATCTCCATCTACAGAAGCTTCATCTCCAGGGGTGGGTTTCAAAACCCGTCACTACTGGTTCGCTTGTGGGTGTACACATGCAACACTTCTGCACATGCGCAGAAATGTCTGGGCAGGTGGGCGGAGCCTCCTGCTGCCAATCCGGGCCGAACTGGTAGCAACCCACTACTGCTTCATCTTGAAGGATCATATTACGGATCCAAATCCTTTACAATAAGTTCAATCCTATGTCAGACTCTAGCAATTTGCAGCAGACCAAGTCCATCAGTTTATTCACAAGGCATTACTTTGTACCAGATGACATCTCTGGAGCAACGTTCCTAGGACAACGTGAGGATGCTTTGCACCCATCAAATCTAGGCTTTTATATTTTGGGAGACAAGATCATTTTCCTGGTGCACCACCAGGTCTTCACACCACTGTACACTATGGAAGTAAAAATGGCACATCTGTTCCATACTGGCAGCTTCTCAAACTGGCCCCCAGTGGTGAAGCTAAGATGGATGCAGATGGTCTCTAACTGGCCCACTGCTCTGTAGAGTTTCCGGTTATTTGATCTGCTCTGTTTGCTTCAGAGAAATTTCCCTTTGCCTTTTGAAGGTACAGAATTAGTCCAAGGTAGCCTAATTCAGCCTGGGATTTGGGATTTAACTAAATGTGATGTTCACGCCTTAATAGCGGCTTGTATCGGGGGGAAAAATCACACAGAAAAGTACCAATATATACTCTCATATACAAACGGTGGTGTTCTGTCTCCTTCCCCACTTTGGATTAACGAGCTGTCCTTCATCCAGTGGATTCACGGCTCTTATCAGTCCTGGCAGAGAAATCGCAGCTGACTGCCAAAGTTCAAACAAATGACTAACGTAGCAAGACTTTCAGCTCTTTTTGAAATGGTTCAGCTAAACTTTTGCTTCCCATGAAGTGAGAGCACTCCCAAAGCTCCTTATATATCCTGTGGGGTGGGGCTCCTGCCCCACCCTTCACTTTGATGATGCCGCCTCTCTAATCTTCTGAAGCGCGGTTCAATCCAAGCTTGATTATTATTATTGTCAGCTGGGTCTGAAGGCGTAGCCTGAGGAAGGGAGGAATCAGGGGATGACGGCCTCATTACGTACTCCGACTGGTCTGATTCTGGCTCCTAGAGCCGGGCGAAAGGAATCGGTGCTCCCAAGGTAAGCCTTACCGGCCCTTCCCCTCACTCTCAGTCACTTTCGGGCATGGGGCCAGGTTCGGGGGCTGGAGTCACAACAGGTGGATACAAAATACTCGGTAGGGATTTTGTGTTATTTTTAATGAGAAACTGATGCCGTCGCTTCATTTTCTGTTTTAAAAAGCTAAGTTACCTTGCATGAATATGTCTACGAAAGGTTTCTTGGTGAGATGTGAAAATATTTAGCTATATATGACTAACTGAGTTGAGGTTAGTCAGATGAGAAATGAATCCATTTTGGTATTGAGGGATTAGAGGACTCAAGATCAGTCCTGCTCTAAAAATACTGCAGAGATTAATTAAATCAATTTAGATCACGATGTACAAACTTTCTGAGGCCATGGAACCCGCAGGTAGTTCTTACTTAGCAACTGTTCAAAGTTACAACAGACTTCCTCACTACTTACGACCTGATTTTGAAGTCAAAATGGCCACTCCTACCCCTAAAGGTCATGTGGGAAGAAATATCCATCTGGTCCAGTTCCAAGCTGGGAGAAAGGAGACAAAGCAGACAAAATGGAGACTGGAAGCTAATTGGAAAGTGGGTCCATTTATTGACGAAGCAGAACCTCATGTTTCTGGTTCTGGTGCAGCTGACCACATAGAGTTGACAGTTGGGTTTTTTTATACCTTCTTTGGGCTTTGCACTTGAACTTCCTGTTCCTGTGCAAGAACATGTATTCTATTGGCTGTTGTCAGATCCTATGTAGGGGTTATGTAAGGGTCATAGCTGGCTCTATAGGTTGTCTGAGCTCCCAGATTTGGTTGATGTTTGTGAGGGTGATGCAATGAAAGGGATGTTGGGTAATTCCTAGTGTGGCTGAAGGCTAATCCCACCTTTGTTGGATCTTGTGTGAGGGCATTTGCTTATGAATAGAGCTATCTATCTCTTTATCACTTAAGTGCTGACATCTGCTGTGGGCTATTAAGGAAGGTGGGAGCTGCTTTCTCCCTCCACCCACCCACTTCTTCTGTTGCCTCGTTTAGCCTGTTGTAAGAGTCCAGTCAAAAAGTGTAATTCCTTCTGGGTTTTCAAGTGACAATTTAAGAATCCCCCACAATAGCATCTCAAGGTGTCGTTTGAAGCCCTCTTTCTTCATCTGGACACTTCCTCTTTTTGAGTGTTTGTAAATTAATCTGGATCATTGTCATGGATTGAATTTGGATGGTTTGGGGACAAGCAGGAATGATAAGTAGGATGATACTTAATCTGACAGGGTTTTGTTTATTTCTTCTACACTAGTAGCACTTTAACCTTATTTACAGAGAATTTATTTATAACTCCTACAGGCTGTTTCTTCTGTGGATTCTTTTGTGGTGCGTCTGTTTTTCTCTTTGCCTAGAAGATGCCTTCCGCTATCTTGGCTTGGTTTCTTCTCCATCCCATCATGTTAAGGTATTTCTCCTGGCTGCTCCAATTCTCTTCTTCCAAGATTCCTGCTTTTTCCTTCCTTCTTCCTTCCAATATAGCAATAGCATAATATTTAGGCTTATAAAGAACATATTATATAAACATATTATATAAACATATTATATAAAGAAATATTTCTTATAAAGAAATATTTATCTATGGATAAATATTTATCCATAGCAGTGGTGGGTTTCAAAATATTTTACTACCAGTTCTGTGGGTGTGGCTTGGTGGGCATGGCAGGGAAAGGATACAGTAAAATCTCCATTCCTTCCCCAATCCAGAGGACGGATAATGTAAAATCTCCATTCCCTCCCGATCAGCTGGGAGTCAGGAGACAGAGAATAGATGGGGGCAGGGCCAGTCAGAGGTGATACTTACCGGTTCTCTGAACTACTCAAAATTTCCGCTACTGGTTCTCCAGAACTGGACAGAACCTGCTGAAACCCACCTCTGATCCGTAGCACTTTACAGCACTTTCTAAGCTGTTTACAATGTAAGTATTATCTGCATATTGCCCCCAACAATCTGGGTTTCATTTTACTGAAGGATGGAAGGCTGAGCAAACCTTGAACCCCATCGGGATTGAGCTCTAGGCTGGGAGTTTGCCTGCAAAATTGAACTTAATCATGGTGCCACTAAAACTCATACGAATTTCATATAAGTCCATATATTCACTCTTACAATATAAGTGAAGTCTTCACACATGGCAACTTACAACCCTTCCTCCATTCCTCTTGAATTTGCCAGAGCCCTATTTATTAATTAAATGTCTGGCACATTGAAAAATTCTGACATTTTTGAGAACAGTAAAGTTATTCTGTTCTGTTCTGTTCTGTTCTGTTCTGTTCCGTTCCGTTCCGTTCCATTCCATTTCATATATTCTATTCTATTCTATTCTATTCTATTCTATTCTATTCTTTCTTTTAATATAACAACAGAGTTGGAAGGGACCTTGGAGGCTTTCTAGTCCAAGCCCCTGCCCGGGCAGGAAACCCTACACCATCTCAGTCAGATGGTTATCCAACATTTTCTTAAAAATTTCCAGTGTTGGAGCATTCACAACTTCTGCAGGCAAGTCGTTCCACTTATTAATTGTTCTAACTGTCAGGAAATTTCTCCTTAGTTCTAAGTTGCTTCTTTCCTTGATCAGTTTCCACCCATTGCTTCTTGTTCTACCCTCAGGTGCTTTGGAGAACAGCCCGACTCCCTCTTCTTTGTTGCAACCCCTGAGATATTGGAACACTGCTATCATGTCTCCCCTAGTCCTTCTTTTTATTAAACTAGACATACCCAGTTCTTGCAACCATTCTTCATATGTTTTAGCCTCCAGTCCCCTAATCATCTTTGTTGCTCTTCTCTGCACTCTTTCTAGAGTCTCAATATCTTTTTTTCATTGTGCCGACCAAAACTGGATGCAATATTCCAAGAATATTCTATTCTATTCCATTTCATTCCATATTTTCTGTTCTGTTCTGTTCTGTTCTGCTCTACTCTACTCTACTCTACTCTACTCTACTCTTCTACTCTACTCTACTCTACTCTACTCTACTCTACTCTACTCTATTCTATTCTATTCTATTCTATTCTATTCTATTCTATTCTATTCTATTCTATATAAATAATAACCAGAGGGGGAGAAAAGACTATAACTTTGACAGATACCCTTTCAAATCAACATGCACACAAGAAGAGTTTGCATTTTTTTCCCAAAGTCGTCTATATGAGCTTCTTTCCACAGTCAGGTTTTCAATGTTTGCATTGTTGACAGCTGTTGGTGCCTGTTGTCTTTTTTTTATATATATACCATTAGTTTGCTTTCCAAATTTTTATTGCACATGGCTTGAGAAATCTTTTTTAAATACGGCAATCTAAGCAATGTGCCAATGGATTAAATCAGTTCCTGGGAAATAAACGGCATGTAGGGGACCCCCAGCCCAATAGCACGTTCCTATATTTGGCACGACCGTCACCTTGTTCTTGAGTTTTGATGCAAGTGAATATCGGTTGGAGGAAGCCCATGATTGTCGCAATATAAAACACTCTGAAATCTCATATTGGCTCATAAACCCCAGTGAGAAAGAGTGTTTAATAGCATTGTATGTCATAGCGTCATAGGCGCTGAAGCCTCTCAAGGATGGTTAAAATTGCAATTGGAAATGTGAGCCAATTTTTTCACTTAGGCTGAGCACTTTGCTTGTAATTTGATAAAGAGAAAACAGCTTGCCTAATGCTGAAACAGATACAGGGCACAGAGAAAGTGTAATACCAACTATCCTTTAAATCATTACAGCTGACTCCGTTCTTCTCCTCTCTTCCCAACAACAACAACAACCCTGTGAGGTGGGTTCAGCTGAGAAAAGCTGAGGAGTGGCTCAACAGGCTAATGCGGTCTGTTATTAACACACAGCTGCCTGCAATTACAATTACTGCAGGTTCGAGTCCCACCAGGCCCAAGGTTGACTCAGCCTTCCATCCTTTATAAGGTAGGTAAAATGAGGACCCAGATTGTTGGGGGGGGGCAATACAAGTTGACTTTGTATATAATATACAAATGGATGAGACTATTGCCTTACACAATGTAAGCCGCCCTGAGTCTTCGAAGATGGAGGGGATATAAATTCAAATAATAAAAAAAAAGAGGGAGAGAATGGTCCAAAATCAGTCAGCTGGCTTTCATTCCTAAGTGCTCACACCTAGAGCTCACAGTCTCCTGGTTTCTAGGCCAGTGCCTTCACCACTACCAAATGGAAAGGAATGGAATCACAATAGTATTTAGACTTATATACCACTCCACAGAGCTTTTACAACACTCTCTGAGCTGCTTATAATGTCAACGTATTACTCCTAACAATCCGGGTCCTCATTTTACTGATCTGAGAAGGCTGAGTCAACCTTGAGCTGGTCAGGATAGAACTCCTGCATGGGCAGAGTTAGGCTACAGTACTGCATTCTAACCACCATGCCACCACACAGAGGTGGTATTCAGTTGGTTCATACCTGTTCGGGCTAACCGGTAGTGGTGACTGCGGGTGGGCCCACCCCTGCCACCGCAACCCACCCAGCCACCTGCCCCGGCATAATGCCGTCCTATTTAGCCACATTTTTGTGGTCAGGCACATGCTTGGAAGGTGTTGTGTCTCGTTCGCTTTCCCCGCAGCCGGGCCCCTCTTATCTCCTTCCGGATGCTGAGGAATGTCCTGGCATGCCTCCAGGCCCCAGCCCTGGCACCATGCCCAGACAGGCCGAGGAAGAAGAAGTGCTTCCAGCCCCCAGCCCTGGCTCCATGCCCAGGCAAACGGAGCAACTAGACCCCTCCCCCTCCCCCACAGCATGTGAGCCTGAGGAAGGTCAATTACCAACAGCTGGAGCCTGGAGCGACCCTCGCTTCAGGAGAATTGATAGGCGGCGTCAACAGAAGGAAGGGAGGGGCAGGCCGGGATAAGTGCTGAGTCATGGAGCCACACCCCATGGCCTATATAAAGGATCTGCTTTCTGGCATTCTCTGAGTCAGGCAAAGTCTACCTTATATTGCTGAAGTCACTTCCTGGTCTCCTGCCTGCCTTGAGAACTTTGCTAGGACTTTGGCAGAGCTGCAGAGGCACGCCTGATTCGGACTTCCCTGACCCGGCCGTCAGCGGAGGAGTGGGACATGACAGAAGGCCAGGCGCATACATGGAAGGCGCGCATGCATGTATGCATGGGCGAACCAGTGGTAAGCGAACCACTGCCACCACAGCTCATGGGATGGGATGGGATGGGATGGGATGGGATGGGATGGGATGGGATGGGATGGGATGGGATAGAATAGAATAGAATAGAATAGAATAGAATAGAATAGAATAGAATAGAATAGAATAGAATAGAATAGAATAGAATAGAATAAGAATAGGGTAGGGTAGGGTAGTTTTTGAAGGTATGTCCGAGGTGTCTAGTTCATTCCCCTGATTGGGGCCAGATAGTTAAAACAGAATAGAATAATGCAGCTCCCTAGGGTGCAAAGATACATGTAAAAAGGTGAATCTTGACTTTCAATCATTCATTTAGTGATTGTTCGAATGAATGAAATAATTCCCAGCTGTTCGAATAAAGTTTGTTTTTCCACGGACTAAGTTTATTACTACCTACTTGGGCCTGGGTCCCAACAGATTCTCTCAACCGAGTTACTACAGCCAATCTCAAAAGAGTATAGTTCTAGTAATCCAGGGGAGTCAGTTTAACTATAGCAATAGCACTTATATGGTGGTCTATAATTCTTTACAGCCCCCTCTAAGTGGTTTACTGTGTCAGCATAATGTTCATTTTACCGACCTTGGAAGGATGGAAGGCTGAGCTAACCTTGAGCCGATCAGGATCAAACTCATGGCAGTGAGCAGAGTCAGCCTGAATTCTAACCACAGCTGAATTCTAACCACAGCTCCATCTACCTTGTACAGTTGACAAATTTCATTTTCTTTTCGGCTGCACGCCCAGAATGCTAGAGTGGGAAAGGGCTGTTGAGTCCAATGTCCTGCTTGAGGAAGGAATCCAAAATCAAGCAATGTTGATAGAGGGCTTTCTACTTCCTACTCCTACCTATTCAGGAAATGAGTACCAGCACCTTCTTTGGATCATCAGTTGCACTGCCCCTGCCAATTTTTCTCACACTCCCTCCTGCCTTCCTGTAACTGATATCCATGATCTCTTCAGTTCTGTAGTCAAAGGAAGATTTGAACTCCGTGTCGTGTCCCACTCCTCCGCTGACGGCCGGGTCAGGGAAATCCAAATCAGGCTTGCCTCTGCAGCTCTGCCCAAAGTCCTAGCAAAGTCCTCAGAGCAGGCAGGAGACAGTAAGTGACTTCAGCAAGATAAGTTCGACTTTGCCTGACTCAGAGACTGCCAGAAAGCAGATCCTTTATATAGGCCATGGGGTGTGGCTCCATGACTCAGCACTCATTAAGGCCTGCCCCTCCCTTCCTTCTGTTGCCTCCGCCTATCCAATCTTCTGATGCGAGGGTCACTCCAATCAGCTGTTGGAAGTAAACTTTCCTCAGGCTCACATGCTGTGGAGGAGGGGGAGGGGTCTAGCTGCTCCGTTTGCCTGGGCATGGAGCCAGGGCTGGGGCCGGGGGATGCTCCCTCCTCTGCAGCCTGCTTGGGCATGGAACCAGGGCTGGGACCGGGAGGTGCCCCCTCCTCTGCAGCTTGTCTGGGCATGGAGCCAGGACTGGGGCCGGGAGGCATACATTCCTCCGTGTTCGGGAGCAGATAAGCAGACCCCGGCTGCGGTGAGAGCGGACAAGACACAACACTCCGTTTGCTTCAGCCTTATTCCACTCTTTTCACCACCGCACTCTGCAACTCGTTCACCTTCTTTCTACTTGCGCCCAGAGGTTTTGTGCGACTTTCCAGGGAAACCCTGATGAAAATAAGTTGTAAAGAATAACATCGCTGCATTTACTTATATTGGTTATTTTCTTCCTTTAAAAGCACTTTCTGAAGTTCAGGTTTTTTTTTTCTTTAAAGCACTTTTTCTCATCACTCATCTCTGTCTGTCTCTCTGTCTCTCTCTCTCTCTGTCTCTCTGTTACTCTCTGTCTCTCTCTCTCTCTCTATGTCTCTCTCTCTCTGTGTCTCTCTATCTCTGTCTCTCTTTGTCTCTCTCTGTCTCTCATCTCTGTCTCTCTCTCTCTCTTTCTCTCTCTCTCTGTCTCTCTCTCTCTCTTTCCCTCTCTTTCCTTCTCTCTTTCTCACTCACTCTCTCTCAAAAGGAACAATAGATGCTGGTGCTCATTAGAAGATAGGAATCGTAACACGCCCAAAGAGTACGCTAAAGCAAAGAAAGGTTTTGGGTTGTTGCAGTTTTTAAAATGGAATAAATGCCTCAGGGATTTCATTCAAAACAATCCTCTTCAATTTTATTAAAATCAATAGGAGATGTTATTACAGCATAAATTAAATGTGATGCTATTTGCTCCTGGGATTTTCAAAGCAATTGTATGAAAATTGCTGCAAGCTGTACTAGTCATCCAGATGTCGCAGTTAATGTTCTCTAAGTGTAGGCATGGATGCTCCAACCGCCCCCTCTCCCCCTTCACATAAAACAAGAATGCGACATGCACTTTTACATTCACCAAGGCATTCACACACATACACAAAAACTCCGCTCACCGGTATTACAATACAGCTTGCCTGAATTGCCGATGGTTCATGTAGGGGGTGTGCTTCTGTGTGTGTTTCTGGATGAACAAATAACAATAGAATTATTGTTATTATAACTATATTTATACATTGTCTTGAGCCTTGATGGCACAGTGGTTAGAGTGCAGTACTGCAGGCTACTTCTGCTGACTGCTGGCTGCCTGAAATTTGGCAGATCAAATCCCACCAGGCTCAAGCTTGATGGGATTTGATCCTTCCGAGATGGGTCAAATGAGGACCCAGATTGTTGGGGGCAATATGCTGACTCTGTAAACTGCTTAGAGAGGGCTGTAAAGCACTGTAAATCGGTATATAAGTGCTATTGCTATTGCTGTCAGAGTGTGCACAGGTCTATCACGTGTATCAACCCAGGAACAAGTACAGCCAACAGTAGTTTATATCAAATAGTGTTTTTTATCTACAATAGGAATATAGAAATACTATACATACATATGCTATAAGCGGTATCTAAACAAACAGCAATTACATCAGGGAAGAAATTCAACGAATGAACAAGCCCTCTAGCAAGGCCTCCTTTTATTACACAGGCTCTTAAAGGGATAATAGCCAAAGACTCTGCTGACTCATTCCCCTCATTGCATCAGCTGGTCAGCTCTTAAATTATCACCTTGACAAAGTAATAGAATGGAAAGGAAGGGAACAGAAGGGGAACTCATTAAATTTGCAGATGACATTAATCAGATGTGAACACCCCAAAAAACAAACTCAGGATCCAATGTGACAGACATGAAAAATGGGCCCTATCCAACAATATGAAATGTAATGTGGGAAAAAGCAAGGCTTTACACCTGGCCATGAAAAACCAAGGGCAAAAGTACAGATTAGATGGAACCTGGCTCAAAAACATTAACTTTGAGAGGGACCTTGGAGTCCTAGTTAAATGACCACTTAAACATTGAGCTAGCAGTGTGTGGCAAGAGCCAAAAAAGCTAATGTAATCCTTGGCTGTATAAACAGAGGCATGGGATCAAAATCATGTGACATATTAGTACCATTTTATAAATCCTTATTAAGACCTGGAATATTGCATCCAGTTTTGGTCACTACATTACAAAAAGGATGTTGGGACTTTGGGGGGGAAAAAAATGCAAAGAAGAGCAACTAAGACGATTAAGGGCCTAAGTTGCAGGAATTTGGTATGGCCAGTCTAAAGAAAATAGAGATGACATGAGGGGCTGCCACAAAGAAGAGGAGGGTCAACTTATTTTCCAAAGCATCAGAAGGCAAGACACAAAATAATGGATTGAAACTAATCAAAGAGAGAAGCAACCTGGAATTAAGAAGAAACTTCCTAAAACTGAGAATAATTAACCAATGCAGGGGTCTGCAAACTTGGCTCTTTTAAGACTTGTGGACTTCAACTCCCAGAGTTCCTCAGCCAGCTTTGCTGGCTGAGGGAGCTGAAGTCCACAAGTCTTAAAAGAGCCAAGTTTGCAGACCCTTGAACCAGTGGAAGAGCTTGCCTTCAGAAATTGTAGGTGCTTCATCACTGGAGGTTTTTAAGAAGAAACTGGATAGCCACCTGTCTGAAATGGTATACGGTCTCCTGCTTGAGCAGGGGCCTGAAGTAGAAGACCTTTTTTTGTCTGAAATGGTGTAGGGTTTCCTGCCTGGGCAGGGGGTTGGACTAGAAGACCCCCAAGGCCCCTTCCAACTCTGATATTATTGTTGTTGTTGTTGTTGTTGTTGTTGTTGTTGTTGGCCCCTTCCAGCTCTATTCTTAGATACTGCAAAATCCCCATTCCCTCTCCACTCCTGGTGGAAAAAGATTGCAAAATCTCCATTCCCTCCCCACTCTGGGGCCAGCCAGAGGTGGTATTTGCCGGTTCTCCGAACTACTCAAAATATCCACTACCAGTTCTCCAGAACCTGTTAGAACCTGCTGGATTTCACCCCTGATTGATTCTATGATAAGTAAAAAAAAACAAGCTCATTTACAGGTAATCCTAGACTTACAACCACAATGGTGCCCAAAATTTCTAATTTCTAAAATTGCTAAAAGAGATATAAAGTGAGTTTTGCCCCATTTTACAACCTTTCTTGCCACAGTTGTTAAGTGAATCATTGAAATTGTTAAGTTAGTAGCATTTTTATTAACCAATCCAGGATTTTTCCCCCCCCCAGCATATTTACAGCTGCAGTGAGAGTCTCATATAGGGAGTTAATAGATCAATACATATTAATCTACATAGAGCCGATGTGGCGCAATAGAGCTGAGGTGGTGCGGTGGTTAGAGTGCAGCACTGCAGGCTACTTTAGCTGACTGCTAGCTGCAGTTCGGCAGTTCAAATCTCACAGGTTCAAGGTTGACTCAGCCTTCCATCCTTCTGAGATCGGTAAAATGAGAACCAAGATTGTTGGGGGCAATATGCTCTGTAAACCACTTAGAGAGGGTTGTAAAGCACTATGAAGCAGTATATAAGTCTAAGTGCTATTGCTATTGATCCGTCTTGAAAGCCTCCAAGAATTCTTCGTTTTTGGTACATGTTCCTACTTTATATCTCCTATCAAGAGATATTCTCTGATTTTCAGCTCTTCTCTGAAAAAAAGGAAGGAAATTATTCTCTTCATTTGCCTGCAAAAGGAAGAAACACAGATACTCACATCAACCAAACTGAGATTCTATCATTCTTAAACCATTTTTTTTTCCTCTTGCAGGAGGAAATGAGTGGAACGACATGCCTTCAGAAGTTATCGGTGCGCCAACACTGGAGGTTTTTAAGAAGAGCTTGGACAGCAATTTGTCTGAAGTGGTATAGGATTTCCTTCCTGAGCAGGGGGTTGGACTAGAAGACCTCCAAGGTTTTTTACAGCTCTGATATTCTGTTAAAGTAATCTTTGACCTGATAGGTTGTAGAAGCTGGATAGGCACGTCAACAGCCTGATGAGCATAGATTGAAAAGCTGAAGGTGATTGAAAGCTTACGAGGAGAGATTGATGGTGGGGGGGAAAGGGGGGGAGGGAGGGAGAGAGAGAGAGAGAGGAGGAATGAAACCTGCTGTGATCTGGAGATGAGCTGGCTTCAGATTCCAGGAAGAAACAACAAGAGGTGCAGCATCTTGCTGCGTTGTTTTACCCTTCTCTGCTTCCCCTCCTAATAATAATAAAAAAAACCCCCAAAACTATGATTACAAAGTTTGCGAGACAGAAGAGAAGGCTGGAACACAGAAACCCTTGGAGAGGTTGCTGTGGGAAATGGCTGTTTCGGATGATTGATCCTTTAAAGCAATGCTTCTCAAACTTGGCAGCTTTAGATCTACAGACTTCAACTCCCAGAATTCCCTAGGTGGCATGCCAGCTAGGCAGTCCTGGGAATTGAAGTCCTCACGTCTTGAAGTTGCCAAGTTTGAGAAAGACTGCCTTAAGGCATGCTTGGCAAGGGAAGAAAATCCTGCAGATAAAACGACTGGCAGGTTCCAAAATCAAACCTTGTAGCTTGAGCTCTATGCATGGCCAAATCATTGATTGCATGTTCAGAGACAAGTTTTAATTAAGATGAGCAGGCAAGCATCCCAATAATGATGAACGAGGCATAAGAAGAGAAAGAAGCATTTATTTTTGTCCTGAGCTAGATATTAGTTTTGACGAGGGAATACGGCTTAGCTTGGGAGGGATTTGATGGGCTGGGATCCTTCCCTGCAGGTTTTCTAATGCTCAGCTTTCATGCGCATATAATGATACCTTAAGGACAGTTTATCAGAAAGATGGCGTATAATCCTTCTTGTCTTTTATACTTTTTTGGGGGGGGGGTGTTATAGCAATGTGAAACAAATAATTAGGGGAATTATCTGCAATCTCACCTTTTACCCCACCCTGTCTTTTGGTGGGACATGTGCTGCTTTTTTAAAAAATTGGTACGTCAATCGTCCTGTTGACATATGCGGCAAAGGAAGATCCTGGGACATTATTTTACTGTAGAACTTTACTGATAATTCCACATAGGCAGAGAAAAAGCAAAGCCAGTTTTCTGAAGTTTTCATGCACGAAGCAGCATAGGAAAAAAAATCCCCTTTTCTCCCCTGGGCCACCCACTGTTCATTGTCCACCAAATCAACTACAGTCAATTTGTTTTGGGAAACAGTCTAAGCACCTTGGAACTTCCCCATTATTTGACCTCGGGGGACCAGGACGTTGCCAGGCAACCGTCGGCTCCCTTGCATTTCACGATTCCCTCCTAACACCTCCCTATTGAAAGAGCCTCATGCAAAAAAGAAGGGGGAGAGAAAATAAAAAGTATAACATTCCAGGAGATCATTTAAGTAAAAATTTCTGTTCTTGGCTGTTTCTGTGAGTCACCCAGAATCGTTGCATATAAAATAGCAATAGCAACAGCACTTAGACTTATATACCACTTCACAGTGCTTTACAGCCCTCTCTAAGCGGTTTACAGAGTCAGCCTATTGCCCCCAACAATCTGGGTCCTCATTTTACTGACCTTGGAAGGATGGAAGGCTGAGTCAACCTTGAGCCAGTCAGAATCGAACTGCCAAATTACTGACAGCTGGCAGTCAGCAGAAATAGCCCGCAGTACTGCATTCTAATCACTGCCACTGTGGCTCTTCTTTGATCTTACCTTAGTGATTTTATCCCCTAAGGCAACATTTGCTGTTGTTTGTTAATCATTTTTATTTGTTTGTTTGCAATTATTATTTAAATCAGTGATAGTCAACCTGGTCCCTACCACCCACTAGTGGGCGTTCCAGCTTTCATGGTGGGCAGTAGGGGTTTTGTCCGATATTGAAGCACTTTCCCTTTTTTTAATTTAATTGACTTTTTTAAAAAAAAATCATAGCATTATTTAAAAACATTTTCATTAGGTTTTCACAAAATTCCCCGTGACAATTTAAATTTCTGAAAATATACTATTTGTATCGCTTGCACATAAGTTTAGTTCACGTTATGTAAGTGAAACTAAATGGCGCCATAGTGTGACTCCAAACAAAAGAGCCTCATCCCAGAATAGCTCATCTCCCCCCACAACATCCAGCTGTAACAGACAAGCAGAGCTGGTAGCCAGTGCCCCCCCAAACCCAATCCATGATGCACGAGAGGCATGCACAGACAACGATACACGGCATATTACTGTGGAACCGGTGGGTGGTTAGAAAATTTTACTACTAACAGAGATACAAAAGTGGGTGGTATGTATAAAAAGGTTGACTACCCCTGATTTAAATTTATTGGCTGCCCAACTCTAGTCGATTCTTTTATGGTACTGCTATACCTTCTGGGGCCATACACAGGGAATTCCAGGTTGTTTCCTCTCCTTGATTAGTTTCCATCCATTGTTTCTTCTCCTTCCCTCTGCTGATTAGGAAAATAAATTGACCCCTTCTTCTTTGTGGAAACTCCTCAAATGCTAGAATACTGCTATCATGTCAGCCCTAGTCCTTCTTTTCTCTAGACTAGCCAAACCCAATTCCTGCAAGCAGCCATTCCTCCTACGTTTTAATCTCCAAGTGTTAGTTGCACTTCTCTGAGCTAGAAGTCCATGATCCTTTTATAATCACAGTGCTCTGAATTTGGCCAAGCAGTGTTCCAGTTAAATGTACATATTAGGGAAAACTCTGCAAAAAACTGTTTACATGCAGTATATAAGCAAAATAGAAGAAAATGTTGTGCCATATCCAGAAATATGTGAATTGGAAGATATACGGACCATGATATTGCCACATAATGTTCCATTCTGGAATAGTGTGAGAACCGTTAAGATGATATACTGCAAGACTGAATTAACTGGCCATTCATCCATTTAATGAAGTCTTTAAAAACCCTCTAAAAAAAATTCCAGTTTAATTTTATGTGTATTCTTCCGCTGTTTATATATTTACATTCTCATCTGTGGAAGTATTGGTTTTCATTATAGTGTACATTTTACGCTAACTTGGTTTAATAGAATATTAGTCGTAGCATTCTTTTAAGAAACACATTTCCACATAATGTGCTTTGCAGCATATCCTGTGGTTAAGGGTAGACTTGAACCTGGGTCAAAATCCAACATCTCCACCATTAGATTAAACTGGCTCTCATATATGGCTTTTGAAAGGTCATGGGTTTATCTCTTTAAGCAGAGGTTGAAGTTCTTGAAAGATTTCCTACTTTGGAAGAGATTATTGAGGAAGCAGAAACCAAACACCAGCTCAACATCTCACATTAACTTCTCAAATATTGTGTACATTTTTACTAAACCAGGGGTCGCCAACCTTCAATACTCAAAGAGCCATTTGGACCCATTTCTCACAGAAAAGAAAACACCGGGAGCCACAAAACCCTTCTGACATCTTAAATGAAGATAACACTGCATATATCGGTTTTTACCTTTGTGCTATGTATAAAAAAACCTATAGTGTGTTGTATTTATTAAATCAATGACCTGCTACAGAGAAAACACATTTTTATTTCGGCAGGCAACAAAAACATTTTGAACTCTGGAAAAAAATGATGGGTCGAAAAGCTCAATAAATCACGTGCCGGTGGGTGTTGCACATTGGCGGTTGTGACACATATTGTGAGTGACAGGGAGCCGCAGAAGAGGCATGAAAGAGCCACATGCGGCTCCAGAGCCGCAGGTTGCAGACCCCTGTACTAAACAAAATGCAAGAAACAACTTAGAATTAAGGAGAAATTTCTTTAACAGTGAGAGAAATCAACTAGTGGAATGGCTTGCCTTCAGATATTGTCAGTGCTCCATCACTGGAGGCTTTCAAAATGAGCCTGGACAGTTATTTGTCTGAAATGGTATAAACAGGGGTGGGATTCAGCTGGTTCGGACCGGTTTGAGTGAAACGGATGCTAATTTTACATTTGGTTCACCGAACCAATAGTTGCAAGGACTGGCTGGCCTCGCCCACCCCGCCCCTCCCCTCCCAGGAGTCTCCTTGTGGCCCTTTCTGGTAAGTGCAGGGCCCGCACGGAGGCTCTGGGAGGGTGAAAAACGGGCCTCCTAGAAGTTGGGCCTCTGGTGGCTCAGACTGCTAAGACAGTCTGTTATTAACAGCAGCTGCTTGCAATTACTGCAGGTTCAAGTCCCACCAGGCCCAAGGTTGACTCAGCCTTCCATCCTTTATAAGGTAGGTAAAATGAGGACCCAGATTGTTGGGGGCAATAAAAGTTGACTTTGTATATAATATACAAATGGATGAAGACTATTGCTTGACATAGTGTAAGCCGCCCTGAGTCTTCAGAGAAGGGCGGGATATAAATGCAAATAATAATAATAATAATAAAAAGTTCCGGAAGTCTGGAAACAAGCCCATTTCCAGCCTCCAGAGGGCCTCCGGAGGCCGGGGGAGGCTGTTTTCATCCTCCCGAGGCTCGAGTAAAGCTTCCAGAGCTTGGGGAGGGTGAAACACACACACCCGCCATGGTGCAGGAGGCCGAGCAGGCCACGCCCATTATGGCCACACCCACCCAGCAACTGGGCAGAAAACTGGTTGCTAACATTTTTGAATCCCACCCCTGGGTATAAGGTCTCCTGCTCAGGCAGCGGGTTGAAGTAGAACACTTCCAAGGTCCCTTCCAATTTCATTATTCTATTCTACAGAGAATTTCAATGATCTTTTCTCCTTCTTGGTAGAAAAAGAAAATGAAAGCAATTTCTTTGCTCCCCAGGAATGCAGATCTGTTTTGTCCTGGCGCATGACACATGTGTTACATCATGGCTTTTTCCCCCAGCCTGTTTGTGTTCTATCCTTCAAAAACCATTTGCTCTCCTCCTGTTCCTTCCTGAATAACGGGTGAAGATCTGCTAGAAGATCTACCACACACAAACAGGTGGAAGATCGTTAAAGAGAGAACCAACCTAGAACTAAGAAGAAGTTTTCTGGCAGTGAGAAAAATGAACCAGTGGAACAGGTTGCCTTCAGAAGTTGTGGGTGCTCCATCACTGGAGGTTTTTAAGAAGAGATTGGAGAGCCATTTGTCTGAAATGGTATGGTCTGAATAGAGTGCACTTCTTTGGTCAAAAGGTTCTTTTTTCCTTTTTTTTTTACTATCATCTTCTCAGAAGTGGCATCTAAAGCTGAAATGCCATCTCCATCATCTTGCAGTTGCAGGCAATCTCATTCTTATGCAGCTTTGACAGTGCATAGATTTGGCAGTTTCAAGAGGCTCACTGCATTGTTCTGAAGGCAAAGCAAGATCTATGCGGTGAAAGGCCTCACATGGAGGGATTCTTCAAATCCATCCAGCCTTTCTGCTCCCAGAGGCAGGGAAAAATCTGCAAGTATAATCCCGCACATATGAGTAACACGAGTAGCTTGCAGCTTTTAGCAACTTATTAATGCCTTGCTGGAAATCTATTCATAGTTTCCAGATTCCGTGAACAGCAGGTACCCTATTCAAAGAGCTTGTTATGGTCTTCTCCTGTTATTGGTTTTCAGAACCCTCATCTAACCTACAACATTCAGATTCCTTGATGGTCTTCCATCCAAGTCTTAAGCAAAACCAAGCTAATTCCCATTCGGCAATATCATAAACAAGCTAGTTGGCTAAAGCTAAATACAAATAGTTTTCAGTATATGACTGCAGTTGAGACCAGATTTCCGTTCGCAAGTTATTAAGATCATAGGTGGATACACCCATGTGACAGGACCCGATTTTACAACATTTTTTGCGCTGGTCGTTAAGCAAATTACTGCAAATCTGTGGTCACTAAGTGAATGCTCTGGTTGTAAGTGTGAACCCATTCTTTGGAATGGGTATATTTGCTGGAGGCTGGCAAAGAAAAAAAAACATTGCAAATTATGGTCATGTGTCTGCGGGTGTTGTGACTCCGGCTCCCGAGCCTGTCCTCATGGAGGAAGATGACTCTGAAAGTGATGGGGAGGCGCTAACAAGGCCTCCCTCTCCAGGACCCTCCTTTCTGGCAACGCCTCAGGTTCCAGCTGAAGGCCAGGAGCAGCTGACAAGGCCTCCCTCTCCAGGACCCTCCTTTCTGGCAATGCCTCAGGTTCCAGCTGAAGGCCAGGAGGAAGGCATGTTGGAGCACCCACTAATAGGGAGTGATGAAAATCAATCTTGGATTGATCCCAGGCAGCGTCGGAGGGAGAGGCGTGCACAGCAAAGGAAGAGGTGTAGAAGGGCCAGAGATTGCTGAGTCACTGAGCCACACCACACAGGGGATTGCTCTGTGGGCGGGATTGCTCTGCAGGCTGTTTGATGGACAAAAACTGCATATTGTGAGTTTCGGATGGGATTTTTTTGGAATTAAGGCTTGGACTTTGTGAATGACTTCTGACTACTCTTTGAACTCTTGGTTGCTCCAGCAAAGGACTACAGATACTCTGACTCCTGTTTCTAGAGGTGATAAGAAACTTGGCAGGCATTCGGAAAGTAGCTGCAAGCACTTTTATCTGCTAAAGGGATTCAGGTTGGCTTGTAAAAAAAAATTACTGGATAGACGTCATTTGCTCGTGTGTCTTCCTATGTGTTGTGCCTCGCTCGCCCCCCCGCCGCAGCCGGGCCCCTCTCATCTCCTGCTATCTCAGCCAGAGACTGATAGTGCAGAAGAATGTCCTGGCATGCCTCCAGCCCCCAGCCATGCCCGGACAAACTGAGCAAACAAACCTCCCTCCGATAGCATGTGCGCCTGAAGCCAGCCACGAGCTGGGATTACCGGCAGCTGGGGGCGAAACGATGCAATGGATAGATCCATGCTTCTGGAGAATGGAGAGGTGACGTCAGCAAAAGGAAGGGAGGGGCAGGCCTGGATAAGTGCTGAGTCATGGAGCCACACCCCATGGCCTATATAAAGGATCTGCTTTCTGGCATTCTTTGAGTCAGGCAAAGTTTAATCTGGATTGCTGAAGTCACATCCTGGTCTCCTGCCTGCCCTGAGAACTCTGACGGAACTTTGGCAAAGCTGCAGAGGCTTTGCAGCCTCGCTTGATACGGACTTCCCCGACCTGGCCATCAGAGGAGGAGTGGGACACGACACTATGTGAGGTGGGGGGACAGAACAGTGGGACACTGCAACTCGTAAATAAAGGCGAGCCAATTGCCAAGCGTCTGAAATGCAGTCACTGTCAACCCTGAAGTGAACATGGCTGAGGCCATCTTGGAGGCCTCAGGGTAGCCACAGTGAAGAAGACGGCACAGGGAGGGGGTGAAAATAGCTAGCCAGGGGTTTGTAGTCAAAACAAAAGGGGTTCCTGTGGGAACCAAGGACATTCCAACAGGTGGCTGGGGAGGGGAGGAGTTAGTAACCAAGCATCTGGCCAGTACCTTGATTGGACAATGTAACTGATGACTTGGGGGAAAGGGGGAACTTTTACTTTTTAATTAGGTGAAAACTGTGTGAACCTTCAGAGCCAGTTTTCACTAGTTCTACCAATATGATGTATCCAATACATTGTTCCATGAGGAATATTCCTGCCTCAGAATTCTGCTTTCTTTGGGTTCATTACTTGGAATGCTGACATTCACATGACCAGGGGGATGACATGATATTTTACAAGGGCCAGAAGTGCATTACAGGCCATAAACCATTCATTTTGGGCTTGTTGTAATTTCAAATAGTTGTTAAGCAACCGGTTATAAGCCGAGGAGTACCTGTATCCATCTAAGCTGAATCCAATGGCTGGTGACCATATTCTTGATAGCAATAAGAAAGTACTTGGTTTGCAGTTATTTTTTACCCTCTTCAAATGAAGCTTGTAGCTTTTGTATCAGTGGCGGGTTGCTCCCGGTTCGCCTCGGTTCAGGCGAACTGGTAGAGGCAGTGGTGGGAGGCTCCGCCCACCCAACCAGACATCATCATATCACATGCACAGAAGCACCACATGCTCGTGCACTACCGATAGCGAACTGGTAGCACTGGGATTTGAATCCCACTACTGCTTGGTATGTACTGGTAGCCAGAATAACAGAATAACAGAGTTGGAAGGGACGTTGGAGGTCTTCTAGTCTAACCCCCTGCTCAGGCAGGAAACCCTATACCATTTCAGACAAATAGTTGTCCAGTCTCTTCTTTAAAACCTCCAGTGTTGGAACAACCAGAAATTCTGGAGGCAAGTTGTTCCACTAATTAATAGTTCCGTTAGGAAATTTCTTCTTAGTTCTACTGTAGGTTGCTTCTCTCCTTGTTTAGTTTCCATCCATTGCTTCTTGTCCTGTCTTCAGGTGCTTTGGAGAATAGCTTGACTCAGTGGTGGGATTCAAATAATTCTCTGCCCTAATGGCCGGCTGGGTGGAGGTGGCCATGGTGAGCACGGCCAGGGGGTGTGACAGGCAGCACTCAGCCTCCTGGACCCCCCTTGGAACAAAAACGGGCCATGTGGGGGGACACCAGAACCAGCTCGAACCAGCTGAATCCCACCACTGGCTTGACTCCCTCTTCTTTGTGGCAGCCCCTGAGATATAGGAACACTGCTATCACACCACCCCTAGTCCTTCTTTTCATTAAACTAGACATACCCAATTCCTGCAACCATTCTTCATATGTTTTAGCCTCTAGTCCCCTAATCATCTTTGTTGTTCTTTGTTGTTTCTAGTCTTCTCTAGTCTTCATTCCAGGTTAACTAGATTCTATCCTGCTTAGTTTTGAATCTTTATTCAGGCTTGCAATTCACAAAGAGACCAAGACTGGATTTATTTGCTCATTAAAATAGTGAGTTGTACCTTAAGATTCTTGATGAATGTATCTTTTCTTTTATGTATGCTGAGCATATGCACCAAGACAAATTCCTTGTGTGTTCAATCATACTTGGCCACTGAAGTACCTATTCTATTCTATTCTATTCTATTCTATTCTATTCTATTCTATTCTATTCTATTCTATTCTATTCTATTCTATTCTAAAATAGTGAACTTTCTAGATCACTACTCATTGCCAAGAATTACAAGTTGGTTTAGAAACCCAATGAAACATATCACTTTTTATTTTGTGTTCAATTGTAATGTGATTTGCTTGGTAGTGACTTGGTGTACAATAGCAAACCAACCAACATGTAATCTATGGTTTATGTTAAAGTTATATTTGAACCAAGAAACTACGGCTTATTTGAGAAACAAGCCATGGCTTACATTTTTCCTAAAACCGCTCCTGTATCTTGGCATGTTCTACCTTAGGAGACTGTTGCGAAGCAAAAATATAGAGGGGAAAATTTTTACAGGAAGATAGAGAAAGGTAATAAATATAATCTCTGCTTCTGGATTTCTTTTTTTATTTTAATGTTGAAAAGAGGGTTAACA
Organism: Ahaetulla prasina; assembly: GCF_028640845.1. Classification (NCBI taxonomy): domain Eukaryota; kingdom Metazoa; phylum Chordata; class Lepidosauria; order Squamata; family Colubridae; genus Ahaetulla; species Ahaetulla prasina. Next base: position 16,297,137 of record NC_080539.1, read on the forward strand.
TTTTTTTCTTGGCTGTATGTATGCTGCCTAGACTCTCCTGGGAGTTGGGGAGCCTTAAAAGTTTAACAAATAAACAAACAACACTTCTGCAAATTAATATCAAGCAAATAGCAAAGTTAATGAATTTACCAACACAATATTTCCTAAATTCTTTCTAATTCAAGCTATTCAATTTAGTCAGAGCCTTTTCATTCCCTCTTCTTATATATACAGCGTAATAACAGCAGGGAAATAGACTCAAATATTTGCAAGTAAATTCATTCAAATTAGGAGGATTTGCTTTCATTCCCTCCCCCCTTTGAGGATATTTCAGATGTAATTATAAAACATGAACTTGCCCAGAGGTATTTAGAAGTTTGAAACACATCACTTTAATTTTTTTTGTTTTTTTAGTTTTCTCCTACTCAAAACTTGTTATGAGCACTAAGGAGAAGAAAGAAGTAAAAAAAAAAAGTCATTGGATGTTAGATGGGCAGTGTCAGGCTACCTCCGACTATAATCAGGAAAGAATACACCTTGACTTCATTTGGAACAAAGACAAGTACTTTTACTTTTTACAGTCATGATAGCAGCCAAGCTAAGTTGGAACTGAGACAAAATATGGCTAACATATCATATCCCCCCATTTGTCCCTCCTCCTCCAGGAGGTCAGGCTGGTTTGGTCCAATGCCAGCTTCTTCTCAGCCCCTCGTGGTAATCTTCTTCCACAGGTCTCTAGATGTCAGTCATCTTAGGAATGCAGTGTCTGTTAGAAAAACGCGCGCTGATAACACTCAGTCGTTAATCATCCCTCCCCCCTGTTATGTCAGCCGACACTCTTAATAGGCTCCTTTCCCTTACCCTGTACGGTGGTATGATACATCTCATTTCCTAAAGAGTTTTATAATACAGAAATAAACATTTTACATTCTATCTACTGGTATAATCATTCCAAAGCATATGAAGATTGGAGTGGAGGCTGACAGGCAGCAAATAACTTTCATTATGAGTCACAGTGGCGCAGAATGCAGGCTACTTCTGCTGACTGCCGGCTCCTAGCAGTTTGGCAGATCGAAACTCACCAGGCTTAAGGTTGACTTAGCCTTCCATTCTTCCGAGGTGGGTAAAATGAGGACCCAGATTGTTGGGGGCAATAGGCTGACCAGGGGTAAAATGCTACCGGTTTGTTCTAGTTTGGGCAAACCGGTAGTGCTTGTTTAGAGGTATCCCTTTACACACTGAAGGTAACTAATATCAGTTATTTATTTCATGAAGATATCAGAAAGCCTTGAGTCTCCCAAAATAATTCCTTGCAGGATTATGGAAATTCCCGATTTCACTGGTTTCCAAAATTGGTCAAATTTAGCCTTTAGTTGAAATTAGTCTTTTATGGTTTTCTGGGGGCCATTTCCTATCAAAGCTTCCAATTTTGGGGTCTCCTGTTTAGAGGACTTCAGTGTTTTAGAGAACCACTACTGATGGAGCTCATTCAGTCATGGAAAGGGGTAATATGCAGAGGTGGTATTCAGCTGGTTCAGACTGGTTTGCCCAAACCGGTAGCAGAAAACACCCACCTGCCCTAGGTCTACGCTATCCTATTTAGCCAGGTTTTTGAGGCTGGGCGCATGTGCAGAAGGCATGCGAACTGGGCGCGTGTGTGCGGGAAGTGAGCTCACGGGCACAGGGCGAACCAGTAATAACATAATGTGCAACCCACTGCTGGTTATGTGTCTCCTTGATTCCATTGCATCCCTCTTCACTCAACTTGAGTAACCTATATAAAGTCACTAGAAGTTTAACCAGACTTCAAATCCCACTCCTAGTTAAGTCATCATGATGTTCCACAAGGGGATGCTTTAATGAGTGGATTTTACCTCCCAGAATTCCCTGCTGGCTGAGGAATTCTGGGAGTTGAAGTCCATGTCTTAAAGCTTGGAAACCCCTGACGTAACAGTAAGGAGATCCAAGTTCTACTCACAACATTTACTTTGTCATCCTGATTGAACCATCATATCCTGTGATTGCCTCTACTTCTTATAATATACTAAGCCAAACACTATCCAAACCTGGTTCAACATAATTTGGTACATTGGAAGCTTGATACAGTGAACCAGCTAAGTCAGAGGTGTCAAACTGTGTGCCCCCCTCTCCCCCCATGCCTTGTTTTCGTGCTGGATGGCCTGTAACAGCACTCTGCCAGCCAAAAATGGGCTGTGCAAAGGCCCCATGAGGCCCCCACATGGCTCATTTTCAGCCTCCCCAGCCTCCTGCAGCACTCTGCCGGCCAAAAATGGGCCATGCAGAGGGCTCCTGTGGCCCATTTTGGCTGGCAGAGGCACTGTGGGCTGGTCCTTTGATATTTCCAGGCCAGCCCTGTGGGCCAGACTTAAGCACCTTATGGGCCGGATCTGGCCCATGGGCCTTGACTTTGACACCTTTGAGCTAAGGGAAGGGGTATCTGTTATTTCAGATGGTCTGTTAAATCAGAGGTTATTTTCTTCTGCAGTTAATGTTATTATTACGTAAAGGTGCAAGTTGATGTAGGTTATGTCATCTGTGTTGTGACATCATGATGCAAATAACATAAACGATGTCAATGCAACAAGAATTTATCCCATTGTATCCACAGTCCATTGCACGGAGGTCCACTTGACCAATATTTCACTGTTCATTTTATGCCCTCAGCCAAAATGCCATGAAAAAATTGCCAATTTGGTCTAGTGCTTGAGGCACCAGGCTACAAACCAGAAGACTGAAAGTTCTAGTCTCACTTTAGGCATGAAAGCCCTCTGGATGACTCTGGGGCACTTGCCTTCTCCTAGCCCAGTGATGGCTAACCTTTTTGCCTTCACGTGTCAGGAACGGGGTGGGGATGGGTCGTGTACATGCGTGCCCACACTCATAATTTTATTCACCCTGCCCTCGCACATGCGGGTGTGACCACCCCCTCCCCCCACCCCCGCTCCCACCAGAACTTGGCAAACAGGCCATTTCCTGCCTCCGGAGGGCCTCTGAGTGGGGGAAGGCCATTTTCACCCTCCCCAAGCTCCTAGAAAGGCTCTGGAGGCTGTGGAGAGCAAAAAACAGGCCTTCCGTTCCCACCGGAAGTTGGCAAATGGGCTGTTTCCTGCCTCCGGAGGGCCTCCGGGCGGTGAGGAAGGCCATTTTCACCCTTCCCAAGCTTTAGAAAGGCTCTAGAGGGGAGAGCAAAAAACAGGCCTTCCCCACCACCCCCTGAGGCCCTCCGGAGGCAGGAAACAGCTTGTTTCATTACTTCCAGTGGGCCCAGAAGGCCCAAAAATCAGCTGCCCAGCACACGCATGTGCGTCAGAGCTGAGTTTGCATGCCCACCAATATGGCTACACATGCCACCTGTGGCACGCCTGCCATAGGTTCGCCATCACAGTCCTAGCCCAAATCACTTCACAGGGTGGTTGTTGTGGGTCAAATAGGAGGAGGAAGGAGTATTGGGCAGGTTTGCAACTTTGAATTATTTATAAAATAATGGGATAAAACAATCTAACCCTCACCCCACGCATACCCCAGGACTGAGCGTTTTTTCACTTTCTCTCATGAAAATGTATATTCCATCTTTCAAAACAGGCTACCCTGGTGACTTTCACAACAGGTTATGCGAACTCAGCCATCCAGACATCTTCCCTTCTGTCAACTGATTCTCTGCTTCTTATCCTGTAGCCTTTTGTCCTTCACGGTTCACAACCAGAACCCAACACGTTGAAAACATCTGGTCTATAACTGAGCTCCATTCCTGATACTTCTTTAAGCCAAGGAATTTGCTTCCTTAGAAGGGGAGAATCAGGTGCCCAAATATTTATTATACATGCTGCAGTATGGAACGAATGTCTTGAGGATATAGGTTTATCATGCAAATGAATTCCATGAGCGTCTCCTGGTTGGCTTTCCATCTGTTGTCCTCACTGGGTCTCTCCAGAAGCTACCTGTTTAGTTATTTTGCTCACGTTCGGTTCGGAAAAGTCTGCTAATGGTATACAGCAGAGCTGTTCTCTGATAATTTTCTCATCGAGAAAACAGCAGTTCTAATAAATGGAGACCAGGATATGTCAGAGTAATGCTTAGTAGCTGTAGAGTGTAGAGATAGGGGTGGGTAACCTATGAACCAGTATGGGGCCTGATAAGCTCTTGCTCTCACAAGAGCAAGAAATTATTTTCTTAGAATTAGCAGAACAATTTTGTTCCCGTTTAAATGAAATAAGCAATCGCTCCGCTGTTTCAAAAGTGCCAACAAACGGAGCAGTACAGCAAGGATGGGAAAATGAGAAATAATTTTAAGATCAGCAAAATCGCAGGAAAAAAAAACGTAATTAAGAGAAGAACATACAATGGATAATGGAAGCAATTTGAAAGGAAGATGAAAATTATTCTAAACCTCTTTACAAACAGTATGAAAAAAAAAACATTTGTAGCCATATACTATACATTTATTTTTTATTTATTTTATTTATTTATTTGTCACAACAATATATGTAGGTATCATACAAAAAGATTATATAGTATATAAACACTTATATGAGTAAATATAAGGAGGTATAAGCATATATATATATATAGGAAGAAGAAAAGAAAAACAATAGGACAGGAACGGTAGGCACGTTTGTGCGCTTATGCACGCCCCTTATGGTCCCCTTAGGAATGGGGTGAGGTCAATAGTAGAAAGTTTTTGGTTAAAGCTTTTAGGATTATGAGAAGAGACCACAGAGTCAGGTAAAGTATTCCAAGCACTGATGATTCTGTTAAAGAAGTCATATTTTCTGCAATCTAGATTAAAGCGGTTAACATTAAGTTTAAATCTATTAGTTGCTCTAGTATTATTGCAATTAAAGCTGAAGTAGTCTTTGACAGGAAGGACATTACAATAGATGATTCTGTGAGTTAAACTTAGGTCTTGTCAAAGGCGACGGAGTTCCAAGTTTTCTAAGCCTAGGATTTCAAGTCTGGTGGGATAGGGTATTTTATTGTTTTCAGAGGAATGGAGAACTCTGCTTGTAAAATATTACATCTAGGCCAGGGGTGTCAAACTCAGATCTGGCCCACAGAGCTGCCCTGGAACAGTGAAGGACTGGCCCATGGTGCCTCTGTCAGTGAAAATAGAGCTTGGGGGGGGCACGTGTGGCGCCCTTAAGGTATATTTCACTGGCAGAGGGTTGCAGGAGGCCATCGCAGCTGAAAATGGAGCTTGGAAGCCTGTTTTCACTGGAAGAGTGCCTGGGCCACCACAGGTGCTCTCAACATGAGTGACATTGAGCTGGCCCCACCCACCCTGGCCAAGCCCCCCGCCCCCCCTGAGCAGGGGTGGTATTCACTTACCTTCACTACCAGTTTGCAAATGGAGTGTGTGCGCATGTGCAGAGTGTCAAAAACGTGGATCAACGGGACATGATTATGTCCAGCCAGGTGGGCGGAGCCAGAAATGGGAAGTAAATGGCGGAAAATCATGGTCACACAACCGCTGGATGCTGCAAACAGCAGTTAACGCGAGCTGGCTGCCAAGTGCACAAAATGAAATCACACGCTTTACTTAACAACTGCAGTGATTCACTTAACAACTGGGGCAAAAAGGGATATAAAATGGGGCAGAACTCACTTAGCAACTTTCTGGTTTAGCAATGGAAGTTTTGGGTTCGATTGTGGTTGTACGCTAATGTAGCAGTCCAGGGATGTTGCTTCTGAAAACTCAAGTAGTGTGTTGTGACCTAGGCCCAAGTATTTAATACCAGACACAATCAGTCCTAAACAATCATATTTTATTAGAACAGCTGAGAATTACTTCATTCTCAGCTTAGTCCAAACTAATTCCAAAGCAAAGTCCTTCAGAAAAAGTCCTTTGGCTTTATCACAAACCTTTGTCTTCTTTGGCAGCCTGCCAAAGGATTTTCTTGGCAAGAACCCCAAGAACTTCAGAAACACGAGACTCCGACAAGAAATAATTGTAGCAACATTGCTTTCCTACAAAGAACCCAAGAGCCATTGCTGCTCTTTTAAGCCTTATGGGAGGGGCCAAACATATCCTGGCCTTACTCCAGAGTTGTCCTTTTTGCTTTAGCTGCTCTTGTCTTCTGGCAGCTCTTTGCATGCATGCACTAGGAACAGGCTCCTCCTCTTCCTCTGCATCTCTGTTGTCCACCTCTGGAGATCTCTGGAGTCTCCGCATCGCTCCCAGATGGCCCTGGCCCCATCTCTGCCTCCAATGCAGAGCCCTCGTCTGGGCCTTCCCCTGACTCCAGGACTGACCCACTGTCCTCCCCAGCCTCCTCACTGTCTGACTCAACTGCCAGCTCTGCAGGCTGTTGGTGGACCACAACATAATGTTGCATGTAAAAGCCAGAACTACAACAGAGGACCAGAGGTGGTATTCAGCCAGTTTACATCGGTTTGGGTGAACCAGTAGCAGTGATCATGTGTAGGTCCACCCACCCACCCCAGCTCCAAGTCATGCTATTTAGGCACGTTTTTGAAGTCAGGCACACGCGCAGAAGGCATGTGAGCAAGCAAAGCACATGCGCAAAAGGCCGGGCACATGTGTGGACAGTGTGCGCCCACACATAGTACGCGTGCATGAGTGTGGCAAACTGCTGGTAAAGGTAAGTGAAACCCACCCCTGCAGAGGACCCATTAACCAATGAATATCTTTCTATTGATGAAGGAGATATAAGAGAACAGTCAAATCACCAACCATTGCACTGATTCTTCAAGCAAGGAAAGTTTTGCTTAAGTTCCTAGAACAAAACACAAAATGAATGGCAGATTTCATGAAAGGGCCTCTGTGGCTCAGACTGGTAAGACAGTCTGTTATTAACAGCAGCTGCTTGCAATTATTGCAGGTTCAAGCCCCACCAGGCCCAAGGTTGACTCAGCCTTCCATCCTTTATAAGGTAGGTAAAATGAGGACCCAGATTGTTGGGGGCAATAAGTTGACTTTGTATATAATATACAAATGGATGAAGACTATTGCTTGACATAGTGTAAGCCACCCTGAGTCTTCGGAGAAGGGCGGGATATAAATGCAAACAAACAAACAAACAAAAAGACCGAAGGCTGTGCTTGAGGAATAACATATAATGAAAAAATGTAAAGAGCAAGAGAATACAAGAGGTAGTTTTAGTTTTATGTTTCAGTAACTACAGCAAGGTCTGGTGTCAGGGTTCCAAGGAACACCCCTAACGAAATAAAACTCTGAGGCCTGAGGTTCCTCGAAGTTCCAATTTATTAGAGATGTCATGTTGGCACATCTGGGAAAACCCGAATCTGTAAGCTTCCAGGTTTTCTCCACCCAGCTAACAGTTCACAGCCCTGCCCCCCAAGTCCATCACATATCCCAATCAGTTCTTCACCTTCAACTGGATACAATCTCCAGGCAGTCTCCAGCCGATGCAGGCAAAAGTGTCCTTGAATACAGCATGTTGTTATGACTAACTTTCTAATGCTCCAACAAAAAACCCCTCCCAGTTTGCCAGGCTAACACATGTGGCAGTTAGGAAGACAAAAAAGAAAACTGTCTTCCAAAACTGACATCTGGTAGATCACTCCACAAAATGAAAAAAAATAAATGGCAAACCAGAACAATTGATTAGATTAGATTAGATTAGATTAGTTTTCTTTATTGGCCAAGTGTGGAATTTGTCTTGGTGCATATGCTCTCAGTGTACATAAAAGAAAAGATACATTCATCAAGAATTCTAAGGTACAACATTTAATGATAGTCATAGGCTACAATTAAGCAATCAGGAAACAATCAATATCATTATAAATCGTAAGGATACAAGCAGTCATACAGTCATAAGTGGAAGGAGATGGGTGATGGGAACAATGAGAAGATTAATAGTAGTGCAGATTTAGTAAATAGTTTGACAGTGTTGAGGGAATTATTTGTTTAGCAGAGTGATGGCCTTCGGGAAAAAACTGTTCTTGTGTCTAGTTGTTCTGATGTGCAGTGCTCTGTAGCATTGTTTTGAGGGTAGGAGTTGAAACAATTTATGTCCAGGATGTGAGGGGTCTGTAAATATTTTCACAGCCCTCTTCTGAATAATCTTCTGATTATTCTTCTGAGGAGTCTGTGCAACAACAGAGAGGGAATCATAAGGATGGAATATAGAGAAGCAACGTTTTTCACAATAGAAAAGAGGGTAAGGCAAAGCTTGTTTATTTTGCTAAAAGATGCTTAACATATCTTCACGGAATATTATATTTACAGTAACTTGTGTTATGTTCTTATGTTACAGCAGGACTGAAAGACATGGCTCTGAAATCAAAATTGAAGACACAGTTTGGAATTGAAAGTGGGGAGAGATGAGAAGGATGGAGTCTTCAGTCAAAACGGTGTCAAACTGAATTCGTGTTAGAGTTACCAAGGATATAAACAATCCCACATCCCGATCAGATTCAGGCGTGACACATTAATGATCTGAAACATGCAGATAACATAATTTTGTTAACTCAAAAGAAAGCAAGTTTATAATTGGAAACAAAGTAAAAAAAATTGAAAATTCAGGCTAATACTACATTGGAAAAAGACAAAGATAATGTCAACCTGCATTCTCATTAAATTGGTAGAAAAGTGAACATGGCAGTTAGATTGATTTTTCTTGGGCTCAGCAACAGATAGAGATGGAACCTGTGCTAGAAAAAGAGATGATTAACTCTAAGGAGGAAGATGAAAAACAAATTTAGAAAAGATCATGAAAGTCGAGGGTATTTTAATGACAGCAAAATTCAATATAGTTAAAGCATGTTAAAGCAATGTATTCCCAGTGGCCATGTACTGAGAACAGAACAAAGAAAAGGTAGATGAATTATGAATTTGGAGATGGGCCCTATCATAGATCATAAGAAGAGCTAGTCAATCAATTCTGGATCAAATAAAGATTGGCTGCTCCCTTGAGATGTTCTTCAAGAAGCAGAAATTCACACACTATTGTTACAAGCAAATAACGGATTAGAATCAATGATGACAAATGTAGTAGATAGAGAAAATCATGGAGATGTATTTATTTATTAAATTTATATGACACCCATCTCACTAGCAAAAGTGATTCTGGGAGACTTACAATAAAATCATAAATATAAAAACTTTAAAATTAGCAGGAATTAGGAAAGAATTAGAAAACCAAGAGTATAGTGGTGAGATCTTATTATCCACCAGCGTGCTGCACCCTCATCAGGGCCACAAGACAACCAGCAGAGTCACGTTTTAATGCCTTTCTGGAAAGCCGAAAGAGTAGTGGTAGACTTCACCTCCAATGGCAAGATGTTCCAAAGTCTGGGGGCCATAGTAGACAAGGTTCTTCTCCTAGACTTCACCAGCTGGAACTTCTTAACAAATGGGATTTGCAGCATCCTCCTTCTGCAGAACCAAGTGGTGTGTGTGCCATTGGGGCGAGTCAGTTCCTCAGATAACTTGGTCCATGCCATAAAGATGATTAGCAGCACTACAAGTCAAAAAGAATGAGCGTTTGTCCAAACAGAGTATAGGACTGAACCCAGTTCAGTTGTCTGAACTTCTCATACAGACCTGATTTTTCTTAAGAAAAATGGAGGGTATCGTCATCATCACCATCACCATGAAAGAGTGCCTAATTTATAATTCAGGCATAATGAGCCACGGTGGCACAGTGATTAGAGTGCAGTGCTGCAGGCTACTTCTGGGACTGCTGGCTGCCTGCAATTTGGCAGTTCAAATCTCACCAGGCTCAAGATCTTCCATCCTGAGGTGGATAAAATGAGGACCTAAATGGTTGGGGGCAATATATACTGACTCTGTAAACCGCTTAGAGAGGGCTATAAAGCAGTGGTGGGATTCAGCCAGTTCGCACCTATTCAGGAGAACTGGTTGTTAACTTTCTAAGCAGTTCGGAGAACCGGTTGTTGGAAGAAATATTATTTTGTTTTTTCCCACTTTACAGGGCTAATCCTGTAAGGAAGGCAGGAAGGAAACATTCTGATATTGTTTCTAGCCTAATCTTTATTGCCCTGCTTACAGAAACTGGTTAACCCTTATTATATTATATAGCCTCTCTGGTTAACCCTTATTATATTGTAACAGCTAAGGAGAAGCGCCCATCTATATGAGTGACGTTGAGTTGGTCACGCCTACACAGTCACATGACCACCGAACCATGCTTACCCAGCTGGTCATTAGGGCAGAGAACTGGTTGTTAAATTATTTGAATCCCACCACTGCTATAAAGCACTGTAAAGTGGTATATAAATTTAAGTGCTATTGCTATAATTACTATCAACCCCTCCAAGTGTTTTGCATGACAAATCCCAAGAGACCCTTACCAATTGGTTACAATATCTTGGGCAGATGAGAATTGATCTTTGTAACCTTCAAGGGCAATTTCTTGTACTGAAAATCTCACCAAATTGACAGGATTTGAGGATTGCTGCACCAGGTGCGATCAGGTGGGGTCGTTCTTTATTTATCGAGGGACTCAAGTGTTCCAGTTTTGCAAAGCAGGATTTATAACTTAGCACATTAGTGTTGTGGTCCGTCGGCAGCCTACGGAACTGGAAACGGAGTCGGACAGCGATGAGGCTGAGGTGAGGCCAGAACCATAGGGAAGTGAGGTGTGGACTCCAGAGCCTCCAGAGACTGATAGTAGCGAGGCAGAGGAACAGGAGGAGCCTGTTCCTAATGCGCGCATGAGAAGAGCTTCCAGAAGGCAGGAGCAGCTCAAGCAGAGAGGACAACTCGGGAGTAGTGCTAAGAGATGATTGGCCCCTCCCATAAGGCTTAAAACAGTCCAGCAATGGCGTTTCAGCTTTGCCGGAAAATAACGTTGTAGCTGTGTCTTCTGCTTCATCTACGTCTTTGATTGTGTGGCTTCTGGACGTTTGCCAGGAAGGGCCTTCGGCAGTTCGCTTAATTGGACCAAGGTTTGCGAGATAACTGAGGAATTTGTGTTGGGAGGCATTTGTTTTACTTTGAGTTAAACGATGCTAGGAATGAAGTAATTCCCAGCTGTTCCAATAAAGTTTGTTTGTTTTTTCACGGACTGAGTTTACCTACTTGGGCCTGGGTCACAACAATTGGATGGACCTGGCCCATTGTGTCTTATAAACAAACCATGGTTAAATAAATCGGGATCAGTATGAGATGCGAACACAGTTGGAAAAGCAACTCCATCTATTTATGTAGTGTTGTTGGTTTTTTTAAATCCACCATCCGCATCAGCTAAAAATCAAGCTCTGAGATTTCCTGCTTGGAAGGAAAGCAAGGGCATAGCCTGGAGGCTAATACATTTTTTTTTTAGTCTGTGGATTTTTTTTTTCTTTGTCTGCAGAAGAAGCCAGGAGTAACAACTGGTCTAATAATACTAAAGAGGAGGAAAATTATTTTCTGTTCTCTTATAAACCGTGGAGAAATATAAGCATAATAATGAATCTTCAAGTGCCTGGCTGTAACTAGGAATATAGGTGGAAACTGTGCATCTTATGAATAACGCATAACACATCAATAACGGTGCTATAAAATCTGTATGCAAAAGGACCTCGGTTCTTTTGTTTCCAACAGCTAACATTTCTCCTCCCTAATAATTCCAGTCCTAGATGAGAAATGATCCATTGATGCCTAGTTGAACCTCGTTTCCATCACTCAAAACAAATAGATAGATTGACACAAATAAACTGCTCACAATGAACGGTGGCCAAGATCCTTTTCTCCACCAATTCCGGACCTACAGGATGAGATTCCTACCTCTACAGCGTAATCTTATGCATAATAAAAGGAATAACAAGAGTTGGGAGGGACCTTGGAGGTCTTCTAGTCCAACCCCCTCCTCAGGCAGTTCAAAGTGACAACAGCCTCTAGAGATTCTCAGTCATCCAGGTCATGGTTGTCCAAAAGGTGCTTTTTTTTCAAGAGGCAACTGGACTTTCTTTTTTTTTTTCTTTGAAGACGTTTCGCTCCTCATCCAAGAAGCTTCTTCAGCTTTGACTGAATGGTGGGGAATGGAACAATTTATATTCCTTGAAGACAGCTGGTCATTGACCCTGAGGATACAGATAAACCTCCAAGTGCTTCAACAACCTATTGAAAGGATGCAAATGACCAGCTGTCTGCAAGGAATATCAATCCTTTCATTCCCCATCGTCCTGTCGGAGCTGAAGAAGCTTCTTGGATGAGAAACGAAATGTCTTCAAAGACAAAACAAGAAAGTCCAGTTGCTTCCTGAAAAAGCACTTCGGGGACAAAGTGACAACAGCCCTGCAAAAACGGGCTATTCCCACTTGCAACTGCTGCAGGCTTCCCGTAGTCACTTGAGGAAAATTTGGACACTTGGCAAATGGCTCATATTTATGATGCCTGCAGGGTCATGTGATCCCCTTTTGCAACCTTCTGACCATCAACGTCAGTGGAGAAGCCCAATTCATTGAACAACTGCGTTACTAACTCAGCAACGGCAGTACTTCATTTAACGACTGTGGCAAGGAAGGTCGTAAAGCAGGGCAAAATTCACTTAACGACTGTCTTGCTTAGCAGCAAACATTTTGAGCTCAACTGTGGGTCAAGGACTACCTGTACTTTAAAAAAGAGCCAGTTTGATATAGTTATGAAGACACCTGTCAAGTTCCGGACAGACGCTTGGAAAAAAGACAAACCAGGTTTCCTGCGTATAGCGATCTTTATACGGTGCTCCGGCATGTTCCAACAATCAATCACAATGAAGAAGAAATAGCGCTATTGAACAGTGCTCCCCTCCAACTTTTAATGTCTCCCGTCAGGTGACTCCACCTCCTAGCTATGCCCCCAATATGACTTCAGCCTATTACATAGCCAATACGCTGCCCCTAATCCAGGCTGGCCGAATAGTTCCTTAGACAAGCTCAGATTTAGCCACGCCCCCAACACGACTTCAGCCTATCACTCAGCTTCCGCAATTTGGCTCTGTCGGCTGTTCAGTGGCCCAGCCTCCCAGCTGTGCTGCGAGGACACCAGCATCAGCTTTCGGGAACATGAATGCAGCTGCAGAAGCGGTGATGTTGTGCCTCGTCCTCCCTCCTCTCCTCAGCCGGGCCCCTCCTGTCTCGTCCTGGGTCTGCTATCAGACTCTGAGTCTGATAATGAAGATGAACGGCCTGTCATGCCTCCAGCCCCCAGCCCTGGCCCCATGCCCAGACAGGATGTCAGGAATGAACAAACAAACCTCACTCCTACAGCGAGTGAGCAGGGAGCCAGCCACGTGCTGGAATTACCGACAGCAGATCCAGCTGAAGAGAATTCACAATAGGAGGATCCTCGCTTCTGGAGATCTGAGAGGCGACGTCAGTAGAAGGAAGGGAGGGGCAGGCCTGGATAAATGCTGAATCATGGAGCCACATCCCACAGCCTATATAAAGGACCTGCTTTTGGCATTCTTTGAGTCAAGCAAAGTCTCATCTAGTTTGCTGAAGTCACAATTTGGATTCCTGCCTGCCCTGAGAAATCTGAAAGGAATTTGGCAAAGCTGCAGAGGCTTCATGGCCACACTTGATACGGACTTCCTAGACCCGGTCGTCAGAGGGGGAGTGGGACACGACAGGTGAGAGCTTCATGTCATGTCTGGTATGGTGACAGCAGAACCAGTGACAGCGTGGCCTGGACTAATCCACAATTGGTGTTGGACCCATATATGAGTCTCCTGGCCCTGTTTGAATGACAGCTCCGAGTATCATTGATTTGGGGCTGACAACACCAACTGGAACAGGAGTCTCCAACCTTGGCAACTTTAAGACTTGTGGACTTCAACTCCCAGAATTCCTCAGCCAGCTTTGCTGGCTGAGGAATTCTGGGAGTAGAAGTCCACAAGTCTTAAAGTTGCCAAGGTTGGAGACCCCTGAACTAGAATGCAAGAGACTGTGTTCTAGTCCTGTGTTAGGGACAAATCCTGCTGGGTGTTGTTGGGCCACTCTCATCCTAGGAAGGAGACAATGGCAAACCAATTCTGAATATATATATTTTACCAGTGGTGAAATGTAAAATTTGTTACTACCGGTTCTGTGGGCTTGGCTTGGTGGTGAGGGTGGGGGTAATGTGACTGGGTGGGCGCGGCCAACTTTTTTTTTTTTTTACTTTTAAAAGCATTTTTTCTACAACCTCTTCGGCCAAAGAGGTTGCAAAAAATGCTTTTAAAAGGCTGTGACAATCCCAGCTGAGTTGCCTGATCGTCAGACGTTTTTGTTTTAAAAGCATTTATTTTTTTTGCCTTTAAAAGAAAAAAAAAGCCTCTGACAATCAGGCAACTCAGCTGGGATCGTCAGAGGCTTTTAAGAGCATTTTTTTTTTCGGCTGAAGAGGTTGTAGACAAAATGCTTTTAAAAGCCTCTGGCGATCCCAGCTGAGCCACGCGATCATCAAAGGCTTTTTTTGTTTTTGTTACTTTTAAAAGCTTTTTTTCAGCTGAAGCAAAAATGCTTTTAAAAGTAAAAAAAACCAAAACCTCTGATGATCGCACGGCTCAGCTGGGCATGTGAGGGGCAGGAATTTTTGCTACCGGTTCTCCGAACCACCCGCCGCCATCGCTACCGGATCGGGCAATCAGATCCGAAGCAGGAGCATTTCACTCCTGGTCAGGACTGACTCAAAGACAGAACAACCACAGCAGAATAATAAAAATGCTCCTTCAAATCATTCATCCCTGCCTGTAACTTCAAGGACCCATTTCTGCTGTTTTCCTTGGCAAAAGTACGGAGGAGGTTTGAAATGGTTTTATCTGGGATGTTTCTGACTTCCCAATTTAGCCTACAGCAATGAGGATCATCCAAGCATTCAACAGGCCTGATTCTCCTCCGTTTCCAAGCAGAGACAAGTCAACTCGGTCACAAGGGAGCAGTTGATTGCATCAAAACTAAATGTACGACTCTGCTAGCAGTAGCCTTCCCAAATCATTCATGAATTTTTGATGTGGCCATCTGGGGTGAATAAATTGCCTTTTCTTAGCTCAGAAAACTTTGAATTCTATTTTAGTTTCATCGCCAAGAAGTTCTTCTTTCAGTGGGTGTTTTGAGCTTGTATTTCCAGATGTATGTTATTTTATTCATTCTCACATTCTGTGCATCTTCACACATGCACATTCACACAGGCACACAGAAGCGCACACACATTTGTGCAGGGTGGGATATCTTGGCACCGACGCGTGAAATTCTGTTTATAAATATTTCAAGACTACTCAGGAGCTTTCCATTTTTTAAATAAAAATCAGTCATGGAGAATGGGTGGGGGGGTGGTTATAGGGTCCATTCCACCATGCGCATTGATTGCTTTGATATTTTGGAACTGGGTCAAATGGTGTTATGAACAGTGCTCTATATGGAAGGAGGAGGAGGAGGAGGAGGAGGAGGAAGAAGAAGAAGAAGAAGACTTTTATTACTGAAAATTAGACTTGATAGCTAGTAGAGGCCAAAATTGTGGAAATCTTTCAGGAAAAGTGTATTTTTGAGGCTTGATAGCTAATAACACCACTTTTTTTTGGAGTTTCAAGATAATTATCTTCCACTGCTGGAATGGCCTGGGAATAGCCCAGACCTTAACCCAATTGAAAATCTATGGAGCCGACTAAAGAAACTTATTAGTCAGAAGCGACCCAGCAATAAAACCCAGTTAATAGAAGCAATCATTCAATCTTGGTTTCACATTATAACAGCTGCAGAACTAAAAGACTTGGTTCACTCCATGAGAAGATGTTGGAAGGCCTTAATTCATGCTAAAGGTTACCCAATTGAGTATCAACTGATGTGATAATTTTTGTCTATCTCATTTTTTCTATGGTGATAATTTTTCTATATCTCATTTTTTTTCTACGTGTTTCACTTTTCTTCTTTATACTGTAACTGCTAGTTTAATAGCAAATCCTTCATAAAAGTTATTGCATTACATTCTTGATTAAATTATCTTTCCATTGATATATAATTTTATGGTACTGCTCCAAAAAAAAGTGGTATTATTAGCTAGTTTTAGAAAATGCACTTTTCCCAATTTTGGCCACTACTGTAGAGTAGGAACAGTTGCAATGTTATTATAGGAAGGCAAGAAGAATGATATGGTGTTGATGGTTTTATTGTGCTCCTTATCTACTGGTGGCTAACCCTGTCTAAGCATAAACACCACTGCTGGTTGGTACTTGACTTGAATGAATGAATGAATGAATGAATATTTTAATTTGTATACCGCCCTTCTCCCGAAGGACTCAGGGCGGTGAACAGGCAGGTAAAATACAAATATACACAATAGTTAAAACAACCCTTAAAAAACTGATTTAAATTAGCCCAAGTATTAAAATAACTTACACCCCTATAAAATTACAAAAATTTAAAAACCCATCGAATTCAATTAAAAGATAAAGATAAAAATCAAGCTAGTCCAGCCATACGAAATAAATAGGTTTTAAGTTTGCGGCGAAAGGTCCTAAGGTCAGGTAGTAGTCGAAGTCCGAGGGGAATTTCGCTCCACAGGGTCGGAGCCCCCACAGAGAAGGCCCTCCCCCTGGGGGCCGCCCGTCGACACTGTTTGGCTGACGGCACCTTGAGGAGTCCCTCTCTGTGGGAACGCACGGGACGATGGGAGATAGAGGCCGGCAGTAGACGGTCCCGTAGACTTGATGTCCACTAGGAATCTTGGGATTATTCATTAGATTGGGAACCTGAAAAAAAAAAAAACATCAGAGAATAAGGATTTCCAAATTCCATATTGTTACCATGAAAATAACGTGCTTGTGAGCAGAGCTTAATTTGTGGGCATCTTTAATCGACTCAATAACTCAAGTGGGCTCCATATTTATTTAAAAAAAACATTAAATTTTACCAGAGAAATCCTTCTGCTACTTTTCTGCCAGTTCGCATTCAATGTGATGAAAGATAACTTGTTTTGCAGTCACTTCAAAGAAGAACATTTGAATAGAGTTGTTGCGCTTCTTTAGGGATGAGATTGACAAGAGTGTGGGCGGAAAGGCCAATTCTCATAGTTGCAATAAAATCTCAAGAGACAACATGAAACGAAATTACTCTTGTGATCCCCATGATATTACTTCCATTATGAATGGGATTCCTGCAAAAGAAATTGGCAGTAAAAGGTAAAGGTTCCCCTCGCACATATGTGCTAGTCATTTTCGAACTGCTAAGTTGGAAGAAGCTGGGACAAGAAACAGGAGCTCACCCCATTACGCAGAACTAGGGACTCAAACTGCTGAACTGCCGACCTTTCTATCGACAAGTTCAGTGTCTTAGCCACTGAGCCATGTATATTCTTGGAGATGTTTTGCTTCTAATCCAAGAAGCTTCTTCAGCTCAGTTCATCCCCTGTACAATTTCTATACCCAAAGATTTGGTGGAGGATATTTGTTGTTGTTGTTGTTAGTCACGAAATCATGTCTGACCCATCGTGACCCCATGGACAACATTCCTCCAGGCCTTCCTGTCCTCTACCATCCCCCGGAGTCCATTTAAACTCACGCCTACTGCTTCAGTGACTCCATCCAGCCACCTCATTCTCTGTCGTCCCCTTCTTCTTTTGCCCTCAATTGTTCCCAGCCTTAGGGTCTTCTCCAGTGAGTCCTTCAGTGGGGACTAAATATCAGGAGGATATTCCCAGATCCCAAATCTATTGTAGCAAAAAGCATTAAAACAATACATCGGTTACTTATATGTAAATAAATTAATATTAGACTTGCATGTATAAAGGATACATTGAAATAAGGGAGAAAAATTGGACAAGTAAGAAATGTTTAACCATTGCGAAATTGTTGGAAAGAAACTATTGTTTAAAGATTTTTTTTTGTTTTTTGAAAAATGTTTAATAAAAATTATTTTTAAAAAAATATAAAATGAAGAAACTCAAAAAAACCAAAAAACAAAACCCAATACATCTATTATTAATAAATAGCACAGGTGTTGTGTCTCGCTCGCTTTCCCCGCAGCCGGGTCCCTCTTATCTCCTGCTGAACGCTGAGGAATGTCCTGGCATGGCTCCAGGTCCCAGCCCTGGCACCATGCCCAGACAGGCCAAGCAAGACGAAGGTCCTGACGTGCCTCCAGCCCCCAGCCCTGGCTCCATGCCCAGGCAAACGGAGCAACTAGACCCCTCCCCCTCCCCCACAGCATGTGAGCCTGAGGAATGTGAATTGCCAACAGCTGGAGCCTGGAGAGATCCTCGCTTCAGGAGAATTGATAGGCGGCGTCAGCAAAAGGAAGGGAGGGGCAGGCCTGGATAAGTGCTGAGTCATGGAGCCATACCCCATGGCCTATATAAAGGATCTGCTTTCTGGCATTCTCTGAGTCAGGCAAAGTCTAACTTGGATTGCTGAAGTCACTTCCTGGTCTCCTGCCTGCCCTGAGAACTCTGATAGGACTTTGGCAGAGCTGCAGAGGCACGCTTGATACGGACTTCCCCGACCCGGCCGTCACCGGAGGAGTGGGACACGACAACAGGAAATATATTACAAAACTTAAGTTTGTCCCTTCCATGTATCGCAATGGTACATTAGCCAGGAGACTCCAGTGTTAATACAGAGTATTTGTTTGGCTGCCCAAAATTGTTAGTTCATTTGGTTCATGCTTGCACGCAATCCAGAAGTGCACCAGAGGGGGCAAACTAATCATGCATGCAGAATGACTTACGGCGTTCTGCAGCATCATCTGGGCCTTTTCCCCCTCCACCGATGTTGCTTCATATTCAGGCATTACATTCGGGCAGGTCCAGTGGTGGGATTCAGCCAGTTTGCACTGGTTTAGAAAAACTGGTTGTTAAATTACACCCCCCCTCCCCATCCAACGCTATCAAAGTGGATCCTGGATGCTGTGCTGCAATGGAGAAACGGGCAACGGAGCATCCGGTGCAAGGGAATGAGAAGGCCGCTTTCCCTCTTTCTTCTCCCTACTCATCCTCAGGTTGTGACCCAGGCCCAAGTTGGTAGTGGGAAACTCAGTCAGTGTAAAAACAAACAAACTTTATTAGAACAGCTGAGAATTAACTCATTCTCAGTGTAGTTCAACTAAACTAAAGCAAATTCCTTCCAACACAAATTCCTCAGTCCTATCACCAACCTTGGTTTAATTAGGCAAACTGCCAAAGGCCTTTCTTGGCAAAAGTTCAGAAGACACCGATATAAACAAATGCAACAAGACAAAGCTATCAATGTTGTTTTCCGGCAAAGAGCACAAATGCTGTTGCTGGTCTTTTAAGCTTTATTGGAGGGGCCAATCATCTCTTGGCTTTACTCCCGAGTCGTCCTCTTTGCTTGAGCTACTCTTGCCTTCTGGCAACTCTTCTCATGCGTGCATTAGGAACAGGCTCCTCCTGTTCCTCTGCCTCACTACTGTCAGTCTCTGGGGGCTCTGGAGTCCGCACATCACTTCCCAATGGCCCTGGCCCCACCTCTGCCTCCGATGCAGAGCCCTCATCTGGGCCTTTCTCCAGCCTCCAGGACTGGCCCATGTTCTTCCTCAGCCTCAGACTCCGTTGCCAGCTCCTCAGACTGCATGCGGACCACCACACCTCCTTCCCTCATGCCAGTCTCTCCGTTTCCTGTTTCTTCATTTGCAGCACAGCGCCCAGGATCCACTTTGATAGCAGGGGGAGGGATAATTTAACAACCGGTTCACCCAGGGTCAGGTTTGCCATTGCAAACTGGTTGTTAAATTATTTGAATCCCACTACTGGGCAGGTCCAATACCAGTTGGGTTCATACTTCTGCACCAAGCACTGTTACTTTTCCCACCAAAATGGGAAATGTTTATCTGCTTGCATATAGCATGGTTTTCAACTGCAGAAGCCAAGGCAGGTAATGGGAGCTTGCCCATTATATGGTGCTAGGACTCGACCTTTTCCAGCATCTTTAAGCCACTGAGCCACTGTGCCTCTAAAGTGAAGGATTATGTCTCAGAAAGGAGGCAATTGGACTTTCTTCTTTTTCTTTGAAGATGTTTTGCTTCTCATCCAAGAAGCTTCTTTAGCTCTGACTGGATGGTGTCAACCATGCCCTGGATCAGACGTCTCCAACCTTGGGAACTTGAAGACTTGTGGACTTCAACTCCCAGAATTCTTTGCTGGCTGAGGAATTCTGGGAGCTGAAATCCACAAGTCTTCAAGTTCCCAAGGTTGGAGACCCCTGCTCTGGATGACTGAGAATCTCCACAGATAGATTCATAAACTTAATGTAGCCTTACATTGAAAGCTGAAATAAAAAAATTCCCGTTGTGCTAAACAAGTCATGTGATCTGGTTCACATACAGTGCACCATCGCACAAATCCTTCACTTATAAAATGGAACGGGTTTATTTGCACGTTGTAGAACCACAAACTGAACAAGACTGAATAAAAGTTAAAATAACCAGAAGAAGAAGAAGAAGAAGAAGAAGAAGAAGAAGAAGAAGAAGAAGAAGAAGAAGAAGAAGAAGAAGAAGAAGAAGAAGAAGAAGAAGAAGAAGAAGAAGAAGAAGAAGAAGAAGAAGGGGAGGAGGAGGAGGAGGAGGAGGAGGAGGAGGAGGAGAACACCTGTCTGATCTTAATGAATACAAATCACTGGCAGCTGATGGATTACATCCCAGAATTCTAGAGCAAGGGTCTGCAAACTTGGCTCTTTTAAGCCTTGTGGACTTCAACTCCCAGAGTTCGTCAGCCAGCTGGCTGAGGAACTCTGGGAGTTGAAGTCCACAAGACTTAAAAGAGCCAAGTTTGCAGACCCCTGTTCTAGAGGAGCTGGCAGATGTCATCTCAGAACCACTGTACCACATCTTTCAAAAATCCTGGAGAACTGGGGAACTACCAGAAGACTGGAAAACAGCTGATGTGGTTCCCATCTTCAAAAATAGGGCGGGGGAATAAATGACAACAACCCAGACCTAGGAAATCAGCCTAACATCAATACTCAGGAAGATACCGGAAAAGATCATTAAAAAAACAGAGAGGAAAGGGTCAAGCTATTTTCCAAACCACCTGAAGGCCAGGCAAGGATAATGGATGGAAACTGAAGGAGGAGAGATTTAACCTGGAAATGAGGAGAATTTTTCTGACAGTGAGAACAATCAACCCATGGAACAGAAGATGCCTTAGGAAGTTGTGGGAGCTTCATCACTGGAGGCTTTCAAGAAGGGACTGAACTGCCATCTGTCAAAAATGATGCAGGGTTTCCTGCTTGAGCAGGGGGTGGACTAGATGACCTACAAGGTCCCTTCCAACTCTGTTAATCGGTTATCTGACTATAAATGTGTGAAAGCATGCAGTAACTAGTTCAGAGTCAACCAGTATGCTTCTGGTTAAGCGGGAAATTCAATCTGGACCTTTACAGGCCAGTCCAAACACAAACCTTTTTATGTCTTGGTTCTCGTGTGTTTAATTGTTAACTCTTATTATGGGCTGTACTGTTTCACTAGCTCCATATCACTTCCCTTCTGGCTTTTCTTTGAAATTTGGATGTGACCTCTTTATTTTCTCCTTTTTGTTTTCACGTCAGCTTTATAACAATGTAAAGTAACTCCCTATAAAGGAGACCAAAAAAGGCAGAGAGCTAGTTCCCTGATCAAAAATTCTGCAGTCAATTTCTGATGACTGACAGGGAAACTGTGACTTGATCTCTTGCCAATTATCCAGGCTGGACAAGTTTTACACCTCATGACACAGGACCCATCAGGATAATTGAGTTTAATAGTCCATACTCTCCTATTAAAAAATACTTTCTACTGACAGTAAAATACAAGACTGGCTTGATTTCTCATACACATGATTAAGCAGTTCATTCTGATTTCTGCTTGATCATTGCCTGTATTGTGAGTCACCTTTTTAACAAGAACTCTGTTTTTTTTTTCTTTTTCTTTTCAGATCAGTGCTTGTTATTAGCTTTGTTGGAAGAAAAATCCATCTGGCTCAGTTCCAAGCTGGGACAAAGACGCTGGAAATAAAATGGAGGCTGGAGGCTGATTGGGAAGAGGGTCAGTGGTGGGTTTCATTTACCTTTGGTACCGGTTCACTCGCTCGCACGCGCAGCACTTTTGCACATGCGCAGAGCGTATTTGATGATATCCAGGCAGGTGGGTGGAGCCTCCCACCACCGCTACTACTGGTTGGCCCAAACCAAGGCAAAACGGTAGCAATCCACCATTGACGAGTGTCCATAATAGTAATAATAGTAATAATAATAATAATAATAACAACAACAACAACTTGAAAAAGTCACCAGATCTCAAGATTTGAGAATCGAATTGCAGAGACTCTGGCATAAACCAGTGCAGGTGGTTCCAGTGGTATTCGGCACACTGGGAGCTGTGCCTAAAGACCTAGGCAAGCACTTAAAAGCAATTGCCGCTGACAAGATCACCATTGGTCAGCTGCAGGCAGCCACCTTACTGGAATCTGTTCACATAATTTGCTGATATATCACGCAGTCCTAAACGCATGGGAAGTGTTCAACTAGTAATCTGTGATACGAAATCCAGCATAGTTATCTCGTTTGCTGTGTATATTGTCATTTTGTGTAAATAACAACAACAACAACAACAACAACAACAACAACAGAGTTGGAAGGAACCTTAGAGGTCTTCTAGTCCAAACTCCTTCCCAGGCAGGAAACCCTACACCACTTCAGACAAATGGTTATCCAACATCTTCTTAAAAATTTCCAGTGTTGGAGCATTCACAACTTCTGGAGGCAAATTGTTCCACTTATTAATTGTTCTAACTGTCAGGAAATTTCTCCTTAGTTCTAAGTCGCTTCTCTCCTTGATTAGTTTCCACCCATTGCTTCTTGTCCTGCCTTCAGGTGCTTTGGAGAGTAGTTTGACTCCCTCTTCTTTGTGGCAATCCCTGAGATATTGGAACACTGCTAGCCTGCTTCCCTTAATCCTTCTTTTCATTATACTAGATATTGGTGAACAGACCACACAAAGATAGTATGAAGTTCTGGGCAGCTGGTTTTTTTTGTACATGGGCTTTTATACAGTTTTTACAGTATTTTGTAATCTGGAGGCTTGCTTTGTGTGTTTTTATTATTTGATTGGTTTTACTTGATTTGCAAAGGCTCATCGTGAGTCTTAATTGTTACTTCCTTAGTCCTAACCCCATAAGGCATCTGCAATTGATTTTATCCTGTTATCTATTGTCTCTAGCCTGTCTTTCTTAATGGACCAATATTGTTTCCACTTTTCTCAATGTCCTGTCCTTTATCCTGTAGCTAAAGTTCTTTTGTCTTGTGACTAGGCTGGCCCAATCTTTCTTTATGGGCACAAAATATCTTCTGGGGGCTATTTAAAAAGACTAAGTCTGCTTTCTGTCTTTAAGAGCACGTTTCTCCATTTCTCCTTTAGGGAAATAGACTATTCTGCCTTTTTAATATTTTCCAAATTTTTCATTCTTCTGGGGGTTGGGTGGGGGGGAGCCTTCCCACAGCTCGTTTCCTTTTTTTAAAATTATTTTTCTTTAATCCTATTCAAGACAAATGCCCAGTGTGGGCTGAAAGCTTTATTCATATTTTAAAACTGGATACTGCCAAATACAAGTTGACTCCTAATGGATCCACCAGGTGAGCAGCTAAATTTAATTGACAAATCTCTCCTAATAGCATGGTAGGAGATATAATTCCAACGCTCGCTCTGTAACCCTCTGTATTACTCTCATTCCAGGACACACTTTTCTGATGAAGGGGGGCGGCCTGTCAGACCTGGAAGCCATCTTTTACATTTGGGCCTTCAGGCTTGCCACATTTTCTTCTGTGGGAAAATGGGAGGGGGGGATTGCATAGAGTATGGGTGATATGTAGTCAAAATAACATTCCTTTCTCAGAGAGTCAAGGACACCTTGCCCTGGCACCTAGAGTTGGATGATGGGGAGGTGTCTCCAGTTTGGATGGTGGATGATTGAACCATATGATGGATGTGTGGGTGCTGGGCAGGGACTTGAACTTTCACTTGGGTGGGGAAAACCTGGAAACTTTCAGATTCAAATTTTCCCAGATGTGCCAATATGACATCTTCAATAACAAAACAAAAAAATAAAATAAAAAGGAACTTTGAGGAAACTCAAGCCTCGGAGTCTTTTTTAGTTGGGGGTGTTACTTGGAACCCTGACACACACTCTCTCTGCCTCCCTCCCTCCCTCTCTCTTTCCTTCCCTCCCTCTTTCTCTCCCTCTCCCCATCCCTCCTTCTCCTTCATGGTGTTGAATGTGTCTCATCAAATCTCAGCCGTCCCCAAAGGGATTTAAAGTGACTCATCAGCTCTGTTCAAAAATCAACATTTATTAATCATAGCTCACTAATAAGCCCATTTGGATGGTTAAGCAAAAAACAAATGCAATGCAAAACCAACCAAATGCATTACCACGTGATGTATGAAGCCAGCCTTCTTTGATCGTGCTGGTTTAACCTGTTGAATGTCATAGATTGATTTAGGAAAACCATAGAATTTATTTCTTGTCATCTGTTATAATGCTTAGCTGTGTGTACAATGAAAAATCCCCCACATGCCGAGTGATGCCAGAAAGCTATGATTGTTGTCATGTAGGAGGAAGGAAGGGATGCTAAAATAACATATCCATTAAATGCCCCATTTACCTCAAAAGGATCATAATGTCAATGCTCAAGTCATACAAGTCTATAGTGACCAGACATCCCGCTTTTGGCAGGACAGTCCCGCTTTTTAATAATTTGTCCCGCGGCCCGCGGCATTTCAAAAAAGTCCCGATTTTTCCCCCCACTCCCATTCTGAAAATGGGAGGCAGCAACGCAAGAGGAGGAGGAGGAGGAGGAGAAGGGGGAGTGGTGGAGAAGGGGGCGTGAGATCACCCGCTGCCTGGAAGAGCCGAGAGGAGAGCCGAGGAGAGGCGAGCCTGCCTGGAAGAGCCGAGAGGAGAGCCGAGCCTGCCTGGAAGAGCCGAGGAGAGCCGAGCCTGCCTGGAAGAGCCGAGAGGAGAGCCGAGCCTACCTGGAAGAGCCGAGAAGCAGCAGCCGCTCTTTCTCCTTCAGCCAGGTGATGAGACTCAGCGCGTATGCGCAACACCCCCCCCCCCCCGTCAATGGTGTCCCACTTTGCCATCACTGAAATCTGGTCACTTTATACAAGTCATATCATTTACATGATAACATATGTGATTTACTTGCTCTCCTGCAGGTAACATGAATGCCAGCACCTTGTTTGTCACCGATGGAAGAAGTTTAAGTTAAATCAGTGATTCCCAAAGTGTGAGCCGCGGCTCCCCAGGGAGCCGCGCTATCGTCATGGGGGCGCCGCGGAATATCTGCGCCCGCTGGGTCTGGCGCTGATGCGCCATTTCTGGGGCGTCTGGTGCGCATGCGCAGTTGCAGGTCGGATTTCCGGGGGAGCCGCGGGCGAAAAAGATTGGGAACCTCTGAGTTAAATGATTAAGGGCCTGGAGACTAAAACTTATGAAGAATGGTTGTAGGATTTTGGGTTTGGCTAGTTTAAAGAAAAGAAGGACTAGGGGGGACATGATAGCAGTATTCTAGTATTTGAGAGAGGGCCACAAAGAGGAGGAGGTTAATTTATTTTCCAAAGCACCAGAGGGAAGGACAAGGAACAATGGATGGAAACTAATCAGGAGGAGAAGCAACCTGGAATTAAGAAGAAACTTCCTAACAGTGAGGATAATTAACCAGTGGAACAGCTTGCCTTCAGATATTATGGGTGTTTCATCATTGGAGGTTTTAAAGAAGAAACTGGACAGCCACTTATCTGAAATGGTATAGTATCTCCTACTTGAGCAGGGGGCTGGACTAGGAGACCTCCAAAGTCCCTTTCAGCTCTATTCTATTCTAAGTTAGCATTCCTTCAGCATCCCTCCAATAAACCAAGTTGATTTTTCATTCGGTTATCCAATGATCTGTCCTCGACTGTCATGTCTATCCTTCCCTAGGATTGTTACTATAAAATGTAGGAAGTTAGCATCCACCCCTCTCCTAGGAAAATGAAATATTCTAGGAAATATCAGAAAGGCAGAATATTATATTTCCCTGGATGAGAAATGGAGAAACATGTTTTTTAGGCAGGAAGCAGACTCACTCTTAATAGCCCCCACCCTCCTCTAGCCCACAGCAGATGTCCCCACTTAAGGGATAAAGAGGTCTATTCATAGGCAAATGCCCTCACCCAAGATCCAACAAAGGTAGGATTAGCCCTCTACCCATCTAGCAACAGAACTCACCACATGGCACCTGGGAAGATTACATAACCCAGCAAGGCTCAAGCAAGCTTGGGAATCAAAGACAACCTACAAATTTACCCCTGCATGGCCCCATGGGGGTCTGATAACCAATCAGAACACAGGCTCAAATTCAAAGCCCAACAGAGCAGTGGTCACCAACTGGTGGTCCATGGACCACTGGTGGTCCGTGAGAAAATTTTGGTGGTCCTCGGAAAAATTATTCGCATTTCTTATATTGCACTAAATACTATTTATCTTTTTAAAAAATTGATATCAGTGGTCCGCGGGATTTTAAATTATGAAGTTAGTGGTCCCTGAGGTCTGAAAGGTTGGTGACCCCTGCAACAGAGGGCATAAAACCCAGGGACTCTCAGCATCTCTGCCCCTTTTTCTGCCCAGGATCTCAAGCCATGTGATTCTGTCCATCATTAAACCATCTTTCCAAACAGTCTCCGTGTCGTGTCCCACTCCTCCGCTGACGGCCGGGTCAGGGAAATCCGAATCAGGCGTGCCTCTGCAACTCTGCCAAAGTCCTAGCAAAGTCCTCAGGGCAGGCAGGAGACCAGAAAGTGACTTCAGCAAGATATGTTTAGACTTTGCCTGACTCAGAGAATGCCAGAAAGCAGGTCCTTTATATAGGCCATGGGGTGTGGCTCCATGACTCAGCACTTATCCAGGCCTGCCCCTCCCTTCCTTCTGTTGCCTCCGTCTATCAAGTCTTCTGACGCGAGGGTCACTCCAGTCTGCAGCTGTTGGCAATTGACCTCCCTCAGGCTCACATGCTGTGGAGGAGGGGGAGGGGTCTAGTTGCTCCGTTTGCCTGGGCATGGAGCCAGAGCTGGGGGCTGGAGATACTTCCTCCTCTTCAGCCTGTCTGGGCATGGAGCCAGGGCTGGGGCCGGGAGGCATACTAGGACATTCCTCCGTGTTCGGAAGCAGATAAGAAGGCCCCGGCTGTGGTGAGATCAGACGAGACACAACACTCCGTGTTTCCAGTGTCTTTCTCCCCACTTGGAACTGAACCCAAGAAGGACATTTCTTCCAACAAAAAGTACTTTCATGCCTTCTCAGCACCATCAGTGACATTTTTTTTCTATTTGCATTTATATCCTGCCCTTCTCCGAAGACTCAGGGCGGCTTACACTATGTCAAGCAATAGTCTTCATCCATTTGTTTATTATATACAAAGTCAACTTATTGCCCCCAACAATCTGGGTCCTCATTTTACCTACCTTATAAAGGATGGAAGGCTGAGTCAACCTTGGGCCTGGTGAGGTTTGAACCTGCAGTAATTGCAAGCAGCTGCTGTTAATAACAGACTGTCTTACCAGTCTAAGCCACAGAGGCCCATTTTCTTAGCTGCGATGTCCAATACTAAATTGCCATTTGCTCTACCTTGCTGAGGGACTGTCTAAATAGCCCATTTTCACGCCCTGCATAATCAGAAGAAAATTTCAAACAAAGTGGGATATGACATCCAGGATATCAGGGCAGTACACCCATGGCAGTTTTTAAGAATAAATGTTTGTGTTACAGTTTGTGCCACTGTATGTACTGTTTCTGTGCCATAAGAAAAGTCTGAGAGTTAAAATTTAGGCTCACAAAGAAAGCAAGTATCATACCATGTTGTGTATAAAAGCCTCATTAGAACTGGCTTAATAATAATATTATTATTATTATTATTATTATTATTATTATTATTATTATTATTATTATTATTATTATTATTATTATTATTATTATTATTATTATTATTATTATTTAATTTGTATACCGCCCTTCTCCCGAAGGACTCAGGGCTTCTATGTTTCTATGTTTCTCGCAAAAACTCAACAAGGGATTTCTAATCATCCTTTAAATTAGGGGTCTCCAACCTTGGTCCCTTTAAGACTTGTGGACTTCAACTCTGGCTGAGGGACTCTGGAAGTTGAAGTCCACAAGTCTTAAAGGGACCAAGGTTGGAGACCCCTGCTTTAAATGTCCTATCTCGAGGGGGAAAAAAGCGATCGATTTGGCCATCTCTGCAAGTTCTATCATCTTTACTTAGTTTTTATTCTGTATTCACAAGTCTAATAAAATTTTATTTGGAAAAAAACAAAAAACAGTCCTCCATCACAAACCTGCAATTACACCTCTCCTTAAATGACACCATTCATCAGTGTGACAGCCTCCACCCACTGCTCACATATCAAGTCTATTTAGCAAATGTAATGCTGTTAAGTTTATTGTTTTTGAGGTATGGAGGAACAACCTTTGGAGGAGCCAGAATCGTATTCAATGAAGTTGAATGAAAGAGGTTGAGACTCTAGAAAGAGTGCAGAGAAGAGCAACCAGGATGGTTAGGGGACTGGAGGCGAAAACACACGATGAACGGTTACAGGAACTGGGCATGGCTAATTTAGTGAAGAGAAGGACCAGGGGAGACATGATAGCAGTGTTCCAATATTCAAGGGGTTGCCACAGAGAAGAGGGGGTCGATCTATTCTCCAAAGCACCTGAAGGCCAGACAAGGAATAATGGACCAAGAAGAGATTCAACCTAGCAATGAGGAGGAACTTTCTGACAGTAAGAACAATCAACCAATGGAACAGAAGTTGCCTTCAGAAGTGGTGGGAGCTTCATCACTTGAGACTTTCAAGAAAAGATTGGACTGCCATTGGTCAGAAATGGTGTAGGGTCTCCTTCTTGAGCGGGGGTGAGTGGGTTGGGCTAGATGATCTATAAGGTCCCTTCCAACTCTGTTAATCTGTTAAAGTGATGCATAGAGATTGAAAATGCATCATGCATTTTTACTTATGACCTACCTGAAAAGGATTTGGATCCAAAGGTGTGATGATCTCTCTCTCTTTCTCACACACACACACACACACACATACACACACTCATGCATTCACTCTACAGTCATGTGACCACACTTTGGATGCTTGGCAACATGGCCACATTTACAACCATTTGCAATCGTGACCACATTTTACACGGTCTTTGCACTTACTTCCGGTTTGCAGCGAAATCGCACCATGGTAAAATATGGTTTCACACGATGGACCCATTTTATGACCATTAGGATTTATGACCATAAGGGGCAGGCTCCATTATGGTCATAATTCAGGGGCGACTTGTAGAGGTGTGTGGCCAAGACTTCCTGCTTTTCTGAAGCAGAAAATGCCCTACTGTTCAAGGCAACGTTCACTAGAAAGTTCCCCCCACCAGCTCATTTCTCCATCTCTTCAAGATCAAGTTTTGATTTGATGGACCTTTGGAAGCTCAGATTCCAAAGTTTGGTTAATGCTCAACAGCTACACAAATGGTTCCTTCTACAACTCTTCACCTTCTCCAATAGGCTTTTAAAGTGTATCATTTCTAAGTGTCTTATCATTCAGATACCCTCCTCCAGGTAGTGCTTTGATTGACAGCCCCCTTAATTTAATGTTACAGGAACTGCAAGAGCAGGATGGCATTGCAACGTAGGTCCCCATGTGCACTCACCTAGGGTCATTGACTCCCAATCAACTGCAATGTCCTCAAGGGTGACATGTAATTCCGGTGACAATAATTTGACAGGAGCATCACTGGATCTTTTGACAGGTGAAACATCCTTAACACAGAATGGAATTGCATGTCAACTAGGGTGTTCTGTTTCCAGGGCATTTTCATTATGGAATAGGGTGGGGGAGGCAGCAAATGCTTATTCTGGTTATAGAAGGGAATACTTAAATTTTAGAATAGAATATCAGAGTTGGAAGGGACCTTGGAGGTCTTCTAATTCAACCCCCTGCCCAGGCAGGAAACTTTACACCACTTCAGACAAATGGTTATCCAACATCTTCTTAAAAACTTCCAGTGTTGGAGCATTCACAATTTCTGGAGGCAAGTTGTTCCATTAATTAATTATTCTAACTGTCAGGAAATTTCTCTTTAGTTCTAAGTTGCTTCTCTCCTTGATTAGTTTCCACCCATTGCTTCTTGTTCTACCCTCAGGTGCTTTGGAGAATAGCTTGATTCCCTCTTCTTTGTGGCAGCCTCTGAGATATTGGAACTCTGCTATCATGTCTCCCCTAGTCCTTCTTTTCTTTAAACTAGACATACCCAGTTTCTGTAACCGTTCTTCATATGTTTTAGCCTCCAGACCCCTAATCATATTTGTTGCTCTTTTCTAGTCTTCTCTAGTCTTCGTTCCAGGTTAACTAGATTCTATCCTGCTTAGTTTTGAATCTTCACCACATTGTGGCGACCAAAACTGGATGCAGTATTCCAAGTGTAGCCTTACCAAGGCATTATAAAGTGGTATTAACTCTTCACATGATCTTGATTCTATCCCTCTGTTTATGCAGCCCAGAACTGTATTGGCTTTTTTGGCAGCTGCTGCACACTGCTGGCTTATATCTAAATGGTTGTGTCGTGTCCCACTCCTCCTCTGACGGCCGAGTCGGGGAAGTCCGTATCAAGCGTGCCTCTGCAGCTCTGCCAAAGTTCTATCAGAGTCCTCAGGGCAGGCAGGAATCCAAGGTGTGACTTCAGCAATCCAGAATAGACTTTGCCTGACTCAGAGAATGCCAAAAAGCAGATCCTTTATATAGGCCATGGGGTGTGGCTCCATGACTCAGCCTGCCCCTCCCTTCCTTTTGCTGACATCGCCTCTCCATTCTCCGGAAGCGTGGATCTATCCATTGCATCGTTTCATCTCCAGCTGTTGGTAATCCCAGCTCGTGGCTGGCTTCAGGCGCACATGCTATCGGAGGGAGGTTTGTTTGTTCGGTTTGTCCGGGCATGGTGCCAGGGCTGGGGGCTGGAGGCATGCCAGGACATTCTTTTGTACTATCAGCATCCGGCAGGAGATAAGAGGGGCCCGGCTGCGGCGGGGGGAGCGAGCGAGGCACAACAGGTTTTCCACTAGGACTCCAAGATCCCTATCACATTTACTACTATTGAGCAAGGTACCACATATACGGTACCTGTGCATTTTGGGTTTTTTGCCTAAATGTAGAACCTTTTTTAAAACATTTTGAATAACAGAGTTGGAAGGTAGGTCTTCTAGTCCAACCCCCTGCTTAAGCAGGAAACCCTGCACCACTTACTTTTTGGTGATGTAGGAGAAGAAATTGCAGAACCTGAGGGCAGAATTAAAAGAGGGATCAGCCTAGAATCACTATGTAGCCACAAGCAAACTAAATCTGACACCCCTTGGACTCCACTGAACCTTATCAATCTCCAAATAAGTGTTGTTAGTTGAGAAGTTTCCTGTGCATAGCAGGGATGAAATGCTCCCGGTTCAGACTGGATCACGTGATCCAGTAGCCATGGGGGTGGGTAGTTCGGAGAACCGGTAGCAAGAATCCCTGCTCCCACCCCACTGTCCACGCCTCGCTGTTCCTCTTCTCTGTCCCTGAAGCTCTTTGTGGTGATATAGCTGCAAATGGCCTTAAATGACTGCCACAGTGCTTCAAAGGGCTGCACTATAACTGATCAGTGCTGTATGCAGCTAGTAGACCGGTGCCTCTATTTTTAAAGGAAGGTAGACCGGTGCCTCCCAAAAAACGGCAATTAGTAGACCGGTGCCTCTGTTTTTAAAAAAGGTAGACCGGTGCATTCCCAAGTTCTGTATTCTTTATTATTTTTATTTTTTATTATTATTGGCTATGCTCATTCAGTCACCTGACCACCAAGCTACGCCCACCAATTAAGCCATGCCCACAGAACCAGTAAGGAAAATTTTGGATTTCACCCCTGGTCATAGGCCTGAGAAGCAATAAATCAGTTTAATTAGACCTTTGTGTGAAGACCTGATTTTTTTTGTGCCTGATAGGTAATCCTTTTTTCTTTCGATCTTAAATTCACAACCTAGTGTGAAATTCTTCTCACACCTACCTGTGCACCAGCTTGTGACTAAGTACAGTCAAAATGAGCCCCATCAGACTTTGTAATTTTCTCCTTAATTGGCAAATCTCTGTCGTTTAGAAAAATTTAAGGATCTTTGATGGGTTCCTTATGAGCATCAATAAAGTTCCGTTATTCAGCAAATTAGATACATGGATATATACTTGCGTTTATTTTATTCCGGTTTTTGTAACATGGTGAGATTTTTCACTCTGTCAACATATTATTTGTCCTGAGGCAAATAATATGTAAGGTAAAGGTAAAGGTTCCCCTCGCATATACGTGCTAGTTATTGCTGACTCTAGGGGGCGGTGCTCATCTCCGTTTAAAAGCCGAAGAGCCAGCGCTGTCTGAAGACGTCTCTGTGGTCATGTGACCAGCATGACTCAATGCCTAAGGCACATGGAACGCTGTTACTTTCCCACCAAAGGTGGTCCCTATTTTTTCTATTTGCATTTTTTACGTGTTTTCGAAACTGCTAGGTTGGCAGAAGCTGGGACAAGTAACGGGAACTCACCCCGTTACACGGCAGCGCTAGGGATTCGAACCGCTGAGCTGCCAACCTTTTGATCAACAAGCTCAATGTCCTAGCCCCTGAGCCACCGCGTCCCTAAAAAATAATATGTATTTTTTATTATTATTGATCCTGAGGAAAGTATTGTTAACTGTTTCTGTTGAACATTAAACATTGTCGCACTTGTATTCTTTGTCTTCCTGGACTGACATGAAAGAAAGAACAATATGGCTTGTTTTTATTTTAAAATGAGTTGGTTTCTTTGCCAAAAAATAGCAACTGTATTGTAATAAAATCATTTTGCATGTGGTTATAGGAAAAAAGACAGACTTTTAAAGCTTTTTTATTTTTCTTTGAAAAAGTAGCGGTAATTAAGATCAGCCAATAAATATCTATCTGCAATACTGAAGGGCTTTGCCAAAATTACAAAACAGGTAGACATGAAAATGATAAATTAACCCATAATTAGGTTTGGCTTCTGTTAGGTAATACTAAGTCTTGTTGGATTGCAGACAAGATTCTTTATGTCCATGTGACTTACAGTAATATCTTTGATTTACTGTAGTTCAGTTTTGCAGACTTTGTAACAGTAAACACAGCTTTTTCACCAATTTGCTCATTTGTAATGTCGTTGTATTATTTGTTTGATACGTTCAGGTCAGTCTTGACTCCTGGCAACTAGAATATAGAATAATAGAATAGAGAACTTAGAACATAGACTAATAAAGAAGAATAATAATAGCTGCCTGAACAAGTCCCTGCAGTTTTCTGGGCAAGATTTCAGAAATAGCAATAGCACATAGATTTATATGCCACTTTAGAGTGCTTTACAGCCCTCTCTAAGTGGTTTACAGAGGCAGCCCATCCTTCCAAGTTGGGTCCTCATTTTACCCACTTTGGAAGGACGGAAGTAGGGGTGAAATACAGCAGATTCCAACAGGTTCTGGAGAACTGGTAGCGGAAATTTTGAGTAGTTCAGAGAACCAGCAAATACCACCTCTGGCTGGCCCCAGAGTGGGGTGGGAATGGAGATTTTGCAATAACCTTCCCCCAGGAGTGGGGAGGGAATGGGGATTTTGCAGTATCCTTCCCCTAGAGTTGAGTGGAAATGGAGATTTTTGCAGTATCCTTTTCCTGCCACACCCACCAAGCCACACCCACAGAACCGGTAGTAAAAAAAATATGGATTTCACCACTGGATGGAAGGCTGAGTCAACCTTGAGCCTGGTGAGATTCGAACTGCCAAATTGCAGGCAGCCAGCAGTCAGCAGAAGTAGCCTGCAGTACTGCACTCTAAACACTGCGCCATCGCAGCTCATGATTTGCCCTTGCCTCCTTCTTAGGGCTGGGAGAAAGGGACTAGCCAAGGTCCTGCAGCTGGCTCTGTGAAAAAGATGGGATTAGAAGTCATGGTCTTCCAGTTTCCATGCCTTAACCACCTACACCAATGGTGTCAAACAAACAGATATGGCCCATGGGATGCTTAGTTCTGACCAGTGGGCCTGCCCTGGAAATATTGAAGGACCAACCTGTGGTGCCTCTGCCAGTGAAAACAGAGCTCCAGAGCTCTGTTTTCACTGGCAAACACCTGGGCTCAAGGCCCCGGGGCTGGATCTGACTCATGAAGTGCTTAAAACTGGCCCACGGGGCTACCCTGGAAACAATAAATGACCAGCCCATGGTGCCCCTGTCACTGAAAATGGAGCTTGGGAGGGTCGCACAAAGCCCTCCCGAGCTCCATTTTTGCTGACAGAGGGTTGCAGGAAGCCATCGCAGCTGAAAATGAAGCTTGCAAGGGCCACATGAGGCACTCCTAAGCTCCATCTTCATTGGCAAGGGTTACAGGAGGGTGTCGCAGCCGGAAACGGAACTCGGGAGCCCATTTTCTCTGGCAGAGCGCTCGGGCCACCACAGGTGCCCCCCGACATGATTGACATCGAACTGGCCACGCCTACCATGGCCACACCCATCCTGGCCTCCCAAGGTGAAACACAATCCTGATGCGGCCAGTTTGACAACCCTGAACTACTCAATTTCAAGATCAGGATCACGGTCGGTAAGTCAAAATCTTCTCAAAGATCAAAGCTGATCCATCAGATCCTCTCTGACTTCTTGGTGCTGTTAACAGGCATTGGTCAAAAAACTCAAGGAAACTAAGAGCTACAGTAGATTAGAAAAAAAAGTGTTTTCCACAAAGTCTCAAATAACTATGAACTGAGAGGATTGCTGTACAGCACCATCTGCTGAGAACTGGGTGTAACTTGCACCAGTAGCCAGTTTGAAAAGCTGCGGGGGTGGGGCGCGTGTGAAAACTTGACATTTCCATGGCTTTCTTTCTCAACATTCACTTTATTTATTTTATTTATTAAACTCATATGCTGCCATTGAGCCTAGTGGAGACTTACAATTTATATTTATTTATATAGACACCTATCTCATAATCAAGCGACTCTGGCTGGTGTAATAAGAAAGTAAAAAAAACCCAAGTTGTACAACTTAATATTAACGCTGCTAATATTAAAAACTTTCCAATGATGAAATGCACAAAAGCAGAATTCAAAGAGATTAAAGAGACTATGCCCCGTCATTGCTGTTCATTTCAAGTGTTCCCTTCATCATATCAAATTGATATAGTTAATGCATATTTTTTTACATATATGTATATATTTTCTTCAAAATATGTTGTTTTATCTATGACAATTGTTTGTGTATGCTGTTGTGACAAAAAGAAATAAATATTGGGCGATGGGGGGTATGACATGGCAGCCGTCTCCAGGAGAGCTTTTTACCAGGTCCGCCTGGTTCGCCAGTTGCGCTCCTTCCTTGACCGGTATGCCTTATGCACAGTCACTCACACTCTTGTCACTTCTCGTCTGGATTATTGCAATGCTCTCTACATGGGGCTACCCCTGAAGTGCACTCGGAGGCTTCAGTTAGTTCAGAATGCAGCTGCACGGGTGATTGAGGGAGCCACACGTTGCTCCCGTGTAACACCGCTCCTGTGCAGTCTGCACTGGCTATCTGTGGTCTTACGGGTGCGCTTCAAGGTGTTGGTTACCACCTTTAAAGCGCTCCATGGCTTAGGGCCCAGGTACTTACGGGACCGCCTGCTGTTACCTTATGCCTCCCACCGACCCGTACGCTCACACAGAGAGGGTCTTCTCAGGGTGCCGTCCGCCAAGAAATGTCGGCTGGCGGCCCCCAGGGGAAGGGCCTTCTCTGTTGGAGCACCTACCTCTGGAACGAACTTCCCCTGGTTTGCGCTAATTACCTGACCTTCGGACCTTTCGCCGTGAATTGAAAACGCACTTGTTTATCCAAGCGGGACTGGCTTAATTTTTAAACTTTTTGAATTTTAATAATTTTAATTGGGGTATTTTATGAATTTTATGGGTCAAATTTGACGGTTTTAAATTTTCGGCCATTTATTGAATATGTTATTTTAACTTTTGTCTTAATTTGTATACTGTACTGTTTTATTCTGGCTGTACACCGCCCTGAGTCCTTCGGGAGAAGGGCGGTATAAAAATCTAAATAATAAATAATAATAAATAAATAAATAAATAAATAAATAAATAAATAAATAAATAAATAAATGACATGCAGGTGCTTGGAATTCATTGTTCTGATCCTTAAGCTTAACACATTTCTTGAAGCAGCAAAAATTCTTTTCACAAGGTCACATACTGTAGATGCCACCAAAGAACCAGCTGTTGCTATTGTTTGTCTTTCATTAAGTTAAAACAGTTTTGGAAGATGCATGGTCCTAGTATCCCACCTTTTCTCTAGGAATTCAGGATGACATTCAAACCACTTCTCTTTTCGTTTTCTTTAAAATGACATTCCTTGGCCGTCAATGGGATAAAGGTTGGCTTAAACCCGGTGTCATGATTCCGAGTAATGTTCCCCACGAGTTCAAGACTCTGAGATCTTGGCTTCCTCAAAAAATCCTGTTTATTGGGTACATCGTATCGGCACAGTCAAAGGTGAAACCAACACTGGATAATTCCTGCATTTTTGGTATAATTAAAGAATAGATACTGCCCATTCTTCTCGTGTCACGGATCACGTTAGCTAACCAAGCAGGTGATGAATTTCTCAGCATTCCCTCCTGGGGTTGTTAGGGGTTGTTAGGGCATGCTGATCTGGCCTTGGTTCTCAGGAGCCTTATTGTTGTTATGGCTGGCACATTGGAGGAAAACATCCTACATTATGTAAGTACCCTTCATAAGCATAAGCATGACAACTGAGAAACGAAGCAAGAAAAATTGTGAAGTTTCCAAAAGATGCCCTAATTGAGCCTTGAGCCAAGTTTCAAAAGAAATCCACTTATCTATTAGGAGCAACATCTCAGCAATTACCCATGCAGAGTCAGCTCTGCCTCCACGTAATTTATGTTTCCCTATGACCCTGTTTTCCCGCCCCTCCTCCCTGGGTTTGTCATAAATCACATTCTCCAGTGGAGTATGTTTGTGGGCTATAGAAACCAAACACACCCTGCTGGCTCTGGTAACCTGGGATACAATCTGGAGAAAGGCATGTGTGGAATGTGCTTTCAATTGAGGCAGCCGAGCAGCTCCATCAATTCTCCCCCTTCCTGATTATGGCAACCAGAAATCAGATCTGGAATGCTTTATGAGTTGACAAAAATATGGCTTCAGCTCAGGGGTGGGTTCCACTTACTTGTTGTGGCCTAGGCCTAAGTAGTTATTACCAGACGGAATCAGTCCCAAGCAAACATATTTTATTAGAAAAGCTGAGAATTACTTCACAGTTTAGTCGAAATTAATTCCAAAACAAATCCTTCAGAAAAAGTCCTTCGGCCTTATCACAAACCTTTGTCTTCTTTGGTACTCTTTTCTTGGCAAAGCCCCACGAAGTTCAGAAACAAGCGATGCCAACTAGAAACAATTGGAGCAACCTTGCTTTCCTACAAAGAGCACAACAGCCATTGCTGCTCTTTTAAGCCTTATGGGAGGGGCCAATCAGCTCCTGGTCTTACTCCCGAGTCGTCCTTTTTGCTTTAGCTGCTCTTGCCTTCTGGCAACTCTTCGCATGCGTGGACTAGGAACAGGCTCCTCCTGTTCCTCTGCCTCTCTGCTGTCTGCCTCTGGAGGCTCCAGAGTTCGCGCATTGCTCCCAAATGGCCCTGGCCCCATCTCTGCCTCTAATGCAGAGCCCTCATCCAGGCCTTCTTCTGACTCTAGGATTAACCCATTGTCCTCCCCAGCCTCCTCACTGTCTGACTTTACTGCCACCTCCGCAGGCTGCTGGTGGACCACAACATTACCTTTGCTACCGGTTCACAACAGGAGTGCATGTGCATACTGTCTTCACTCACGTACGGTGCTTCTGCATATGCAAAGAGCATCTGTGATGACATCTGGGCTGGTGGGTGGAGCCTCCCACCGCCGTTACTATTGGTTTGCAAGATCTGGACTGAACCGGTAGCAACCCACCACTGCTTCAGCTAGAGTCATTTTGAAAGTTGACACCTGGGTTTCCTCTCTGAATCCAACATCATAAGTTCTCTGTTGTGACTCCATCCCCCGAACCTGGCCCCATGCCTGAAAATGACTCCGAAAGTGAGGGGGAAGGGCTGGTAAGGCTTACTTGGGAGCACTGATTTCTTTGGCTCGGCTTCAGGAACCAGAACCAGACCAGTCG
The DNA here is from genome assembly GCF_028640845.1 of Ahaetulla prasina. Classification (NCBI taxonomy): domain Eukaryota; kingdom Metazoa; phylum Chordata; class Lepidosauria; order Squamata; family Colubridae; genus Ahaetulla; species Ahaetulla prasina. The sequence goes on from NC_080539.1 coordinate 16,335,329, forward strand.
GAGGATGTAATGAGGCGGTCATCCCCTGATTCCTCCCTTCCCCAGGCTACGCCTTCAGACCCAGCTGATAATAATAATAATCAAGCTTGGCTTGACCCGCGCTTCAGAAGATTAGAGAGGCATCGTCATCAAAAGGAAGGGTGGGGCAGGAGCCCCACCCCACAGGATATATAAGAAGCTTTGGGACTGCTCTCACTCCACGGGAAGCAAAAGTTTAGCTGAACCGTTTCAAAAAGAGCTGAAAGTCTTGCTACGTGAGTCATTTGTTTGAACTTTGGCAGGCAGCTGCGATTTCTCTGCCAGGACTGATAAGAGCCATGAATCCACTGGCTGAAGGCCAGCTCGTGGGTCTGAAGTGGGGAAGGAGACAGAACATTCTCTAGCTATACCCCTTGGACACTAATGCGGGATGGGGAGCTATGCAAAGTTTCTCCATGTCATAAAAAGTTATGAATCAAGGTTGAATATTTTTAATGGTCTTGAAATTTTCTTTCTTTTTTTCTTTCTTTTTGAAAAACACATTGGCAACCTTGATGAGATAAAGCTACCACTCTAATAATCACAGTATAAAGCAGAAAGATTATTTTTCCCAACTCTTTGTACCTACACATCATTATCTCATCAAGCAGTCTTCAGGGGAAGGAAATCATTTGATGACTATTTTTTTTTTATTTTTAGGAAAGATTAAAAAAGGGGGAACATCACAGAAAGGGCAGAGGGGATCCCATTAGGCAGCTGCTAAATTGGCTTGAGACTTCTGGGAAGGCAGAGATAAAAGATGGAGGGAGCTTGTATTTCATCTCGGAGATCAGAAAGGCTGGACTTCCAATCAGCAGGAAGCACCTTAACAGGTTTTTAATGTCACTTTCACTTTTAGGTTTACAGATTTGATTTCTCCCACTTCTTACTCTAACAGCTGGAAATAGCAAGAATAAACTCTTTTTTTTTAATGGCTATAGAAAGGGAAAGGAAACCAAAAAAATGTTATTTTGTGCCAAAGACTCAAGAGTGACTTTCAGTGAAGAGTTCCTGAAACTTACTTACATATGGTCAAAGATTTGCAGATGAGTTATTTCCTATCCAGACTTAAGCTCCTAGAAAAAGATATTAAGTCAGGGGTGTCAGACTTTATTTCATTGAGGGCTGCATCAGGGTTGTGTTTTACCTTGGGGGGCCAGAGTGGGCGTTGCCAGGGTGGGCATGGTCAGCTCGATGTTGCTCATTTCAGGGGCACCTGTGGTGGCCCAAGTGCTCTGCCAGAGAAAACGGGCTCCCGAGTTCCGTTTCCAGCTGCGACAGCCTCCTGCAGCTCTTGCCAGAGAAGATGGAGCTTGGGAGTGCCGCATGTGGCCCTTGCAAGCTCCATTTTCAGCTGCGATGGCTTCCTGCAACCCGCTCCATTTTCAAGCTCCGTTTTCAGTGACAGGGGCACCATGGGCTGGTCCTTTGTTGTTTCCAGGGTGGCCCTGTGGGCCAGTTCTAAGCACTCCACGAGTCGGATCCAGCCCCCGGGCCTTGAGTTAGACACCCCTGTATTAAGTAGTCTCAGATTTGAATTTTAATACACATAACATTCTAAATCATTGTTTCTGAACTTTGATAATTTCCAGATGTATAGACTTCACCTACCAGAATTCCCTAACCAGGACTGGCCATTGCTGAGAATTTGGGGACCGACGTCCAAATATTTGGAAATTGCCAAGATGGGGAAACTCTGTTTTAGAAGATAAAGATTATTTTATGTGCGGTCATGAACCGTACTCCCAGTGAACAAAATGCTAAACATCCCATATAAATTCACAACAGAAGCTAAGGTACCAAGAATCACCTCCAGATCCAATGGCTTCCTAGGATGGCCATTTAATAGGAAGTATACAATTGTTGTGGGCAACAGTCCAAATAATTTTTAATTAGAAGGGTGATGAGAAGCTTAGTAGTTCTCTAAGAATGATGGATATGGCTTGGCAGGGATAGATCTGTGACCTTCCAGGACTGAACATCTGGTTGGGGATATTTTATTTAGTTATTAAACAAATTTATATAGCTGCCCAAGTCACACATGGGTGATTCAAGGCAGCTTACAAAATTTTAAGAAATCTACCACAGAAGACTCAGATTGTTGGGGGCAATATGCTGACTCTGTAAACCACTTAGAGAGGGCTGTAAAACACTGTAAAGCGGTATATAAATCTAAGTGCTATCATGTTTGGTCAAATTTACCATTCATCTTTCTCCAATAGTAATCTGGACATTTCTTCATGAAGGTCAGACTGCTCCAGTGCTGGGTTTCACATGATGTTACTACCAGTTCACTACACACGCGCACACTCACTTCGTGCATGCATGCGCCCAGTTTGTGCATGCGCCTGCCTTCCGTACATGCGCCCAATGTACCGTGCATGCACTTTGCTCACATGCCCGGCTTCCGTGCATGCACCTGGCTTTCATGCATCTGCCTGGCTTAAAAAACGTGCCTAAATAGGATGGCATAGGATGGCGGGGGGCGGGGGGAAGGGCAGGCCCACTCACCATTTACACTACCAGTTCGGGCAAACCGGTCCAATCCAGCTGAATACTACCTCTGGACTGCTCCCTTCCCTGGTAGTTTTTAGGAATAGAATAGAATAGAATAGAATAGAATAGAATAGAATAGAATAGAATAGAATAGAATAGAATAGAATTCTTTATTGGCCAAGTGTGATTGGATACACAGGGAATTTGTCTTGGTGCATAAGCTCTCAGTGTACATAAAAGAAAAGATAGCAATAGCACGTAGGCTTATATACCACTTCACAGTGCTTTACAGCCCTCTCTAAGTGGTTTACAGAGTCAGCATCTTGCTCCCGACAATCTGGGTCCTCATTTTACTGACCTCGGAAGGGTGGAAGGCTGAGTCAACCTTGAGCCAGGTAGTAATGAAAACCAGGATTCTTTTCCAAACAGCCTTTTCAATGACATCATCTCCATCTCTTGTTCCTCTCATTTCCCCCCCCCCACTTCAGTTTCATTTTTGTAATTTGGGTTATTTTCATTCTGTTGATTTTTTTTATTGTAATGCAACTTCTGAACATGACAAGATTGTAGTGAGATAAAAATTGAACTAACTAACTAAATAAATAAATAAATAAAAAAATAAAAAAATAAATAATCAGTTTTATAAAAAAAACCCAAATAGGCATTTCACTTCCACATCCGCTTCTTTAAAGTTTGCATTATTTATGACTTTAAAAAGGGGGGAAATTGGAAAATCACAAATCGCACTTGTTTCTTTGCAACCATCTCATTCATAATAGCTTCTTAAAGCTCCCAATGATGTTCTATTACATCTGTTTATGTATCAGCTGTGCTATGCTACCTATATATTCTTCAATCCTGATTTTAATTTAAATGACTAGGGTCACCGACCTTTTCAGAAGTTTGGATTTATTTGCATGAGCCAAACGATTATGAGATCACCACATGTTATGAGCTTTTAGCATTCCAAAATCATGTATAAGAGCATTAAAGTCTCACTAGTTTTCAGCATTTTCCCTTAAAAACCAGTGACATTTGGCTGTTCTTGTAAGATGTTCCTAATTATGTTAAGATGTTCTTGTAAAAAAATTTTCTTGCAGGATTTTGTGCAAAATCATACTAAAACACAGATATTTATTTATTTAATTGCAAACTCAGCCATCAAATTAACTCTTGGAGGCTTATATACAAAGGTTAAAAGTAGCATATAAATGGTATCATTAACAAAAGAAATACCGTATTTTTCAGAGTATAAAATGCACCTTTTTACCCCAAAAAAGAGGGTGAAAATCTGAGTGCATCTTATAGTCTGAATGTAGCTCGGGTGGGTATTCTTTTGATTTCCGGCACGCGTATGCGCGCTAGCCAGCTGGTCTTTGTGAGCACACGCGTGCCAGAAACCAGAAGACCAGGTGGCCGGTATGCATATGCGCACGCTGAAAACTGGAAGAACAACTTTTTTGGTGGTGAAAAGGTTCGACAACACTGCACTAAGGTCTCATTTAGCAACTTAAATTTTGGGCACCATTGTGGTTGTAAATCTAGAACTACCTGTAAATGAGCTTGCTTTTTACTTATCATAGAATCAATCAATCAATCAATCAGAAAAGAGCTGGAAGGGGCCTTGGAGGTCTTCTACTCCAGCCCCTTGCTCAAGCAGGAGACCTTATACTATTTCAGACAGGTGGCTGTCCAGTCTCTTCTTAAAAACCTGCAGTGTTGGAGTACCCACAACTTCTGGAGGCAAGTCGTTCCACTGATTAATTGTTCTAACTGTCAGGAAAGTTCTCCTTAGTTCTTAGGTTGCTTCTCTCCTTGATTGGTTTTCACCCATTGCTTCTTGTCCTGCCCTCAGGTGCTTTGGAGAATAGGTTTAGAAAATAAATAGACCCACCAAACAAGACTGGGAAAGGAAAGAAAGGTAAAGATACACAACTGTGCATTTACATAAAATCTGCAGTTGCAAACATATGTATAAATAAATATCAATTTTGAAACAATGGCTAGAATTTAAATAGCATTAAAATGTAAACAAAGGAAGATCTGGGTAAATCATACAAAATCCAATTTGCGTCATTGATTAATTCAGGAAAAATGATTGGATTCAATTTCAGTATGTGAACTGATCCATTAAATCAATCAGATCTTATTTGGAAAGTAAAGGAACATCAACATAGCCTGAATTGATTTCCAAATACTTGATTTGATTCAGTTTGGAAGTTGATTAAATTACCTTCACACCGAGTCTTTACATTCTCAGCCAGCAGGTATTTCATTCTACATATTCTTCCTAATTGGGGGATACTTATAACCATATGATGCTGAATGTGACACAGGTGTGATTAAATTTGATAAATTTGAGGGCAAAGATCAAGATATTTATCTAATTATCATCCTAGTGTATAAAAGACTGTGATTTATATAGTGAGATAAAGAAATGTTTTAAAAAATCAGAATTAATGAATTTAAAAAAACAACACCAATGTTATATGCTTAAAGATAAAGGTAAAGGTTCCCCTCGCATGTATGTGCTAGTCATTCCTGACTCTAGGGGGCGGTGCTCATCTCCGTTTCAAAGCTGAAGAGCCAGCGCTGTCCGAAGACGTCTCCATGGTCATGTGGCCGGCAAGACTAAACGCCAAAGGCGCACGGAACACTGTTACCTTCCCACCAAAGGTGGTCCCTATTTTCCTACTTGCATTTTTACATGCTTTTGAACTACTAGGTTGGCAGAAGCCGGGACAGGTAATGGGAGCTCACCCCGTTATGCAGCACTCGGGATTCGAACCACTGAACTGCCAACCTTTTGATCGACAAGCTCAGCATCTTATCCACTGAGCCACCACATCCCTTACGTTATACATTATATGCTTACAAAACTAGAAATAAAAAGGTGAAATGGGATAATTGCCATGGCCAGTTCGCTGCAACCAACTTGACATGGCCAACTCTCTACAGCCAATTCACGATGGTCAATTTGCCATGGGAGAACTTGTTGCAGGACAATTTAACAATTCTATTTAATTATTTAAAATAAATTTAAAAATATTTTAATTGTTGCCATTCATTCTGTTCCGCCTTTTGCACCCTTTGTTTAATGATTCTGTTCTACCATTTCTTTGATATTGGTGTAACTCTTGTCCTGCAGTGAGTTGTTCTGTGGCGAGTTGGCCATGGTAAGTTGTCATAGACCATTAGAAAGGAGAGTGATGTAATAGATGGGTCTGATCTCTTACAGGGTAATGAAGGTATAGGTTCAATGTTGGAAGGTAAGGGATAAAATTTATGTGAGAAAATGTAAACTGGTGTCACTTAGTTTGTTATGGGCACATAATGCATGGGTGTTATGGATGCATATGCATATGCAAGAGCCACAGTGTTAGAATGCAATATTACAAGCAAACTCTTCACGCAGCCCGGAGTTCAATTCTGACAGGACTCAAGGTTTAACTCAGCCTTCCATCCTTCCGAGGTCGTTAAAATGAGCCTGTTGGTGGCATTATGCTGACATTGTAAAAACTCTCAGACAGTTCTGTAAAGCACTATGGGGCAGTATATAAATAAGCGCTTTTGCTATTTGAATATGTGAGAGATGATGCCTTTGGAGGGAGCAGCTGGTGTGATGAACTACAGCGTGGTGGCAGGAAGAAGGGAACATATTCCAGAAAGGGAGATGAGGCAAAAGGCAGCATAGTCTGGAACTGGATAGGGTAGGAGACACAGGAACAGCTCCTCCTTAGAATCTCCCAGGCTACCTTCATTAGTGCAAGAGTAGAAAAGGTTTACTCTGGCAAGATTCTGTCTATAGTGTGTAAGCAAATAAAGAACTCAACTCTGGATGGATTGTTCTACATCATTCCTGGACTTAGTTTGACAGAATATCAGTGTCAGCCTGGCCATCAACTTTCTCTTTCAATCTTGTTGCCGGCTGCCATGGAAACAAGGAGGGAAGGAGCGATGGGCATTTGGGAGGGGAAGTGTGCAGATTGGTGAAGAGTAAAGTGCTCAGAAAACAGAAAGGCCACAGGGGCCTGCCTCAGAGATGGTATTCAGCAGGTTCTGATCAGTTCTGGAGAACTGATAGCAGAAATTTTGAGTAGTTTGGAGAAATGGTAAATACCACTTCTGACTGGCCCCACCCCATCTATTCTCCGCCTCCAGAGTGTCAGCTGATCAGGAAGAAATGGGGATTTTGCAGAAACCTTCCCCAGGAGTGGGGTGGGAATGGAGATTTTACAATATCCTTCCCCTGCCACGCCCACCAAGTCATGCCAAGCCCACCAAATCACATCCACAGAACCAATACTAAAAATTTTGAATCCCACCACTGGCCTGCCTCCAATGTCAAGGTCAACCATCCTGGGAATGGCATGCAAGAAGTCGGTGTGGAGCACCTGGACTGGAGAAATTCCCAAAACATCTTACTGGACGATGACTGGATTCTGTCTGCCTGACTATTGGAGTGGGTGGGCTGTGAGGTAAATTTCAATTTATAATCACAGTGCGTGCTTGCTTCAAATCTCGCCTGATTTTCAGTACATTCAGATCTTTTCCTTGTGAAAGTGCCTTTTCTCTAAATTCATGGAGTCAAGGGTTTTCTTTCAGGGAAAGTCCTGACAATAAGAATCCAAGATGGGGACAATGGCATGTCATGAAAATATGTTCAGTGTCAGCCTGGCCATCAACTTTCTCTTTCAATCTTGTTGCCGGCTGCCATGGAAACAAGGAGGGAAGGAGCTATGGGCATTTGGGAGGGGAAGCATGCAGGTTGGTGAAGAATAAAGTGCTCAGAAGACAGAAAGGCCACAGGGGCCTGCCTCAGAGATGGTATTCAGCAGGTTCTGATCAGTTCTGGAGAACTGATAGCAGAAATTTTGAGTAGTTTGGAGAAATGGTAAATACCACTTCTGACTGGCCCCACCCCATCTATTCTCCACCTCCAGAGTGTCAGCTGATCAGGAAGAAATGGGGATTTTGCAGAAACCTTCCCCAGGAGTGGGGTGGGAATGGAGATTTTACGGTATCCTTCCCCTGGAGTGGGGTGGGAATAGAGATTTTACAGTATCCTTCCCCTGCCACGCCCACCAAGTCATGCCACGCCCACCAAATCACATCCACAGAACCAGTACTAAAAATTTTGAATCCCACCACTGGCCTGCCTCCAATGTCAAGGTCAACCATTCTGGGAATGGCATGCAAGAAGTCGGTGTGGAGCACCTGGACTGGAGACATTCCCAAAACATCTTACTGGACGATGACTGGATTCTGTCTGTCTGACTATTGGAGTAGGTGGGCTGTGAGGTAAATTTCAATTTATAATCACAGTGCGTGCTTGCTTCAAATCTCGCCTGATTTTCAGTACATTCAGATCTTTTCCTTGTGAAAGTGCCTTTTCTCTAAATTCATGGAGTCAAGGGTTTTCTTTCAGGGAAAGTCCTGACAATAAGAATCCAAGATGGGGACAATGGCATGTCATGAAAATATGTTCAGTGTGAGGATCTTGCTCAATGTGTCAGGGTTCCAAGTAACACCCCCAATGAAAGAAAACTCAGAGGCTAGAAGTTCCTCAAAGTTCCATTTTATTAGAGATGTCATATTGGCACATCTCGGAAAACCCGAATCCTAAAGCTTCCAGGTTTTCCCCCACCCAAAAGAAAGTCCAAGTCCCTGCCCAGCAACCAGATGTCCATCACATGGTCCAATCACTCCACCGTCCCAACTGGAGATGCCTTCCAGTCATGCCACTCCAGATGCAGGTTGAAATGTCCTTGACTCCCAGAGAAAAGAATGTTGTTATGGCTAGATATCTCTACCACTCCTTGCAATCCTCCCTCCCAGTTTCCCACAGCTCTAAGTGTGGCAGCCCTGAAGATCCAAAGTAAAAGATGGCCTCCATGGCTGATACAATGTTTGTCAACCTTGGGCACTGAGTTCAGTGGACTTCAACTCTCAGAATTTCTGGGAGTTGAAGTCCACCCATCTTAGAGTGCCATGGTTGAGAAATCCTCTTCTTGCCATTAACTGGGGATACTGCATGTAGCACCAATTGGACCAACAATAAGAATATAGTCTATACCTTCTGCATCTTATTAAAATTATGTGAAAGTTTCAGGTAACAAAAAACACAATGCATCATGGAGGTCAGGAGGTTCATCTCATGATATTTCTCTTTCTTTCTTTTTTAAGACATTATTTTACATTTTTAATATAGGTAAAGGTTCTCCTCGCACATATGTGCTAGTCATTGCCAACTCTAGAGGGCGGTGCTCATCTCCATTTCAAAGCTGAAGAGCCAGCGCTGTCCGAAGACATCTCCGTGGGCATGACTCAATGCCAAAAGCACACAGAACTCTGTTACCTTCCCACCAAAGTAGTCCCTATTTTTCTCCTTGCATTTTTTATGTGCTTTCGAACTGCTAGGTTGGCAGAAGCTGGGACAAGTAACGGGAGCTCACCTCAATACGCAGCATTAGGGATTCAAACCACTGAACTGCCGACCTTTCAATCGACAAGCTCGGCATCTTAGCCACTGAGCCACCGTGCCCCTGTTTTTTTTAAATATAAATATATATATTTAATATACTTTGCTTATTATCCCTTCCTCCTTTTCTGCATTTTATAGAAAATGTGGCTTCCTTCAAAAGAAAGTAACATGATGGGTAGACAGGTCTGTTCTTTCAATGAAAATATGCTGGAAGCCAGCTAAGGGGGAAAAAAAACACAGTATGCATACCTACTGCATGAATCCCAATTTCAAGATTAATTTGTCCAGATGAATAGTTGGAGTAATTGTTAAACTTGAGACTGGTGGTCTGTGCCCAATGAGCTGAGCCGTGTGGAAATTAGTTTTTGAGGTATGCTTGTTTATCTGTTAGTTAGCATAAATCGGCATGAATAATTTCAGCAGGAGATAAAAAGACTTCGCCCGACACCTGTTCAATTAAGAAGTCCATTATTGCATTAAAAAAAAATATCATTAGCTTTGAAAATAGGAAGAGCCAGGCATTTTGAAGAATACCACAGATAACCATTTCTTAGGCACAACGTTCTCTCCTTTTTTGTCACCATTAATTTCAATAATCAGTAAGGAGCATCTGAGTCCCAGGAGGAGAATGTGGTACATGAGAGGAATCTAAACAAGAAGCTGGGGTGATGATGATGATGGTGATCAAATAGAAAGTGCTCTATGGGGCCACGCTCCTATTGATGCAGACATCTTGTGACTACAATTGAGTACTTTCTGTGGTACTACCAAATTCCTCATGATTTTTGGCTGCTGTATACTGGCATGGGTCTCTCTACAGGAACCCTACCATCATTCTCCTCCTCCTCCTCCTCCTCCTCCTCCTCCTCCTCCTCCTCCTCCTCCTCCTCCTCCTCCTCCTCCTCCTTCTCCCTGTCCCTGTCCGTCTCCTTATTCTTTTCCTCCTCCTCCTCCTCCTCCTCCTCCTCCTCCTCCTCCTCCTCCTCCTCCTCCTCTATTCTTTTCTCCTCCTCCTCCTCCTCCTTCTCCTTCCCCTCTTTCTCCTTCTTCTTCTCCTCCTCCATCTCTCTCTCCTTAATCTTTTTCTCCTCCTCCTCTTTCTCCTCCTTCTCCATCTCCTTCTCCTTCTCCTTCTCCTTATTCTTATTCTTCTTGTCATCGTCATCGTCATCGTCATCCTTTTTCTCTTTATCCTCTCCCTTCCCCTGCCCCAAAATTTGGATCTCTGGGATGAAGCCCACATTATTTATATCTCCATTTTGTAAACTTATTTGTTGTTCCTTCTTTTTTCACTATGAAGCAAACATGCTATTTATCAGAGCTAATACTAGCTTTTCTATCTCAAGCCATTCAGCCTCTTGCTTGATAGAGAGCTTTTTAAACAACACATCTTCCCTTCTCAAAGCAAAGAAATGATCAGTTCAAACGTATGAACTGATGCCCCACCGCAGTTGCTTTAGTGAGCTAGTATTAAAATCCAGATTAGGTCTGAGAGAGCTTTGCTGTAAATTAACAAATAAAAATAGCTGGTGATTCATGCCACTTTCTGTCCAGGTCAAGTGTCAAGTCATTATTACTGTAGATTTTGCAATAAAAGCCAAAAGTGAAATGTAGCAGTGAGAAATCTTGGGTCCAATCCATTTAGTGGACTTGTAAAATGAATAGAAACTGAGCCATGCACTTAACAAAATAACGGAAGGGACTTTGGAGGTCTTCTAGTCCAACCCCCCTGCTTAAGCAGGAGACCCTATATCATTTCAGACAAGTGGTTGTCCAATCTTTTCTTAAAAGCCTCCATTGAATTGGGCAGCTGTGCTAAAGGTGAAAGTCTTCTAGAAGAGTATTTCCCAAATTTGACTTCGCCTTATCTGTTACAATGTAATAAGGGATAACCAGAGAGGCAGTTTCTGTAAGCAGGGCAATAAAGATTAGGCTAGAAACAACACCAGAATGTTTCCTTAATATAATATAATATAACAACAGAGTTGGAAGGGACCTTGGAGGCCTTCTAGTCCAACCCCCTGCCCAGGCAGGAAACCCTACACCATCTCAGTCAGATGGTTATCCAACATTTTCTTAAAAATTTCCAGTGTTGGAGCATTCACAACTTCTGCAGGCAAGTCGTTCCACTTATTAATTGTTCTAACTGTCAGGAAATTTCTCCTTAGTTCTAAGTTGCTTCTTTCCTTAATCAGTTTTCACCCATTGCTTCTTGTTCTACCCTCAGGTGCTTTGGAGAACAGCCCGACTCCCTCTTCTTTGTGGCAACCCCTGAGATATTGGAACACTGCTGTCATGTCTCCCCTAGTCCTTATTTTTATTAAACTAGACATACCCAGTTCCTGCAACCGTTCTTCATATGTTTTAGCCTCCAGTCCCCTAATCATCTTTGTTGCTCTTCTCTGCACTCTTTCTAGAGTCTCAGCATCTTTTTTACATCGCGGCGACCAAAACTGAATGCAGTATTCCAAGTGTGGCCTTACCAAGGCATTATAAAGTGGTACTAGCACTTCACGTGATCTTGATTCTATCCCTGTTTATGCAGCCCAGAACTGTGTTGGCTTTTTTGGCAGCTGCTGCACACTGCTGGCTCATATCTAAATGGTTATCCACTAGGACTCCAAGATCCCTCTCACAGGTACTACTATTGAGCAAGATACCACATATACAGTACCTGTGAATTCTTCCTGTGTGTCCTTCCTGCCTGCCTTACAGGATTAGCCCTGTAAAGTGGAAAAAAACAAAATAAGATTTCTTCCAACAACCGGTTCTCTGAACTGTTTAGAAAGTTAACAACCCGGTTCTACCGAATAGGTGCTGAATCCCACCACTGGCTGAATCCCACCACTGGTGATGTCCCTACGTAGTATCTATATTACTTTTTGCTCCCAAATATAAACATATTGATGGGTCATGCTTTCAAAGAGAAAGGGAGGAAGGAAGGAAGAGTGAGAATATAAAAAAATAAATAAAATTGAATTTTAAGACATCCGATGTTGAAGTTGCATTTCTGAAAAACTTCATCAGTTCCGCCCATTCCCATTCATATTTATATCCTCCATTTTCGTTATATTCTACTTAAGTATTTCAAGTATACAGCTATCTGAGTGAGCTGAAACCCGTATTTCTTCTTTCATGGTTGATTATGGGTGAGAAAAGCTCTCTGCTTCTGAATCTCATTTCATATTCTCATTTCAAACCATGCTGCATTGTTTCTGGAGCAATCTCTCAGGCTTCCAATGAGACAAGGACAAACACAGCTTGAAACTCAATGGCTACTGTATTGCAGAAACGATAGCTATATAAAAGAGCAAACCAGTAGTGGGTTCCACTTACTGTCACTATTGTTCAGAACTGTGAGCACGTGCGTGCTCGCTTGCTTCATTCATGCGCAGTGTATCGGCGCATGCGCAGAGCATCCATGATGACATCCGGGTGAATGGGCAGAGTCTCCCACCACCACCACTATTGGTTTGCCCGAACTGGGGCAAACCGGTAGAAACCCACCACTGGAACAAACTGCTAGAGGGAGGCAGGAATGCTAGCGCAGAATTTATATCTGATTTGTCTTAGATTGTCCCTGATGTTTTGTGGTGGAGCCCTCTTGGAAGGGATGTGGTGGCCTAGCAGTTAAGATATTGGCCACGTCGACCAGAAGGTTGGCAGTTTGAGACCCATGTACACTTTAGAAATAGCCGACATAGTCATACTCCACTCAGTATCAAAGATGCAGCTGTAGATGTAGTCAGCATTGTTAAGTATCTGGGGGTGCAGATAACTAACAGTCTGAACTGTCTTCTCCACGCGTCATCTTTAATGAAGCATGCAAACCACTCCCTGAATTTCCTGCATCGGATGAGGAGACCATATCTTTCTCCTTCTGTCCTGGCCACTTTTTACAGAGGCACGTTTGAGAGCATTTTAACCAATTGCATCACTGTTTGGTTTGGTGGCAGCAGAAAGTCCATACAGAGAGTGGTAAGGACAGCCGAGAAGATTATAGGAATCTTGCTTCTATATGTGGATATATACATACTTTTGTAGTTATTTATTTATTTTGTCATATTTATGTTGAGTATATTGAAGGTGGTGACCTTTTGAGAGCTCTATGCAATGAAATTTCATTATAATGTGTGCCGATTAGTGTACATTCAAAGTGACAATAAAGTTATTGTAAGTCTGAGTCTACTTGTGTGACAGAGTGAGCTCTCATTTCTTGCTCCAGCTTCTGCCAACCTAGCAGTTTGAAAGTATGCAACTGTGAGTAGATAAATAGGTACCACTTTGGTTGGGAAGGTAACAGCATTCCGTTGCCCTAAGCATAGAGTTGTGCCAACCACATGACCACAGAAACATGTTTGGACAATGCTGGCTCCCTCAACTAGGAAATGGAGATGAGCATTGTCCCTTCGAATCAAACATTCAGGTCAGGGGAAATCTTTACATTTTACCTCTTGGAAGAGAAGACTTCAATTTCCTTGTATTTCTTTCATGCTGTCTATTGATGATAGAGGCATGTTTACAGCATCCTGTTCAGATAAATCCATCAATTTTTTCTGATCTCTTCCAACCGCTAACTTGAGGAACCCAGATAGACCATCTCTAATGGACCATTTTGGCCCGTCTTCTGAGTGTTGGAGGATATCCCTAAACCAAGAAAAGAAATCTCTGTCCACCCTGATTTTAAATTGATTGATCCTTTCCCCATGGGAGCTACTTGGAGATGGATAACACTAGTCACGTTGCTTCATTCTGACACTCAGAGCTTTCTCAGAAGACAACTCCAAATCCTATTAGTTACTATACTGTATATCTGAATACATCAAAAAGGAAAATAAGAATTCTATCATTTTTTTTTCTTTTTCACATCCTCTTGTAAAAAAAATGACAAGCTTTATCTAGCATTGGAATTTGGGATCGCAGGAATGGAAATGTTATCTGTCATATGGAAGATTCTCCTGTAAAGCAGAAATTACAGGTGCAAAAGAGAATGTCTGAGAAGGTTTACAAAATAAAGAGATGAAACAAATTTTGCCTGATGCAGAAATATCAGAATTTAAACATTTTGCAGAACTATATTTTTTTAAAAAAGGACAACAGGTAGGCATCGACTTATGATCACAGTTGAGCCCAAAATTTCTGTTGTTAAGTGAGGTATTTGTTAAGTAAATTTTGCCCCATTTTATGACCTTTCTTTCCACAGTTGTTAAGTGAATCTGGCTTCCCCATTGACTTTGCTTGTCAGAAGGTTGCAAAAGGAGATCGCATGACCCTGGGAAATAGAGTCTGATGCTTGAATAGGGGGTTAGACTAGAAAACCTCCAAGGTTTCTTCCAACCCTGTTATTCTATGTTCTGCTATCATATCTCCTCTAAGCCTTCTCTTCTTTAGGCTAAACACACACTCCTAGTTCCTTTAGCAATAGCACTTAGACTTATATACCACTTTACAGTGCTTTATAGGCCTCTCTAAGCAGTTTTCAGAGTCAGTATATTGCCCCCAACAATCTGGGTCCTCATTTTACCCACCTTGGAAGGATGGGGAAGGATGGGGAAGGAAGGAAGGAAGGAAGGATGGAAGGCAACCTTGACCTGGTGGGATTTGAACTGCCAAATTGCAGGCAGCTTGCAGTCAGTAGAAGTAGCCTGCAGTACTGCACTCTAACCACTGCGCCACCATGGCTTTAGCTGTTCTTTGTAGGATTTAGCCTCAAAACCTCCCACCACCTTTGTCGTTCTTCTCTCTGTCCCTTTTCCAATTCCATTACTCTAATCTGACCAGTGCAGTGAGGAATGGAATGATCACTTCCCACAATCTCAGAATTATTCCTCTGTTGGTGCCACCCAAGATTGTCTCATTTGGCAAAGCCTGCATGCACACTTCTGGCTTATGCTTAATCTGTCGTTGACCAGGATGTGCAGATCCTCTCACAAGTACTACTTTAACTTGTAACTATTCATTATAATAAGTCATCTCTGAACTTTTAACCATGCAAGGATGAAAAGGAAGATGGGGGGTTCAGTTTTTCCAGTGATGTACGGTTAACATTCTTCAAGAAATTTTATAAAACAGGTGTACATTATTGCTACCGTATAATACATATACTTCTAGATATAGGTAGTTCTCGATTTATGACCAGTTGCTCAGCAATTGTTTTCTTACAATGGACTCCTCCCAAAAGCTACTTAAAACCCAGTCCCAAAAGTCTCATCTCCCCTCCTTCGTGGTCACATGACTGCATTTCAGGCTGTTAGCAACCGGCCCATATTTACAACTCTTTTGCAATGTCCCGCATTCACATGATTACCATTCACAACATTTTTTGCTGGAAACCAGTTTCGGTTTTGGGTTTCCCCAAAAATGTCCATAGTAAACAATGGATTTGCTGAATAGAATAGAATAGAATAGAATAGAATAGAATAGAATAGAATAGAATAGAATAGAATAGAATTTTTATTGTCCAAGTGTGATTGGACACACAAGGAATTTGTCTTGGTGCATACGCTCTCAGTGTACATAAAAGAAAAGATATGTTCATCAAGGTACAACATTTACAACACAATTGATGGTCAATATATCAATATAAATCATAAGGTTTGCCAGCAACAAAGTTACAGTCATACAGTCATAAGTGGGAGGAGATGGGTGATGGGAACTATGAGAAGATTAATAGTAGTGCAGATTTAGTAAATAGTTTGACAGTGTTGAGGGAATTATTTGTTTAGCAGAGTGATGGCCTTCGGGAAAAAACTGTTCTTGTGTCTAGTTCATCTAGACACAAGAACAAGCATTCATCTAATGGCCATGGATTAATGTAATGATCACCACGAAACAAATTGTAAAATCAAAACAGTCATGAGATGCTTTACGACAGGGATAGGCTTCAAAAAATTTAGCAAAGGGTTCTCTGCCTGGTTGCTGGGTGGGCATGGCCTAGTTGGCCCCCTACACCACGGGGGAGGGGGGTATTTTTGCTCTCCCCAGGCTCCAGAGGCTTTCCTCGAGTCTCTGAGAGGGTGAAAATGGCCTACTCAAGCTCCAGAGGCCACTTCCTGATCTTCCAGTAGGCCCATTTTTCAACCTCTCCAAGCCTCCGTGCGCACCCTGCACTTACCTGCATCTAAAACGGGCCATGTGGGGACTCCGGGGAGGGGCAGGGTAGGTGGGGCCAGCCAGGAATGGGATTTGGAGGTTCTCTGAACTGCACAGAATCTTAGCTAGAGGTTCTCCTGAATCCCTGCGAACCCCCAGTAACCCACTCCTGCTTTATGACCATCGCAACTTACGATAGCAGATTCTGTTACGGTTGTAAGTTGGGGACTCCTTGAAATAGTACACTATTAAAGGAAGTCACTTGCTGCGGATATTTGTCCCAATATGTGTTTCTAAACTGTCCTTCCAACCTGCTACCTCAACCCTTCCCTGTAGTTCGACATATGTTGCCGGAACTTCCTTTTTACAGCTTTAAGAAAAAGAACTCTTTTAAAAAGGGAAATTTTTGATTACCTGCTGAGTCTTCCCTCTGCAAGAAGACAAACTGCTCCTTCCTTCCATTTTGCACTTTGTATTTTGCAGTGTTGTGACTGCTGCTCAGCACTGTTATGCACACTTTTAAAAGGAAATGAGTCTAGGTGTCTGTTTCACAATAAACATGCAGCACAACATACATATTAGGCAGTAATTTCAGTTTTTTTAGTCAAATAGCTAAAATAAATAAAAAGAAGCAACCATCTCGGCAGTAACAATTTGAGGCTATTAACCTATAATCTGAAAAGGTAAGGGTTTCCCTCGCACATACTGTATGTGCTAGTTGTTTCAAAGCCGAAGAGCCAGTGCTGTCCGAAGACGTCACCATGGTCATGTGGCCGGCATGACTAAATGCCAAAGGTGCACGGAACACTGTTACCTTCCCACCAAAGGTGGTCCCTATTTTTCTACTTGCATTTTTTATGTTCCTTCGAACTGCTAGGGTGGCAGAAGCAAGGACAAGTAAGGGGAGCTCGCCCCGTTACGCGGCACTAGGGATTCGAACTGCTGAACTGCCGACCTTTCGATCGACAAGCTCAGTGTCTTAGCCACTGAGCCACCGTGTCCCAGCCTAATCTATAATCTATTACTATCTATATAAACAATTTCTGGAAACAGCAGATTTTAAATGACAATGTTGTTTAGGATAAAATTGGACAATTCGCTGCAGCCAATTCACTGTGGGACAACTCAATGGACAATTCAATAATTCAATTTCATTATTTAAAATAATAATAATAATAATAATAATAATAATAATAATAATAATAATAATAATAATAATAATAATAATAATAATAATAATAATAATAATAATATCTGTCAGTCACATTTTATTTTGATCCTCCTTTGGAATCTTTAATTATTCTATTCCACTATTTCTTTGATATTAATGTAACTCCTGTCCCATGGCGAGTTGGTCACAGTGAGTTGGCTACAGTAAGTTCATCAAGGCGAGTTGGCTGTGGCACATTGGCCATGGCAAGTTGGCCATGGTAAATTGACCATGGCAGGTTGGCCGTGGTATGTTGGCCATGGTGAGTTGGCCGTGGTTCATTGGCCATGGTGAGTTGGCCATGGTGAGTTGGCTGTGGGATGTTGGCCATGATTCATTGGCCATGACGAGTTGACCGTGGTTTGTTGGCCATAGAGAGTTGGCCATAGTAAGTTGGCCATGACAAGTTGGCTATGGTTTGTTGACCATGGAGAGTTGGCTATGGTTAGTTGTCATAGACCCACTTTGGACTCCTCTATTTAGAACCCATGACAGAGATATCCTGAAACACTCCTCTAATTTTGGAGTCTCTGCGAATGTATTAGGAATTGTTGTTTGCTAATTTACAGTTATTGCTTCTGCAATTACTATTGCTACTGCTATTATTCCTATATGTGTGTTTGTGTGTCTATGTGGGTTTTTTTTTCTTTCCATAGTTCACAGCTCAATTGGATAACAATGAGAGTACATTAAAAAAAAAAAAGATAATCCAGGTAATTTGTTAATCAAACTCAATGGATATTTTCTGCTGCTATTGCAATTTGTTAAATGTCTTTGCAGTGGATTTAAAGTGTACCCTATTTGGGCTGATAAAAAGACAAAGAGCACTCAACCCACACTAAATTCAGTTTGACGAGGAACAATTAGTGATTGAGAGCTCTCAGCTCCTTGTTTCTAACCTGCTCTTATAAGCAGAATTTATGAGAATGCCTCTCTCCATCAAATGCCTTTTCCCATCTCTGCTTCAAAGAATGGAAAGAAAGACGCAGAGTTCAGCATTGCTGACATATTTATGACGCCAAATGTCCAGGTCTATTTGTTTTGTACCCTGTTACAAAACAAAAAACAAAAAAACAGGCACAACATGGAACCAAAGCTTCTTTCAATTATTTTTTTAAAATAAATTTTAAAAAGAAAGTGCTTGTGACCTCTCTAATTTAGAGGGCAGATCCAGGTCCTTCAATGCTTTGGAGTGGTTCAGTTTTACCTCCTTGATCGCTAAAATTTGACCCAACTGGGCCATTTTATCAATGAACAGAGCTGGAAGGACCCTTGGAGGTCTTCTAGTCCAACCCCCCTGCTGAAGCAGGAGACCCTATAACCGTGATGGCAAACCTATGGCATGCGTGCCACAGGTGGCATGCAGAGCCCTCTCTGCTGGCATGCACGCCATCAGCCCAGGTCAGATCTCCGTGGCGTTTCTTTTGTGAGCTTCTGTTTCCTTGTAAATGATAAAACAGAAGCTAATCTCTTGCCATGCTGCCGCTGTTGGGATGCTCCGCCTCCCACCAGCCAGCTGGTCTTCAGGTCTTGTTGTGTCTCGTCCGATCTCACCACAGCCGGGGCCTTCTTATCTGCTTCTGAACACGGAGGAATGTCCTAGTATGCCTCCCGGCCCCAGCCCTGGCTCCATGCCCAGACAGGCTGAAGAGGAGGAAGTATCTCCAGCCCCCAGCTCTGGTTCCATGCCCAGGCAAACGGAGCAACTAGACCCCCTCCCCCTCCTCCACAGCATGTGAGCCTGAGGGAGATCAATTGCCAACAGCTGCAGACTGGAGTGACCCTCGCGTCAGAAGACTTGATAGATGGAGGCAACAGAAGGAAGGGAGGGACAGGCCTGGATAAGTGCTGAGTCATGGAGCCACACCCCATGGCCTATATAAAGGACCTGCTTTCTGGCATTCTCTGAGTCAGGCAAAGTCTAAACATATCTTGCTGAAGTCACTTTCTGGTCTCCTGCCTGCCCTGAGGACTTTGCTAGGACTTTGGCAGAGCTGCAGAGGCACGCATGATTCGGATTTCCCTGACCCGGCCGTCAGCGGAGGAGTGGGACACGACAGGTCTCTGCTGCGCATGCGGGCATGTCCACCCATGTCTGCGTATGTGCATGTCTGTGCATGAGCAGATTTGTGCATGTTTGCATATGTCCACACATGCCTGTGTCTGTGCATGCATGTGTTTGCACACACACATCTTTCAGTTTGGGCATGCGCACATGCAGTTTGGGCACTCGGTGTCTAAAAGGTTCGCCATCATGGCCTTATACCATTTCAGACAAGTGACTGTCCAGTCTATTCTTAAAAACCGCCAATGATGGAGCACCCACAACTTCTGAAGGGAAGCTGTTCCACTGGTTAATTGTCCTCACTGTTAGGAAGTTTCTCCTTAATTCCAGGTTGCTTCTCTCCTTGATTAGTTTCCATCCATTGTTTCTTGCCTTGACTTCTGGAGCTTTGGAAAATAATGACCTGAGTTTAACTCATAGAATCATCTATTGCAATGTCCTTCCTGTTGAAGACTACTTCAGCTTCAATTGCAACAATACACAAGCACACAATAGATTTAAGCTTCATGTGAACCGCTCCAAACTTGATTGCAGAAAATATGACTTCGGTAACAGAATTGTTAATATTTGGAATACACTACCTGACTCTGTGGTCTTTTCCCAAAATCCCCAAAGCTTTAATCAAAAACTGTCTACTATTGACCTCACCCCATTCCTAAGAGGTCTGTAAGGGGCGTGCATAAGAGCACCAATGTGCCTACCGTTCCTGTCCTATTGTTTCCTTTCACTATATACAATTAATATAGTTATTACATACTTATGCTTATATATATGCTTATATATTGTATAGTTATTTCATGCTTATGCTTATATATACTGTGCGACAAATAAATAAAATAAAAATAATAATAATAAAAAAAATAAGTTAACCTCCTCTTCTTTGTGGCAGCCTCTCAAATACTGGAATACTGCTATCATGTCCCCCCAATCCTTCTTTTCTTTAAACTAGCCAGACAGAATTCCTGCAACCGTTCTTCATACGTTTTAGTCACCAGGCCTTCAATCATCTTAGTTCCCTTTAACTCAGGCAAATCTAATGGACACCCCTTACTTAATCCGCAAGGATTCAGATCCAGGCCTATGTAAAAATGCAATGCCTAAATCAACTTTTTCACTTTTATTTACTTATTTATTTATTTTTCAAATTTTTATACCGCCCTTCTCCGAAGACTCAGCAAATAAAACACCAATAATCCCAAAAAATATTAAAATACAATATCCAGTTTAAAAATCTAATTCGATCGCTATATGTTAAAAATATTAAGTAAGAAAATTACAAAATAGAATAAAACCCCTGTTAAAAGCCCACTAAAAACCCACAGTATTAAAGGCCAGCCCTGCTTGGTGAAAAAAGAAGGTCTTGAGCTCGCGCTTAAGGTCCGAAGATCAGGGAGAAGACGGAGTCCCACCGGCAGATCGTTCCACAAGGCCAGAGCCCCCACAGAGAACGCTCTTCCCCTGGGGGCCGCCAGCCAACATTGAAACTTGAACATTGGGCGCTATCTAACAAAATGAAATTCAACAGTGAAAAAAGTAAGATTCTACATTTAGGCAAAAAAAACAAAATGCACTGGTACCGTATATGTGGTACCTTGCTCAATAGTAGTACCTGTGAGAGGGATCTTGGAGTCCTAGTGGATAACCATTTAGATATGAGCCAGCAGTGTGCAGCAGCTGCTAAAAAAGCCAACACAGTTCTGGGCTGCATAAACAGAGGGATAAAATCAAGATCACGTGAAGTGTTAGTGCCACTTTATAATGCCTTGGTAAGGCCACACTTGGAATATTGCATCCAGTTTTGGTCTCCACGATGTAAAAAAGATGTTGAGACTCTAGAAAGAGTGCAGAGAAGAGCAACAAAGATGATTAGAGGACTGGAGGCTAAAACATATGAAGAACGGTTGCAGGAACTGGGTATGTCTAGTTTAATAAAAAGAAGGACTAGGGGAGACATGATAGCTGTGTTCCAATATCTCAGGGGTTGCCACAAAGAAGAGGGAGTCGGGCTGTTCTCCAAAGCACCTGAGGGTAGAACAAGAAGCAATGGGTGGAAACTGATCAAAGAAAGAAGCAACTTAGAACTAAGGAGAAATTTCCTGACAGTTAGAACAATTAATAAGTGGAACGACTTGCCTGCAGAAGTTGTGAATGCTCCAACACTGGAAATTTTTAAGAAAATGTTGGATAACCATCTGACTGAGATGGTGTAGGGTTTCCTGCCTGGGCAGGGGGTTGGACTAGAAGGCCTCCAAGGTCCCTTCCAACTCTGTTGTTATGTTATGTTATGTTATGGTTGGCCGACGGTACCCTAAAGAGGCCCTCCCTGTGAAAGCGGACTGGACGCACCGGACGATGGGAGGTAACTGGCGGCAGCAGGCGGTCCCGTTTTGCTTTCTGCCATGTTTTTACACCCATTTTGGAAAATTGTGCAAAAGGAATGTTCCATCAATGTGCAAGTAGGCTCAATCAGAGTTCATTTATGGAACAATTAAAGAGTTAAAGCAGTCTTTTTTTTTTTTAATAAAATCTATGATGGGAAATGTGTTGCCGTAACGCAAAGTGTTGCATTAACTTTTTCCAGGGTTCTTCAACTATATCTCTTCCAGGCATAGTGTATTGCGTTTAATGGAAAATAAAATGCTCATTTGATCTAGCTTTAGCATGATCATTATCACAACTCTACAAGAAATTAAAAGAGCCTCCATAGTTAATTATCTCCCCGTTCAAAAGAAAGAGGTAATACCACAGATTTACAAGCGTTATATTATTCACTTTTTAGCTTTGAGGTGCTTCAGATATTTGTGTTTCCAAATAGCCACATCACTTTCTTTACAGTAACTGACTCAAACCTGACATATTCAAATGGTACCAAATGAATTTCAGGTGGTCCTTGACTTACAACCATCCGTTTCGTGACCATTCAAATTTAGACTGAAAAAAAAAAGTGACATGACCATTTTTCACACTTTTTCACATTTTTCACCCTTACAACCGTGGCAGCATCCCCATGATTACACGATCAAAATTCAGATGCTTGGCAAGCGGCTCATATTTATGACCTATTTATGACGGTTGCGGTGTTCTTTTGAGACCTTTTGCGACCTTCTGATAAGCAAAACCAATGGGGAAACCAAATTCACTTAACAACTGTGTCACTAACTTAACAGCTGCAGTGATTAACTAAACAACTGTGGCAAGAAAGGTCGTAAAATGGAACAACATTCAACTGTCTGGCTTAGCAACAGAAATGTTGGGTTCAGTTGGGGACTACTTGCACTTTTTCTGTATGGAAACGTGGACTTTTTTTGTACAGATTGTTTTAAATCCAATTGCATTGGGCAACTTGAATGCTTTCCTAATAAAATCAATGATTCAGACCAGATCAACTTAACAGTTCATACTGAATTGATAAAATGAGTCGGTTCAGATCCAATTCACACTGACCTATGGCATTGAGAAACTGGACCCTTAGCTTAGCTTAGCTGATGTGAGAATTTTGAAGTAAACACCAGCTATAGAAGCCAGACAGAAGCACTGGCAACATTAAATGCTTAATTAAGAGGTGAGTCTTACCAACCCCTCTGTGTGTGTGTGTGTGTGTGTGTGTGAGAGAGAGAGAGAGAGAGAGAGGGAGGGAGGGAGGGAGGGAGGGAGGGAGAGGGAGAAGGAGAAAGGGTGGGGAGGGAGGGAAGAAAGAGGGAGAGAGGGGGAAGAGGGGGAGAGGGAGGGAGGGGAAGAGGGAGAAAATGGGAGAGGGAGAGAGAGAGAAGAGAGAGGGAGGAAAAGGGAGGGATGGAGAGAAGGGAGGGGGGAAGGGAGGGAGAGGGAAGGAGGGAGAGGGAGAGAGAGACAGAAGGAGGGAGAGGAAGGGAGGGAAAGAAGAACTAGGGAGTGAGGGAGAAAGAGAGAGGGAGAGAGGGGGAAGAGGGGGAGAGGGAGGGAGGGGAAGAGGGAGAAAATGGGAGAGGGAGAGAGAGAGAAGAGAGAGGGAGGAAAAGGGAGGGAGGGAGAGGAGGGAGGGAAGGAGGGAGAGGGAGAGAGAGACAGAAGGAGGGAGAGGAAGGGAGGGAAAGAAGAACTAGGGAGTGAGGGAGTGAGGGAGAAAGAGAGAGAGAGAGAAATTTGTATGCAACACCAGAAGATTTTCCCTCAAAGTTTTGGCAAAGAACAGTTATTTAAGGGACAGACCTCAAGGCTTAAATTAGTAATATTTGTTAGAAAGATGGAGTTTAGTTTGAAGTGAAGCTTCTTTGCATTCTCTATTTTGGTGATAGAAGCTGTTCATTTCCTTGTGCACCTACAGTTGAGAGAGGTTGAGTGTGGTGGTGGAGCTATGGTGCGTCTGTGAACGAAGGTGGGACAAACCGCATCTGCTCGTAGTTTTGACAACTGCCAATGACAACTGATAAAGTCTGGGAAACGAATCTCACAGCATGGGTGATTAGCAGCACAGAGAAAAATATTATCCTGCAGTTTTCCCCCAGGGAGATCTCATTTAACTGGATGAAAGATCATTTCTTTCCAAAAATTGATGATTTGATGACATGCCTGGGAAATGCAATTCTTGAATTTCATTCATTTCCAAGTGGCCAAGGGTGAGGGTGAAGGGCTTGATTTTTGATCATGGGAATTTTGAGAGGAGTGCAAGGAGAGCAAACAATGTATAATTACAATGCCATGAAACAAACTCTGACCATTTGATATTTGTAGGAGATGACCAGGTTGAGCCTGAAGGTGGGTCAAATGCATCATCAGTTTAGAATCATTATGTTCCCACAACAGACACAAGTCCAGCTCGCCATGAATTCTGTGGACTCTTATTTAGCAACAAGAGTCCACAGACTCTGCCTATTATTAGATCGGAGTCTTAGTTTTTATTTTTATTTATTTATAATTACATTTCTATACCGCACCATCTCCCGGAGGACTCAGGGCGGTTTACAGCCAATTATTAAAATACCCACACCAATACAATATAAATATAATAAATAACAATATTTTAAAAACAATTAAGAACAAATATTTACTGGCTGAATCACTAAAACGGTCAAAGACCGATTAAAACCCCTTAAAAATTTCGCTAAAATAGGTCTTTAGGCTAGTCCCACTCGGTGAAATAGTAAAGTCTTCAGTTCACGTTTGAAGGCCCGGAGGTCGGGGAGTTGGCGTAATCCCGGAGGTAGCTCGTTCCATAGGGCTGGTGCCGCCACAGAGAAGGCCCTCCCCCTGGGGGCCGCCAACCTACATTGTTTGGTTGACGGCACCCTGAGGAGGCCCGCTCTGTGGGAGCGCACAGGTCATTGGGAG